>NC_071397.1:70747861-71372861 GCF_022682495.2 Desmodus rotundus
TAATTTGATTGTTTTCTCCTGATAATTGGTCTCATGTTATCTCTTGACTGGCTTTTAAAAAGATTGCCTTAGTGCTATTTCTAATAAAGTAAGCTTTGATGGTGTGTGTGTTCTGACCCTCTGACCATTTCTCACCCTCCTGCCCAGTTCCCCATGCTTCTCTTAGGGAATTTATCAGAAGTAATGATGGAAGCCTCAAAGATAGACAGTTTAAATGCTGAAAAGGCTATTAACACCAATTTTATGAAGTCTTTAAATTAGAGCAACTAAGGGCTGTAAAACCTCTTCTGAAAGTCGAAGACAGCGAGTGCCGTCACTCTGTGAGCAGCTTAATTGAACTCTCTTAGCACTTAGCTCTTTCTAGCTAAACTACTGTTACAGCAACAAGTTGTCCAAAGACGCAAATTTGTCTAATACGTGTATGTCACACCACTCAAAAAGAGAGATAAAACTATCTAATGGAAATTATTACTGTCTTTGCAGAAGCGGGCGAAATGGCTTTCCACCAAACGGCCTTCTTTAGAAAAGCAGCAGCTTGATGCTTGACTGTAATGTCTTGGAAAGGTGGATGTACATCTGTGATGATGCCAATATGACACCGCAGACTGCAAAGGAAGTCATTATTCCTCTCCCTTGCTGAGTGTTTGAGTGTGAACAATGTCCTCTGTGTTTCTTTAGGGAAGAACAAGAGCATGAAGTGCCCCATAGCATTGTCAATTTATTTTCTTAGCGAGGTGATCATACTTCAAAGGGAAAGCTGTATGAATATTGGCTTGGTTCTGGGTCTTTATCTTCCCCTGGGACGTCAGCCTCCTGAGGTCAGAGACCCACAGTGTTCAACGTTGTATCCTCAGCGCCGTGCACTGCCTAGAACCTGGGAGGACACAACAATTTTTTATTATAATGAATGGGTAAGTAAATGAGCAAATGAATAAGGCCAGATATCTCCTGATTTTGTAGAGGGAAATAATATGTATATTTTACTGAATTATAGTTCTATATCATTTTGGTATCTGTACTAACAATGGTCATAATGATAATGAAACATAATGAATTAAACTTCACTAAACTTTTCTTATGTGCTAGGCACTGTATTAAACACTTTACCTGCATGATCTTAATTCTTCTAATAATTCTGAGGTGGGTGCTATTATTCTCATTTTACAGATGAGAAAACTAAAGAAATAGAACTATGAAGAAAAGCAGAAACTTCCAATAGGAGCCCTTCCTCCCTGTTTTATTTTTTGGTATTTGTTTTGTTTTGCTCCTTAAGTGACTTGCCCAAAGCCGCACTTCCGTGTAATAAGACAGCCCATATTAGAACACAGTTTTCCAGGTTGTCGGAGGAAAACAATTTCCTCATTACCAGAAGGGGACTTCCGTGTGTTTCAGAATCAATCCAGGGATCTCTTTTAGAAATATAGGTCCCTACCTGCTCCTACCCGAAGATTCAGATTCAGTATAGCTCAAGTGAATCTCAGTCATCAGCATTTAAAATAAGTTCACAATTAAATATCACACCCTGCAAATTTGGCACCTATTACAGAGCTCAGAAAAACACATTAGACGGGTACTAACGATATAAGTAAAAACCTTTGTGAATAATGCTTGGACAACATTGTGACAGTAAAGATGCTTTCCGTTGAGCAACGTGGCCTGCTGCCCCTCCTCATGATCTGTACCTACAGACGGAAGGCTGGAGTATATAAGCCAGTAAGACCGTAGGCCTGAAGCCTTCTGTCCAGATCTTGATTTGGCTTTTAAAAAGAACCAGTGTTAAGAATAAGAACTTACACCCTAGAAACATAAAGAGCAAATTTAGGCACATACTAGGTTAGACTGACACCTGCTGTAGCAGTATTTTTCTTCTTCAATTCATGACTGTTACCTTCCTGAGATGTGTCACTATCAGTCTTAAAGCTTTGGAAATTAGCATGGTAACCAGCAAATGTTTTTAGACAGGTCAATTACACATCTGAAAATGTCAGCAAATATGAAGACTAGGTAACTTAAGAAAAGCAGGTTCAACGTGAACAAACTATTTCTACCCACTGACATTGGTTTTCTAAATGATAGCCTGCGAAATTGTGTGTTCTTGGGGTAAAAATGTAGCCTTTTAAATCAGGTTGTTCTGTGATTTTATTTTATGTTTGTGGACTTAAAGGAAATACCTTTCTAGCTTATAAACCTAATTCATCATGTAGGAAATTATTTGGAGAAAGACGAACAAAATCCACTCAGAGGTCCATGTCTTTCTATAAACATGAGTTTTTAAAAAAAGACAATTCAAAGTGCTGAACTGAGAAGTAAGAGATCATGGTCACAGATACAGCTACGAGGTGTCTCTGGATCTCCAGTACCTTATTAGACAAATGGGACAGTGGAAGGTGTCGGGGGGCTTTAACGCAGCCCCCCAGGTTCCGCCACGGACGAAGAAAAAGACTACCAAAACATGATCTGCTTGGGGAGGAAAGGTGGCCATTTCTCTCAAGGGGAGGAGGGCCCAGAGCCTCTCTCTCCAGGGGCTTTTATTAGGTTCATTCGCAGAGGAATACGGATAAAGCTCATCAATCATTGTCAGCCAGTAAGGGTTAAACAATACAAGATTTACAGAGAACTCTGAGGGCTTATTCTGAGTTACAGCCAATTAGTTAGAGGGCCATAAAACTTTAGGCGCCAGACTCATCTCAGGTCTGGACCCTTATCTCTTAAACTGAGGGTACAAATTAAGTAGGTTTCACAGGAATGTATGTATTCTTGTTAGGCCTGATTCCCCAGGGAATCCGCCCCTCCCAGCACAGGACTGCACTGCCCTCTGTTATTGCTTCAGGCTTAAGTCAGGCAAGGGAAGTAAGGCAGCCAAGAGATTAGGAGACTTCTTGCAGACAGAATGAGGACTCAGGCTATTTCAAAGCCGAGGGGCGAGGGTCCATCACCCCCTTTTTCCACAGCCCCCCGAGTCCTTCCCTGCGGGCCTCTTCCGTGACCAGAGCCTGTCTTAGGTTGATCCTCCCTTGAGGATTCTTACCCGTCATTGGCTAACTGGCCAAGCTCAGGGCCAAGCAGTGTGAAGTGGGCAGAGGTGGTACACCTGCCAGGGAGACAAGCTTTGTCTCCTTAGTGGCTTATGGTCCCAACTCTGACTCAGCCTTAACCATGAGGGGTTACAGCCTCTGAAACCAGGCAGTGCGGTTCCCAACAGGAAGGTGAGAAAGAAAGAAAAATGAGAGAATCTCAAGGATCTTTGAAGAGTAGGGGCTGGCAATTTTTTTTTCTGTAAAAAGTTAGAAAGTGAATATATTGAGTTTGGGGGCCATAGTGCATTGGCTGTACTCCCCTCTGCTATTCTAGCCCAAAAGCCGTCACTAACAACACATATACAAATGGTCGCAGCTGTATTCCCAGACAAAACAAAATAAACCATTCCTTACAGGTGTAATTAGTCAATAAACAAGCTAATCATGGGTCCTTCTGCAGAAGTTTTGAACTTAAAACAGCATATTATAAATAATTAGCTAGCTGACTGACCTTTACTCGGCCAAAATTAGGTGCCAGACTTCCCTGGAGATAATCACAGAGCTGGCCTAGTCCAAATTGGTATTATCCTATACAAATTCCAATAAAGCAAGAGAAATAACACCATCAGGGGAAAATAACAGAACCCATAATCTGAACAAATTAACATTTATAATTTCTAGGATACAATGAGAAGTTCCCAGACATTTGAAAAACCAGATAAGTGGAATGCACTGCCAATGGAAAATGAACTAAGAGCAAGCCTGATATGGCCTCAGTGTAGGCACTAGAAGTCAAGGGTTTTAAAGTGCTATTTTAACCTCAATGAAGTAAAACAAAATATGTTCATAATTTTTTTTAAATTAGGAAATCTCAGTAGAGAAATAAAAATAATAAAAAGAAAACCAAATAGAGATCCCAGAACCATATATATATATTTGGTTCTGGGAGATACATAGATGGATGGGGGCAGGGCATGGGGGGAGAAAGAAGAGGGTGCAGAGGGGGTAGATGGTGATGCAAAGAATCTTGACTTGGGAAGGTGAACACACAGTACAATACAGATGATGTATTATAGAATTGTACCTCTGCAACCTATAAAATGTATTAACTAATGTCACCTCAATAAATCCAATTTAGAAAAAGAACTGGGGACAATCTGAGTTTACACGTCATGTCTCAGTATCATATTAATAGTGTCCCCTGTGACTCTCAAAACGGACCCACCTTGACGATAAGTGTTCTGGTCACCCAAATTATAGTGCAGGTCACACTGGGTTCCGGTGTGTCCCTATAGAGACTCAAGGTTCCTTGCGGAGGGGAGCTCTGACTTTTTTCTTTTTATCATTGTGTCCTCAGTGTCTAGAATAGGATATGACATATGGTAGCTACTCAGGAAGTGTTTACTGAAGATTAACAGCCAGTCAGTCACCAAAGGACTGATATTGCCGATTCAGATATATTGATTAAGTGCAGTCTTAATGATTTCATTCATTTACTGAATTGTGTTTGAGCCTATTAGCAATCAGCAACTGGCCGTTAGTATGGTAGAAAAAGACAAAGTGAAGGATAGCTACGAGATACCAGGCAGAGAAAAAGAAGAGGAGGGGAACAGGACCAAAGCCCAGGGAGGGTTCCGATACAGAAATGACCCCAGAATCTTGGTATTTAACAGGATCTGCAACTCCTAAACCAAGGTTTGGAAAATGCAATCTACCCCGAAGTCAAAAATTATAAAGATCTGTCAATGTTTACAGAAATATAATTTGCTGGAAAGATAAAATTATTTATAGTATATGACCTGCCTGTAACTGTAGAATGGTATCTTTTGATCTTGAAAACATAGAAATGGTACTTTAGAATGAACTGTAATAGCTGTCTGATCCCTTATGAAAAGATCGAGAACCCTCAGGGAAATGCATGCTAAGATTCAGTTTTAATATCATGTCGTTTACTTTTAATTAGTAGAATAGTAGGAACAGTAATTTTGATGTATAAATTTATTCTCATGTTAAAATTATTCCCACTATGAGGGTACTTGGAAGTAGGTAAGGCCATGAGGGTGGAAACCTCATGGATAGGATTAGTGGCCTTATAGGAAGAAGTCGGAGAGCTAGTTTGCTTTCTTCCCACCGTGTGAGGATACGACCCAGAGAATGGTTCTCATCAGAACCCAATACTGGTGCACTGATCTCAGATTTCCAGCTTCCAGAATTGTCAGAAATAAATTTCTGTTGTTTATATGCCACCTAGTCAATGCTGCTTAGGCAATGCCACCTGTCATGGCATTTTGTCACAACAGCCTAAAATAAGACAATTCAAAAAGAAGTTGCAGAAATAGTAGAGAGTTTCCAGGTATCCTTCACCCAGCTTCCCCTGTTGGTTACATCTGAATAGTGTTATTATCCAAACCAGGAAATTGACAGGATCATCTCTTTTTGAAATACCTAGTATTTTGGGAATATTCTGATTTAAATGTGGCGAGAGGGTGGTAAACATACAATACAATATACCAATGAAGTATTATAGAATTATACACCTGAAACCTATGGATGGACTTGGCAGAATAGAGATGGCAGAAATAAAAGCAAATGAATTTGAAGATAGAACAAAAGAAATTGCCTGATATGAAAAATATAGAAAAAGAATGAGTAAAGCCCCAGGAAGCCTTGCTATTAGATGATAGCAAATGTTTCCATATACATGATGGTCCAAAATGGACCTGAGAATGAGAATGTAGCAGAAAAAATTCTTTTAATTGAAGATAAATGATGAAAATTCTCCAAATTTGATGAAAGATACAATTTTCAGTTGCAGTATTTGCACTATTGAAAATCAAAGATAAAGAGCAAATGTGGAGAGCAGGGAAAAAAAGGCACCTAAAACATAAGAGAAAAATAATTCAATTAACAGTTTACTTCTTAGAAACTGACACAAAAAAGAGTGAGGCATTAAGCAACAAAGTGCTTAAAGAAAAAAGTCCTGTCAACCCCAAACTCTATATCCAGTGAAAATAGTCTTATTTTGTGTGCGTATATATATGAAAATTGAGAAGATGATTTTTAAAAATTATATAGAAATGCAAGGCCAAGTACTGCCAACATGATCTAAAAGAGAGCAAAGCTGGGGTACTTTTACCATCCTATATCAAGATGTGTGATAAAATTATCATAATTAAGAGAATATGCTATTGGTGCAAAAGGCAAATTGACCAATGGAACAGAATAGAGAGTTCAGAAATAGAACCAGATATGTATGGTTACATGATTAACAACCAAGAGTTAATGGGGAAAGATAGTTTTTTAAATAAATGATACTGAATGAACTGAATTTCTATATTGACAAAATGTATTTTGACCCTGACTTTATGCCATATACAAAATCAATTTCTGAAGTATTACAGTTCTAAATGTAAAAGGTAAAATAATTAAACTTTTAGAAGGAAACATGGGAGAATATCTCTTGATTTTGGTTGAATAGGCAAATATTTCTTTAAAAGATTATAAAAAGTGCTAAACAAAAAAGTTGATGTTAGTTTCTATTGCTCTAACAATTTCTCTATCAGAAGGAATGATTAAGAAAGTAAAAATTGCCCTGATCTGTGTGGGTAAGTTGGTTGTGCATCATCCCACACAGCGGAAGGTCACTGGTTCAACTCCCAGTCAGGGCACATACTTGGGTTGCAAGTTCAGTCACCAGTTGGGGCACGTGCAAAAGGCAACAAAGTTTCTCTCTCAAATTGATGTTTTCCTCCCTCACTTTCTCCCTCCCTAACCCTCTATCTTAAAAATAAATAAATAAAATCTTTTTTTTTAAATTGGCCCAGAGGAAAAAAAGATATTCACAATATACTTATCTGACAAAGGACAAAGGATCCGTAGACAGAATAAAGAACTCCTACAAATCAACAAAAAAACCCAGAAAACTTAAAAGACCACTAGAATGTTCAGAGAATTTTTATATGTAAAATCCCCAAAATGGAAATTACCCAAAAGCCTTTTAATAGTAGAAAAGATAAATTATGATATTTTGATACAAAGATATATTACACATAAATAATAATGACTGATCTATGACTGCCTGCAACAAATAATATGAATGAATGATAGTGAAAAAAAGTCAGACCAAAAATGTACATTCTTAAAGAGTCCATTGAATTAAAGAAAGGCGAAATACATGAAAGACCGATAGTGACGACCCTTCCAGGGGAAGTAATGAAAGGAAGAGGCTTCAAGGAAAGCTACCAGAATGCCATGGATGTGATTTTCCACTTCTTGGTAAGTTACCAGCTAAATAGGTGTATTTGATTGGAAAAAATTCTTCAGACTACCCATTTAGGAAACGTTCTCTCTCTGCACATACATTACACATCAAAAGCTGGTGTAAAAGAGAGACAGAGAGGGAATTATCCAAAGCAGAACTGACTACTAGCTAGTCAGTGGCAAAGACAGAGCTCCAACTTGTGGCCTGGAACTTTTCACCCAGACTCCAGAGGACAGGGTGACAGAAAGGCCATTATCAGAAGGGTATTGGCCTGGGTCTTCTACTAATGAAGGGTCTCAAATATGGAGGTTTGATATAATTTCTGAATAAGGTCATATATATATATATAATTATAAGATAAACTGACAATTTGAAAATAATGTTCTTCAAAAATCTTTAAACATGGGCTCATTCTGCCTCATGATGAATTATTTGGCAATTTTATGTTATTTTTAATATATATTGTATGAATAGCAAAATTATATCCTTTCTGGAGGTTTTAATTAAAATGGTTAACTATTTAATTTAAATACCGAAGTAGTCCAAGCATTTTATAGTCAGGCTCTACCACGCCTTTATTTTTAAGGGTACTGGGATCTCCTCCAAATGAATCTGACTTATGAGAATCGCCTGTACATAAAACCACAGAAATACTAAAGACAAACAGGCTTTCCGTAAGTATTTCTTGAATCTGAATCCAAAATGGTAATTTTCATTACTTAATTAAGGTCTAAAATACAGACTGATTTTATGTCCTATCTGGTTTACTGGTCAATGCATTTAAAACGACTGTTAAAGCTGACTACAGTTCCGAATTCAGTCGAAGCACGCAACATGCAGTCTTTTGTGTGGATGGGTGTAATCAAGAGGTCTCAGTCACATCTCTGTAGTTTTTCCCCCTCCAGGTAAATAAACCGTTTCATAAAAAGCCAAATTACTAAAATGCTTTCAATAGAAATCCATGAAACAAGAATTACATTACTGACCTCTATCCGTTGACTGTATTAGTGCTTTAAAAATTAAAAAAAATACTTTACTATCTATAGTAATTATAACTTTATTTCTTTCATTTTCTACATTTTAATATTTAAAATCCATTAGTATTTTATTCAATAATGTAAACAAAAGAACTAAAATTACTGAAGGGAGGGTGGGTTACTGGAATGTATTCCACTCAATACCACATGAATTGCCAGTAGATGTAAAAATCATCTGTGCCTTCCAAACATCAACTCTGCTGTTTTGACTGGGAATTTTATAAAACAGAATTGTCAGGAGGTTATCAAATATCAGTTGTCTGCGAGATCAGAAGTCAGGTAATACCAACCTGCCTACCAGTTTTCAACGGGAGTGATCCAGGGCCAGGAAAATGACGGGGTGCAGGGTGGAGAGTGGGCTGGAGAAGGTCAATGTGAAATGTGAAGGAAAGCCACAATGAATAAGACTAAATCGGAACTTCACATGATACAGGATTCAAACTATGTATGAAGTAAATTAAGTATTACAAAGAATAAGGACATATATTCATTTTAAACTAAAAGCATTTACAATATCCATTCCTTATTTTCAGTATAAATACGTAATTTCTTGAGATGGGGGTCATTCAAATGTAAAATTGTTAAAATTCCAATGGGTTCTTAATATATTTCAATGGGTTCTTCTGATATCTTCTTTGAAGTTACGGCTTTCACCTCACCTCTTACCTCCAGGAATCCAGAAGCCAATTCCATTTTCTAATGTACTAAATTGCACTATATAAGTAGTACATAGTTTCCTTGTTTTATGATGTCGTAATTTATTTTTAAAACCTTCAACAAAGGTACCATCCTATAAATGTGAGTGTCGGTTTGCAGACGTTACACAGAGTCTAGACACTGAATCAGGAATTCATGGTCTAGAGATAGGTGGCAAATACACATCAGAAAGGCCATCTCAGATGTGACTACCAGTTCTGCATCCATGCCTTTGAAACACACCGGGCATTTCCGAATTAGCGTCCTAGTGTCCCATATGGATTTTCACTGGTTAAATTAGTGCTTTGAAGATCAGCAGAATGAATATTGGAAATAGGCTCTCCTTGGTGAAATTAGTGATATTTAACACGTATGGATCCAAGATACTAATGATTTGACCCCCAAATAGTCCCATGTCCAGTCATTGGTTTGGAGGATGTCTGGTGGCTGAGTCTTCCATTATAATATGAGTGGTGTTTCTGGAATATCATCACTTCTGCCTTCAAAGAACTTCTCATGCAAGATAGTGGTCTCTGCACCTCAAAAGAACAGAGCGTTGGGACCACATGGAGAATACAAACAAGTTCTATGAAATGTTTAGTGCCTGCTTTCTATTAATTGCTTATTAAATCAGTATCTAAATGTGAAGTTGAACTTAGTCTAAGGCTTCTTTCATTTTAAACTGGTACATCCTAGGGAAGTAGCTTTAATATACCTCAGCCTTCTTTGATTGCCACTAATTTATGCCAAAAAGAACATAATAGTTGTGTACAACCAAATTAACTTAGGTCAGTTCACAAACCCCTTGATTTATTTTTGTTCCTTCCCATAAAAATGCATATCTCCAGTCTTTTAAAATTATTTTCATAAGTCACAATGGTAAACTAATTTTTGTTAATTTGTTTAACCCTTTCCAAGAACATATTTTCACTTCTATTCTTGCCTTCTTAAAGGCTCCAATGTCTTAATCCAAAGGTGGGACTTTCATGGTGGAAAATCTAGCCTCCATAGGGAACAAGTAGGTCTTTGGATTGAAAGAGCTTTGATGTCCTTAAAGCTGTATTTCATTGGGTGATAACATTCTGACTTTATACTGGGCTGGCTCTGGACTCTAGTGTGACTCCGTGAACTTCCAATAGTTTAAAAAGGACCCAAACCCTCCAAATATATAAGTTTGCTACAACAGTGTTGGTCCTTGTTTTTATAACATAACAACCTGACACTAAAATACAACTCATTTCCAGCAGTAAGTAAATGATTAATAAGAAAACTAGAGGCTCTCTTAAAAGTCTAACAGGGTTTTTTAATTTTAGTATTCTTAGAACTATGAAGGCTGTAATATTTTTAATACATATAGAACTTACAGTTACTATGATGCATGATTTCTTAGTGATAATTGTGTTTTCATGGTATCCTAAATGAAAATTCTATTAAATTTGGTGGTGTCCATAACAGACAGGTACTCTCGAAAGCTGTCCACAGGTACCTTTCCCACTGCGCCAAAGCAGCTTAGACAGACATACACCAGAAGGGCATTTTAACGACTTTGGTAAGTGGTGCTAAACCAAGCATATAAATATTTCATTTGGGAATTTTTATCTCTGTTGACTTCTCAAGCAATGCTAAGTCTTTTTCTTTGGCATCAATCCAACAAGCATGTAAATAATTGTATTTACAAATTTGTTATTATAATTATATGTTTATTCATGTTTCTAATTGTTTGCAAACATTTAAATGTTTGCAAACATATAAAGAAATCACCTGCATTTATAAAAATTTTTTTTCTATGTTCTCCACATTTCCACTGTATCTAGTACAAAGCCAAACACAAAATGACCGGTGAATGATTTTGCTGACAAGGTAACTACTATGCTGAAAAATTTTAATTAAATAAATAATTTTCATTTTATTTGTCCTACAATATTATAACATTTTCTTATTTCTTAGCTGACATTTAGCTGACAAATTGTTAAAGCAAATAGCTGTCAATCCACAAAAATGCCTTATTTTCTCTCTTTATATAATCAAAATTAACCTCTGTGCAAAATCAAGAGTTTTAGATCCAAAATCTCTAGCTTTTGAGATATAGCTCAGTGGGAGAACATTTGACTGCAAAATCTCTGGCAATGTTTAAGTGGGCATACCATTAATAGGATGCTTAAAAATAGCAATCCCCTATGAAATTATAGAGAACATCTTCCTCAAAAAAATTTTTTTTAAAAACTAGTATTATTTTTCCTACCATTATTTGCTTGCTTTTTCAAAATTCCAGTAAAAAACTCAAAGCTCCTCTAACCCCCAAAATAAAACTCAAGTCTAAAGTAATTCCTAAGACATAATAAATATTTGCTGAATTAGTAAATGTTAACATTCACAAATGATCATAGCAATTAATCAAGCTTAATAAAAAAGAGAATTTTTTGAAAGTGAAAGTATTAAATGATTTAGCAATTACTTCTTTACGATGTTCATTTTCACTCTGTACAGAAGGTGGAGCCAAAGACATATGTATCCACTGGCTAGAATTCTTTCCCTTTAAACAAAACAAAATAAAAATTCTTCCCTTGACAAAAACTTCTTTTGTGTGTACCCTTGAGGATAGTAAGATTCACTTAGGGATAAACTGGGCTACAGAATGAGTTCAGATTTTACTTAGGTTGAGACAAACTTTGATCCTTAAATCTCTGTCAAGGATGACAGAATGCTAAATAAATGGGAAACAAGTTTCAGTTGAGAGAATACTTTGGAGTTACAGAGCATATTGTCAGAACCCAGAAATACGTCTACTGAAAAAGGATTCTAGTGCAAGTCAGTAATATGATGGGGAAACTTCATTCACTAAATGAAATACGGTTGATCAACAGTCACGTTAAGAACACATTTTCTGTCTGGTTTTACCAGTGTGGGCGGAGTATTTCTAAACCTGCATACTATTGGGTTCCCAATTAACCTTTTCTCCTTCCTTACTGTGCAGTAAATGCTAGATAAAATGGAAATTTGGTGCATAGAAAGGATTACTCTGATGCTAATGAAAGGCAATCGGCAAGACAATGCAATCTTACTCCATTACAAAATAATTTTAGACCCTCCCAGTCACAGATACTCTCTTTGTTCTACCCTGCCTTTGGATCCCCCAGAGGCACCTCACAGTGCCATGGTGATACTGTTCTTACAAACAAGCCCACTGGTAGCCACTTAAACACCCTTCCCTCTTCCAGAGTCTACCTTGCCTTTTATTTTTTTCCCCATTCTTTTTCTTTGATTAAATGAAAAACTCTACTGAAGGTATGTGTGTGCTATTTGGGGGGGGGGGGTGAGCACACTGCTTCAGTGTACCTCTCAGTAATTTTATCTGTGCCTGTGGTTTCAAATATCAATGCTATGAGTTGATATTTGAGTTAATCCCACATTTTATAACAATTTTAACCTAAACTCCACAGTCTGTGTGCTGCCATCTTTACCTAGTTATTTCAGTTCTTCACACCAAATATTCCAAACTGAATCATTAAATCTCGTTCAGCCCATCAGTTCTGAGAGTCACAGAGAGAGAGGGGGACAGAGGGGGAAGGGGGGGGGGAGAGAGAGAGAGAGAGAGAGAGAGAGAGAGAGAGAGAGGGAGAGAGAGAGAAATTAGAGTTGTTTCACTTAGTGATGCATTCACTGGTTGATTCTTGCATGTGACCTGACTGGGGACTGAACCCACAACCTTGGTGTATCAGGATGATGCTCTAACCAACTGAGTTACCCTGGCCAGGGCAGCCTTTTTTCCCTTAACTTTTCTTTGTAGTTTTTAAATTATTATTTATTATTTTTACAGTTTACATTAAACATTATTTTGTATTAGCTTCAGGTGTACAGCGTAGAGGTCAGACCTCACAAAGTGTTTCCCTGATATTTCCAGTACCCGCCTGGCGCCATAGTTGGGTATGACAGTACAGTCGACTATTTCTCCTATGCTGTACTTCACATCCCTGTGACAATTTTGTAACTACCAACTGGTACTTCTTAATCCCCTTACCTTTTTCACCCAGTCCCTTATCCCCCCAGCTTTCCCGAAGTTTTCTTTTACACATTTGAAGTTAAGGAAGAGGCCACTGGAAGATTACAGGAAGGTGAGATAGAAAGGTGGGATTGGATTACAGGGTAAGGATTATTTGCTCTTTTGAGGGTGATTACATCTTAGGAGGAGGGGTCTGAAAGCTTGATTTAAGAGGCATTTCAGAGGTGAGTGAACCTAACTGCACAGAAACAAGGGACATGGCTTAAGAAAAAGATAAAACCTTTTACTAAAATTATTCGCCTGCCCACTTAGGAAATGATGATTTATTAGAGCACCCTTTTCTTCCCACAACCATTAAAAAATTCTCCTGAATAGTCTCCAACCTACGGTCTCAAAATATTTTTGAATGTTCATTCAACATTAAAGTCATCGAAGTGAAAGGAATCCACCAGAGTTTGTAGGAGACAGGCATTTCAAACTCCTTATAGGTTCATCCATTTCTCTCTTACGATTCCAGAAACTGATATTCTGAAACAAAGGTAAAAATCCAAAAACGCCGTGGGTTCTCAGATGCAGAAACACTTCTCAGAATTCTGGCAAAGAGCCTCCCTCTCCACTGCAGCGACAACGCGCACTTCTCAGGGCACAGAGCAGCATGCGTAGAAGAGCCAGTGGCCTGGCTCAGGTGGCGGGAAGGAAACCGGGCAGACGACGAACTGTGAGTGACTGCCCCTCATCTCTGCAGGGCAGTGCTGCCTGCCCAGCAAATCAGGCTGTGTCAGTGTCTTCTGCATCAACGGGCCTGGCAACGGAGAAGATACAGTTTGCGCGAAGGCAATGTTGATATTAATGAAATGGCACTGGCATTTCTGAAAACATGATGAAAACATTAAAAAAAAATTTTATCCCACAATTTTTGCAAAACATTCCAATGGAGACAAGGTTCTAAAATAATAATCTTCAACATAGTATAGTCAACAAATGAGAGAATAAATTCATCTCTTAACACTACAACATTTCCAAAGGTCTTTCATTAATCATTTCAGTGCGATTATATTTAGAGAACGGGATCTACCAGAAAATATTTGCCTTTCTCCTGTTTGTTTTCCTGATATTTTTATCGGCAAGAAAAGGATAAGGAATATTAAGCCAGGATGAATCTGCTTTCTTTCCGAAGAATACTGACAAAGAGATTTCCCTGTCCATCTTTGGGAGCATCACTGGAGCTCGTTTATAGGGAACTTTCCTGCCTCTGCCCTCTCCTGTGGTATCTGCTGAGTCCTCAAAGGAACTGCCCCCTCTAACAGAGGCGACATGACTCAGGCTATTATTACACACCCTAACGCAGGGTGCTGAACAGGAAGAGACATGGAAATGGTGGGAAGGCGAATAACAACGATATGCTCAGCTCCACTGTCCCTGGGCAGAAAGCTCTCCAGCAGGTTTTAGAGGAGATGATGGTCTCCAGGAGGTTCGATGGTTTGGGGACTCACTTAACGCCAACTTATCATATCAGTATGTCATAAAAACTATCCTGACATTTCTCTACAGAACAGATTCAGTTTCTGGTGCCTTGACATGAATGGGGCTGAGATATTTTAAATTTTCAGTTCCCTGAAGATCTCACAGAGATGCATCAAGATTTCACAGTCAAAAATGTACTACATATAAACAGTTATAAATGTAAATATAGTTTTTGCCAAACTGAAGAAAAGAATAAAAATTCAAAGCAGTCAAAGGGTTGGGAGTTACCTTTGGGATGGGCATACCAGCACAGTTGTTCCTTTTTGAAATCTCTCTCATCTCTTTCCCATCCTCACCATTTCCTTTGTTAATTGTCCAACTTAAAAGAAAAGGACTTAGGTCATCAGATAAGTAACACCTACCTTTTACTTCACACACCTTGACCAATATGAAACAACTCTGGGTAGCCCTGCAAGGCTACGCTCTTTCCCACCATTTTTATTCACTGGAATATATACATTTCACTTTAGAAAAGTTTGTGGCATTATAAAATACACAACTTTTTACTTTCTCTGGACTTTTGGTGGAACACGTACTAACTAAAACCAGTCATTGTTATCTGTAAGGAGTAACCACAAGCAGTAGCATTCACGCACGTCTCTGATGCTTTCACTTCTCCCATCAGCAAATTTAAACTACAACTTTATCTCGACCTCGCTGCTCCTCTTCACCCCCACCCATCCACGTTCCTTCTCCTGCTCTCCACTCTTCTCCCCGCCTTTCCTTTTCCCCTCCCCTTCCTTCTAGCCCCTCCTCCTGTTGAGTCAGTGGCTTGAAAATTTAAAAGCTCTGTGCTCCAAGTTAGAAAAAAGTTTTTACGAGGTACCAGCACTTTTCTTTCATTAGGGTAAAGGAGTGAGGAAAGTACCAAGCAGCAGCAGACTTTTAAACTTTAAATATAAGCAGGTCCGAGTGACTGAACTTGCTTATTCATTTTCCTTCATCCTTCAAGGAGTTCAATCAGTTGCAGTGCCTACTTCTTTTAAGAGAAAGAGTAAGTTTAATTTTTTTTACCTATTCTTTGCTTTTTCTACAAGTAAAACTTTTCTCAAGTTTTCATGTTGTATAAATGTACCTTTAACATGGTAGTGTAAACGTAATGATGAATTTGAAAGTGCTTCTGTAGTTTTAAAGTTTAAATTGAATGTTCAGTGTTTAATTTGGGGGCTTTAAAAAAGTTTATTAACAATGTAACAGGTAAAATAAGATTCGGACCTTTCTGATTAGAATAAAGTACTACTTTACCGGGTATTTGATTCTTCATTTTAGAGTATACTTTTACTTTTTTCGTAATCAGCAATGGTCTAGGTGTTTCGTAAGGGGGGGGGGGGGTTTAGGGGCCTGGGTGTGTGAATTTGACTGACAATGTCACAAAAATCAAAGTGCAAATTTGCTTAGGGTGCTTGCTGTAGAATTCTACACTCGGTGCTTTTTCATATGGAAATCTTGATTGATTGTTCTATGGCTTTGCAAAGCAAGCTTCTTAACAAAGTGCTTTGTTAAGACCTTGCGGTTACTTGACTTCCACGTGGTTCTTTCCTAGAATTTCCCCCCATAAACAAAAAGGTATAGAAGTCAGTGTTGTAACATTGAGGTTTTTAAAGCAACAGTAAAGAGTTACTTTGTTTTCCAACCACTGTGGAAAAACTTGAGACCCTCAGGAGAGCCACTTCTTTCTCAACCACGCTGGCAGTTCAGGAGCTGAAATCCCTTGAATGGGGGTGGTGGGTGGTTTACTTACACAGCACTGGGAGTTGGGGTGGGGGCAAACCTTCAGAGCCAGTGTCTGCCACAGTGCATTTCCAAAACTATCTCCTAAAACCGGAGCTCCTGGAAAGAATATGAATCGAAGTTTGTTAAACAGCGCCTTAAGAGAGAGCTAACAACACCCCCCCTCCCGCCCCACCGCGCCCGCCCGCCCGCCTTCCGCCTGGCGGAACCTGTAGCTGACTTTAGAGATCTGGGAAACACTTGAGTGGGACCTGCCAGTAGGCGAAGATTACGCTGGTTTGTCATTTAAGATAGTTCAATTTATTAAATGCTCTTTTTGTTCAAACACATTCTGTTACAGTGTTCGCTAAGGGTTTTCTTCTGCTCTAGCTCCAAAGACCAAAGTGATTAGTTTAGATTCTTGGTATAAACCTGCAGTTTGAACTATTTGCACCGAGAACGCTGAAAAACATTAAAAATGAAAGCTCAGCGGAGGCCGGGGGCCGCGCGCGCCCCGCCGTCTCAGCGCCCGGCCGCCGGGACTGGGGGAGGTCGGGGGGAGCCGTCGCCCTCGGGTCCTTCCTTAGGCGCCAAACCGCGCGCAGGTCCGAGATCCCCCCACTGAAAGGAAGGGGTGGGGTGGGGGATGGGCTGCGGGCCAAGTGGTAAAAGAAGAGCAAATCATCAATCTAATTAAGCGTGTCAATCTAATTTTTCTAACCCCTCATCCCCATCCGCAGTTTTTGTTTTTGCCCCCCCCCCCCCCCCCCCGTGCATTCTTACTGTCCAAGCCGTGGGGTAGGAAATCTGAGTACCTTGGGAATTACCGTACTTAAATTGCACTTGTTAACTCTCCTGGAAGTTATCGAAACTTCCCAAGAATGCGACGTAGGACGCGAAAGCAGGGGAACAGGGGGTGTAGAGGGGCGGGGAGGGGGGTCCGGTAATGAAATTAGGGAAGAGCCAATGACGTGTCCAAGGGCAAATCGGTGCAGGATTCCGGAAACTCGAACCTGGAGCCAGGAGCAGCGGGTGGCCCGCGCTGCACTCCGGCTTGGCCCTCCCAGCATCTCTCAAAAAGTTTATCCTTAATCTCTCCTTCACAGTCTAAGGCTTGCCTGTGTTTTTCTAGAAGTGCAAAGTAAGAGTGGGAAGAGAGAGCTATAAATTTGGAAAAATAGACATGGGTTTATTTGGAGGTAGGTTTCATAAATTCTTTTGCCTTCCAGACCAGATTAGTAGTGAGATTGTTAATTTCACCTTCCGGAAAATTGGACAAATTTAAATTCAGTCAAAAGTGGCCTCCTGGTAGTTTAAGAAATATATTATGAGATTTTGTTAAAGAAACCTAATCTTTACTTTTATGCAAATACCGCTGAAAATAAAAGCCTGCAGTGATACAGAGATCTCATGAAATTAACTTCATCCCCGAGAATGAAATAAGCCAGTTAGATACAAAATACCTCAGGGGAGAGGAATAAATTCTTCTAGGTAGGCCGAAGTGAGGGACATTGCACCTCTGGGCAGGAAGTATTTTCCGTCCTGGCGATGTGTCGATTTCCACGCTACTGAAACCTGTCCCCCCCAGAGTGTGATGCTTTGAAGTTCCCCAAGTCCGGGTGTAGTTGTCACCTGCCCTTTGCCTGGAAAATGCGGTGCTAGTTAGTGCTTTGCTCCCACTTTCTCCACTGTTCAGATCCAGCACAGGTTTCTAATGCCTTTTGAAGTGTATCAGCCCAGCGGCCCCATCCACCCGTCCCTCAGCCTATGCATTGCGAGTCCTACGGTGCTGGCTCCACCTGGGAAACACGGGTCCGAAGATAATCTGCAGCAAGGATCTAAAAGGGTGTGTTTTCAGATACGACCAACGCTTTGTTACTCAAATGTTTCCAATTCCTGAGTAGAGAAGGATGGAAAACTCAGGGTAACAGGCGCATTCCTTAGTTCCTCTTAATTATCCAGGGGTGTCCCTAGGTGTGAGCCTCAGAGCCTTTCTTCGTATATGGCCCTGGAGGAAAGAGGATGATAGGAAAGTCACCAGCGATTGATACGTTCTGCTCCACCTTTCCTGTTGCTCTGACCTCCCTTCAAGATTCTCAGCTGTTTAAATAGATGGCTGAAGCTCGTCCACACATCATGTCAGCTCTGGAAAGAAAAGGAATCGCCTAGTGTTTATCGTTAATGTCAATATCCAACATAGATAAGTCATGTTAAAAACAATCCTCCGGAGTTTTTCCTTTGTGGGAGGCTAACTTATTTATTTTTTGGATGCTTGAGATTACAACCTAAATTCTCCACCTTGCCTGTGTAAATTCACTGTTTGCAGTGTACGTACAAGTTATCTTGCCAAAGTTAAAACACAAACCATGGTGAGAGATATATGTATACCTATTTCTATAGTATGTAAATAAACTCAATGACTGTAGCCTTAAAAAGTTCCATACTCTTCATCCAGATTTCCCTACCTTTCTAAGTAGTTTCTAAAAAAAATACATTTTATGCAATGCTTGATATTTACAATAATATAAAAAATAGTGTTTAATTTTGGGGAGAGGGGAAATTCCTGTGGAGCAGATACATTCCATAGGATATGGCTTTTTTTCACAGTTTTGGGGAGATGCCTCCAAACACAAGGAAGGCAGACACCCTTCATGGTCTTTCTTCTTATCAACTGATACAAGCCAAATTCTCACCAATCTGGGACTGCTAAAATAGCAATATTGCACTCATTACAAGAGCAGCTTGAAAACTAATTTTGATTACCTTTAGGAGAATGTTCATCATTTCTTCATTGTAATTTCAATAAAGAAAAGATGCCAAAATTAGAAAATCTGTGAGCTGTATTTACCTCTAAAGAGTTTTACTAGCTAAACTTGACTGACTTCTTAACTACGAGTTTTATGTGCATGAGTTACCTCATTCAGTGCTCATTGAAGAAAATAGACTGTTCTTAATACACTCGTGAGGGTCCTAAGGGTGTGTTTAAATGAAGACACGATAACCAGGTCGTTCAATAAAAATAGTCAATTTGGAGGTGGGGTGAGGGGGGCATTAAGAACTGAGAAAAAATGTGTTTAAGTCCATCACTACAATAGAAAAATATGGCTTTTAACCTGCAGCTTCTGACTTAGGGTGTTTCAGCTAGCACCCCCAAAGTAGCCATGAGAATCTTGTGTTAGTGGAAAGTTGGGTGATAGTTGTTGAGCTAGGGAGGGGATTGAATTGTCCCTGTTTGGCAGACATCACCTTCTCTTTGGATGGAGTTCCTCACCCCTTAACCACCGCCCTGCCCTCCCCATCTCATTGTTCTGTGGAGGCAGATGTTGGTTGACAATGTGATGAAGAGGGGTGAGAGCCAAAGAAAGGCCTGTCAGCATGTTTTTCACCCTGGCAAAAACACTGTATGCAGTTCAGTGCCACATATAACATGCCTGTGGAAATGTAACAGTATTATTCCTTACAAAGGAAACTGAAGGAGAATCAGGGAGCCGGAGGCAAAGTTTTAAACTGAATAGATGTTTACATGGAATTTGCTATACCACAGAGGTAGGCTAACTGTGCAGGTATAAGGAGGCAAAGGTCGCATATTTTCTGATGAACTGAGGGTATTTCCAATGGTACTTTATATGTCACGTAACAGCCAGCATAGAATGCGGCTATAGTGATGTCATATTACCCAGGGTGAGTTTCAGATCTCGTTCTTCCTCCTCAGGTCCCAACCTTCACCCAGATTGTCATCCTCGACATAAACAAAAGTTGTAATCAGGCTATTCTTCTTGCAAGTGTGTTCTCAGTGACAATACAACCATGTGGTATAACCAGAGTTAGAATATCACAAAATTGGGGGACAACAGTATGTTTCTGTTATCTTTAAATCTTAACCTGTGACACCATAACATTGAAACTGAGTAAACATCTTGGATACATGATGCAGTTAAGGTCTAATAAATTCAAGAAGCTCTTAAAGAATTTTTTTTTTTTTTTAAATTCAGTCCTGTTGCCTGCTCAGGGATTATTAGAAACATGTTTCAACAGACAGTTCAGTTTCAGCAATTGGCACTTGAAAATTGAATAGCATGCATAATATGAGATGCTTACAATGCTTTTCTTTTTCTTTGAAAGTTTACTTTTACAACTAATTTGAAACTTAAAAAAATAGAACAGTTATAACATATTGTAATAAAAGTTATGTAAATGCTGAGTCTCTTCAGAAGTTTGGGGTGCATCCCCTTAAGAGAATCCTAAGGAAACTGTAAAATAAATAAATAATTTCAATGATGAGATTTTTTTTTTCCTTTTAGTAGGCTCCATTTAATTCATTCAAGAGATATCTATTTCTCTTAACTCTTTTAAGCACCGTGGGTATACAGCACTGGACAAAGGAAACTCCCTTATGGAGTCCACAATCTTGTTGATAAACGCGGACAGTGATAAAACCTTGTCCTGGAGGGAGACAAACAATAAACAGGTGAACGTATAATGTGTCAAATAGAGTTAAGGCCCGTTAAAAAAAAAAAAAGCAGAGCAAAGGGAAAACAGTAAGCGACAGGGCCGGAGTGCTGGCTGGTGGCGTGTGGCCAGAGCAGAGGACTACAGTGAGGGGTGAGCTGTGCTGACAGCACAGAGCTGACGAGGCAGGTCAGATTGTTAGTTCATTTCTCATGATTAACTGTTTGAGGAGAACAGAGTGGCAAGCAAGTTGACTGGGCTCCTGGTGTGAAATATGAAGAGATGGCTGATGCCAGGATAAGAACAGGAATGGTGGTGAGACTCAGTCATAGTCTCGGTTGTGGGGGGAAAGATGAACCTGTAGTATTGGCTGATGGGTTGATAGCGTGTTAAGTTGATTTAATGCAGTCCTATTTACCTTTCTTTTATTTTAAATCCCCACTCTCAATTCGTTACAATTGTTTCTTCTTGGGAAAATCTTTAAAATTAGAAGGAAAATCTTTTCTGATTCTCCTAATAGTTATTAGGACATTAATGAGATGAGGTTACTCGACTGCAGCTTTGGCACAGTGGTTTGTTTTTAAGGCTCTGGCAAAAGAGGTAGTCCAAAGCAGTTTAAAATTGAAGCTTTATTTTGATTTTGAATGAAGTATTTGAGTCCTTGTGCTCTTGGGAAGCGGCCATGGAAAGTGACACTGACATGGGGAAGGAGGCAGTAAAGGATGAGCTCAGTTCCCAGGTGTCCTGACAACCTCTGCTCCTCATGCTGCTTCCTATTATGCATCCCCAGCCTTTTTACACTCTCTGTGTCCCTTTCTGCTGTCCTGAACATTTGGAACAAGAGAGCAACAGGAAGGTCAAAAAACCACTATTTGTCTCCTGTCTTGAAACCTTACTTCGGAATACGCCTGGTGCATTAAGAAACAACTTATTTCCTAGTTCCCCCACTTCCAAAAAATCCGATTCATTCAGGTTGGTGATGTTGGGAGTGCATGTTTTAAACCAATGCTGCCAAGCAATTGTGATATATAGTTCAAAAGCCACACTAAGGAAACCAGAGGATCCTTGGGCAGGTCACACTTACATACCTTTGGCTTTTGGCCTCTAGTCTAGGTCACAAAGAAAACATGATCTAACATGATACAAAGAAGACACAAGAAGGGGAAGGGTGGTGCAGCTGCTGGCAAGCATTGACTCTTAAGAAGAACTTTGCGCAAGCCCTTAACCTAGACCTTACTTAGTCTACGTATAAAGTTCCAACTTTGGAACCCGGCGGTAAAGGCATGGACATATATGATATTCGAGGTGTATGGTCTGTAAATCAAGGCCAGTGATTCTGTAAACTTGTAATTTTGCCCTTTCCTTATAAAGGAACATTAATTTTTCAACTAAAACTAGAAAAATGAAAATACTAATGGGGGCGATCATTTGGCAAAATTTTTGATTCACAACAAAGTGAACAACTGCCAAAAATTCCTACTATTTTTGTTACCTCACCCTGAGAATCACAAGCATAAACCATCCCATTAAACATCTGATGGTCTGTGCGATAGTGGTAATGACAGGTGTGTACACGTTATACAGCACACCAGGTGTCCAAGAGATCATTCACCCGGATGAAAGAGTTTAACTCATTAATGCAAATGCAATGTGTGGGTGCTTAAAAGACAACTTTGCAATTAAGTTGTTGGTGTGTTAATGAAGAACTATTACCTAGAGATTTGCTCAGTGTCCTAATTCACATACTGCGGCAGTGTGGGGTGTTTCTGTGGCATCTCAAAATCACACGAAAATAAAGTTTAATTTTGAATAGAAGGTAGAAGAAAGTTAGTAGATAATTACCATAGGCATCTATACAATCCTATTTTCCTTTGGATAACCAGCAAACATTGACCCAAATGACAACTTCTATGCCTGGTCACATTTCTAGACACGTTGAGTTTGTCTTGAGCTTGATCATTGTGTAAATGTGATAGGTGTGCAAACAGTTTACGGTTTTACACTTGAGTGTTTCTATTTTTACCTCCTGACCCCTACCTCCCCCCTTCACCACAATGGGAACATCTGGGCAAAAGCAAGTGACACTGACAAAAGACTGTAACTCCTTAACAACAGAATCGGGGCCATTTGCACATCAGTACGGAGAAACTGTCTATTGATACAGCTTCAGAAATTCTGTTACGTTTGTTTGACCCTCATGGACTGTACGTCTTCATTCCCAAAGGAGTATTTTCTGCTACATTGTAGGTTTTTTTCTTTGACATTCTCTCACCATCAAACTATTCATCAGAACTAAATTACTCTCCCATTTCAAGACTTCCCGTGGCAATTTAACCCTGTTTGTCAAGCCTACAAGTCTGTTGTTGTTTGACTGCTCTTCTCATACATCAGTTTTACTGTCTAACATGTGACTCCAGGATCTAAAATGGTCCTTCCTAAAAGTAGAAGGGAAGCTCCCTTTTTATGACCACTGGGAGAGCACTATTTCTGTGATCTGCCCAGTCACCCTCCCACGCTTACCCCAGCATTCTTTGGCACCAGTCTCGAGGCCATCCTTTAAGATGCCCGTTGTCTGCTAATTTAGAGAGGTTGTGCATAGTTTCAGCCCTCTCTTTGTTTCATTCAGGAAATCACAGGCGAGATTTCCATTTCATGTTTTCTGGCTCTATAGCCTGGAAATGCAAGCATTAGACAGAAATTAATGTTCCGTGGTGGGGAAGAAGACTCCCCTAGATTTCATTTCTCTCCTCCAAGGAGAAGACAAAGTTCAAATACCAGATGAGAAAGCTCTTTATAGTCAAACAATGAACATAATTTTAAGAAGCCTACATAATCCTACTTTTAGTCACACTATTTAAAATTCATTATTAAGCTCCTGGAAAGTTTTTGCTGCACTTGTTTTTAATTATTAAATAATCTTTGACTACCTCATCCTCTTCTAAATCCCCCAATTACTACTCTGCTGAAAATTAAACTCCATTCTCTATGCCTATCACATGTGATGCTACTTATTTCTTCTCAGCATTTAGCCCTCACTAAGACTACTTATCAAAGCATGGAATCATGTCTAGCTGTAAAGCCAGATTTATTAGCTTTATAACCAGTGCGATGCATTGGAAAGCCTTGGGCATGGGGATCATAAGTCTTCTTTTGGCTCTTTTGGTACCTACATATTTCCTACACCCTTAAGACCTCAATTTTCATCAAGTAAATGAACTACTGGCAATTAGAAATATAAAGTGAAATAGATAAATAACTTTTGGGATACCTGCCATTTCTACGGACTTGCGTCGTTTCTCATCTCCAGTAATGGAGAAAGAAGTTCTAGGCTTAGGTAACTAGGTACTGACAGGAAGTGTAGGTATTGCGTAGGCTGAGGGCCCAAAGCACAGGAAGGGAATTTGAAGTAAGTATACAGCAATAAAAAGGTGAAACGCAGTCATTTTTGCTAGAGATAAACTTTAAAGTGGTCTTTTTAATTGCTCAACCTATAATTGGAAAGCAGACAAAATAAACTTTTACTCCAAATGTAATGGGCATTTAGTTTTTGTTTTTTGAAAGTAGGTCCCTGCATATAATGATGCATTGTGACAATATGGTGCATTTCAGTACAAATTTTTCTTTGGCCAGAAGATAGACTTCTAAACCACATTAAGTCACTGCTTAGGAAGAAAGAGAGAAGTATAAATGACCACAATATACAGAATGCACAGATTGCACTGGAAATACCAACGGTAACTTCAGAATATAATTAGGAATAAAGTACTGCATAATAAGATTGAAGTTTGGAAACAGGTTACATAGGTGTGCATCTGAATGTATATGTGTGTTCATGAGTGTCCTTACCTCAACTCTTAAGTAACAGGCTTTTTGAGTAACGCTCATTGGCATTTTGCTTAGGCATGCATCCAGACATAGGCCTACTGGGCAAGAACCGTCCTCATTTATCTGATGGGTAAAATAAGCAGTGGCACTTAGCAGAGAGAAGCTCCTTAAGTCACGTGCGGAGGCAGTGGATGAGCAGCTAATATATCTTCATGGGTTAAGATTGCGATTTACTTGGCACATAGGCTCTGCACTGTTGCTTCTAAATCTTACTATATCAAGAAAATTGTAAGCGCTCTTTACGAGGGAAGGCTGCTGGAGGAATGGGGCAGGGAGAGTTGACTTTTTTATTTTTTTTGGAAGATCCCTAGAAAGATCTGGGACCTATTTTACAATATCTTGACTAGCGGCTGAAAGAAACTGTATATTTGCAGTCTATAATCATCCAGTTGTCTTTTTGTTTCTTTTCAGACGGCGCCCAGGAATCATGGGTGACTGGAGTGCCTTAGGTAAACTCCTTGACAAGGTTCAAGCCTATTCCACTGCTGGAGGGAAGGTGTGGCTGTCAGTCCTTTTCATTTTCCGAATCCTGCTACTTGGAACAGCAGTTGAGTCAGCCTGGGGTGATGAGCAGTCTGCCTTTCGCTGTAACACTCAGCAACCTGGTTGTGAGAACGTGTGCTACGACAAGTCCTTCCCAATCTCTCACGTGCGTTTCTGGGTCCTGCAGATCATCTTTGTGTCTGTTCCCACACTCTTGTACCTTGCTCATGTGTTCTATGTGATGAGAAAGGAAGAGAAGCTGAACAAGAGAGAGGAGGAACTCAGAGTTGCCCAAAGCAACGATGGTGTGAATGTGGAGATGCACCTGAAGCACATTGAAATGAAGAAGTTCAAGTACGGTATTGAAGAGCATGGCAAGGTGAAAATGCGAGGGGGCTTGCTGCGAACCTACATCATCAGCATCCTCTTCAAATCTGTCTTCGAGGTGGCCTTCTTGCTGATCCAGTGGTACATCTATGGATTCAGCCTTAGTGCCGTTTATACTTGCAAAAGAGAACCCTGCCCACACCAGGTGGACTGCTTCCTCTCTCGGCCCACGGAGAAGACCATCTTCATCATCTTCATGCTGGTGGTGTCCTTGGTGTCTCTTGCCTTGAACATCATCGAACTCTTCTATGTCTTCTTCAAGGGTGTTAGGGATCGTGTGAAGGGGAAGAGCGATCCTTACCATCCTACCAGCAACCTACTGAGCCCCTCCAAAGACTGCGGATCTCCAAAATACACGTATTTCAATGGCTGCTCCTCACCAACTGCTCCCCTCTCGCCCATGTCTCCTCCCGGGTACAAGCTGGTTACTGGAGACAGAAACAATTCTGCGAGCCGCAATTACAACAAACAAACAAGTGAGCAAAACTGGGCTAATTACAGTGCAGAACAAAATCGAATCGGGCAGGCAGGAAGCACCATCTCCAACTCCCACGCACAGCCTTTTGACTTCACTGATGACAACCAGAATTCTAAAAAACTCGCTGCTGGGTACGAACCGCAGCCACTAGCCCTTGTGGACCAGCGGCCTTCCAGCAGAGCCAGCAGTCGCGCCAGCAGCCGACCTCGGCCTGATGACCTGGAAATCTAGATCAGGCGTGAGAGAATCAAGATTCCACTCAATTGTGGAGAAGAAAAAGGTGCTGTAGAAAGTGCACCTTAGGTGTTCATTTTGTTCCAGTGAAGTTGGTACTCAACAGCCTTCATCATGAGGCTTAGCAAACAAACGTATTAGAATACCTGGGTTCATTGGCGGTGTTTGGGATAGGCGGGTGGAGAGGGAGGGGATCAGGGAGGTAACATGTTGGTATTTAATGTAGTTGGTTCAAAGAACTTAAGTTCTAAATAAAAGTTGTTGCATTAGGTGATACATAGGTAAGGGCTTTTTCTCTCTCCCTACCCCCCGGACTCCTGATGCCATACCCCTAAGAATATGTCTGCATATGTGAAAGAGTGGGTGATATTTTGGCTAAATACTTTTTTTGTTTTACCAAGAAACTGAAATAACTTTTTCCAAGAAAAAATGCTTTCTGAGTATCTTATTTCTTTTTTTAATCAAGAAAAAGAGAATTGTTCTTATATCCCTGATAAAACATTCCATTTTTAAAATTTGCACTTTGAAGGTAAGCTTTCTAGGCCTGACCCTCCGGGTGTCAGTGGACTTGTGCTACTATATTTTTTGTTCTTGGTATCAGCTAAAAGTTCAGACAAGGCTCACAGGAAGAGACTTTCCATGCATTGGCAAATCTCGGCCATGTTATATTTACATTCTTTTTTACATCCACTCACATAATATTGACATCACTTTTTCATCATTCCTCAACTATTCACATTCATTTAATGATTTCTATAAACATTTTTAAAACAGTTGGGAAGTCATCTAATATTTTTGAGTTGAGTCAGGGAAACAAGCCATGTTCAATATTTAATATCACTTGTATGTGTATGTGTGTGGAAGAGTGTGTTTTATTTGTCATGTATTGGTACAAACAGATACAGTATGAACTCACAAACACAGATTTGAGAATAATGTACCCACAGTGTTCAAATTTGAATCTTTCTCATGGATTTTGTGATGTGGGCCAATGATGATGGTGTTTACATTATATAATTCCTGCTGTGCAAGTAAAGCACACTTTTTCCCTAAAATGTTTTTTCCCCATGTATCTTATCATGGATACTGATTTTGTTAATTATGATTCTTTTTCCCCTTTTTTTTCTTTTCTTTTTCTCTCTCTTTTTTTTTAGAATATAGCAGCAATGCTATTGCTAAAATGAATGATTTTCTTTTTCTGAAATGTAATCATTGATGCTTGAATAATAGAATTTTAGTACTGTAAACAGGCTTTAGTAATTAACTTGAGAGACTTAGAAAAAAATGCTTAGAGTCAACTATTAAGTATGTGTAAATGAATTTTGCAGTAACTGGTATTCTTGGTTTTGTCCTACTTCATGCACATTAATTCAGAACAAAGGAGGTTCAGTAGTACACATGTAACTAATTTATTTGAAATATATCTTAAAGAAATCTTCCAGTTTCTTCAAATGCCTTTTAAAAACTCATCACAGATGATTAGGGAAAATGTACAGCATCGTACCTTTCTTGCGTGTCATCTACATAAATAGTTTTGTACAATGAGAAATTCTAATTTGTTTGACATTCCATGTTAAACTACTGTCATGTTCAACTTCATCGCATGTAACACAGACCTAGTCCATTGGATCATGTGTTCTGGAGAGTGTTCCTTATTCAATAAAGTTTTGATTTAGTGTAAAGATAGCCTCTGCATCCTTTGTGATTTCTAAAACTCTTCTACATCTATTTACAATCCTCAAAGAATTTCCATTGGTTAGGAGAACTTGGGCAAATAAGATCGCAAGATTCGTGAATCCTTGAAAGGACTATCTCATGAGAGCAACATTGTTAAGGATAACATCGAGTAATTTTAGGGGTACACATGACCAAAGTAAGCCTAAAGAAGACAAGTGGGCTGAAATTTTACACTAAAATCTAGAGCTAAAAGAATAAGACCACGGTTGGCCTGAGTATGGTTATGCTCTGTGACAGAAGAAATATATCTATGATTCTATTACTTCAAGACATTGAAAATACAGAAAATAAGATTTAAAAAGTTCTTAACACCCAAGGAAAATCAAACCATTTAGAGATAGGAGAACGATTCTGCACAATTGATGACAATGTAATTTTAAATATTAAGTATATTAACATTTTAAGTCACATTTAAAGAGCTTTTAAGCTTATTAAAATTATTTACCTAAATATTTTATTAGCACAAAGCCAACTAGTAGATTACTGGAACATAAAAATACTAATTTAGAAGTAGCCCAATTCAGTTGCTTCTTTTTTTTTTCTATTTTTATGAGCAAATGTTACAAGATTTTTCTAAAATCAAAGGGTTATCTAAGAAACAGTTCCTCACTCATTAGAATTAGTAGTGGCAACAATTCAAGTATCATTTGACTGGCTGACAATCCAATGGGAGAAGCTGGTTTTCTCTGCCTGGCGTGTTTGCATTTAATATGGGGAATAGAGAAACTGATGATTTGAGTGTGTTTGTGTATCCTACACAGACAGGCTTTCCTGGGTGTGGGTAGACTAATGATCTATACTACTGAGTGTTAGAGCAGTAAGGTGGAGTTAAAGGTGGGTTTCTGAGGTTTGTGTGGGGTGGGAGGGCGAGCTAAATCTTTGATTTACATAGACCATTCTAAACACTTCCCAACTTTGAAGCTTTTCACTGTTTTAAAAAAAGTATTTAAGCCTGTTATAAATATGCAGTTTGAAACTACAAAGTAAATGAAACAAAATCAAACCTCTTCTCTCCATTTTCCAACACACACATAGAGAAGTTCTAATTCTGAGAAGAAGTTACTGTTAAAGTTGCAAACACCACTGTTAATGCAGACACTTTGTTAAGTAGAGAGCGGTTTTCAGAATGATCACACACACCCTGCCCCGGGAAGCTGGCAATGCACACACTTCCAGAAGGTTTCAAAGTGATGTTCCACTCCTCATTTTTATCTTATTTGGTTGCTTTGCACAACTAAATGTTAAGCGAAAACTATGCAGGTTCATTCCACAAATATTTATTACTCATTTTTTGCATAAAATTTTATGTTTAAAAACTGGAAATTTTTGAATCTTCTAGAAGTAGGACTTTCTGTGGTGGTGACACGTTTTATCGTGTTCACTATGGCAGCCACCAGCCACATCTGTCTACTGAGCATTTGAAATGTGACCAGTGAGTCTGAAAAAAGCAAATGAATTCATTTAATTTTATTCAAATAGCACATGTGGTTAGTGGATATCATATTGGGCAGTGAATTCTAGGGTCTGCTGGGAAGAAAAGGTTTAATATTGGGTGGAAATTGAGGAGAGTACAGTCATGTTAGAAACAGGAATAGGGAAGATAAAGGTCTTTTTTATAATCATAAATAACAATATTTTTCACTCTAAACAATAGGAAACATTTTAAGCAAAACTTTTGCTTTTATATAAAATTCCCTAGTCTTTTGTTAGATAATCATATGTTTTTTATTACCATTGTTTTACTTCAGAATTGTATACACAAACTTATACTGCCTATTTTTAAAAGTGGTAGGGTTGTCTAATGTCTTCAATATTGAGAAGAAGTCCAGTGCTCTTATTTGGTTTGGTGCATTAGCATCCTAACCCTTGTGGGCCTTTATTAAGCTTCCAGCCCACAGGCTGTTCTTTTACCTTATTTTGAGAAAATTGCTGAACCTCAACCTGCCCAGTATGCTAGTTCCCTGCCCACTCAGTCTTTCCTAACAATTTCAAACTTCAAATTCCAAGATGCCAAAACATCCATGCTTTATACTTGGAGGGAAGGCAAAATAATGAAGCTTGGGGGCTTATTAAAGTTTTAAAGTGAGTTATTTTTATAAACAGCACACCAACAGCGAGGAAACATGTTTATAATCTTTACTGGCTCCAAGATTCTGTTTTTACCTTTTCTTGGTTGGGCAAATATAGCTGAGCCCTTGGCACGTTAGAATTTGCAGCTGGCAATTTTCAGAGCTCAAGAGCAGACGTGGAACAAACACCGTAGAAACAATGCTTCAAGAATAGAGTAAGGAGAGTATGCTGTAAAGAAGAAAGCTAATTTGGAAGAAAAAAATTTGCATTTGTTTCTTGGTCTTCAAAAATGCTGAAATTTTAAGTCAGATGATTTCTTCTGGGCTCCGGATGTTTCTTTCAAACAACCAAATGCTTATTTGAGCTATGACGTGTAGAGTAATTTCAGTGCCCACACACTTTCCTGTTAAAACCAAAACTGTCTCAGGAGGCACCCACTTTAGAAAGCAAACCCTGGGCCCAAGTCTTACTTAGCGCAATGAGCTGCCTGCTGCCATGCAATATGGAATGAAATGAAGCCCGGCCTTTGTGCTGGAATCTCTTATCAGTCAATCACTTCTTATACAACTGTGCATCTGAGTTAGTATAGACAGCAAGAGAGTTCTTAGTTGCTTTGGCAGCTGAAACCATGAGGGTTATTTTAATAGTAAACAAAGAGAAAAGTAAGACTGCCTCCTGCTTGGAAAAACTTGATTCAGAGTTAAATATTTCACATATTCAGGTACATTTATTAATTCTGAACACCATTACTTAATTTAGAAGCCCTTCCCTTTGAAAATTTAAAGTAACCTTAAGCCTAAACTGTGAGAAATGACTACAATTGAGGTGAACTCAGAGAGGTGAACTCAAAGGTCTCTGGAGGATAAATGGTAAAAAGTGAGATTCATTAAAACACACCTGGAGAACTAGTTAAAGAAAATGTTGGCTCTGAGACAACTTTCTCTCTTTTGCACAAGGTGGTCAATGATTGCCTTTTTTGTGGGCAGGTAATTTAAACAGAGTTGGGGGAGCCACCTCACATTCGTGAATTGTAGGTTTCAGTGAGACTGAGTAATTTGGAAATGAAATGTAAATATATCCAGCACCCCGTCATCTATGATCGGTGTGAAAGTTATAACAGACATTTGCCTATTACATTCTTTTCCGTATATTTAAATAGCTTATAATTTATAATTCTATAATCCCTAATTTAACAATAAAAATGACAGCAGGTACAATAAGTGGTAATGTGATTGAGGTTATTTCTTTCAGTTTAGAACTTTAAATCATATCTCTTGTCCATTTTCACATTCTTAGTTTCTTCGGTCTAACCCCTCACTAGAATTTTCTGATTTGTGATAGCTTTAAATGCGTGTGTGTGTGTGTGTGTGTATTTTTTTTCTCTCAGGTTTTGTTCACAGATGAAGTTCCAATTCTATAATTTGTTTCCTACTCCGAATGTGCAATTCAAATTAAAATGGATTAAATCATAGAAAGCTTCCATCAAATTCTTTTTCTTCTTTTTTACGCATATTTAGAATAGGTTTGTTGTTAGCTTTTGTTGTTAACTTGTGCTATCAAACACCTCCTTTTGTCATATTCTTACATCTTGCTCCCCTAAATATTTACATTTTTACAAATAAATGCAAGTTAAACATTTCAATAGTAACTCTGGAATACTCTACCAGATGTTTAACATTTACAATCAGTGGGAACCATCAAAAATTCATTTACTTTTCATCTTCACTCTGGTCCTCACTTGCCCAGAGGACTTGCATGGGATAATTAAAGGTTGCAAGAACTGTAGGTGATGGTTATCTGAGACTCCAAAGGGGCAAATGTGGGAAGCAGGGTGCCAGTTGGCATTTGACCATGTTTAGTCAGCACTATAGCCAAGCACTCCCTCTAAATGGATAATTCTACATGAAAATTAGCTATGATGTATGAAAGAAAAGAAAAGTTAAAGAAGCTATAATGTATTGCAAGTTACACTAGGTAAGGGAAGAATTTCACCATGGGAATCTGTTCATGTAAAAGTACTCTAACCTTGTAAGGAAAAGAAAACGAGTACTTCTGATAGGAAAAAGTATAATTAGCAAGTTAACAAAGGAGTTTACAGGCTTTGTTTGTTTATCAGCAGCACCAAAGCTTTGGAAATAAATTATTAAAATAAAAAAATATCACTCTTTTAATTTGTTGTGGATGGGTCTGCCACAGGGCTGAGCCTACAGTTTGTGATAACAAAGACAAACTGATCATTGGTTTAGGTATTTACACAGGGTTTTCTTTCTTATTTAAGACAAATATTTTTTTAATAATTTTCTCAATTTGTGGCTAAATACAGGATAACCTTTAAAAAAGCAGGCCCTGTTTTCAAAAGCCACATCGCATTAAGGCTGAAAATGTTTTCAAGAATTAGAAACATGTATATCTTTAAGATTTCCCCCAAGTCCCAGGACTTCTGGGGAATTTCCAATATTTGCAGGACAGAAACTCTGTCGCCTCTTGGAAAGTATTCAGCAAATTTGGATAATCAATGAAAATGAGCTGAGTGGTGAAACTCTATGTCAAGCAACAATTATGTAAATAGAATTAGGTGAGAAATTTGCAAGAAAAAAGTGTCTGAAAAATTCTTGCCACATTAAATAAAATTTGGTCTTGTGTTCACTCTTGCACATTTAAAAAAAATGGTTCTTTAACAAGTCTTGTGTCCTTTCTTGTTATTTTTAGTATCTCCCCAACCATAAATACAACCATATGTCTGGGCAAAGATGTATTGATGATTCGAACATGGTGTACTTACTTTTATTTCTACCATTCATTTCCATTTATAGCAAGTAACCTGTGTTTTTCATCAACAATCAGATTTTGTACATTCTCGGTTGTTTGTGGGCTAGAGATTTGAGGAGAACACTTTTCTTCTCACGCATTTCAATAACCATAATTTCAAACATGATTTTTTTTGCATATATCTAGGGTTACTTTTATTTTATTTTTTCCGAAATCACGGATCTAGGAAGTTTTAGAGCTGCTAGAAGCACAGATATGCTGAGACGGATTACTCAGGGTTGTGTTTGACATTTATGCACTGTGTGGCCTTCAGCAAGATATGGAGGTAACTCCTACTTCTGAAAGTTTATTTTGTGTCACTTTGCTTTCATGAAAGACCTATATTAGAACCTGTTTTCTGCTAACAGAGAGAATCCAAAGCAAATTTTTACTTTGATGAAAAAATTAAAAGGTGAAAAGTGAAAGTAGTGTTCAACCTTTATTTCGCAGAGAACTGTGGTGCAGCCAACACACACCCTGAGCGGCAAATGGCCTCACCGAGCTGCTTCCCAGGGAACCACAGCCAGCATCTGCGCATCAGGCTGCCGTGGCTCTAACCTGTGTCTGTGAGCATCTGTGTGTTATGTCAATTACTTTGTGCCTTTGTTACAAGGTATGTCCCATAATAATTGCTCCTTCGCTGCATGCCTTTTCCACCTAGGAACAAAGTACTTTCGAAAAGCAGGGGAACCCTGTATGACCTCTGAGCCTCAGTCTTCCAACTGTAAACAAAAGTAGAAATTGATTCAGCAAGGCAGTTATGATTATAAACGATACACGAGGAAAGTGCATAAGACATATATTAACTCTTTGGGAAGTGGAAGGAGGTAACTAGTGGCTGCAATTTCTCACAAGGGAAATGAACAAAGAGAAAATTAGTACTGTCAGGGGAAAAAAATCCAGTACAGTCAGACTCTGCGTGTCAAAACATTACCTATGTGTTTTCTAACTCTATAAATATTGTAATAAGTAAAACAATGGTATGTCAATTTGCATAATCACAAGGTCATTAGAAAACAAACCTTAGTGCCTTACTCACATTCAATGTTGTGAGGACCGAAAAACAAGAATAGTATAAGTATGAAAGGAAAACAAGGTGAGAGGCACTTTAAAGGCATTCAGTTCCGACAGCAGCCAGGCACACATAGTCAATCAGCTCTGGAACTCTGAAAATTTGATCAATAAGTACGAATTTATAATAATAAGGGTCAAAATGTGTCCCCACCATACAGCCGTTTAGAAGAGGGAGTATTCCTTACACATTAAGGAAAAGAATAGAGAAGGGAGACAGAATGAATTTCCAGTTTAGAAATCTTAAATGGCTCCCATTGTCCTTGAGGAAATGATGACGGCAGTCTTTCAGTATGCCTCTAAGACATAACATCAGCTGGACCCCGGCTCTTTGGCAACCTCATTTCTCTCCATAGCTCTCTGAGCCATAGCTGTTCCAGACTTTTTCCAGTGCCTCCCAAGCTCTCAGTTTTTTCCCCACCTAAGGTCCTTGCAGGAACAATTTCCTCTGCCTGAGTCACATTCTTTCTTCTCTGTCACCTAACTCCTACTCATCTGTTAATTCTCAGCTGCAATCTTACTTCTTTCTGGAGCCTTTCTCTACCTTCCCGGGGCTGCCCATTGTATTCTTTCTTGACACCTTGCTCTCTTCTTATCACAGACTGAATAACATAGATTAACTGGTTCAGTGTTTGACTTCCTTAATCTATTTACTCACAGCAAACCAGGGGCCTTTTCTGTCTTTTTCTCTGCTGTATTGTCAGTGTCTAGCATAGTAATAATAACAAAACTAACAATTCTTGACTGCTAATTAAATGATGCAATTGTAGCCGATACAGCTCTCTGGTTCTCTCAGCTATAACCCCATTAGGCAAACAGAGACATAAGTTGAATCCAGTTATTCATATCAAATTCTTCCTCCACTTTCTATGCTAATAAAATCACCTCTGCAGTATATTAATATGCTCTTTTCTGCACAGCAAACCTGAGAAATAAATGTTAGTTTATTAGAAATAAATCTTCACTTAACAGAGTAGTAAACCGAGGTTAAGTAACTGGACCAAAGTCAGTACCGTAAGTGGCCCAGTCAAGACCTGAAATTCTGTTCGCATGCTCTGCTCTCCCAAATGGCCTTATTGGAGAGAAGACCAAACTAATCAGAGAATGTGAATCTCTGGTACAATATTTATAGCTATTTCTAACTATAAATGTATGTGATGATTTCCTAGTTTTTTTTTTTTATCTGCCTCATATTTGGAGAAAACACTAAGCCTGCCTAATAGATCAAAAATAAATCAGCTCTTGGTAAACTTGACACTTGAGCTGCAAAAAATTAGAAGCACACCCTGGCCTACTTTGATTTCACTAAGATAATGCTGTGGTGTAACACCTTCTCTGGAGAGTCAAGGCCAACTCCACATCCATTTGATTGCAGCAGCTGCAAATTTTCCTCTCTTTTCCCCTTTCTTTCCTTGCTCTACTACTTTCGTAGTGTTGTTATTATTAATTCTTTCTTGTTTTCCTCCTCCTTCTATCTTTCCTCCTCCTTCTTCCTTTTTGTCTTCTCTTCTTCTTTTCCTTCTCTTCCTCCTTCTGTTGTAATAAAATCAACACCTTCTCATCACAAAAATGCAAACAAAGGCAGAAGTACATAAAAAAGTGAAGGCCCTTTCCAACCCACTCCCTAAAGGTAACCAAATTATACACAGACAAACATACTGTTTGTGAATTACTTTATTTATGTTTTACAATGAATTTTCATGTCAAAATATATGGCTCTACCTCATTTGTAATTGCTATATAATATTTCACAGAAAATATGTACTGTATTACATTTGATGATTCTTCTATTATTGGGCACTTCAGTTTTTTCCTACGATATGTCATTATTACAAATAATACCGCAATACTTATACACATATTCTGGCAGTGTACTTAAAATTAAAAGAAGAAAATTTAGTTAGTAGGATGCTTTTTTTTCCCAAAGTGACATATCTCAAATATCTCATAATGCACCTTAACCAGCACACGGTTCTTAATATGATGATGGTATGTTTGGCTCACGACAGAAAAAGTCTTGGTTCAGCACGACAGGAGGCATTACCTGTCATGATCTCAAAGAACTTTGCTAAGGGAAGATCAAGGGCTCTGCCAGAGATCTCTTTCATCTGCACTCAGCAATTCATTCTCACTTTCTGCCGACCTAGCTGCTTGATACAAAGACCTGTAATTAAAGGACAAAATAAATTTCAATAAGACATAGTATATCACAATGAAGATCAAGAAATAGCTCTGATTGCTTGTCTTTGATGTCATTCTTTCCTGATGAACACTAATTGTAAACATTGTAAATAAGACACATATTTTTCCAGATAATATATTTTTTAAAGATTTTATTTATTTATTTTTAGAGAAAGGGGAAGGCAGGGAGAGAAAGATCAATGTGTGGTTGCCTCTCACGCACTGCCACTGGGGACCTGGCCTGCAACCCAAGCATGTGTCCTGACTGGGAATCAAACTGGCAGCTCTTTGGTTTGCAGTCTGGTACTCAGTCCACTGAGCCACACCAGCCAGGGCCCTCCAGATAATATGTAACAGAATTATAAAAGTAGTAAATATTCATTAGAGAAAATTTGAAAAGAATTTAAAAATTAACCAAAAAGCAAGAAAAAACACTTCTATCTCAACATCCAAATAAAAGAATGATTACATGTAGAGATTTTGTTTTAATATTTTTAAATAGGAATAGATTTACCTTCACTTTGAAAATATTAGTGACAATTTTAATATGAAAATCTACATGCTTCCTTTTTTCCTAAACTTTAAAATGTAAGCATTATTTTGCCCTGGCTGTTGAGTTTCAGTGGATCGAGTGCCAGTCTGTGAACCAGAAGGTTGCCAGTTTGATTCCCAGTCAGGGCATATGCCCGGGTTGGGAGCCAGGTCCCCACTTGGGGACATGCAAGAGGCAACTGATAGATGTATCTCTCACACATTGGTGTTTCTCTCCCTCTCTTTCCACTACCTTCCCCGTCTCTCTAAAAGTAAATAAATAAATAACATCTTTAAAATGTAAGCCTTTTTGCATTAACAGAATATTTTTACATATCATTGAGTATTTGAGCTATTATTTTTTTAGAGATTTTATTTATTTATTTTTAGAGAGAGAAGAAAGGCAGGAGAAAGAGAGGGAGAGTGAAACATCAATGTGTGAGAGATGTATCGATTAGTTGCCTCTCCCATTCCCCCACTGGGGACTGGGCCTGCAACCCAGGCATGTGTCCTGACCAGGAATCGAACCAGCGACCTTTGATTTGGAGGCTGGTTCTCAACCACTGAGCCACACCAGCCAAAGCTGAGTTATTATTTATATAATCATTTTTCTATTGTTGAATTTTTGTTTGTTTTCAATTTTTTTGCTATAAAGTAACATTTAATGAACAACCTTCCTCATTGTTAAAAAAATTAAGATTTATTTTAGTATAAATTCTAAGAATTATAGTCAAAGGTTTGCACATTTTAAACATGTTTTTTAAACCTAAGAAGAATTATATTTGATACATTTTCATTGCTCTTTTGATAGGTGAAGCATCTTTATTTTAATTTACCTGTCTCTACTAATGACAATAATATACACCAGAGTTGGCCATGTATAATACACACCAACTTTTCCATGTGTTTTATACATGGGATTATGATACCCATGGTATGTAATCATTATACCCATGTATCATGCACATCCTTGTTTTTCCCTCAAAAAGTTGGGCAAAAAGGTGTGCATTATACACAGCAAAATATGGTATGTGTCTATATTTACACAGATTGGATGCCTATGGTATTTTTCTCATATCAAATGACTGTGACTTTTGCTTTTTGCTGTTTTGTCATCTTAGTGTTTTCAAGAACTCTTATAATAAAAAGATTAACCATTTGTCTTTTTTTTTTTTTTGCTGTGGCTCTTTCTAGCTTTTTATGTGATTTTAAACTTTAAAACATTTATATGTTGTTAGTATAAAATCACTTAGACTTTATATAGCAAAAATTTTGATGTTTACTTTTAAGATTATAAAACCCTTCTTTCATGTAGAGATTTGATATTCAATCACAATTTTAGTTTAGCTGTTTATTTTATGCTTTTATTTTTATTTTTCATTTGACTCTCTATTACTCTTGTATTTTTGGAGGACATATGTTAAGGCATATGTTGATTTTTTCTGAACAGCTGACTGATTTTCTCAACATTGTTTTCTTTTCAAATCAGTCCCTATTCAGATTTTCCTGAGAGTTCAGAGTTATCTTTTTATAATTGATTTTTTTTCCATTAGACACCAAGCAAAGTCCATATGTTACATTTTGTTGTGTCTCTTAAGTCACTAGCAGTCTCTTTCTACCCTTTCTATGACATTGAAGTTTTCAGCCAATGCAGTTTAAAAAATTTTCCATCTGTTTCTCATTGAATTGTGATGCTTCCTATATTGTAATTTACATATTATAGATTCAGCTGTGGTCCATCTAATCTGTTTTATTGAACTATGTCTAGTTGATGTTATAATGGCCTCATAAAAGTTATTTTTGATTTCAGAATAGATTTTATTATCTAAAAGGGCATTTTAGAGATCGGTCTACTATTTTGAAATCTATTTTTATTAAATGTTCTTATCTATTTATTTTTCCAGATACTATCTTAGATCTTTTTAATTTTCTAAAGGTGTTTCTAAATCTAAAGGTTTGGATCCCTGGCTCTCACCAGACATAAAAGATTTCCATAAACCAATAATTTCTGGGGTAATGTATTACTTTCAATTCTTCACCACATCAAAATTTTCTGAAAATAAATGTAGAAACCAATTCTACTCAGTACCTTCATTTAGCTCAAAAGTTAACTTGAGGAAAAAATTATTTTGTAATAAATTACCCGGACATAATGTAGAAGAAAAGAAATTCCATGAAAGAGATTTGAGCTGGTTGTGGCTTGAGCAACAGGTGAGGCAGATGAGGACACATTCTTGTCTGCTCATTGCGAACTGCATCCAGGGGAAAAGTGAGATGGGAAGCTAGAGATAATAAGGTTATGAAATCAAGGTAAAAGTTCAAAACATTCTGTTCATTTACTAATCTTGATTAAGAAGGAGAAGAAGAGGAAGGAAAGACAAGGAGTTAGGTATTTTCACTCATGTTCTGAAAAATCCTTTCCTTTGCGGTCTGGGCCCACTGCAGAGAGAACTTTAGGTGACAGTCATTTCAGTTTTATGCTCTCCAGACTTACTATGTTCACAATTTATCGACATGTGTACATGCTGTGAGGATGACACTTCAAGCTTTTGCAACCTGCTTAACTTGTTTGTAAGGTGAAGTCTGACAGATTTTAATATTTTATTTATTGAATTTATTGGGGTGACATTGATTAACAACATTATATAGGTTTTAGGTGTACAGTTTTATAATACACCACCCATGTATTGCATTGTGTGTCCACCACCCCAAGCCAAGTCTCCTTCCATCGCATTTATCCCCCCTTTACCTTCTCTTACCTCCCGCACCTGCCTTCACTCTGGTAAACACCACACTGTTGTCTATGTCTGAATTTTTTTCTTTGCTCAATCCCTTCGCCTATTTCATCCAGCTCTGCAACCCCCCCACACCTCTGACAGGTGTCAGTCTGTTCTCTGCATCTATGAATCTGTTTGTGTTTTGTTTTTTAGTTTATTTTGTTCATTAGATCCCACATATAAGTGAAATCATATGGTACTTACCTTTCTCTGACTGCCTCATTTCACTTAGCATAACACTCTCCAGGTCCGTCCATACTGTCACAAAAGGTAAAATTTCCCTTTCTTTCTTTCTTTTTTTTTTTTTTACAGATGAGTAGTATTCCATTTTGTAAGTGTATCACAGGTTTTCTGTCCCCTTTCTACTGATGGGGACGTGGGCTGCTTCAAAATCTTGGCTATTGTAAATAATGCTGCAATGAATATGGGGGTGCCTATATTTGGGGGCGGGATGCCTTTGGATATAGTCCCAGAAATGGAATTGCTGAGTCATAAGGCAGTTCCATTTTTAATTTTTTATGGTAACTCTATACTGCTTTCCACAGTGGCTGCACCAATCTGCGTTCCCACCAACAGTACATTGAGGGGGCCCTTTCTTCACATCCCTGCCAACACTTGTTTGTTGATTTATTGATTGACATCTAAGAATGCTTAGAGATAAGTGGCTGATTTCTCAACTCAAGTTAGGATACGGTGTATTAAGGTGAAAAGAAAATTAAAGACAAATTAGTTAGATTTTTGGTGGATACTGAGCTATAAGACCCCATAGTACAGGCTTCAAAAACACAACTGTTCCCTAGCTAGGTTCTCAGTTAGTGGGACGTCCTGATACATCAAGGCTGTGGCTTCAGTCCCTGGTCAGGGCACATAAAAGAAGCAATCAGTGAGTGCATAAACAAATCTACGTTTCTCTCTCTCTCTCTTCCTCTCTTTCTGTTAAAAAAAATCAATAAATGACAAAAGCAAACAAAAAGAAACACAACGACTCTTCCTCTTATTGGCAAACATCATGCCTGTTAGGTCAGTTGATGACATGACTGGTACAAAACATCAGCCGATCCAAAAATTTCTGGAGTTGTTTTTGCAGCAAGTGATGAGAACCCACTGGATAGAGTCATAGCAGGAAAACTGGAGCCTGGGGTTTTAGTCAGTTGCAGATAATGGCTTGCATTTTATCTTATTTTAACTTGTCAGGTATTGACACCTCTCAGGTATTTGCTAGTGCAAATAATTTCTACACCATCTCCCCAGGCCATTTGCCAGCCTAGAGCCAACCAATACATGAAACATGATACCTCCTGACATCTCAGTGGGGGAGTGGAGCTAGATATTGTCTCTTTTCTTCCTCTTTATTTTACCTCTCCTATTCTTTTTTAAAAAATAATGTCATTGATTTTTACTGAGACATGATTCCACTTTGCACTTTGACATTAGCCCTTGATTTAAGAAATGCCCGTGGACCTCTGGTGGCTTGAGGTGTGGGTCCAGACAGTTCTTTTCACATTGTAAAAGGACCAAGGCCCAAGAAGACTTCTGGGGAAGAATTATCCTAAGAATGTTACCATAGCCCTAAAAATGTCAGGCGCTCTCTCTCTGTTTCTTCATATATTGTTTACATTGTCTGAAACATTGTTTGCAACATATTTCTTCACCTGGCTAACCCTTTCCTATCTTTCAAAACTCACCTTTGTCATAATATTGTTTCTAGATTGTCTTCCAGTTTAGGTTAAGTATTGTACTTTTAACCTGTGTCTCAGTATTTATATTTGATGATCTGTCATAGTGTTACAGAGCAAGGAGGGGTTTCATAATAAATTATTACAGAAAGGATCCCCCCTTTCTGTCTCTGGAGGTTTGCCCCCCACACACACACACCTACTATGTTCGAAATGCCTGCTGCCAGAGGAAAGATATCTCTTAATGCCAGAGACTGATGAAAAGAAAAGAAATTATTTATTTAAAAGTTACACAAACTTAGAGTAATGACTTAATGTCTTCATTAAGATACTAAAGTCCTCTAGAATACCCACAGATGCACAGTCCTTCCCTCTCCCTGTGTCCAGTCTGGGGTACCGTGTCTCAGGAAAAGAAGTAGAAGTCCGTGATTCAGGCTCCTGGCACCATCAGCTGTGTGGCTGCTGCAATCTCCAGTTATTCCAAAGCCATGTGGCACCTTCTCAAGGCCCACCAGCAAGAGTCCTTTCTCCCCTTCTCATCCTGGCAAAGTCTCTCCTGCTGCCTAAGCCGTGTGGCAAAAAGAAGCACTCCAAAACCACATGGTCCACCTTCTTCTCCTCCAAAACCGCATGATCCTCCTTCTTCTCCTTCAGAACCACGTGGTCCTCTCCATTCCTTCAGAACCACGTAGTCCTCTTCCCCACTAGGGCTGCTGTGCCTGGGTTTAAATCCCTGCGCCAGTCTTCCTCTGCAGCCCCATTTCCAACCCCTCCTACAATCAGTTACACCTGCCAGCATTCCCTATTCTTCCAGCTTTACTGGGCTGTCATAGTAAGTCTGGGCAGGCGTGGCCCCATGGCATGGAGCCAATCATCTCCAAGCTTTCACGCAGGCCCTGTAACCAGGGGGAGTTGCTTCCCAGTCCCATCATGGGTGGAAGTCGCTCCCATCCCCCTGGCTCGAATCATGGCCACAGCTATTTAACAAATCCATGAAACCAGTTAAAGGTTATAGATATGTTAAATGACCGTGCCAGGGGTTAGCTGCAAAGCTGTTGCTACCCCAAACAGCTCTGAATGGCCCTGTTCCATGTGTCCCATCCCCCCTGACTCAGGCTTGTGGGGGTGAGGACATCCTATATATATACTTCTAATATTTCCTGGACACCTTGAGTTCTGGATCCCATTACAAATCCCTTCTTGGGGCCCTCCTCTTGGCTGCACCCTTCTTCAATAGCATTTATTATACTACATTGAATCATCTATTTTTGTTGTCCACTTTCTCAATTAGAATGTGAACTCACTGAAGGAAGGAACTGGGTTATATTCACTCTGGTCACCAGTGCCTCCCACCATGTATGACACATATAATACCTTTTTAGAATAAGTGAATACAGTTTGATTTAAGGGCATTAGCTCAGGATGAGAAAGAAGAGACAGTGATTCTAAGTAAAATGAGGTGTCTGCCATTCAGCTATTCAGACAATTGTTTGGTCTGGTTTCCATGGATTCATGATTTTATCCTAGAGAACAGGACTGGGGAGTGGAAACCGAGAGGAGTGGGTCACTAAAACTCTTATAAGATGCAGGAAACTCATGCAGTGGTAGTTCCTCCTCATCTGCAAGGGATACATTCTAAGACCCCCCAGTGGATGCCTGAAACTATAGATAGTACCAAATCTTCAGATTTTTCCTATACAGAACGTTCCTTTGCACTTAAAGGAAGCACTTTGCAGCCTTCTTTTTGGCGTATTTGAATTGCCATCATCAATACTCTTGCACTTCCTGGTCATTTTGAAAAGTTACTTGAACACATGCACTTCGATACCAGGACGGATCACTCAGATGGCTTCTAAGTACTGAGCGTATACAGCACGGGTATGCTGGACAAAGGGATGATTCATGTCCTGGGTGGGATGGACCGAAATGCCGTGAGATTTTATCACACTCCTCAGAATGGCATGCACTTGAACACTTAAAATTTGTTTATTTCTGGAATTTTCCATTTAATATTTTTGGACTGCCATTGGCCATGGATAACTGAAACCATGGAGAGCGAAACCATGAATAAGGAGGGACTGTTGTATGAAACATTCAGTCTACTCTTCCAATCACCAGCATCGGCAGGAATTGCTTCTAAGTACCAGAACCCTTAGCAGCTGGTGACCCAAGTGACCCGAACAAAAGAGATAGCAATTGTTGTCACCAACATAGTAGGTGATAGTTCTGTTTCGGAGAACATGGGAAACACACATTTAACAAACCTGTTACTGTTTTCTATTCATGACCTTGTTCTTTGGTTCTTCTGTTTCTTTCACTCTTTTTCTGTCTTCTCAGTATGAATTGAGCATTTTAGAGGATTCCATTGTGTCTCTTCTCTTGGCATATTAATCATACTTCTTAAAAATTTTTTAGTGGTTGCCCTAGAGTTTGCAATATATATTTATACCCAAATAAGTCTGTCCTCAAATAACATTATAGTGCTTCATGGGTAGTGCAGGTGCCTTATAACAGTGTTCTCGATCCCCTCCTCTCACTCTTACAACATTGATGTCACTCATCTCACTTGTCAATAAACTATAACCACCCAATACATTGTTACTATGATTACCTTGAACACATAGTTATCTATTAGATCAATTGAGAATAATAAAATCAGCCCTGGCTGGTGTGGCTTAGTGGAATGAGCGCTGGCCTGCAAACCAAAGGGTTGCCGTTTTGATTCCCTGTCAGGGCACACGCCTGGGTTGTGGGCCAGGTCCCCAGTAGGGGGCACATGAGAGGCAACCACACATTGATGTTTCCCTCTCTTTCTCCCTCCCTTTCCCTCTCTAAAAATAAATAAATAAATCTTTTAAAAAATAATTATAAAATCAAATACTTTATTTTACCATCATCTATTCCCTCTCTGGCACTCATCTTCTCTGTAGTGCCTGGCATGTGTTTCATGGTGAGTGACAATAAACCCAATATGATTACCGTATTTTTCAGACTATAAGACGCACCCCCCTAAATTTGGGAGGAAAATGGGAGTGCGTCTTATAGTCTGAATATAGCTTACCTGGCTTCCTGGGGGCTGGGATGGCAGTGGAGCGGGTGTTTTTTTTTTTTTTTTCCTATTTTCCTCCTCTAAAGCCTAGGTATGTCTTATGGTCTGGTGTGTCATATAGTCTGAAAAATACGGTATATAATTTTTAAAGTACAGAATGGGAAGGAAGTTGGGTGGTGATTTAAGTGCACTAATTCTGTAATCTTCTGTGGTGAGGAGTAAACAAACAAACAACAACATAAAAAACAAGGCTCTATGATTTAAAGTGTGTACCCAAGGAAGCACACACCAAGGCTCATCATAATTACATTACCCAAGATTAAAGATAAGGAGAGAATCTTAAAAGCAGCAAGAGAAAAGGAGACAGTTACCTACAAAGGAGTTCCCATAAGACTGTCAGCTGATTTCTCAAAAGAAACCTTGCAGGCAAGAAGGGGCTGAAAAGAAGTATTCAAAGTCCTGAAAGGCAAGGACTTACAACCGAGATCACTCTATCCAGCAAAGCTATCATTTAGAATGCAAGGGCAGATAAAGTGCTTCCCAGATAAGGTCAAGTTAAAAGAGTTCATCATCACCAAACCCTTACTGTATGAAATGTTAAAGGGACTTATCTAACAAAAGAAGAAAAAACTGTGAACAGTAAAATGACAACAAACTCACAACTATTAACAACAGAACCTAAAAAACAAAAACAAACTAAGCAATTAGAACAGGAACAGAATCACAGAAATGGAGATCACATGGAGGGTTATCGGTGGGGAGGAGGAATAATGGGGGAAAAGGTACAGGGAATAAGTAGCATAAATGATAGGTAGAAAATAGACAGGGGGAGGTTAAGAATAGTACAGAAAATGGAGAATCCAAAGAACTTATATGTATAACCCATGGACATGAACTAAAGGGGGGGGCAATTCTGGTGGGGGGATGTAGGGCAGAGGGGTATAAAGGGGAGAAAAAAATGGGACAACTGTAATAGCATAATCAACAAAATATACTAAAAAAATAAACCAGCAATCCATTACACTGAACTCAAAAGCCCAATAAAATCCTGGAACTGTTTCTGGGACAAATATTTTTACTGTCAATTTGAAAACTGAAGGCACATTTTAATATTATAACTCTATCACCTAAGTATAGAGTAAATATTTAAATATTGCTTCTATTTAATAACTTGTATGATTATATTCTTGTTGAAATATAATTAAATTTTGATCATCTTATAGTATGAAATTAAAACAACAATTGAAAAACTTACAGTATTTTTTCTGTCATGAAAATTTAGGTTAGACACTAAATGTAACATGAACATAACATGTACAAATATCTGGTGAGCTGGTAATGTTACAGGTAATTTGAATAAGATGAAAATTTGGGATGGATATTAACATTGGTTTGTGATTATAGATTTAATAACGGAGCTACACTACAACTGGATATATAGATACAAATTCATGAGTGAAAGAGAAAATTTCATGAGATAATTTTTAAAAATATTTTTTATTCTTCTGTAACCTTTATTCTCTCAAGTTACCAGATTTTCATATCAATAAATACACATCCATGCTACCATCTTCATGCCTTCAATTGTCCATTTATAGAAATGCATCAAAATGAATTTAACCCACCTCAATGCCAAGATCTGTTTACTTTTTCTTTTTCTTTTTCTTAAGGAGCAAAGATTTCCTCTATAACATGATCCTAGCAAAACTTGACTAAAAAGCTACAGCTCTGAATTTTAAATGGCAAAGTGCTTTTGGAGTCATGCCTTTTGAAAGGTTAATTTTACAATGCTGTTGAATACTAAGCCATCTTTAGTGGTCAATACACGTTAAAAATATTTTTAATATTTTTTACTTCAACTATAGTGTACCTGATTCAATGAGGGGGGAAGATACCTTAAATCAATCATTTGGAAATTTGCAATGGCTCTTTTTTTGTGTTAATGTGTGCCTGTGTGTGTGGCATATATTTATTGAAAATTACATTTAAATTTCACATTATAGTTTACAAAGCACTTTAGGGGACTGGATGAAAGAAGGTGAAGGAATTAGCCAAAGAACATGTATGTATAACCCATGCACATAGACAACAGTGTGGTGATGGCCAGAGAGAAGGGGGATTTGCCGCTGGGAGGAGAGGAGCCAGGGGGCAGGGACGGTGATGTGGAGATCTGTAATAGTGTCCACAATAAAAACAAAGGATAAAATAAATAAAACACTAACTCAAAAACTAAGTAAAGGTGAGACGACTATAAAAGATTGCAATTGCTCTTTAAACTTTTCTTTTTCTTGATAGGTAATCTTATCGAAGAAACATTTCTAATTTTACATTAAAAATACATCATCTCTAATTTGTCAAACCTCACAGTCAATAAGCAAAATGTACCCTATAGAATTTAAGATGGTATGTATAAGCTGTTTAAGATATATTAGGTGTATGTTCTTTCTACCGAATAGTTACATTAAGCTAAAAGAAGGATGAATCAACGGCATAGTAAGAATGTTCTCAGTTTATTGCTTTTATTTTAATCAAAGATTACTATGTTCACAGAACTTTTTAGTTTTACTTTAGGAAAAACAATGAAGAAAGAGTTTATGAATCTCTTGTTTCTTTTATGAAATACTGCAACTAAAACCAGCAGTCACTTATGAGTACAACCACCAAGTCTAACTATAATATGAACTACATGTAAGGAGCAGAATTTACCTATGTGAATTCTGGTTGTTTTTTTAATATAGTAGTAATATTGTAGATCACTGTGGCTTCTATAATTTGAGTCACTTTAGAAAAGCAAACACCTGCCTCCATAAAATAAGGAAATAAGAATAATTTTTCCAACAAGTAATCCAGTATAAACAAACTACACAGTCTGACTTACTTTTGTCAAAAGGTAAAATGATTCACTGCTGTATTTGCATGAGTTATTTTAACCCTCAGTAGTTTGCAGGAACAAAATAAATTTAGCATGTATATATCTTTTTCAATTTCCCAAAGCAAGATATTGATACAAAATGTATTAAATTGGCTGAAGTTGATGTTTAAGGAAAATAAATTGAGTAACTGAATATAAAATGTTTATCAACTTCTAATTTTACAACAGATTCAGGTATTTAACCTGATCAATTTCTTGAACTTATCCATTACCAACACTACTCAGTCTAGTCCTTTAACACCCCTGAGGGCCATCTTTTGTTTGCTGTTCCATTTTGTAATTTATGTGATCATTTCATCTAACTTCAATTGTTCTTCCCCAGATTTTATTTCATTATCATAATGAAATTTCATTATCTTTAGAAAGTTGAATATATACCTGCTTTTGAGACTAGACAGGTTTTTTTTTTTTAAGATTTCATTCACAGTCATCACTTTGCCTATGATGAACCATCTTTAGCTCCTTAGGAGCTTTTAAATATAAAGGTTATGAGCTGCGCAAGGTATTTTCAGTTTTTTGTGCATAATTAACTCTCTTTAACATTTTCTTTTTTAAAATTTTGCCTGCTTTCTTTTTCCAAAGTTATAATTTCACTTGGAGTTGTTCTTGGATCCTGTTCCTTTTAAGCTTTTTCATATATCTAGGTTCCCAGCTTTACATATGGGTAGCTATTCTGTCCTTGTTTTTTAAAGATTTTTATTTATTTATTTAAAATATGTTTTAGTGATTATGCTCTTACAGTTGTCCTAATTTTCACCCTTTGTCCCTCTCTGCCCAGTACTCCCCTTCCTTCCAGCAATCCCCCCTTAGTTCATGTCCATGGGTCGTGCATATAAGCTCTTTGGCTTCTCCATTTCCTATACTATTCTTAGTATGTCCTTGTCCACTTCATACCTACCAGTTATGATTCTTAATCCCTGCACCTTTTCCTCCATTCTCCCTCTTCCCCCTCCCTGCTGATAACCCTCCAAATGATCCCCATACCTATGATTCTATTCCTGTTCTGGTTGTTTGCTTAGTTTGTTCTTGTTCTTACTTTTTAGATTCAGATGTTGATAGTTGTGAATTTGTTGCCATTTTAATGTTCATAGTCTTGATCTTTTTCTTAGATAGGTCCCTGTAACACTTAATAATAGCTTGGTGATGATGAATGCCTTTAGCTTTCCTTTGTCTGGGAAGCACTTTATCTGCCCTTCCATTCTAAATGATAGCTTTGTTGGATAGCGTAATCTAGGTTGTAGGTCCTTGTTTTTCATCACTTTGAATACTTCTTGCCAGTCCCTTCTTGCTTACAAAGTTTCTTTTGAGAAATCAGCTGAAGGTCTTAAGGGAACTCCTTTGTAGGACAGTACCTGCAATTCTCTTGCTACTTTTAAGATTCTCTCTTTATTTTCAAACTTTGGCATTTTAGTTATGATGTGTGTTTGTGTGGTCCTCATTGGGTCTAAGTTATTTGGGATTCTTTGTGCTTCCTGGACTTGTATGTCTATTTCCTTCACCAAATTAATGAAGTTTTCTTTCATAATTTTTTCAAAAATTTTCAATTTCTTGTTCTTCCTCTTCTCCTTCTGGTATCCCTATGATTGGGAAGTTGGTACATTTGGAGAGGTCCCAGAGGCTTCTTATACTATCTTTGTTTTTTGTATTATTTTTTCTTCTTGCTTTTCTGGTTAAATGCTTTATTTTCCTTAGGTTCCAAACCATTGATTTGAATCCCAGCTTCCTCCCCTTCCCTGATGGTTCCCTGTAATTTTTCTTTATTTCACTTAGTGTAACCTTCATTTCTTCTTTTATGTTGTTGCTGTACTCAGTTCTCAGAGCATGCTTATCAGCAGTGTTTTGAACTCTGCATCTGATAGGTTGGCTATCTCTATTTCACTTAGTTCTTTTTCTGGAATTTTGATCTTTTCTTTCATTTGGGCCATATTTCTTTGTCTCCTCAGTTTGGCAACCTCCCTGTGTTTGTTTCTGTGTATTAGGTAGAGTTGTTTGACTCCCTACATGGCCTATTGTAGAAAAGACACCCGTAAATTGTATGGGGCAGAGCATTAGTTAATCACTAGGGCAGAGCATCCTGCTTCAGTGCTCTGTGGCTCTGTGTGGGGGGAGAGTTTAGAGAGAGGACAGTGTTGCTGTCTGTTTTCTGGAGGTTGGCCTGGCATTTGTCCCCTTCCAAGTCACTTCACCCACTCCCTGTATGTGACTGGCACCCTTCCAGCTGTTGCTTTTGTGATGAATCCCAGAAAGGCTGGGTCTGCATATGTTCTGAGATTGTTTGTGTCCTTTGAGCAGAGTCTCCTGAAAGTCTGGCAGTTTCTTCCACCACCCCAGTCCCACTGGTTTTTACAGCCAGAAGTTATAGGGATTTATCTTCCTGATGGTGGAACCATGGACTGTGTGACCGGGCCTGGGGCCAGGATCACTCAGTGCTAAGGTACCCCTCTCGATTTTTACCCACATGAATGTGGGTATCTCCATACCACATCATGTCTCCTTGCCTCTGCACCCATCTTCACGTCTCTGCTCCTCCTAACCCTCTGACTGAATGTGGCTGCTTTGATTCCTTGGTTTTCAGACTTCCATACAGTTCAATTTTCTGACAGTTCTGGGTGTTATTTGTTTTGAGTTCAGTTGTAATTCTCTTTTTGGTTGTGCAAGAAGGCAAAGTGTCTACCTATGCCTCCATCTTGACCAGGAGTCTGGGTAGTTGTTTTCAGAAAATTGAAGGTATGAAGCCAAAGGCTTTTTTGGATAACTACCCAAGGTGGATGAAATTATCCTGGTACGTAGAGCAGGTACGTAAACCAAAGGGAAAGTGCAGTGGACACCCACAACCAGTGCAGGGTTCTGCTGCCGACTCTCCCTGGGCACAAGCAAGCCCCACAAGCCCTGAGAAGCACTATGGCACCTGCAGTGATTGGCTGCGGGCACAATAAAACAACCCCAATGATAACCGTGAACTTCCAACCTGCCTGCACCCCTTCAGAGTTATCACTCTCATTGCTCTCTCTCTCTTTTTTTTTTACTATGCTTCTTAGAAAATATCATATGATTTCATTTTAGATTTGGGTCATGCTAACATGCATCAATTTGCTTAATCTCTGTGCAAATATTTGTAATGTTAATGTTGTATGATACTGTCTGCCAGTATCTGCCATCTCTTCTTTCTTTGGGCTTGCATTCAGCGTTTAAACATGTTTAAGTCTTTCCCATAAACCACAAAACAAACAAAATGAAAAGTAACCTCTCTCACCTCAGTCTCTATCAAGCAGCAACCTAGTTCTCTGTTTCCCTCTGCTTCACAGCCAAACTTCTTGAATGAATTTCCTCTACACTCTGTTTAAACATGTCCCATGTACTCTTCCAATCACCTGAGATCTTGTTTCTGCTTCATGTTCAAGATAAACCATTCTCATGTAATTGTCAATGGCATAAATGGTTGTAACCAAGGCACAGGTTCCTATCCTTTCTTTATCCTCGAGATGCACATGTTACTATTAACTGTCTCCTGGAAAATCACTTGGCTATCCCAAAGGAATACAAATCATAACATGCTGAATATAAAATTAATCATGTTTTCCCCAAATCCACTCTGTAATTCTGTAGGTATGACAGTACCACTATCTACTTTGTGGACGGATATAGTTTTAGTCGTTTATATTTAAATTTTTACCTTTTCACAATATGTAGAGATATTGGTTTGGGGGATACACGGATATTTTATAGAGTAGAATGCAAAAGAACAGCATATTTTTATGAACTAAATGAGAAAAAAGGTACACTTTTCCCCCAGTCAAATTTCACTTAGGTTGCTGTATGACCAAAAACAAAGTTTGTAATTGGAACCTGAAATGAATGTGTGCTATTCCAAGCACTTGAAAACCATAGAAAGAAGAAGGCTTCAGAAAGCTAAACTAGTAAAATCCACAACTATTCAGTAAGATTCAGTAAGTTATCTGTGGGAATAACCAAAAAGATGGTTGAAATTCCTAACTGAAGACCTTAGAAACACCCAAAACTCCAACAAAGCTCTCTGGGGAAAATCTCACTTTAGTAAACTCAACCCAATCAAATGTAAAATGTATGAAGACCTCAAACTGAAAAGCGATTTAGCCAGAAAACAGAAAACATAATGGCACCGAGTCAGAAATTGACATGTATATGATGAAAGTCCTAAGGCAGGTATCTCAACTCTTCGGTGAAGGTGTAGGTTCGCGCAGTGCCATTGAATATTCCAGTCACACAATTAATTCCCCTTTCATGCTGCACCATCCAGTCATACACTGACTTTCCATTGAGACCAGCCCGAAAAGAATGTAGCTGTGCCACTTGTACTTACTGGTTCCAAATATCAGTAAATATACACATTCATTGGCCCTGCAGTTACACCCCAGCCTTTTGATTTAGATAACCCAAACCCCTGTCTTACTTTCACATTTATCTTATGACTCCTAGAGTTGTAATCTGGAATATGAATGTCTAATTAAAGTATGCTACCTCCTTGCAGGGAGAAAAGTTTCACTCAAGAAATTCTGTTGTGTTTGTGTAATTGGTCAAATTTTAACCAGTGTTTTGCTGCTGAAACTCTAGAGACAAATATATTCAATTAACTATTACTTAATTGACATTTTCTTTGTCATTTTTATAACAGAAACTTTAATGTATAACATTAGTTTTAACCTTAAAATTTTCTAACTATATCACAGAGTGGTAATTATAGTCACACACATAGCATTTGTTACTCATAAGGGAACTATTCCAGTTCTTTCCCGGCACCAACCATTGTGAATTACGGAGATGATCTCACTCTATTCCACCACTCGACATGAATTATAGGGTGAGAATGAAGCCTAAACATACCTTTTCAGAATACACCCTTTGGTCTGATTCTAATCTCTTGACTTTTCTGAATATTTCATCTTGTATTTCTCATCACTGATTTTCCAAAGTAAGAACATTGAGGTTAAAAGTTGTCTTTTTAAGCATATTAACTTTAAATACACATTATCCTCAACACCATTTGTCTTCTTTTTACATGCTCGACTCTCAACATACCTACTAACTTGCATTATTATTTTTTCTCTCCTGTTTTTCCTCTCTAATTTTAATTTAACATTTTTCTAAATATTTTTATGCTTTTCCTTTCAAGTGATCTCTAATATTCAAATGAAAAATATTATCCAGATTCCTGAAGATGAAACTTCTGTTCTGCTCTTTGATATGTAAACATAGTTTTATTCTCTATAAATTAAGGAATTAAATTGAGGACAAGCACTCTCTGGGTATCTCTGAATTCCCAGGGCCTTGCACATTATTTAAAACAAAGTGGGACCAAATGGTAAATATTTTTGAAATCATAAATAAAAACCTTCATTTTGTCACAAGAATAAAGAACAATTGACAAAGCTATACATATTACATTCTAGGCATATCCAAAATGTGTAATTACATGACTTGAAACATGTTTTAAAAAAGACAATCAATCGTATAAGAATGAGCCTCACTACTATGTATATTTGTATGTTTTTTCCAACTCTTACATTTAACAACTAAAAGTGGGTGGCCATGGCTGGTGTGGCTCAGCTAACTAGAGTGTCTTTCCATACACCGAAAGGTTGTGGATTTGATTCCCAGTTCGGGCATATACCTAGGTTTCGGATTTGATCCCCGGTTGGGGAGCTTAGCAGAGGCAACCAGTCCATGTTTCCCTCTGACATCAATGTTTCTCCCTCTCTCTCCCTTGTCCTGTCTTTCTAAAATGCGCTGAAAAAAATGTCCTCGGGAGAGGATTAAAACAAATGAGTGTATGTGGCTGTGTCTTATGAAGAGCTTTATAAAATCCCTGGAAAGACTAAAAATTTTGCCATTTTTATATTTCTTATTGTGTTTGTACATCCACCCTCATTATTCTAGTAATTCCACATCTCTTATTTTTTTCCATCAAATTTTTAAGAGGCCAGAATTTGAAGTGCTAGTTAAATAGTCCAAAATACAATATTATTTCCACATAATATAGAACTTTTTTGTGCTTTTATAAGAGATTTTCATAAAAAACAGTTTTTCTCATCTGCCTTTTCCCTCCTGCCATTTCCTCTCACAGACCAAAATAGTAGTAGCTACTGGTAGTATTTTAAATTTTTTTGATCTGTGCCAAGCGCTGTTCTAAGAGGTTTGTTTTATATGAGGGACGACCCTGAAAAACCTGGAGTTTATTTATAAAAACATTGTGTATTTATTCAGTCATCTTCAAAGTACTTTCCATTTGATGCAATACACTTATCGAGACATTTTTTCCACTGCTCAAAAGAACTGCCATTTTTGTTTCACCTCTTCCACATTGTCAAAACATTTCCCTTTGAGAACTTTTTTCATCAAGGGAAACAAAGAAATGTTCTCAGGGCGAGATATAAGGAGGATATAGCACAGGAATCATGCAGTTTTTGGTCAAAAACTGCTGAACACTCAGTGCAGTGTGGGCAGGTGTGCTTGTAAATCACCCGTCATGAAATGGGCAAACGCAATGAAAGAGTCTTAAAAAAAAATTCATTGATGCCACATGCAGCCTCTCACAACGATGCCAGCTGGGGCACTGATAGAGATGAGTTCCTAGAACACTCCCCTAGTGGGGGAAGTCTGTACTACAAGGGGCCCACCCTCCAGAAGATAATTCCGGTTTTTAGGAGGTTCCCCTTCGTATGTCATTGTATCTATTTAATTGTAAAACAACCACAGTCTTATTCTTATTTATTTTCCAAAAAAAAAAAAAAGGTTCAGAAGGTTTCTTTGTTAAGCAGCATGTAAACTCATTTCATTTAGTACTGCCTTTTGTATACCGAGGCTCTACACCACCATGGCATACATATGTGGTATACAGAGCTTCTAACATCATTGTTAAAATACCTCTTTAATTGGGTTGCTCTAAACTGCTCCAACCTTTTTTCCCTAACCTCTATCTTTGCAAGCCATTCGTGGCCCTACTATCAGACATATAAATACTATATAAGGTATTGTGAGCACTTACGGACTTGTCTATACATTAACCATGAAACGGCAGTGCATCGACATGGCATCTTTATTCTGACCTGGAATTTGCCATTTTCTCAACAAGTCCTGGCTTCTTCTAGTGGGAAATGGTGTTTCAAATCCACAATACAGGCACTAAATATGTTTATCACTTCTGTGTTGGTTATGGTTTCTAGGCCTTTTCAGGGGACAGAACTAAGTTATATATATATATATATATATATATATATATATATATATATATATACACACACACACACACACACACACACACATGTATATATTTTTTAAAATAAAATACATGGTGAGATCAAAAAAAAAAGAAATTTTGTATACAGGGTCAGGCACAGATAAAGCCCCTTTTTATTACAAAATCTTTTATTACAAAATCACAAGCATGTAATTATGTTACATAACAATATCACACACAAGCGCACCACATGACATTTTAGGTGAAATGTTCAAATTGCTGTCCATCTTGTGTGACACATTCATGTACCCTCCCCACCACACTCAAGCAGGCGTTACTTCTGTGGACCCTGCGTGTGTGCATGTAATACCTCACCACTGAGTGGTCAAATACTTATTAACCATGAGAAAGAGTGAAGTTACATTTAGAATGCTGCTTCTTTGGGGAATAATTTTATACTATTTGCAGTAACACCTGTATTAATGTCTTCCTTTCATTAATTTCAAAATAGTGTCATGACTAAATTTTTTTCTTTGCAACTTCTAGAAATGTGGGTAATTTGTAATGTTGCACATATAATCTATATTCAGAACTTCATGAATAAATATTATGTTTTCTGCTACATTTTAAAAACTAAAGAATAGGCAGAATTAATACAATCATTGCAAAACCTTGACTATTTCCTGTAAATTTTGATTACATTTTCTATTGTGCTCTCTCATTTTACTTTATTTTGGTTCATTTTAATATGATATAGTTAGTATGTATAACAACAGATTATTATCAGTTTTAAGATAGCAATTTAATAAACGTTAGAAGAATTTTTCTGGTCCCGTGGCTAACCAATTCTCCCTCCAGGATGCTATGCGTCTGGTTCATTCTTCAGTTTTTACAACAGAATAATTTAAATTTGGAACTTAATTGTGGGAATAAGGGAAAAAATGTTGACCTTTTTGAAAAGCAATGATCTTTAATTATAGGAACATAAAAAAAGCTGTGAGGAGAGATAAGAACATCTATTGAGAAAGTGTTAATTTTGTTCATTTAAGGTTGAGGCAATCTGGCTAGTTTGCATAAAGGGAGGTTTTTATAATGAGGTCAGTGCTTAATACTTTGGGGGAGAGTGGGTGTAGTCAGGTGTGGTCTTGTCTCTGCAATCTGGAAGACAGCTTCACCTCACTGCTTTTTAAAACCCACTGTGTTTGGTAGATCTATATCAACCAAAGCTCTGTTTGGGAGAGCTCTTCAAGGACGTTATTTTGAGATTTATCTACAAAGACCCTTTCCCCCTTTCATTGAGCTGCTAAGGGGATTAAATGATAAAAAGAAGCTTTTTTTCCTTCCACTTAGATATTTAAAAGATATATCTACAGTTCTGAGTCAATAAAAGGAATATGTTTGAACCAGTAGCTGTGCAAACTTTTTTTTGCAATAGATAGCAGTAGGAAAAAGTGAAGGCTTTTTGCTTGTAAAAACATTTACTGTCTCCTAGCAATCTGCAGTGATGCTATGCAAGTCTGACAATAGATAAATGCTTTCCCATGTCATAAAACTGTACAGTAATATAGGAAAGTTACTTAACTGTTTGCCTCAAGAGTTGATGTTCCGATTGTAGAGTTTCTGAAAGTCCTGACTATTCGCTAACTTTATGTATAGAATCATCAGTTATTGACAACAATAGACTTAAAGCCATAGCCATTTTGTCAAACCTCTATGTTATTTCAGATGGGAAAACTGAGAAGTTGGGAGATTAAATGACCTTCCAAAGTCACTTTATTCCTTTGAGTATTAATTAAGTTCGGGACTAGTATATCCACCATCCTTATTGAAAACCCACAACTTTTTCCAGTATGGCATGGCATCTCATCTAAAATACTGAGAGCTGAGGTTGAACTGACCGGTGGGCCGGAAAAAATCTACAGAATATCTGTAGGCATATATTTTGAGGCATATATGATAGGTGACAACAATGTATATATAGTCAGTGAGTACCGTGGTCAGAAAGCGTTGCTGTCATAAATCATAAATCCCTAACTGGGCAGGTCACAGTAGACAGTTATACCTCAGACCTGTACATTCTTTAGTGAAAGGTTTTTAAGCCAGCCTCATTTATTTTTCTTGTGCGTACAAGTTAACACATCTCTGACATACCAGAATACCACCCCAGAGAGAGAACATGATCTTCTCTCTCCTGGATTCTGATCCCCACCTTGCTTTCTCCTACCTTCATGCAGTCTTCCTTAAGTTACCTTCTTAATTCCAAATATACAAAAGAAACTGCAACATGTTATCTCTAGAGTATTTGGGATCTTGCTTCCCAGCAAGACTGTCATCATTTTTCTTTATTTTTTTCCTGTATTTTTAAATTTTTTAAAAATAATTTCTTCATTGTATTTTTTTAATTACCATATCGTGAGTTTTAGTTCAAATAAACTCATAAAAATTCTCTACAGGTTTGGACATTTCTTACATTGACAGTACCAATGTGCACTATTGTAATAAAATTACCTGCTTCTCAAGTGCAGTCTGGGTGTGGCCCAAGAGCAGATGCCACAGCTGCTGGCTGTATGCAACTACATAGTTTGTAACTATAAAACGCGGATCAGAACAAGTTGAAAACTTATCCTGATGCATGCAGGATCCAGGAATCAGGAAGGAGCGGTGTGGTGGCTGCATTTAAAAATGCATTTAAAAAGACATTTAAAATGCATTTTAAGTTGCATTTAGAAAATGGGAAGTGTATATTGAACTCCAGCTTATGTAATGAAAACATATGAGCCCTAGGTTGCCAACCTTTCTATTAAAAACATTTGATACCTGAATTTTTAAAAACAGTATATGTATTTACTAAATAAAATCAGCCTACAAGTTGACTTGCTAGGTGTAGCAAAGAAAAATACAGGACTTCCAGTTAAATTTGAATTTATCAGTTTACTTGCATTTTCTCTAGCAAACTGAACTGTAATTCACCCTCCGCTTTGCTAACTCTAGTTTAAAGGAACAGCAGGTGTTTGACTCTTGTGGTGTGCACCCACCTCTGAGGTTTGTCAATGAATGACCTTCCCTTAAGGTATCACATATTATTCTGAAGACTTTCGTTCAGAGATGATGGTTCTCCTTTTACACTAGAGGAGATTTTCTGAATGTATTTTCGAGATGGCAAATTTCAAGTTCACATTCAATATGTAAGAACAAGGTGTCTGAGACTGTCCTAAAGAGTATAGCAAAAGTGCATAGAAAGAAAATTTTATTGCTAGCTTCTAGGAAAGATTGGTGTTTTCAGGGAAAGACTGATGTTTTCAATATAAGAAATACATTTAGGTTTTCTGGGAAAAATAAATTCCTGTGTATTATTACAGGCAAACACGACAATAATAGAAGCAGAATACTCAGTCTCCTTGAAGCTTTGCCCTGTCCCTAAAACCACAGAGCTGAGCACAAGCTACAACACACCCACCAAGGTTATAATTAACACTAACTTGAGTCGTGGTTCCACTTAATGTTAAATCCCATTTGTTCTTAATTGAAAGGAGGCAAGGAGTTACAGGAAACAGACCCTTGCATCGAAAGGGCCATGTCGTATGTTTAGAATTTCCCAAGAAACAGAAGGAGATCTTGAGAGTGCAGACACTTGGAAGCGGACAAGTTAAGCCTTTAACACCTCACAGTAACAAAGCTCTTTTGTCAGGCTTTGAAGGCCTTGGCTCTGGGATTTATTTTCTCCTCATGTAAGACAGGTCCAGAAACTTCAGTTTGCTTTCAAAGCGAGTAATTCTCCACAACACTTTGTCAGTTTGCTTTCTGTTACCTTCCTGCTAATGCTTGGTTACCTCTCACACAGTACCCATCTTGGACCTTTTCTGAACAGTTAAGCTTTTTCAGAAAAAGTATTAAAACAGAAATAGGCTGAATAAAGCAATTTTAAGAAGTCAGTCAATTCATCAGATGCTTATTTAAGTTTCCCAAGCAGTAGCCATCATTCTAGACTTGGGCTTCTGCTCTCAAGGAACAGACAAGTTGAAGGAGAGACAGAGACACAATAGGGGCTAGGGTACGATAGGCATATAGCTGGAAATACAGGAAGAACCTCTTCATTCTTTCAGGGGAGAGCGTTGAAATGTATGGGAGTTCTTTTGCGACGGGGGTTTTCAACGCTAAACAGGAGTTTGCTAGACTAGTAAGGGAAGGAAAGTCTTTGTGAAGGAAAGTCTTTGTGACCTTTTGTTACATTTATGATGACTTCCGGTCAGTTGCTTTTTAAAATGTCCCCTTAATTTTGATTAGTCTGATTCTTTTCTCATGGTTAGCTTTAGGCTAAACCTTATTGGAACTATTGTGTACTTTCCACAGACTCATACAAGGGACACAGAAGTCAGTCTGTCCTATTACTGTTATTGGTGGTGTTAAGTTTGATCACGTGCTCTAAGTGGTCAATGCCAGACTCCTCATTGTAAAGATGATTTTTCCCTCTTGTAATTAGCAAGTAATATGTGGGGTGATACTTTAGCATGATACGTCTGTACTGTTCCTGAATGAACAACCTCTCACCCAATGCTTTTTGCCTACCTTGGTGATCCGTAACTGGCTGCACAATGTTGGAAAAATTAGGAAATTGCTCATAAAAACCTAGATTCCCAGGTTCTTGTTAAAAATTGGAAGACGTGGCAACGTTGGCCCCATATCCCTGAGCTGGAACAATTGCCTGGAATGGAGCTGTGACTGAGCCTAAAACCGAGGCTGTGGTTTTCAGTTTGCCGCTGGGTCCACCATTCCCAGGTGTTTGCCCCTGCCCTACTTGCTCATTTGTGGCTGTATGGATCTTATTTCTCCCTGTAACCACTCTGAGTTTTCTTTCTTTGAAACTTTTTTAAAACCCTCACCTAAGATTATTTTTTAAATTATTGATTGGAGACAGAGACAGAGAGTAAGAGAGAGAGAGAGACAGAGAGAGAGAGAGAGAGAGAGAGAGAGAGAGAGAGAGAAAGGAACACTGATGTGAGAGAGGAACATCAATCAGTTGCCTCTTGACCGTGCCCTGACTGGGGAACCTGCAACCTAGGTATGTGCCCTGACCAGAAATGGACCCACAACCTTTCGGTTATGTGGTGATGCTCCAATTAACTGAGCCACCTGGCCAGGGCCATTTTGAGGGTCCTATCCTTGCACTAGGGTTTCTGATTTAGTGACCTGCATTGCTGGTGATGATGAGGGATACAGGAGCTTGGAGAAGAAGCGTAGGGGGGAAATATGGACAACTTTGGTTTCAGATGTGTCATGTGTTGATAACTGTTGTCAAAAGTCAGAAGAGCCCACTGAACTGGTGTAAGATTTTGAATTCTAAGGTGCCAGTTGAACATATGGATGCAATGAGTTTTTTCAACATATCACTAATAAATTATTATAATAATATTATCATATAATATGATCATTTACTTAACAGTCTATCTCCCTTACTGTTCTATCACTCATCTTTTATTCCCTGCACCTGGAACATATTAAACACTCAATAAACTTTACTGAATAAATGAGTAGTTCCTACAAACAAAAACACTTATTTGTCAAGAGACATTTAAGGAAGAAAGAATTCTTCCTTAAGATTAGGCAGATAACCTGAACCTCAAAAGACAGAGACGTGAGGCTGACATGATCTGCTGACCTTGTGGGAACTGTGATGTGGTGGAATGAACTGCTTCTGTTCCTGGTGGGAGAGGGTCACCAGGGGTGAAATATTTCAGTGAAGGCACAAAGGGGGCTGGAGGGAACTATGAATAAAACATCAATGATATGGACTTTAGTGGTGAGGTTAGTGGGCAAGCAATAGTATCGTGATGGCAGGATGATTTGGTGACTCACAGTAACAGGGAAATGCAGAATGGAGGGTTCTGGAAGCTTTAGTCTGGGGCCCATAGAGGCTGAGAATGCAGGCATTGTTAGGGATGTGATAACGTAGAAGTCGGTAAAGTTTGTACCAGGTTCCAGAGACAGTGTTAGTGGAAAGTTAATTCTGTAAGAATTTCACTCAAGTATCTGGAGATGGAATTAACTTGCTCTGTGGGTTTACACATTCCAGTAGAAACAACAGCAGCCTGGAGTCATTTGAAAGCTGAATTTTCTGTTGTAATTCGAGACTACACTTAGGTTGTTAAAGTTGAGACCCTCTGCAGCAGATTAGAGAGCACAGACCCCAGAGTACAGAGGAACTGGTTGGAGGAGGGGATTTGGTCAGGTCAGACCAAAGTGGTTCTCAAATTTTTCTGTGCATCAGAATCACTGAAGGAGCTTTTAAAATACACAGATTTCTGAGCACAACCTCGGAGGAATCTGATTCACCAGGCCCTGGGCAGAGCCCAAGAATCACCCTGTTTTACAAGTTAACCACGTAACAAGGGCCTCACTTAAGAAATGCTGATTTAAATTTTAGATGTTCTCCTTTTGAAGGAGAATTACTATTTCAAAAGAGGTCTCTGGCTTAAGCAATCAGGAATGGCAGTGTTATTCTCTGATTAATACAGTTTCTCTCATGGTTTGTTCTTGAAAGCAGCAGCTAACTGGAAATGAAGTACAACGTTGCACACTTACCTATGTAACTATATATCTATCAAAATATTGTATTATTCCTCAAAGAGCCTTAAAATGTATGTTTTAAGGCAAAATAATGCTATGAGATGAGGAACCAAGTAGAACATTCCATTGTTATCAAAGGAAAAGGTCCTTTTCAGCCTATGTGTGTGTGCATGCCATTTGTCCTTTCCTTGTTATTTTGCTGCTTTTGAACAGCTAATTAATTCGCTTGATTTTAAGGACTATAATGTGGAAGTTACATAAAGTCATTCAACAAAGTATAACCTGGGTCTGCTTTGGATTTAGCAAACTCTTATAGGACCTGAGATCAATAGATTGTTTCCGTTCATCTCAGCGGTCACTGAGTGTCTGTTTCAGGAGGGACCAGGCTGTCAGTTGTACTGGGCTAAGGAAATAAATAAGATGCAGAACTTGCCCTTAGGAACTTCAAATTCCAGAAGAGGATGGAGAGTTAAATAATGGTGAACAGTAGAGTGCCAAATGTTGCAGGGAGAAATGTGTGTACCAGGTGGATAGGTAGCCCAGTAATTAACCACATATGGGCATGGGAAGGGGCAGGACACAGACAGGATAAGAGCATCCTCTGGAGTCAGATTGCAGACTCGAATTTAAATATCATTTCTTACCGGCTGCATGGTTGACCCCTCCAAGCCTCAGTTTCTTGATCCATAAGCTGAGAATGATGCTTAGGCCGTTGTTACAATGATTAAAGAAAATAATACTTATATGGTACTTAGCATGTTGGTGCTTGGTGTTCACTCAGGACTGAAACTTGTGTCAGAGACACTTTCCTCTTCACGTTCTAGGGCAGAGCTACAGGTCCTGGGGCATGCAGCTTCATGTTTTTATGATCTTATTTTACTTTTGGAGCTTCATGTAACGTATGGTGTCTTAACACACTAAAAAAAAAAAAAAACAATCTTTTATTTTATCTTTTAAATGGCCACTCACATATTATACTGTGCTGAGGTTTTTCTTAAAAAGTATTTTAATGAGAAAATTTATAATTTACGTAAGAGAGTTTACCTTTTTGGATATAAAAAGCATTTTCTACCCACCAGAAAGAGTCTCTTGAGATTTTGCTTGTTCTGGAATAGGGACATTAACTATCAATATTTATTTGAAATACCTAGCAATTTTTTAAAAACTTATTTTAAATAGACAAAAGAGACATAACAAAAATGGTTTATTTTGATACCTTGGCTGTCTACATCTTTAAAATACAGGCACTGCATTGTGAAAGTCCCTGGTTCTTTTTTTTAAATATGCCACAGGAGTGTCTATTTTAGAATTATTACTCTCCATAATGTTCTGAGTAAAGACTGGTCTGTGTAGCTAAAGATCATATTGATTTCCATGTATATTCATAATAAATGTAATATTTGTTTGTAAGTTGCTTAACATAAAGAGGCCAGGCAAAATTGCAATGCTGACCAAGGGAGATTCAAGAGGGTGCCTCAAGTTAAGGCCTGTTTTTTCAAATGCTGTAACCTCACATCGTAGATACGAGATACTCGGTGAGCTTGAAATGACCCAGTCAGTGCCTATTTGGACAGTTTGCTCTTCACAAGAGGTGCTCTCTGTGTTAGAGCTTCCGAGACAATGCAGCATATGAGAGTGTGAATTTACCTCCTTCAGTGCCGGACGTTAGCCAACATTAAGCAGTAGGTAGGGCAGGACCTCATGGCTGTATGATCATGACTGATGAGTAACATGTTTATGAGAGGGAGTTTGGAAAGTACAAAGTCCACATAAGCACCATCAGAGGAAAGCTAAAGCCAAGAAGGTGTTTTCATTATATTCTATGTGTGCCATTAATCAAGTTAGAAATTCTGCTGAGTAAATAGTCTAATTTCGTTGATGTATTGAGTATCTTGTATGTGCCTAACAATGGGTGACATAGTTTGAGAATGTAATAGCAGTAATAACAACAAACACATCAGTGGATCCATAAAGTTGACTGAAATCTTTCAAAACATGTGGAGGTACATATGAATAAAAAATAAAATAATGTAATAAATATATTTATATAATTTATACATGCAAATATAAAAGATTTACATTATTTATATATTTATAGAATTTATAAGTAATTTGTATAAATATAATATATAATTATATTACATATAATAAAACAAGTCAGGACATCTGTCCACCATGACCTGTAATATCTTCCGAAAATATTTGGTCATCAAGGATTTCTAGGTTGAGTTAATAGCATTAAACTATAAGCAAACATGCAGCAATCAATTTCTTCAACATGGGCTTTTAAGTGCACTATCAAAAAATTAAGGAATCATCTCTTTTATCATAATAAAGTAATGTTTCTTTATCAGATGGAGGTGAAACCTGAGAAAATAATTTTAAGCTATAGCAGAGAAGGAATTTAAGTCAGACCTTAAGTCTGCTTTTAAAACATTTTACTTTTGGACGTGTTTGTTAAACACACATTTCAGGAACGCTTGGCGTATGCGCAGTACTCTGACAGGCGCCGGGAGATGAGGTGTCCAACAAAATAAACGAGGATGCTGTCCTCATGGGGCTTGCCCTCCAGTGGGGAGCAGAATGAGAGGTGAGTGACGTATGGACGAGCACGAGTATTTCACGCACTTGACACGTTATGGGCACCTGAAGTGACATTGAGAATCTTCTTCCTCGGTTTATCACTTTTTCCATGGACTGATTTCAATTTTAATTTGTTGGCTACAAAAAACTGCTCCTGAAACCATAGGTAGGAGAAAAAAGAGATAATGTAAAAATTAAAAAGTCATTAATCTGACTTTAAGAGCAAAGGAAATGGATACTTGGCTGAAGATTAAGAAGAAAACAGTGGAGAAATCTTCAACAGTTACAGATTTAGCCAGCAGTTATGCCTGCACTAGGACTGTAAACAATTTGTACTTTTAAGTTCTCCAAATCCTGTCATATTCATTAATCATATTTTACAATTAAAGCATTGCCAAATGCATGCCCTTGAATGTTTCTCGAAGCCTTTTCTCCTTTTCTGCTCTCTTCTCATAATTATTAAAATTTCATTTTTGTTCTTTTCTGAGGTTTCTATTTTATATTTCTTTCCCACATTAGTTTGGACCATTGTTCTAGTTAGTAAAAGCATTTTTTAAAATCAGGTCATTGAACCTTTTTCTTGTCCAAGGAAGAGTTCTTGTCAAGCATTTTCATACACATTTTTTTAAAAAGGAGAGTCAGTTGTCAGGTTCTTTTCCTTTTTTAAAAATTTTATTTATTTTAGAGAGATAGGAAGAGAGGGAGAAAGAGAGGGAGAGAAATATCGATATGTGAAAGAAACATCGATTGGTTGCCTCTTGCACGTGCCCCAACAGGGGACAAGGCCCACGACCCAGGCATGCGCCCTGACAGGCAACTGAAGCAGCAATCTTTGACTTTGAGGGCCAATACTCAACCCACTGAGCCATGCTGGCCAGAACTTTCATACACATTTTTAAAAATTATATTCTTAGAACTATATGTTAGACTTAAACTCTAGCAAATTGTTAATATACCACAAAGGATTAGAAATTGAGTAGCTTGTACTTTATAGCTATTTCCAATTGAGTGATTTATTTTACTAACACCATAACTAATTAACTCATTGGGGATACATAGAAAGATTGTTTTGAAAACAAGTTCAATAAATCTTAGGAATATAAGAGTGAACATAGAATTCTCTGTTTTGTCATTTATTAACTATATGTTTTATCATTTTGTCTCTATTTCTTTTATATTGTATACTTTTTGTTTTCATCTTTATTATCCCACAAGAAAGTAAACTTCTGGAGGGTTGGAGATTCCCCTCTTATTCAATGTTATATCTCTAGAATGTAGAGCAAAGTTTGCTATTGTAGACCCTCAACAAATATTTACTTATAATTAGATTAACTTTACCAATCAGTTTACTAAGAAGACATACCACTGATTGCTTTTGGAACTGAAGTAAAAGAATGGCAAAATGAAACACACTCAGTACCTTTCATCAAGTTTACATTTATAGGAGCATTGATTCTTCCAGAGAAATGAACTACAACGACCATGCCATGACTTGGGGGAAAAAACCACCCAGATTCTTTTCCTCATTCCTCCTTTCTGGCCCCGTTCTTTCAGTTACCTTTGGCCCAAACGTCCAAGCTCCAAGTCCTCCTACACTTTCTTACAATAAGCCTGCACTTCACAGCCAGAAAAGTTGAAATTGCCCTTCAGTACTCAACATTGGCGAAATGATCCTCTTAGAACTTTGTAGACCTCCATTTTTTCATCTAACTCATTGAATAATGACCTTGTCTCAGGTTCAAAAAGTTCATGGGTATTCTCTACATATATTATGATTTGGGGGATAAAGAATGCGCAGAAATAGAAAATATATTCCTTGTAGTTTTGAGAGAAATTAGATAATCGTATGCAATCTTTCTAGCACATAAAGAAAATGTACTGTGGCAATGAAAATGGAGCATTATTATTTAGTAGAAGAAAGAAAATGAGGGAGATAAATGTAAAATTTGTAGTATAGGAGAATTTATTATTAGATAAACTATTACTGTAGACTTCAATAAATGTATTAACTTAATTTTCATCATGTATGATAAAAACCATAATGTGGTACAGAAAATGACCTTTTCTTAAAGCTTTCAACTACTTAAAGGAAAATCTTAATGTTAGGTTCTCTTGAAGGAGTGGGTGAATAATCAAACACTCTACATCTTGATGAACCCCTTTGTAAGAAATCCCATTTAGAGAATACAAAGCTTTCTTAAATATAAGCACTATATAAATAGTCATACTATGAATAAACAAAAGAAGAATAAAAATGTATCTGGTGCATAAGATGCTCAAATTCAGTTACAATAAGATAAATGCAAAAAATAATTACACTGAGATACATATATTTTTTCCTTATGTGATTTACACAGATCAACAAATTGGAGGACATAGTTGGCCAGGATGGTTAATGTATGAATTGCCGAGATATTTCAAAATTACAAAAACACATATTTCTTGGCCTAACAATTCAACTTGTAGTTGTTTATCCTACATATATATTTGTACATCAGTGAAATGTAACACATACAGGTTATCAACTGTAGCATTTCATATGATTCACAAAGTAGCAAAAGATTAGAAATAATCTAACTGTTCCAAACAGAATTGATTAAATACATTATGATGTTTTCCTGTAAAGAAATGCTATATAGCCATTAAAAAATTAAAAAGATCTATATGAACTGATTAAAATTGTTTTCTAAGATATATGTTAAGGGAAAAGGAAAGGGATGGAATAGTTTATATAAGGTGCCATTGTTTATTCAAAAAAATAAAGAAAATAATATATGAATGGGTTTGCATTACTAACCTAGGAAAGGACAGTCAAAAATGCAATGGCATTGATTGTTGGTGAGGGAAGAGAGTAGAAGAGGGTAGAGAACGGGGTGTGTAGGGTATAAGTGAGAGAGAAAGACCTTTTATCTTCTTTGTCTATTGAATTTTAAATCATGGGAATATATTTGCTTTAAAAAATAAACATAAATCATTAAAAATAAAATGAGTTTTACTAGCTACAATGTAAATTCTTGTTGTATACTTACAATTTAACACGCAAATTGTCATTTAAAATACAGACCTTTTAAGTTAATTGTATAGTAAATGAGAACCACTAATATATTAATCTTGACTTTAACATTTCCTCAGACTCTTGAAAAGTGCTTCTCATCCTGTGTACTTGAATTTGCAGTGTTTACTCAATGCTCCTTTAGGACTTGGTAATGCAAACTAATGAAATTGGTGTAAATGTAAAAAAAAACACTCCTTCTTGTTCCAAATCATTTCTAGAATTTGGCTTTTGCCAAGATTATACCCAGCTCAAGTGGAAAATTTCTGATTCATGATCAGCAGCCACCCTTTCCATGAGCTAACAATGGCTATTAAGTATATCCAATTCCACCCAGGAAACTGTCAGCTAAGGATATCCCAAAGTCCCAGCTGTGTCTGGGTGTGTGCAGCAGAAGTCAGGCATTTTGCCTGCTCCTAATCACAACCCTACACTGAGATAGGAGACCAACTTTCTATGCCTGCTCCGGGTTATCCCTCCATATGAAAACTGCACGCATACTTTGGAGAGAAGCAGAGGAGTTAATATTATGGGAGTGAGACTGAGAGTGGGGAATGAGAGAGCAGCAGAGAAAAGGCACGGGTGGTACATAATTTTCTCCAAAGCCTGGAAGATCAGGCTTTATGAAGAATATGTTCTTCCACTTGATGCTGTATTTCTTCTCCATCAACTGTCTATGTAAACTCACTGTCCCACGAACGAGCTGAAGAGTCAAGGTTTATCTAACGGAGACAGAAATCTGACGACAGGGGATTGCTCTCACTGATGTTCAATTTGTTGACATTTGAGACAAATCTGGAGCTTTTATTTAAACAGAATTGTCACCATATTTTAATTTAACTGATAAAGTTATGATTGGTGTGGAAATGCTGTCCGTGTAGTTAAAACTTTAGCCTGTTTGCCAGGAAGTTTGAATTTTAAACTTTGATGATGATCTTATTTGGAAGAAATAAAACAGGCTCTGAGAGCACCAAGAGCAAGGCTCACAAATACCAGGTGAGGTGAGGAAAGCACTCAGGAACAGGGCAGTTCAAAAATACCCAAATCTGCTTTTTATAAGCAGTGTGTTCTGAGGGAAAAAAATGACACTTGGTAACCCAAGTGATTCAGATATTGCCTTAGCTTTATACTTCATTATTATGGATCCACTTACATAACATGTCCTTAACTTTTGCTCAGATATGTGACATTTCATTTCCCTTTTGTTAAATTAAAAGTGTTCTTCCTTTGTTTATATTCTTCAGATTTTATAAAAGCTGTGGGGACAAACCACTTTACCTTACTGTTTCTTCTCTGGTGAAACGTCTACTTCAAGAAACTGAGATTATTTGATTGCTAAATACAGAGCTGGCCTATTCCCTTGGAAATGATTCATAGAATGTGGTGGAGGCGGAGGAAGTGGTGTTGGTGCTGCTTAAGAGAACATGCAAACACTGGTTCACGTCATGTCTTAGCAAATAACCTTGTGGAATCCAGATATCCAACTTCCAGTACATGCTTTACTTGCTCTTCCTACTACCTTGGAAGAACACGAGGCATTTACTGATTCTATTTCTGGGAATGAAATTGGGATTTCCAACCAGAAACTATAAAAGTTCATAAAGATAATTAGGGAGTTATGGTTGGTTCCTAGAAACTTCCTGAATGAATCTTGTTTGAAAGTAAATCCTGTATTGGAATTAAGACATTTCATTGGCCTGAAAGGAAGTTTTGATACCTAGTTGGAAACACGGTATACATGAAGAAAACGAAGCTTTAGAGAGGCTAAGTAATTTTGTCTTGTAGAAGTTCAAAGAGTTAGATTGAATACTTGTTTGTACCTACTTACACAATGCCTTGCATTTGCTGGGGGTGGGTGGCTAGGTAAAATGGTGTAATTTAGACATGTCTTTCAAGACAGAGCAAATTTCTGATAATCCCCATAGATGATCTCTAAATTTCATCTCCTTTTAAAATTTCTGTGATTCTCAGTGGATCAGCTCTCTCCAACAATTCACAGGCACAGGAACCTGCCTTTATCTTACAGCTTCTTTGACTTCCCCAATCACGCAGCCTCCCACTCCTGAACCCATTTCCTTACCATGGTCCCTAAACTGATGTGGCAGATGCAGCTGGGCTGCCGTTACAAACCAGGTATGTCACCACATCAGACAGACATTTCTTCCTCCTACCTTCACCAGGTTACATCAGATTTCTGAATCCCAGGGAGGAATGAAAGCTGAGCATCTGAGGCAGTGTAGTTCAACGGAGAGAAAGCCCATTGAAAAACAGCTGGAGCTGCAGCGGGCACAGAGTCAGGGGATGGGGAACACCTGTGAAGGAATGATGGGAAGAGTTAAAAATCTCACGTATGACTTCCTTTGACCTAAAGAATCTACTGCTAACTGGAGATTCTAATTATACTCTGACCTTTAAGCCTTCAATAAGGAGAAACACTTAAAAAGTTTCCTTTACTCACTACACCTTTATTAAGCACCGTGGGTGCCATAGCACTGTCTTGGTGGGACCATAACATTCCAGCAGGTGTCCTGAAATCCTGATTGTCATGGATTTGGGGGATTTGTCCCAAGATTTCTCCTTGGACTAATCTTTTTATTTTCAAATGTGGAAATGCATGTTATAATGTAAACAGCTTAATTCTTAAGTCAACAAATCAGAAGATTTAAATATACATAGGAAAAATGAAAAATGACATGGCGGTTGGCAGATTTGAAATATTTTGATTTCTTCTTCCCATGGTGTTCATGTTCTCCAGCCATCCCCTCTAACTTCCTGCACCCCATTTGTATCACATATGTGCACATATTAAGCATTAGTGAGAGATGGCCTTTTTCTCTGTGGAACTTAAAAAACTTGCAAATGTTTTTGGTCTCCCCAAAACTCACATAAAACAATCAGGCTTATCTTCCTTTTTCTCTCTTTCTCTCTCTCTCTCTCTCTCTTTCTTTCTTTTTTCCTTCCTTTGTTCCTTTGTTTCTTTGTTTCTTTCTTTCTTTCTTTTGTTCTTTGTTTCTTCTCTTTTCTATCTTCCTTCCTTCCTTCTTTCTTCCCTCTCTCCCTCCCTCCCTTTCTCCCTCCTTTCCTCCCTCCTCCCTTCCTCCTTCCCTCTCTCTCCTCCTTCCATATTTTTTCCTTGAGACATCAATGATAACCTGAGGGCTGTCACATGCAAGCCTCTTTTAAACAATATATAGAGATTGTCATATTTTGGTCAATTGATACTGAAACCCTAACTTCAACCAGAGACTGGAATTTGAGGCAGGAGCAACTGTGTGATGGCCAACAGCCTATGAGATGATCTGATGTGGAACTTCTTCCAGAAGCTGTGTTCACACCAGATTGTAAGGAAATGACCAAAAGAGATTTTACTTTCTAAGTCTTTTCTAATCAGAGTTGTTCTCTCCTGGTGAATCTGAATATAAAACACAAACAATCTGACCAGGGAGCAGAGTGGTACTCAAACACAAGAATGTCATCAGGAGTTAGAATAGATTGGAACTGTAAATGTAGCTGAGTAGTTTTAGAAAGAGATACAGAGTCGAGTCGCTAGGCCGGCATTCTCTAAAAGAGGTACTGTGTCTTCAGTACTGATCAAAGGCACCAGCAGGCCAAGGGTTTTGAAAAAGCAAATCTGTTCGTATTTCCTTTGCTTTTTTCTTGATTATTCTCACAGCGAACAGTCATGACCTATGTTAAGTTGAGAATATCTCTTTTCTCTTAATAACCTGAAGAGACCCAACATAACTATGAAATATCTAACTGCTTAAAATGCTGAATCAAGATATATCCAGACTTTCCCCTGAACTATGGCAGGACAAGGTCTTTTTAAACTTCACATGACAGGAGCTAATGATAGCACTCATCCCTGACTCATCTTTTGAACATTACCAAAACTGCAATCCCAGATTATAACCTTATTTTACCACAAGATCAAGCAGTGTGAACAAGAACTGCCAAGGCAAAGACAGAAAAAGCCACAGATGTGGTTCTGGTTTGTGATGTCGTAGATTACCCTTAAGTATGTCAACTATTGCATGATAACGGTCAGCAGAACTGGGGATGAACCACGAAAGTACTGGATTTCAACTCTCCTCAGGGCAAGATAGAAGCAAAAATAGAAGCATATATGTCCATTATCATTTTGATAGTAGATTTTGTATTTCATTTATTTTTTAAAGAGCATAATAGGTCTTCCAAACACTGTCAGTATTCATAATATTATTCTATAGTTTCCTATTACATAACTACCAACAGTTTAGTAATTGTATAATGATTTTATTATTTATATAAGTGATGTGAGGAAGCAAATCATGTCTTTGTCGTCTCCTGCTATATTCCAGTATCTAGCATAAAATTTGTGAGACTCACAGCAAAATCAAAATATGAAACCTCTTGTTCAAAAAGTATTAAGAATTTCAAGACAAAAGAGCAGAGTGTTAAAACAAGAGCAGACCCCTGGTGACTGTGGGGCCCTGGGCACATCGATGGTTGCCCACACCTGGAGCTGCCTCTGCTAAGACGTAATAGGTGTTCAGTAAGTGTATGTCGACTAAATGACTTTGGATAAGTATTCTGAATGAATAAATATTTTATTCTAAAGGCCAAAAACAAAGCACTTATAGATGAGACTGGGTCTACAGTGAACTACTCCTCTAATAATTAATCTCAAATTTTCTTATTATTAATCCTACTTTTCCCCCAATGGTTCAGTATAGTGAAATCTGGTCAGCTTTAAGAAATTAGAATAAATTTTGTGCTTTTATTTCATTCTTGTTCATGTTCAACCTCAATAATTTTGGCCATTCTTTATTTTTCACCCACTGTATTTGAATTGCTTTGGATATATTAAGTTTAAACCCTGAAAGACCCTAATTAATATATCAAGAAATATAAGTTGATATGTTTTTTAAAAGATTGTTATCCACACACTGCCTTAGAATACGAAAATAACAGGGTAGAAGAAAGTGCAGTTCCGTGCAAAACTCATATGCCTTATATCTGGGAAGTCTCAAGCCACTGATAAAGACCAGACTACTTTAGAAAGAATAATCACTTGAAGCTGATATTTACTTAGAGTATCACAAATCAGTGACAAATAAGTTTCTCTATTCAGTCCCCAACAAAGTATTTTTTCTTCAGTTGAAGAAACAGACTTGATTTTTTCCAGAAATGACCTGATTCTGGAACTGTCAGAGGAAACTTCTTTTGAAATAAATATATCTCTCTGTAGTGATATGCTAAATCAGTTCATGCAGATAATGGGTTTTTAAAAGTAAGGTTTATTTTTTGTTTCCTTACAGTTAAAAAAGAAGTAATCTAATAATTAATCATGATGGTTTGCCTAAAATAAATCCTATAGGATTTTTTTTTTCAAAATCAAGTTTCTTATTGCATATTGTCCCATGAGACTTTGGATCCATTCCAAGCTGATCCTTGCTAACCCTTTTCAACCTTAAATTTACTGATTCCTACTCTCTCTTCCTCTGTAGTTCTTCAAAGTGTATCAGGGAGGTGGAAACTATAAGAATTATTTTCACCCTCAATAGTAACAATGGAAAGAGAACAGGCTTTGAAAGGGACAGATTAGTGTTTGAATTTTAGTTTTGCTTGTTTCTCCCTGTGTTGTTTTGGAAATGTTATTTAATCTCTCTGAATCTCAGTTTTACCTTCAGTAACATGGAGATAATGCCTCCCTGGCAATATCTGTTACAAAAATTCATGATGATATGAGTACATTGAATGACACATAAGTATTTAAAATATATTCAAATATGATGATAAACATTAATTTTCATTGTTTATAGCTAATTTTTCTTTTGTACATTTTTTATCTCATAATCTTAGGGGTACATGCTTACCATGGAAGGCTGCCTAAAAAAGACATACATAGAAGTCTAAAAAAGCAAGAAAACATATTATGCATCATACTTATTGGATGACGTTTTGACAGTTATATCCTGTCATTTTTTTGGTATGAATTTTTTTCTTTATCCAGTTAGGGTCATACATAATGTTACCAGAAGGGGACCAGGCCTAGTGATTTCACATCAAGAGTCCAGGTGGTTTTGAGGATATCTTTATTAAAGCTGGGGGTAGTGAAACAAGGAAGGGCTTCAGGTAGAAGAAGCAATAGGAGACAGACTAGGTGGGGCTGCTTTGGCTCACTGAGAAGTGAGAGAAAAGGGGGCTTTGGAGACAGGCTCAGGGGGTTAGCGTGGACGAGCTACCCCTGCCCATTGCTCCCCTGGTTGCAAATCTTCCCCCGAAGGGAAAGAAATTCTTTTGTGTAGAGGGTTTTTAAAGGCTTTTAGAGGAGGTGTTAGGAGAGAATCTCAATAGAATATTCACCAGCTTTTCTAAATATGCCCTTTCAGGATCATGGTCTCCTCTGATTGGTCAGCGCCAGAGCAGGACTGATGAGTCAAGGCAGCTGGTCCTGGCGTTGCCCACCTGGTTTTGCTGAACTTCTGAGCCTGGAGCCCACATTCAGCCTAGGCCTAGATGTTATCTGTAGGGAGAAAAGGTCCAGGGAGGGTCTGACCTTCAGCCAGGGGAGGAAAGGGCACTACGGGGGAGAGGTCTAGCACCTGTTTTGCCTGTTGCCAGACACCCGGGGTTTTCCATCCTGGTGACCTTCCGTATCTGGCTGTAAATTGCTCCGCCAGTTTGTTCAACTCTCTGCCCCAGTTTTCTTATTCCGCTCACCAGGGAATTTTCCTAGCTTCTTACTATCTTGCCTCAATTAATATGTCTTTTATATTTTGTTAGACATCATATCATAAAAATATTCCTATATCATTAAAATTTTTAAATAAATACCAGTTCAATTGTTGCTGAGTAATCCATTGTGTAAATATTCCCCCCTTTTTTTAAATTGAACTATCTAACCACATTCATTTCGGTGATAAAACGTCTGGACTCACCTAAATAATTATCTTTTAAATATTATGGCAGTTTGCAAGAATGGGCAGCTTTTGATCTTGCACTCCCAGTATAGCCTTTCCCATTCCAGGGCAGCTATTCTTCATGACTTCACCTTGGAGCTGCCACTTGGAACTAGTGAACAATGAAGTTGGCTGAGCTCACTATGTCCACTTCTGCACTAAGAACAGAACAACCATGTTAGAAAGAAAATGAATGTTATTGAAATGGCACATCGTCACTATGACACTGATAGAAATAAAAAAGTAGAGAAGACTTATAAAGAGATACTCCCAAGCATTCAGGCTTTTGATTTCTCAAGACACAAAACTTTTAGAATCAGAAGAACAAATGATGAGGAGAGAATGGAAGGCGGCTGGAATAATTTAGTGGTCCAGCTGTAGGACAGAAGGTGAAGAGCAACTTCTCATTATTTCAAGTCCAGAGAGGAGGCATTGGGTCACAGAAACAGATAAGACACTGGACTGGATCAGAATTATAAATTACTAACTGTCAAGAGTTTGCAAACTGAGAGTTACGTATATTGAAAAATGATACTATCATATATGTTGCTTGATACCATGAGATAACTCCTCATGGTTTAATGTGTGGCAGTTAATAACACAAGAATGAGAAATTTGTTTGCTAACATTACCTGCCCAAGTCAACTGCACTTTAAGACAAATTTGTATGGGTAGCAAAATAATGGAAGTCATAAAAGGAAGTAATTTTAAGATGTATGCTAATATTTAAAATTTAATTATAAAAATTAAGACCTACTGGTTTATAAACAATATTAAATATTCTTATCTTCTCTTGTATAGCAGACCTTATACAAGTAAATGATAAAAACAGGGGTGAACTGAAGTAGCAATTTCTTAAAGAGAAAATTGACCTTAAAACTAGTATGAAAGGGCACAGGGAACATGATAAAGTTGACTTATATATATAAAAGTGATTTTAAAAAATATATATTAGGAGTAGGTTTTAATTTTACTTCAGAGGATTTGAAAAGTTATCCCTTCCAGGAGGGTTAATATATCTTAGTAGCCAACTCTAGAAAGAGCTCTTTTCCTTATAAAGGTCTGGAAAGCTCTGAGTCACACTGATGATCAGGGCTTAGGAGTTGACTGGCACATGGTGACCTGTGTGGAAGATCTTTATGGAGAATGACTGACGATTTTCTGCCTTCCCCTAACTTTATGCCTTGCCACAGGGTTTCTTTCTCTGTTCTTCTTCCTCCTGGTCACAGGCTGCTGGGCATAAGGCTGGGAGGTACTTCTTTCCTTCCTTCCTTATCGTGGGCCTTTGTGAAAGCTGGCACCCTTCCTAATAGTTCATTATTGGTGTAAAAAATGTTACTGATTTCTGGATATTTATTCTTATTCCTGCAACATTACTGAATTCATGTATCAGTTTTAGTAGTTTTTTGATGGAATAATTAGGGTTCTTTATATACAATATCATTTCATCTGCGTGTAATGACAGTTTGACTTCTTTATTTCCACTTTGGATGTATCTTATTTCTTCTTCTTGTCTGATTGCTGTGGTTAGGACTTCCAGTACTATGTTGAATAAGAGAGGTGAAAGCAGGTATCTCTATCTTGTTCCTGATCTTAAGGTAAATGCTTGTAGTTTTCACCCATTTAGTATGATGTTGGCTGTGGGTTTGTAATATATGGTCTTTATTATATTGAGGTGCGTTCTCTCTATACCCATTTTGCTGAGAGTTTTTATCATAAATGGGTTTTGGATTTTATCAAATGCTTTTACTGCATCTATTGGTATGATCATGTGGTTTTTATCCTTCATTTTGTTTAGGTGGTGTATCACATTTATTGATTTGCAGATTTTGTACCAATCTTACATCCCTGGAATAAATCCACTTGATCATAATGTATAATATTTTTAATGTATTGCTGTACTTGGATTGCTAATACTTTGTCGAGGATTTAGCATCCATGTTCATCTGGGATATTGGCCTATAATTTTCTTTCTTTGTAGTGTCTTTATCTGGTTTTGGAATTAAGATAATGCTGGCCTTGTAAATTGAGCTTGGGAGTCTTCAATTTTTTTTAATTTTTTTTGGCATGGTTTGTGAAGGAGAGGAGAGGTTGTTTTTGTTTTTGTTTTTTTTAGTGTTTATTAAAATTCATCCATGAAGCTATTTGTTCCAAGACTTTTGTTTGTTATGAGTTTTTTTGATTACTGCTTCAATTTCACTAGTTGTAAGCTGTCTATTCAGATTTTCTGATTCTTTCTGATTCAGTTTTGGAAGAGTGTTTGTTTCCAGGAATTTATCCATTTCAGCCAGATTGTCCAATTTGTTGGTATGTAGTTGTTTATAACATTTTCTTACAATCCTTTGTATTTCTTAGGTGTCAGTTGTTATTTCTCCTATTTTATTTATGATTTTATTAATTTTGGTGTTGTCTCTTTTTTCTTGATGAGTCTGATTGAAGGTTTATCAATCATGTTTATCTTTTCAAAGAACCAGCTCTTGGTTTCAGTGATCTTTGGTATTGTTTTTTAGACTCTATTTGATTTATTTCTATTCTGATCTGTATTATTGTCTTCTTCTACTCACTCAGGCCTTTGTTTGTTGTTCTTTTTTAAGTTCCTTTAAGTGTATATCTACATTGTGTATTTGAGAGTGGGTTTTTTGTTGTTGTTGTTTGTTTTGTTTTGTTTTGTTTTGTTTTGTTTAGATAGACCTGTAATGCTATGAATCTCCTTCTTAGGACTACTTTTGCTGTGTCCCATAGATTTTGAGTTGTTGTGTTCTCATTTTTATTTGTTTTGAGTCATCTTTTGATTTCTTCCTTGATTTCATTGTTAACCCATTCACTGTTTAGTAGCATGTTATTTAGCCTCCATGTCTTTGTATGTTTTTCAGTTTTTTCTTGTGGTTGATTTCTAGTTTCATGCCATTAAGAACAGAAAAGATGCTTGATATTATTTCAGGCTTCTTAAATTTGTTGAGACTTGTTTTGTGTCCTAACATGTGTTATACCTAGAAAACATTCCATGTGCACTTGAAAAGAATGTATATTCTGTTGCTTTGGGATGAAATGCTATACAGATATCTATTAAATCCATCTGATGTAGGGTCTCATTTAAGGCCATCAATTTCTTTGTAGTTTTATGTCTGGAAGGTCTATCTATTAACGTCAATAGGGTGTTAAAGTCCCCTACTATGACTGTGTTACTGTCAATCTCTCTTTTTATCAAGATTTGCTTTATATATTTCGGTCCTCCAATGTTGGGTGCATAAACATTTACAAGGGTTATATCCTCGTTTTGGGTTGTTCCTTTTATCATTATGTAGTGTCTTTCTTTCTATACTATAGCCTTTGTTTTAAAGTCTATTTTATTGTTTATAAGTATTGCTATCCCATTTTTCCCCTTTTTCATTTGCATAAAATGACTTTCTCCATCCCTTTACTTTTAGTCTCTGTGTATCTGTTGTTTTGAAGTGTGTCTTTTATAGACAGTGTATATATGGATCTTGTTTTCTATCCATTCAGCTACCCTATGTCTTTTGATTGGAGCTTTTAAGCTATTTTACATTTAAAATGGTTATTGGTAGGTATGTATTTATTTCCATTTTATTTTATTAACTATTTCCCTTCTTTTTTCTTCTTCTTCTTCTTCAAGATGGCCCTCTAACATTTCTTATAATACTGGTTTCATGGTTACAAACTTCTTTAGCTTTTTTTTGTCTTGGAAGCTCTTTATTTCTTTAATTTTAAATGATAGCCTTTCTGGGTAAAGTAGTCTTGGTTGTAGCCTTTGCTTTTTATCACTTTGAATCTCGTGCCAGTCTCTTGTGGCCTGAAATGTTTCTGTTGATAAATCGGGTGAAAGTCTTATGAGAACTCCATTGTAGGTAACTAATTGTTTTTATCATTGTGGCTTTTAAGATTCTCTCTTTGTCTTTAACCATTTTAATTATGATGTGTCTTGGTGTGGGGCTCTTTGGGTTCATCTTGCTTGGTATTCTCTGTGCTTTTTGGACTTGTGTATCTTTTTCCTTTACCAGGTTAGAAAAATTTTCAGTTATTATACCTTCAAATAGGTTCTCGATCCCTTGCTCTCTCTCTTCTCCTAATACCCCTATTAGGCAAATACTGTAATGTTTCATGTTTTCCCAAATGTACCTTAAGTTATCTTGCTTATTTTTATTCTTTTTTTCTTTCTGCTTCTCTGATTGGGTGTTTTTTTCTACGTTGTCTTCCAAATGACAGAATGAATAAAGACAATCAACTTGGATAACTCAATTTACTAAACTTTTTTTTTTTCCTTTCAAAGCAAAAGTATTATGACTACTTCAACATTGTTTGAATGGACATTAAATGTGATCTGGTAAAACAGTAGTTTATTTTTTCACACCCAGCTTTAAATCAAAGAATTGAGTCAAGTCACCATTAAATCAAAAAATTATATCAGAGAAGACATTATTGATTGTCTGGTCCAACCATCTATTTTCATAGTTGACCATATTGAGAACTAGTTTATACTTGAAAATGAAACCTTAATCTATTGTGTTGAGTATTATTTACTTCTACGTTTAAGGGATATATTGCAGTTTTTTTATGGCCACATACCCTACACTTCTACACTCTCTTTACAATTTCTTTTATTATATACCAGAGGACTTTGAAACTTGATAAAGATGAAGGGCAACAGCATAATTAAAAGTGCAATGTGGGAGACCTCTGAGGGCTAAGCCATAGAAAGAAACTCCGGTTATTTATTGCTCCATAGAGTTCTCATAGATTTACTGGGTATTTTACCATAAAGTGGCCAAAAATCGCTACCAGCAAAAGTCAGGATATAATCTGTGGTTGACCTTTTATGAAGATAATTATAGAGAAAACAATGTGGTCTTGAATATTTTTGCTAGTTAAACTAGTCATAATTTGTAAACATAAACCCACTAAACTTTATTGTTATAGGCACAAAGGTTTACATATTTTATTTTGGAGTTTTTCTTGTATTTTTATTTTCCTGTTCGTGTTCAGAAGTGAACCTGTTAGCTCAGTAAGGGTCAGCTGAGTGAAAAGAAAATATATTTCTCTTCATGCAAGGAATGTTTGTTGCCTGTTGAATAGAAGTGAATTCTAAAGTTTGTGGTTGATTTTTTTTTGTTCTTTATTGTGAGGAAATAACCATAGACAATCATTGCTGGGTAGTATACCTAGGCCTTCCAAATATATTTCAGTTGAAGCTTCTTAAAGATATTAATTATTTACCTGGACCTAGAATGTGATTTCAGGTTTGCTTTGATGACATTTTCAATCCTGATTTGCATATTCATTCCATAGGCAGAACATCTACAAGGTGTTCCCTCTGGAAGGCAAGGAAGTGATAGAGAAGTTCTACCTTAAATAAAACCAATTTCCATCTGAAATGAGGCTATGAAAGCGAAGAGCCAGTTTTGGGAGAAGTTTATAAACTTTATAAATCTCCTATGCTCAAATCAACAATCAGTGATCAACAATGATACTTTTAAATAAAAAGGATCTTTGTAATTGCCTTTTAATTTTTTATTATTAAATCTATTGCAGTGACATTGGTTAATAAAATTATGTAAGTTTCAAGTGTAGAATTCTATGATATGTTGTCTGTATTATGCTCATCTTTGAAGGCAGCCATTCCTACCTGGAATTGAGATGCCAATCAGCAGTATGATTCCCCTCCATAGTCATGATCAGAGAGAGGAGCCCTAAGAGGCAGTGCAGGTGACAATGAGAGCAAAGGAGAGGAAGAAGTGAGACTAGAAGTTGCTGGCCTATAGTGAAATTCCCTGATTTCCACAGAAATTACTTTTTCCTGTTTTTCTGCATTTTAAATCCTCTTCCTGCTTAGAGCAATTAATGCTAAATTACTGAGGCATCTGAGAGAGAGCAGACTTGCAAGGAGAGGATAGAATGTCAGGAGATCCAAGTTCAAATGTTCATATCCTTTACTGAGCAGAGTATCCTGCCTTTCTGAGCACTGACTTCCTTTCTACAAGTTGTTTGTTTGTTTGTTTTCTGCTTTGTGAGGTTAAACAGAAGGGCTGTGCTTGGTACCTGGCACCAACAATGTGATTGATAAAAGAGCTATTTGCTCAGAGTCGACAATTTCATAAACACTTGCTCAATAACAATAGACATCTGTGGGACAATAAAAAAATGTGCATTGGTCCTTGCCCCTGTCTCCCCATTCCTGAAATAGGGCTCCTGAACCCCTTGTAATTCCCTGGTGATAACAGCCTGAGGAGCATCTTTTGTTCTATTGAGGTGGGCTCCGGGATGGATCCTGAATGGGGGCTGGTCAGCAGAAGGACCAAGTCATGACTAGAAGCTTGGAATGTTCAGCCCCACCCCTCACATGCCAGAGAAGGGAGAGGGACTAGAAATGGAGTTAATAATTGATCATGCCTATGTGAGGAGATCTCCATAAAATCTTGGTAGTAGGGCTGGAAGAGCTTCCAGGTTGGCTAACACATCCACACTGAGCTGGTAATACATTCCATTTCCATGAGGACAGAAGCTCCTGACCTTGGGGTCTTCCCAAATTTCACTTTATGTATCTCTTAATTTGGCCGTTCATATGTATCCTTTACCATATCTGTTAATAAACTGGTAAACATAAATGTTTTCCTGAGTTCTGTGAGCAGTTCAAGGAAGGTAATCAACCGAGAAGAGGGGGTCCCTTGGAAGCTTTGATCCATAGCCAGTTGGGCAGAAGCACCTGTGTTAATGTGGACTTGTGACTGGTGTCTAAAGTGTGTGTGTGTGTGTGTGTGTGTGTTGGGGTGGCTGTCTTGTAAGATGGAGCATTTAATCTGTGGGATTGGATATAACTTCAAGGTAAATAGTGTAGATGAAAAAGGGTTCTGTGGAAAATAAACTCACACAGTGATCTGATCATAAAATTCTAACTGGGCAGATCATGGTGGGTAGTTATGCTCCAGGTATACAACTTTTTTAGTAAAAGTCTTTGCTTTAAGCAAGCCCTATCTATTGTTTTTGTACATATAGGTTAACACACCTTGAAAATGCTCTCTTTCAGACCCCTCCTTCTAATATGTGACCACCCTCAAGAGAGCATATACCTGGCTGGTGTAGCTCAGTGGATTGAGCACAGGCCTGTGAACCAAAGGGTCACCACAGTTCAATTCCCAGTCAGGGCACATGCCTGGGTTGCTGGCCACATCAGGTCCCCAGTAGGGGATGCACAAAAGGCAAACCCACATTGATGTTTCTCTCCCTTTCTTTCTCCTTCCCTTCTCTCTAAAAATAAATAAGTAAAATCTTAAAAAAAAGAGAGAGAGAGAGAGCATATAATCTTAACTAGTGTATAATCCCATCCCCACCTTGCTATCTCCCACCTTCATGTAATCTTCCTTACATTCCCTCCTTAATCTCAAATGCATAAAAGAAACAGCAAACTATTATTCTCAGGAGCATTTTCTCAGTTAGTTGATATCTTGCTTCCTGGCATATCCTCTGTTTGACTGAACTGAATTCTTATAAAAATTCTGTACAGGGTAGCACGTTCTTAGGTCAACAGTAGTGTTGAAACTGGTTGTCAACCGAGTCAGGGGCTGGTGCTGCCTGTCACCGCTCAGCCAAAAAGCAGAAACAGGGATTGGATTACAGCTGCATTTTATTAATATCAGAGGCCCGCAGTCTGAGAAGGTGGTGGGTAAAAACCCTAACACCTACCTTACCTTGAGCTTTCAAAAGCAAGTGTATATAGGGGAAACGTGGGAATTTGGGAGAGGGAAATTCCTAGGGTAAGGGCAGACGAGCTGTTTCTCTCAAGAGGGGGAGCTGAAAGGGGAGGAGGCAGCTACAGTCCAAGCTGGCTCCCTTTGTTTCGTGTTATCTCTCCTGTTTGCATTAGAATTCCTGTCTGGCTCTGACACCTGTGTTTTATGGCCACGGAGGGCGGAGAGGTATAAACCATTTACTCTGAAGTGTCCTTTGATCAGGGGAGATAAGGTGTTGTCTTCATCAGCTGGCTGTAAATTGCTCAAACTATTTGGCCTGGTTTGATTTTCTTGTCTCAGTTTCCGCAGCCCACTTGCTTCTTACTATTGTGTTTCAGTTCAGAACTGAATTAAATTGTAGGACACCGAGATGATGTCTCAGAGAATTGCTTGGTATATGGAAAACCCTCCACACATTTGGGGACCTGAAGTGTCAGAAGCCAAGTGTTCTCTGTGAATAGTAAAGGACACTCACAGGGGAGAAACACAGGAGGTAGACTGAAGATAGTTTTTTCCACAAGAGCATCTGTAAAACATGAGGAAAAAAAGTGTTAAGGTTGTTTTAAAGATTTGCTTTATAAGGTCTAGTAAGAGAACATATGGATACCATAGCAGGGTATCCATAACACTCTGTGGTGTTGCCCAATTTTTATGTTTACAAGTTTTCTCTTGAGTTAATGTGGTGAGGAAGTACATATATAAATGAACTAGTGTGGAAAAGTATCTTTCTTGGTTGATGCATCTAAGAGTATACTTCATCCTTATTTTAGAGTTAGGGTGAAGACTGTTCCATAGTTTACCCACAAATGATTTTCTTAGCTTTGCAGGTTGGAGAAAATAGAGGCAGAAACAGTTAAAACATCTTGCTTCTTTCTTACAGTGTGATTTAAATTGTTTTGTCTAGCCAAGATTTGAATGGCTTAAATAAAGGGGCTTTATCACTTTCCTTTGGGGGGGAAAATTCAATGGCATAACATGAAAGCTTACAAAAAAAAAAAAAGGGAAAGAAACAGAGGTATTTTTATCTACTTTGGAGACAGCATAGATAAGATCATCCATTGTACTTATCTTTATAATCGGGACTTTGATAAAGAAAGATTCCTTGTGGCTTAGGTAGCAACATTGAAAATGATTACTTCGAATAACAATAAAAAATTAAAATTAAAAAAAGAAAAAGAAAATGATTACTTCAGCTACACCCTGCGTAGAAGAATTGCAGCAGTATTTCCAGGGAAAATGACTACAGGCAGCAGGTATGGATTTAAGCATCTTCCATTCCATGTGCTTAAATACAATGTAACCATAGGACGTGGTCAGATATTATGGTTGGATCTCAGAACCTTTCACTGTGTCTTGAGTCTTGTGTAAACACTCAGGGCTGGCTGTCTTAGAGGTTAAAAGTGACAGTCAAACAACTGGAATCCTTGAGGGGGTCAAACAAAAATGAAAACAAAAATTGATCACTTCAAATATCGAATTTTCCAAAAGAATGATGTGCATGTAGATATTTTTGACAGTTTAAAGTACTTTGCTATAACAGTGATTCCTTATCATATTGCTACAAATGAAGTCAGTATAGAATATGAGTTAAATAGAAAGCCTGATGACTGTTCTTTACACTCATACATGCTGATATTTCTCAACTGCAGACATATTACTCCACAAAGCAGCATTGGGAAGTGATTGAGGGCATTGGTTCTAGAAGCCTGGGTTCAAATCATGGCTCAGCCCTTTCTAGTTGTGTGTAAGTTTGATTAAGTTGCTTAACCTTTTTGTGCCTCCATTTCTTAATTCAAAAAAACAAACAAACAGTGTAACAAATATACCTATAAAGCAAGGGGAGTGTGAAGACAAAATGAGTTAGCATTGAGTGCTTAGAACTGGATCTGGCCATTAATAAATGCTAGTTATACATTTATTTAAATAAACCCTATTTTCCCTGTTGGCTTCTAAGAATCAAAAGTCTGTCTTTATTACCATATTCTCAGCATTTACCAGAATGACTGGTGTACAATCCTTATTGTACTGAAAAAAATCCTTATTGTAGCTGAAAAGAGAAAAAAAAATAGGTTCAACAAACTGAACATAATTGATAAAATGTTAGAATACCCATAAAAAATAACTACAGATTTTAGTTAGTAATGACGTACCACTATTGCCTCATTAATTATAACAAATGTAGCACACTAATGCAACCTGTTAATGGAAGGCAGACTCTGAGTCAGGGGAGGGGTAGAGGGCAGGTACAGGCAACTCTGTACTATCTGCCCCTTTTTTTTTTTTTTTGTAAATCTAAAATGGCACTAAAAAAAGCCAATTAATCATTCAGAAAATAATTAAAATAAGGACCTATTAAAGAGATTCAGTCCTCCACGGTCAGATGTTAAAATGGCTGCATTAAGACAGAGTGAATTAAAAGATTTAGGAAAACCCAAAACTGAAGAGTGTCTTGTCTGAATACCAAGGCTCTGTTTAAAAGTGTTACTGCTTAATCCCACCAAACCAAAGCAAATAAAAGCTCACTTGGGAATGGTGGAAGGCCTAATTGGTTAAAGAGATGAGCTATGGTAGTAATGTTGACAATTACATGTATTACAGTTTCCATGTTACATTAAGTTGCTTTGTACTGTTTTAAGAATAATAAGGATATATCTAATAATTCTTAAAAATCTCCAAGCTGATTCATAATTGCCACCCTTAATAACAGGTGCCTAATAATATTTGTTGAAAGAGTAAAATTGAACAAGAGGACTACATGAGGCTGACGTAGAATGTTTTCTCTTCAGTGGAATGGGCTCACATGCAGAATTATTTTGTATAAATTATAACAATTATACCCCCTTCTTCTAGAATTTTTGATCTAACAAAACCGTAAATACACAGCTTCATCACATATAAGATATGGATGATTTAGAAATATATAAAATGAGTCACAGGAAGAGGATCGGAAAGAGGGTTAAGTGTCAGTATAATCCGGAGTACAATTTTAATTTTGTGCTTGACTCATGTAGAATTTCCATTGCATTCTATATTTTCTGATTTTTATGTGATCTATGACAAGTTAGTTTCTACTCACAAGCAATTTCTCAGAATTTAGCTACTGAATACAAGTTGTGTATAGTGGTTTTTAAGAAAAGAGCAATGCTTAAATAACGTAATCATTTTTATTCTATGCAGATGCAGATGACTATGCACATTACGCTAATGGAGAGTTATACAAAACTACAGGTATCTCTGAAAAGCCTCTGTTCTCAGAAGATTGATAAAAGACATCAAGTAACTCATGTGAACACCTTCTCAGTGGAGCCCTGTCCTAGACACGTGGGCTGCATGAGAGAACCAAATGGGCGATAAGACCTGCCTTGATGGTGCTTGCCTTTCCCCAGTGTAGGCTGCGTAGCCCAGTTTGCAGGCACAGTGTCTTATGAAGAGGAAATATTGGATTGGTAAAAAGAGTGCTGTGTTTTTCTTAACAAGCAGAATTCACAAGAAAGAAAATAAAGGAGTAATCTGTCACGTGAAAAGGATGACTTTCAAGCAGGGACAGAATGGCATGACTGAAGATGGGGGACTCTGTTGGTGGTGTCCTAAATTCGCAGACTGACTCTCCTGCTGTTCGCTTGGTGGCTCAGGATGTGCTTTGTGATGACAAAGCGAGATGTGTGTGTAAGGTGCTCTCCTGTTGCTTAAAGCGAGCACTTAGAAAGGGTACATTTCTTAACCCAATACTTTTATTTATGTTGAGTATATATTTTGTATAGTTTACTGAAAAAGTTAAAATTTATCTCTGATACTTAGATTAATCCTACCTAAAATTTTATTTGCCATATTTTAGCACAGGCAATAAGTTTAAATGCATGTTACAGAAATATAACCTAAATTTTTCGGTCACTTCATCCATTTCCACAACACTTTGCCATTCTAAAATAGTGTATTTTTTGTTCTATAGGAGAATGACTTTAGGGGGGCACTTGAGATCTTGCTCTCTGGCATGTGTCATCAGTTTATCTCAAATAAACTCATAAACAAATGGATGACTTTAGGTATAACATCAAATACAACTATTTGTACTATTGATGCAACTTCCTGTGCGAGTTTATGAAAATGTGCCAGAATAGTGGCCTGCGCTCTGACGTAAATTTGACTGTTACTGTTCAATTAAAAGAATTTCACTGAGAATTAGTTTTGAAGCTATAACAAGCCTCAAACAAAACGTCATGCTTTTCAACACTGTTTGGCAGAGCTTGGTTTTGAGAAAACGAAAAGGTAAGTTATAGTGGATGGGAAATGATAACCCAGAAGAAAAAATGTTGGTCAAATATTACTGCAGACATTCTAGGATAAGTATTTCCTGGGGCACAGAAAGAATAATGTTATATTTACATGAAATAGCTCTTGGTAAATATTTTTAGATTCCTTCTGGAAAAGGTGTAGAGAATTGGGGAATTAATTTACTCTTGTAACATCACAGTATCTAAAAGTCTGGGCCCTACATTATCTCATTTCCCCTCAAAAACTTGATGGTAGGAAAAAGCAGGTAAATGTAATTTCCCTCATGTTTACAAATACAAGTGGAGAAATTGATTTTGATTCTTACGTTCCAAACTGAATTGGGCACCAAGTCAAGGTGAAAATCCAGGCTTCTCTCAATCAGCTTCCAAAACTTCTTTTCCTAATTTTTTAAACACAGCAGCCAAATATGGGAAGAAAACCAATACTATTTATTAGTGACCAATTTCATTGAACTAGAGGGATTAAAAAAAGACTTTTAAAGTAGTTTTTTTACACGAGGTCCTTTTCCTTTGGTTTATATTTCAGAAATTATAAATCTCCCTGCTTCCCAGTAATAACTCTCAGCCTAGCTTCTAACTGGGCCAAGGCCATTGTACTTTTCTTTAAGAGTATAAAAATGGCATGGTGAAGCTTAGAGCTTAATATGTGGGCCTTGTCAATTCTTTTAAAACATTTTCGCAAATTTGTAAGCTCGAGATTTAGAGGATTATAAACGCACAATAGGTCACTTGTGAAAAGCACGTCTGATCTTGGAGTCAAAGATTTGTTTTGATTCTTACTGAAAGGTATTCCCAAGCCCAATTCCTACGTGTGTATAGGTTACCCCACACCAACAAGCAATTTTCAGATGCCAGCAGTGTCCGAAATTTCAACTCCATCCTGGCGCTATCTGGAGACAGATCTGAATTCCAGAGGTGTGGGGCTCAGTCACACAAGATCGCCCTCCAAGACCATCTTGGTTGAGACTGACTGTCCCGGGATCACTGTGTCTGTGTTCATGTGGCACTTACTGTGCTTAATAATGTCCCTAAAGGCATTCATACTTTTTTAACAGTATCGCATTATAATTGTTGCATTTTATTATTAGTTATTGTTGTTCATCTTACTGTGCCTAGTTTATAAATTAAACTTTTTCATAGGTATGTGTGTACAGGAAAAAACATACTATATGTAGGGTTTTCTACTATCTGCGCTTTAGGGCATCCATTGGGAGTTTTAAATAAGAGGGTTACTGCAATTATAGAACCTTGGGCTGTACACTTAGCCTCTCTGAGTCTCAGCTTCCTCATTTGTGAAGTAAGGGTAATAATGTCAGCATTGTTTAAATCACAGGATATTTTTATGAGAAGATATATATGTACATATAATAACATACCTGGTAATATACATCAATGTACCTGAGTATACATTATCATACATGTCATAAAAATTTTTAGAAGTGATAAAATATGATAAACATAGTCTTATAGTCTATAAAATAAAACACAGTTGGGTCTTTCTCAAGCCCTTCTAGAAAAAATAAAATATATTCCTACATATTGTGAATAACATTGAAGTAAGCATGACAGTTCAGGATAAAATATAGTCTTTAAAGAGTGCACATTTTGACATTCCTGGAGACTCACATATGCAAACTCTGAATGAGAATTAAAGCCTTTTTCTATGTGTTCAAATGTTTTCCAAATGAACACGGAAGATGATTGTGGAGAGGATCATTGACCCTTTCTCCAGCTCCTCTTATGCCAAGAAGCAGAATTGGGGTTCTTAAAGTGTGCACTAATGTACAGGTGTTCACTTACACAAACTCTGCCACTTAATTTGAATGGCATTGGCTGACCTTAAGTTGACTTGCTGTAGAAGGATCAGATTAGCTGGGTACTGAAGGGAATTTTTGCAATGTCAAAACATAATACTCATTCAATAGTCTCTGGGCTACTCTGGAGATTGTAAAAGCTATACATTTTTAGATCTTTGGTCTCTGGCCCCCAGTTCATCCCTGGTCCTGTGTGGCTTTCTTTAAAATTAAGTCTCTCAGTGTGGCTGTTGAGAGTAACCACAAGAGAGTATTTGTGATGTAGGGACAATTTCCCTGGACAGTTTTTCACCAAGTTCAACAGTGAGTCTCTGGCCTCCGATGCTTATAGACTTCTTAGTGTGACGATTTTGTCATCAATTATTCAGAAAGAAGCATTGTCAGAGCCATAGGAATTGGCCCGAGTCAGGCCGACACAGCTACACTGCCACCTGAGGGAGATGGCTGGTCTGTGGGCCTTCCTGCAAGGCGGCACGAAGTTCATTTGGCACTGGCTGATCAGGAAAGAGATGATGTTTGTGATTCAGGATAACATTGTAACTTTAATAAAGTCTATGACTAACGAAATGTTAAAGGACATCATTCCAATGGTTTCTTCTTAACATTCAACTGAACTTTGTTCTTAATTGCACAGACCTCACTGCCTGAGTATGTCAAATTCACTTTTTCCTTTCCTTTTTGGATGGTGATGCATGGAATGTCCTTGTATAAACAGAGCCAGGGCATGAGCACAGTTCTAATTCATTTCCTCAATGCTTTGCTTTGTTATTCCCTCATTCTCCTGTGTCTGCATTCCTTGGCTACTGATGAATCCCGTCAGTATCACCCAAAAAGGTGTATAGAGGTATTAACAAAGGAAAGGCAAGAAAAAAATTTAAGCTAAAATAATAATAATAATAAATAAGTGTATTAGAGTTCTCAAGAAATACAGAATCGCTAAGCTGTGTGTGTGTGTATATATATATATATATATATATATATAGAGAGAGAGAGAGAGAGAGAGAGAGAGAGAGATTTGTTTTAAGAAATTGGCTCATGCCATTGTGGGGGCTGCTAAGTCTGAAATCTGCAGCACGCTGGGGATTGAAGGAAATATTTGATGTGACCATCCTGAGTCCAAAGGTAGTCTGGAGACCTTATTTCCTTTTTTGGGTGGGTCCTTCCAATGCCGTCTACTGAGTGCATGAGGCCTACCATGTTTGGAAGATAATGTGCTTTACTCTAAGCCTTCCACGTCTCAAAAGTACCTTTAAAGAAAATCTAGACTGGTGTTTGACAAGCGTCTGGATACCATAGCCTAGCCAATGTGACACATAAAATTAACCAGCCCAATGGGATATTCACTTACAATGATTGAAAGAATATTTAGGCTCTAAAATTTAATAAATAAAATCTATTTTACAAACATAATGAAGAAATATGATTGTGAATGTTAACTCAGTCAAAAATGGGTATGGCATTGACCAATGTTCTAAGAAGATTCTAGGGTTCAAGCCAAGAAGTTAGCACAAATCAAACTTTTCTCCTCCTCTCCCTTGAAATCTATTTTTAAATAATTTCTTTAAAAAATACTTGCATGTTTGCTCTATTTTTTGTTCTTTACATTTTGAAAATGAAAAGAAATAGTATTGAGTCAATTTTTTAAAATATTTGTTCTGTGTATTTACAAGCCTTATAGTTGCTCTAAAGATTTGAAAAAGATTTGAAAAGTATTAAGAGTACTGTTCCAAGGGTAGCACTTTTTTTTAATTTAAAACAATTCTTGGAGTTTTCTGGCCCATTGTATTTCCATCTGTTCCAATGTTATATGTTTCGATTATTATTGTGATTTTTTTTTTCTGAAGCAAGCTGAGAGGCAAGCAAAATGATTTGATGCCTTTGAGGCCACTTGTGATATTTTTTTACACCTTTTCTTTTAGTGCATTTTATTGCTAAATTTTTTTGTTCTGACTCTCGTGAACCTAGTAAAAATATGTGAAGACAAAACATACAACTTTCATTCATATGCTCATCACATTCAAAATAAACATTTTAAACTAAATATAATGCACGTATCTTTCAACCTCTATCATATGTGATTGCATCTAAAACAGAATTTAAATGACCATTGGGAATAAGAGGAAGCACTTTCGAATGTGACTTCATTGGCTGGCATATTATTATTCCAATCCTGGATAAAAGATGAGGCATCCTAGGAGTTAGCTGAATTCTAATGACTCTTCCAAATAATACTTAAAAAGTTAGCTTTGTCATTTTGATGCTCTGATTTTCAAAATTGCTAATTTATTAAGCTTTATTAGTTGATTTCTAATAGTTGGATAGGATTATTAGGCATGCAGTCAGCTTTCCTGAATGACTGAAATAAAAATCTACCTAATGGCAGATGACTAGAACAAACTTGTTAATACCTGTCTTATTTCTTTCAACTAGAAAAAATTTGAGTTAAAATACTAAAAGTAAATCCAACTGGAGGTAGTCATCCATGAGAAGGTGGGGTAAATTTGAATGTGAAAGTGCAGAAATGGGAGGGGCTAGAAAACCGAGGAAGTGCCGGAAACACAGGATGTGTCATATTTCTGACCCCATTAATTTAAATTGTCAAGCAAAATAAATGTAACTGTTCTCATCTACAAAGCACTTCATAAAAGAAAACAAAAGTAAGTACCATAATACTAGGGTGATTGTTATTTGCTGATAAAAAAACTGATGTGAAACTCTAATGGTGTTTCTCAAGCTGCAGAGAGCTCTGACAAAGCTGGGATTACAGAAAAAGCCCTCTGCTCTGTCTTCACAGGGCACGTCTCTCCCTGGATCTCGCAAACTGGCACAGATGAATCATCGAGAGAGCTGGCAATCTGGCTGCCACATGGGAGCAAGCAAGCCTGGAATTGTCTGAGTCTTGGGGTTGTTGGTTCAGTTTGGGTAATGCACAGGACAGCAGAAATTCAGCAACACAGTCTCAGGTGAACACAGAAGACGAATAAAATCACGAGGGGAACAAAGAGATGCTTAAAACAATTGCAGTGCCATGCCAGAAAAATTCAAAACAAAGTAATAAAGGGAAAGTTGATCTGTTTGGAGGACTGCTCAAGAATTATAGGTTTTCTGTGCTGAAACCTCCTCCCTGAGGAGAGCTGTCAATTCTGAAATATGCCCAGTTTTAAGAAGATTGCTTTCTGAGGCAACTTTCTGACCTGATCTGTCTGAGTAGTGGGATTTTTTCATGTACACATTTTGTGGTTTATTTGTAACACGGAAATAAAATAGCCTTGGGAGCTCCATACACATTCTAGTTTAGGAAAGACTTTGTCTTATAAAGTCTTTTTTTTTTTTAATAGACTAAGCAGTTTGTAACTATTTGGCCCCTGAGATATTTTTGTCCCTGTGAAGATTTCTGCCACCACAGACACACAAAGGGCACAAGGCCACATGGCCTGAGCCAAGCACACCGTTGGGCCTCACTTCCTCTGCAGCCTCCCAATTCACACATGGATGTGAAATGAATTACATTTCCATCAGAAACAAAGTGAAGATTTTCCCTGGAGTCTGAAAAAATTGAGCATTATACTTGGCTTCCATCTGAATAAGGTATTTTCAAAGCAACACAGACCAGATCTCACATAAATGTCATTTACCCAGACTGCAGAGAGTAAAATTATCCCTTGAGTAAATCACACTGTTAACATTTCCCTCACTGCAATATCTAACAATGGTTTCTTTTTTCAAAAATTGCCGGTCTCCAGAAGAAAGATGCCTGAGGTTACTATAGGAGGCAAGGGGAGTGTTCCCTTATAATCTGTAATCTGTAATCTGTGACTGCAAGATGCCAAAAGGAAGCTGGCCAGAGCCAGAAAGCTCCTGCTGCGGAATATACGGAAAGGACGTGTCACGTCATGATCTTCCTTCCCAAGCTACACACCCAGTGTCAGCATGCCATCTCCCAGAGGGTTGCTTAAGCTCCCCCTTTTACTTATTAGTTAGAAAAGTAGATAAAGGAAGATGAGAAAATATGCAACATCTGAGAAATATTCCCGTGTATTATGAGTTGTTTCTCACTATTTTTTCTTTGTGAACTTTGTTTGCCTTTGAGGCGTATATGTTCCTGTCGTGGCATTTAAAGATGCTGACTGGAGCCTGAGTGATATCCCTCGAGGGAGGCCTTACCGAGGAAGCCTCATGTGTGAAGGGCAGCCTCCACAGTGCACAGGCGATGCCCCTCTGTGGGTACAAATCAGGCGGCATCAATATTCTATGTCGGTGAATGGTGAGGCTGTAAGAAAGAAAGGCAGGGGAACAAACCCCAGGCTCCTTGAAAAAGGTCATAAAGCACTTGCTGATGAATGTTTTCCATATTAACATCAAATCAGAGATTTATTTTAGGATTTTTTTTGAAGATTTTATTTATTTGTAGAGAGTGGGGAAGAGAAGGAGAAAGGGAGAGAAACATCAGTGTGTGGTTGTCTCTTACATGCCCTCTTCTGGGGACCTGGCCTGCAACCCAGGCATGTGCCCTGACTGGGAATTGAACTGACGACCCTTTGGTTCACAGGCAGGCACTCAAAACACTGAGCTATGCCAGCCAGGGCTATTTTAGGGTTTCTTGAAGGCAAGTGAAATACAAATTATTATGAGTGGGAGGGAGCACCTCTCAGGAGGAATTTGTATAATAATAAAAAATGAGGCTCTGCAGGAAAGAAACAAAAATGATGCTCCTAGAGTGACAGAGATGAGGGGGGAAGTGTAGACATATAAGACACACCATTTCCCGATTTTGCCCAGTATTACTTAGGTCCAGATGTAACAAAAGTGGCAAGTTTACCACGGATTCCAAAAGATTGAGTTACCCATTTTCTAGAAACCAGGGTTTTACTACTCACTTACATGAAAGCCTGAACAATTCATTCCAGAAACATTGCACTAAAACTTAAAAAGAGAAAAAGAGAGCCCTGGCTGGTGTAGCTCAGTGGATTGGGTGCTGCCTTATGAACCGAAGTGTTGCTGGTGTGATTCCCAGTCAGGGTGCATGCCTGGGTTGAGGGCCGGGTCCCCAGTTGGGGGTGTGCAAGAGGCAACCAATTGATGTATCTCTTGCATATGACTGTTTCTCTCCCTCTAGTTCTCTCTCCTTCCCCCTCTCTTTCTAAATATTAATAAATAAAATCTTTAAAAAACGAGAAAAACAGAAAAGAAAAGAAACACTACACTGTAGGAGGGTTCAATGTTTCACATTTTCATTAATTTAGAAAGATGGAGGCTAATATGTTAAGCTATATTTTTGCTGTCTAGAAGTAGAAGAGCTCTGAAAATCATTTCAATGGATATTTTCATCAAAATGGTCAACATGATAGACCTAAATACCAATGATGAGAGAACAGGTACTCAACAGTACCTGCTGGTAGAAGGAAGTGTACTGATTAAGTACACATACAAATTTTTAATCTTATAGTAGACACTTGACCTTTTCTGTTTCTATGTTAATTATAATATAAAAATAACACAAATAGTGATTCGAATCTTGTATTCTGAGGCCATAACCAGTGGGATCTCTTCCTTTATGCTTTCCCCATCCTCCCACCTTGACTGAGTAGCTGCCTTCTCTGCACTTCTGGGCACCCACCCATGCCTCCGTCACAGCACTTGCTCAGTTTGTTCCATAATCCGATGTTTGCACGTTGCCTTGGTCCACCAGCCTAGAAACTCTTTGGGGGCAGAGAACTGTTCTTTCTCCTCTCTGTGTGTTTCATTATCCTTAACATTTTGCTTTGCAACCAATAAGTGCTCAAAAACAAAGTTGTTAAATTGAATTTATTATTGAATTTTATCACTTAAATTAGATAGCATCTAAATTATCTAAAATATTTTGAAAACCATAATCACTTTATACAGTATGCCTTCTCTAATACCAAAATTGGATTCTCTCATCTGATTTCATTATTATCTTCATAATAAAAAAAATTGACTTTGCTCTTCTCATGCTTAGCTACAGAAACTAAAACACAGGAGGGAAAAACAAATGTTTCAAAGAAGGGCAGTGACAGAAGGGCCAAGTGTATGTCAGGAACAGAACCCTGACATCATTCTCAACTGTGTATACAAAAGCTCACGGGTTGGGATTTACCTAGATGACTTTTAATGTCTTGGGTCTCACATTACATAAATTGTAAAGTAGCAACTATGCAACCTACCTAAGTTCTGTCTCATAGGTAACTGATGTTCAACACATACAATCATAGAGCAAAAATACAGAAGTGCCATGAACTTCTGAGAAGCTATAAATGACAACCAGCTCGAATGGCTAAGGCCCAGCTAGTTCCCAGCAAATTTAGGCCATATTAAGTAAGAAGAAAAGATGGTCAAAGGGATCAAGATAAATGATGACTTTTACTTCTCTATTTCTTTCTTCTCATTTTGGTTTATGAAAATCTTTTATTGGCTTCCTTAATAATTCTTACTTTTGAGAAGAAAATGGGAAAGGATAATATAAAATGCAACACACTGAACATGATTATTAAAATAGTAATTAAATATTGCCAATGCCAGTGCAAAACAACTTAAGTTTTTAAGAAAATAATTAAAAACTTCATTAAGAATTCAGGTGAATATCTCCTATTTTATTTATTTTATTTTTAGAGAGAGAGGAAGGGAAGGAGACAGAGAGGGAGAGAAGCATCTCTGTGCAAAATAGAAACAGTCGCTTCTCACACACCCAAAACCAGGGGCCCAGCCCACAACCCAGGCATGTACCCTGCCTGGGAAACGAACCAGTGACCCCTCAGTGCCCACCCCAGTACTCAAGCCACTGAGCCCCAGCAGCCAGGACTATCTACTATTTTAATGGGTACAAGTCCATCCCCCACTTTGTTCTGGTATGATATACTGCTGTTTTGTTCCTGGGCTTAAGGCTTTATTTATTCTATTTAGCTATTAAACAAACACTATAATGCTTCATATGAGTGCTAGATACTGCTCTAGGCACCTTGCAAAATTGACCCAATATGTATAACAACTGTACAAAGTAGATAGTATTTTTATCTCAATTTTTGAAAAAAAATTGAGTCATAGAGAGGTTACATAATTTACCCAAGGTTACACATCTCATAAGGAATGGAGCTGGGAAGAGGCATCATTAGTAACTGTGTTTTGTCCTATGAAGCATCACTTCCTTCAGGAAGTGGTGCTTAACAGACCTGGCTACTATGGCCCAGTGGATTGAGTGCTGGCCTGCAAACCAAATGTTCACCAGTTTGATTAACAGTTGGGGCACATGCCTGGGTTGTGGGCCAGGTCCCCAGTAGGGGGTGCACAAGAAGCAACCACACATTGGTGTTTTTCTGCCTTTCCTTCTCCTTCCTTTCCCCTCTCTTTAAAAATAAATAAATAAAATCACTTGAAAACATTGAAAAATCTTAAAAGAAAAAAAAGAAGTGTGCTTAACAGAAGCTGATGGTCTCTGTAACTCATTACGCTGCCTGTCCACTTAAACACTTATCCTTTCCTGTAGCCCACAAAAATATGTGTGTTATTAATACTTTTCTCTTAGCTTTTGGCCCAACTACTTTGTTCTTTTTCCTTTGTTGATTTATATCAACAGTGTCAGACATACTTCCTAGGAGAAAGTGCTATTTCTGTGTAATTTTCACTATGCAGTGTCCATCCTGTTCATGGAACAAGTAACTTTTTAATAATCTCATCTGGACATAAAAAGTGATTTAACTCAACAGACATTTGTCAAGCACCTAATGGATGTGATGCACTATGATAAGCGTGGAAATGACAACAGAACCCCCGCCCTTGCTGCTAACACATATTAACAGAGGATATGAGCACAAGCAAACAAGATAGATTGCTGCCCCTGTGCTGCGAAGGGCTGCGGGGCTCTTCCCTCCGGTAGCCCAGGGTGAATCTTAACTTCTGCCAGGAGCCAGGCTACCCCATGAATGATGGTGTTTCAGGCTGCGAGGCCTGGAACATGTTGCCTAGTGGGAGGCAGGCTTCTTGTCTTCTGCTCCCATTTGGCAAGGGCGCCTCATTATGTAAGGCTGCCACTGTTTATCTGCACCATATTTATGGTTTTTACAAGGCTTATTCTAAGGTTTGGCAGAAATGAAGAAATATTTTATAAAACAAGGCTCGTAGTGGGCAAGACCTCAAGTAAAATTTCTGGAGTATATCTACAGTACCTTGAAATTGTTGTTCATTCTAAGGTGATTTAATACCTTTTTTCCCTCCCCATTGGCCATAGTCACCAGCTTTAGATGAGAAGTAAACTCCTTAGGCTAGGCTATTACTAAGTTTTTAAAAAATCAAAGTATATTAAGTTGCTCCCTGAAACCTAATCAGCCTAAAGAATATTTAAGTTTATCTCATAATTAGCAAGTATTTCTAAAACCTTGAAGTCAGAGCAGCAGCTAATCTTTGGAAAGTCCTTTCTTCACTGGCCAGCTTCAATCTTATAATATTTTTAATGGCTTGCAGTTAACACCCTGATGCTTATGAATGGGAGATTTTATAAGGTATGTTTGGGGAGACACAGTGAACTGCCAAGTGTCTACTAAGAATTAGTTCTTTATTCAAACGTTATTTTATTGTTAACTTCATTGGACATTTATACCTAACAGTGGCTACATAAATCTGAAAATTAATAAAACAGAACCTCAACACAAGAGAGCAATCACTTTACATGTCTTTGTTCTAAAGCTGATTTAATGTCCCTGGGTACATAGGAACCATTTTATGAGCAGACAACTTCTATGGTCTATTTCCAATGCCACTGAGCGTATTTCACATTTGAACATGCATCTGATTCAGATTGTCTCCAAATGATTCAATATCTTGAACAAAAGGGAGTAGCTTGTGTTTACTTCTTAGTTCCAATCTAGAAAAGTAAATCATTCCATTTAAAGGAATTGTAGCATATTAAAATAAGTTCTAGAAGTGCTGTTAGTTTTGCGATGCTCTCTGCAAGGCGGTCAAAAAAATAAAGTCAGTTTTTCAGAATTTATTAGAAATTGTGAAGCCCCTTCACCTGTGATAAAATAGAGATAAAATGCCAGCCCTCCTTACACATATGTGGTCTTGAACACTGTAACCAATCTTCCATTTTATAACCAAAATCACAGTTGAAACATGTCCAAAGAATAATGTGTGAAGGAATAATGTGGTCAATACTCTTATAAAGAATCAGCTTTGGAGATACCTGTTTTGCAAGGTTATATTTTAGTAAAGCAGGATAAACTATACTACAAAGTTTTATTAATTTGCAATCATTCAAAAAAATAATAAGCAGTATTATGATTTTGCAACAATGCAACTTATCAAGACAAATTCTTTCCTTAATGAAAGAAATAGAAAAAAAAAGACTTTGGTAAATGTTTGCAACTGACTCTTGAGGGCACAGTTATCAATGGGCTGAGAAGGATGCAGGAATATTTTAAGTGGTGAGAACAAAATGATTCAAGAGATTGCTGTAGTCTACTAAAAGCTTTTTGTTTGCATAGCTGTTTTCCCATATATATGAGGAGAGACCCCCCTCAAAATAAGAATGATCTTCTGGAAGGCGGGCCCCTTATAGTACATTTCCCCCGCTAGGTGAGTGTTCTAGGAACCCATTTGTATCAGTGTGCTAGCTGGTGTTGTTGTGAGAGGCTGTATTCGGCTTCAGTGAATTTTTTTGAAGACTCTTTCAACATGTTTGCCCATTTCATGATGGGTGAGTTATGAGTGTACCTGCCCTCACCGTGCTGAGTGTTCAGCAGTTTTTGACCAAAAAATGACATGATCCCCAAGCCCCATCTTCCCTATACACCCAATCTCACCTCAAATGACTTTTTTGTTATTGTTGTTTCTTGGATGAAAAATGTCCTCAAAGGGAACTGTTTTGCCAATGTGGAAAAGGTGAAACAAAAAATGGCAGAAGTACTAAAAAGCATCAAAATTGATGAGTTCAAAAATTGTTTTGAGCAGTGGAAATAACATCTTGATAGGTGTATTGCATCAAATGGAGAGTTCTTTGAAGATGATTAAAGAAAATTCAAACATATAAAAATAAATACATATTTTTTCCCCCCTGGCTGGTGGCTCAGTGGGTTGAGAGCCGGCCTGTGAACCAAAGGGTCGCTGGCTCTATTCCCAGCCTGGGCACATGCCTGGGTTGCAGGCCAGGTCTCAAGTTGGGGGCCTGCAAGAGACAACCAACTGATGTTTCTCTCACACACTGATGTTTTTCTCCTCTTTCTCCCTCCCTTCCCTTCTCTCTGAAAATTAATAAATAGAATCTTTTAAAAATACACAATTTTTTTGTAAATAAATTCTTTTTTTTGGCACCCCTTGTGATTATATAAACATTTTAATTTTTGTAGTATCTCATTCAATGGTTTCCAATGCTTGGTGGAATTATAAATGCCATTATCATCGTGATGTCCTTTTCTCATCAACCCTCTTCACTGACAGTTTCACTTCTTATAGGTAAATAAATGTGAGACATAAATAGTCTCTAAGGATAAAAAAATTCTCAGGAATTAATGAGCTCAACTAACTTAACGATAGATTGAATAAAATATAGTTTCTGACATTTTTGTCCTTGCAAAATTTACCCTATTTCTACCATAATTTATACAAATAATTGTATAAGTATGGTAACAAAAGTTTTATAAATATAATATTTACATATGTAACTGTTATTGTAAATGAATTGCTTTATAGTGGGATTTTTTTTTTTTTGCACAAACTGTCTTAGGTCTGATACAATTCATTCAAATTCTAAGGTCCTAGCCTGAGAAGATACAGTTTGCCATTTACTCAATTGACAAGCATCTATATTGAATTTCTGTGCTGCATTTGCTCTCGACAACCATTGTACTTGTGGGTGGAGATGCCAAATCAAAATGACATGGACTTCACAACTGTGGATCTCCATCTAATGGGGGTGAGGTGAAAGTGGGGTGAGGACAAAGACTAAATAAACAACTGTAGTGTGACGCAGAAATTATACACACACAATATTAACAAAAGGCATTGTTAGAGATACTAGGCAAACTGACAACTTATAAATGCACAACTAGTTGAGATATAATAATCAATATTACATCATTGAAGGGAAAGGAGGAAAATTATATATTATAAAAATCTGAAAGCTATAATGTATTCTGTGACAAATCAAATATGGGATAAAAATATAGTATGATGGCAAAAAAATTGGGGTTCAGGAATATAATTAGAAACAGGACAATTTGAAACCATGAAGTAACCTTTCTGTGAGATAAAGTCTTCATTTATTCAGTGTAGGTAAGGCCTTCATTATACATTTATTATAGCCCAGTTTTGGATCTAACAACTTAAGTGGGATAAAGAGAACTTGAAAGGTATAAAGTTAAAGAAATTATAGGTACATCGCAATATGAGAAAATCCATTTGGTCAGGAATGTTTATATAAATTGCAATTATTTGTACTGAAGAAGGGACTAGTGGAATGAGTACTATAATTTAAAAATGTATAAAAACCTCAAAAGAATCCTTGCCGGCAAAAAGGGGCTGGAAAGAAGTATTCGAACTCTTGAAAGGCAAGGACCTACATCCAAGATTACTCCAACCAGCAAAGCTATCATTTAGAATGGAAGGGCAGATAAAGTGCTTCCCAGATAAGGTCAATTTAAAAGAGTTCATCATCACCCAGCCCTTATTATATGAAATGTTAAAGGGACTTATCTAAGAAAAAGAAAATCAAAACTATGAACAGTAAAATGACAACAAACTCACAGCAATTAACAACCGAAACTAAAAAACAAAACAAAACAAAAGCAAACTAAGCAAACAACTAGAACAGGAACAGAATCACAGAAATGGAAATCACATGGAGGGTTATCAGTGGGGGAGGGGGAGAAGGAGACGGGGAGAAAAGGTACAGAGAATAAGTAGCATAAATGGTAGGTAGAAAATAGACAGGGGGAGGTTAAGAATAGTATAGGAAATGTAGAAGCCAAAGAACTTTTATATATGACTCATGGACATGAACTAAAGGGGGGGAATGGGGGTGGGAGGGGGTGTGCAGGGCAGAGGGGAATAAGGGGGGGAATGGTACAACTGTAATAGCATAATCAATAAAGTTTATTAAAAAAAGAAAAAAATGTATAAAAACTTATATTGTAGAAAATAATGATTAGTTCTCTTGAATATAATTGGAGCAGAGAAGAAATCTTTTTAGATGGGTATAGAAGTTTATGCCAGTCATTAGAAAGTGTGTTTTGAGAGTGAAAGCTGAGAGTGGCTGAGGAAGCACAATAAAAGTAATTAAAGTTGAGAAACAGTCCTGGGAGAAAAGGCTGAAATAATAACACTGTGTCATCAGAAAGAGAGAAAGGTACACTTTAGTCAAGGTGACTAAAGAAACCAGAAGATAATAGCTTACTTGTTGCCCTTCCCTTCTTCTCTCTCAATTACAACTTTACAATAATATAAATGCTAATAAAATAGTTCTATACTGAATCCAGATGTATCCCATTTAGACAGAATGACCTAACCATTCCAGGTTCCATGTTTTCTTCAGTGACAGAAATGTGGGAACTGAGAGTGAGGAGAGCATTTTCATTTGAGCTTTAGCGAGATATTCAATGTGTCTCAGTGATGAAGTTGTAGTTGTGTCCACATTGGTCTTCTGTTTATGTAAGACCTGGGTGGGATGGGGCAAACCAGGGAGGCCGTGGCTGAATGGGAGCATGGGTTGGTCTTACTCTTTTTTAAAAAATTATTTTATTGTTGTTCAATTACAGTTGTCTGCATTTTCTCCCCACCCCTCTACCCCACCCCAGCCAAACCCACCTCCCTCCCCTGCTTCTACCCTCCCCCTTGGTTCTGTGTATGTGTCCTTTATAGTAGTTCCTGTAAACCCTTCTCCCCACTGTCCCTTCCCCCTTCCCCTCTGTCTATTGTTACATTGTTCTTAACTTCAATGTCTCTGGTTATATTTTGTTTGCTTTTTTCTTCTGTTGATTATGTTCCAGTTAACATATTCTTCATTGGTCATTATCCTAAGAGCAAGGGATTTGACTAGTTTATGTTGAAGAAAGCAGGTCTCAAAACTGGGTCCTTACTTAAAACTGACTCAATAAAATCTTCCCAGACTTATAAAAAAGGAAATATTTTGGTAAAAGGTAGCCATTTTCCACACATCAAGAGACAGAACTTACCAAGTCTATAGGTGAAAGTTATGTTAACCTCAGGTGAGCACTTCCTATGCCTGAGAACTGTGAGAAAATGAGGTGAATTTGCAAGAGATGTAAATCCATTTTTCAAGAAACATCAGCGATTAAAATAAAAGAAAAATCTACTTAAAATGGTTTAAACTGGTCCTCCTCTAGATTACTGAGACGTCACTGAAGCTTGCTGAGCGATGCCAGTGCTCTAAGCAGGGCTGGGTCCAAGCCAGTGAGTAACTGGAAGTTCCTGCTGCGTCTTACAGAGATGGGGACAGCGCTCAGCACCTGGGGCTGGGGCCCTGAAGGAATACTGGCCTAGGGACCTGGAACCTGAAATCTGGAAGTCTGGGAATCAGACTTTTATTTAAAACTTGGGTTAAAAAATCAAATTAAAATAAAAATACAGTGTAGGTCAAACTAAAGATGTTTGCTCAGGCCACGTCTGGTTTGTGATTTCCGCTGTAGATTCGTTTCTGCTTGGCAGGAGGACTGAATCCATGACCCCTCATGGGGAAGGCCTTGCAGTCAGATATGCTTCCACAATCAACAACTCTTCTAGCATGTTCTATATCTTTACCAGTCCTCAGCACCACATTTTGTCCCCACTAATGACTGAAGTCTGTTGAGGAAAAAGGGGAAGAGAAGGTGGGTAGCAGCTGTCCGGGGGCTGAGCTGGTTTTCTGTCACGAAGGAATCCTGCCAGGCATCTGAGCGTACATCCCGGGGCCCCAACGCCAGAGAGTACAGAGGTCCTACCTTAGGCAGATGCCTGGAGGAAGTCCTGACTGCATTCGGGGACGGGATTAAACAGCTCCGTGGTCTCGTTCCAGGCTGATTGCCAATTTCTGGTAAGGCAAATAATCTTTTCTTCCTTAAAAAGGTTTCTCTTCTCCCTTCAAAGAAGAATTACTCTTTCCTTCCCCCAAAGCCATAAAAAGTGAATATAAAGAAACTTGGCTACTCCTCCCAAATGGACAATGAATCTTGAGTGTTTTGTCTATGGATTTTTAAAATTATTGGATTGACTAACATTCCTGAGTGATGCAAGTCTTCACCACTAAAGGTTTAATTCATACCTAAAACGGTGCCATTATCTTGGGTAATGATATATAATTAAGTGTGCTGACTGTGTTCTCATGCTTTTCTATCAGTGATTCATGGCTGTTGTCAAACGCGCCCACATATCAGTATTCTTTCTTCTTAAAGCCCTTGTTTAAAATACCCAACAAACACGGTTTTCTTGATTCATCAGGTCTTCCAGGTAGCTCACATGCAAAAAAACCCCCAAACTGTCTCTATGCTGGATCCCACTTATATCTACTGCAACTTCTTTTTTCTAGAGATGTTTATGATGTTACCATAATATAATAAGAAAAAATTGATGAGCCTGGTTTACATTAAACACATTCACTACTGTATATTTCATAACACTATAGAAAAAAGAAAACAGGTTATGGGATCTAAGATTTCTCCCTCAGAGATACGTATTGATAGCCTAACAGTGTTTCTCTTTATTCAGAGGAGGACAGATATGTAGCGCGCCTTACTCCAGAGGAGTGGATCGCCCCAGCATGTTGTAACCAAAGATTCTAATAGTATGTGCTAGTTTCTTGTCACAAATGCTGCTGGAGTAACGGATGTCTGTTTCTTCGGTAACAAGCTAACGCACCAGACAAATAGAAGTCAAAAAGCAAAGCCACACTCCAGTGTCATCTCCTTCTCATGGCAGTTGCTAGAATTCTAGAGGTGACAGCAAATCAGAGGACTTGTTCTAGGAGAATGGATCTCCTAGCTTAGATCTTTAGTGCTGGGTAAAAACAACTCTCTCTGTTAGATAGAGTACAGATAACATAAACACTTTAAAGGGTAATCTGAGTCATCACAATTTAATGTAATGACATACAGAAAAAAAAAGTAAAAATACCCTTGCTCTTTTGAAAAGACATTTTTCAACTTCAAAAACTTCTTTCTGACTGTTCAGTATGTACCTCACAAAATACAGCTGCTTTTCGAAATTACTGTCAGGGGCAAGACAGGAGTGTGTGTTTTCGCAGATCTGGAAATGGAAAGTAAAAAAAAGGAAAGAGTAGGGACTCACGTGGTTTTTCACTTGAGGGGAAAAAAATAAGAGTTTGATCATGAAAGAGGGATCTGTTTTTCCCAGACCCCGGGTCATTTCCCTCCACTTCGGCTTGATTTTTATAATGAATAGTTTAAACCCAAATTACAAGTTTGAATTAAGAGCTCTTAGTCTAAAATCCCTTTAGTTCTAGCAAGAAATAATTTCAGGGATTCATGTGCTGTTGAAATTACTAGTCATATATTTTATTATGGTTAATCACAGCTACTATTAAAAGAGAAGTAATAATATGTGTTTCCCTCTGCTCAGATCAGTTGGTGAAACCATAGTTCTCACACAGTTGCAAAGTTCTTGCTAATTACCTAATCATCGGGACAGGACTTACAGAACCAGGCAGGCTGAGGCAGCTCCCGTTGCAGGGTTCCCAGTCAAAGTAAGAGTTTTGTAGACAGTGTGACCTATTTATTATTAAATGTGCTGAGTGAATCTAACTGCTGCCAGTTTTGAGAGTCAGTGCTATTATTTCTCTGTTTGAATAACTACAATTAATTGACATATAGGCAACACCATTCCCAGGGTTGGGAAACGATATTCATGAGCTTTCCCCTATGCTCTGTTCTTTTATTACTCTCTCATTGCATATATCAACACACGTATTACTGTGACTGAGTTAATCCTCACATTTTAAGAATACTCGAGTATTATTTGCATTTCAGAGATGAATAAAATGTGACCAAATCAAATGGTACCATGTGAACATAACTAATTCAGTGGCATAAGCTAACTAGTTGGTTGTTGCCCGACTTTATTTTAGGAGTGTAGTTCACATGGCCCCCTAATAGCCATGCATTTCTGGACAGTTCTCTGAGTCTCTCATCGTCTTGGTGTCTCTTTAGTAGCTTCTTTTTGTCTCATGGGAGTGAAGTTTGGTTGTGCTGTGATTCTCAGACAGTAGTGAACATAAGGATAGCCTAAGGAGTGTGTCAAAATGCAGATTCCAGGGCACCTATACTGATTCAATAGATCTGTGCTGGCCCCTGTAACTGGTAGTTTTCACATGTATTCCAGGGGATTCTGTGTCTTAATTGACCCTGCTCTAGTGACAGTCCAAGGTGAAGAAGAATTATTCAGCTTGTTTCTTTACTAGTTGATTTTCTGGAACTTATTACACTATTTTAAACTTCGGATTATTCTTTCCAAAAAAATTAAAAAAAATAGAAATAAGGTGAAATTCCTGCCTCAGAAAAGCTTTATGAATTTACTATTTGTAAAATGCTTAGAGGCCCTGAGTTTGAAAGGCCTGTGAAAAGCTTCTAGAGCTTCAGATTGACACCGTGGTATCTGTTTTGTGCCCATGAAAACTTCAGTTCGAATCTTATTCATGGAAGACAGTTTAAGAGTATCCTCCTGTTAAGACCAATATGGTATCAGGAAGAACACTGGAATAGGAATTAGATAATTTGGTTATGTTTTAATTATGACTTTAGTTATAGCTAGTTTGTTTTTGCACTTGGAAATAAGGAAACTCTATTCTGACTTCACTAAAGGATCCTTGAATTTACTGAAGAATGTAATATACATACAAACCATTTATAAACTTTAGTGTACTATACAGCTTTAATAATCAGACAAGAATACTGAACTCAGGCAAAAGCACTTTATTTAGGGAGTCAATACTTTGGAGAACTTGTTGAGCTGAGTGAAGTGTATGGGATAATGTGGAAACTGCTGGTTTGGGAAAAGCTTCTTGTAAATAGCCAGAAAGTAACTGAATATGTGGGAGACTGAGAAGTGTTTCCTCCTGAATATTTCTCAGGAGTAGACTCACACTGTATGTATACACTTAGTAGGAATATGTTACAGGGAAGACAGACTGTGATGTATGATCATGACATTAAGTTGGAAAACAAGAAGTAGAAGTGTATGACGTTACACTTTCTCCTCTCTTTCCTAGGCCTCAGCCACACTAAAACTCTAGATGCACTCGTCTTCTTTTAATCTACCTGTTACCTGTGCTCTCTACAGCACAGGTTAGTTTGTGTCTCCTCCAAGTTCACCTGGTGAAGCCTAACCTCCAATGTGATGGTATTAAAAGTTGGAGCTCCTGGGATGATTAGGTTATGAGGATGGATCCCTCATGCCTGGGATTAGGGATCTTAAATAAGAAACCCCCCAAACATCCTTTCCCCCACTTCTGTCACATGAGTACACAGTAAAAAAGACAGCTGTCTATGAATCAGAAAGCAAGTCCTCACCAGATACTGAATCAATCGGCGCCTTGATCTTGGACTTCCCAGTCTCTGGAATTATGAGAAATAAACTTTTGTTGTTTATAAGCCACCCAGTGTACGATACTCTGTTACGGTGTCAGAACACCCTGCCTGATGGTTAGTAATGTTCCCGAGGAGAATGGCCTCTGGACCAGCACATCGTTCATTTATCGCTGTGAACTGCCAGCCACACCATCATTTTGGCATGCAGAACATTTCGGCAGGACTATCAGTAACTAACCATGACTGTAGTTGAGCACACATGGAAATAGCATCTTTGGATAATTTGAAGTTACTCAAATAAGCCTTGAAAGCAGAGAAAACAGATTAAACAGATTGCAATAACCAAAGATAAATGACCTGTTGAGTATAACTTTTCATTTCTACACAGAAAAAGAAAATAAAAATGAGGTGTAAATATTAAATAATTTTGCTTTTGCTTTTAAGAACAAAAACTTGTGGTACTTGACATTATTATGATGATTTCACAATCATCTAAAACCTGTAAGTCTTTGTTTCTGGTAAAAATCTGAATTGAATGTTGATCTGCTTTAATTTTTTGGTGCAGGTTGATATTATGCTAAATTTTAATTAAATTCAAACTTGGCAGATAAATACACAGAATGATGAAGTTGAACACAGAATTCATTTGGACTTTTTTAAGAATTAAAAATAATAATTAGCTAAAAGACATGCATGACTATTATATACAATGAATGGTCTAGGATGTAGTTTCTCTGGATGAAACATGACCGATAGCCCCTAGTGTACGACGAGAAAACCTGGGATGTGTTATTCAACCACACGTGAAAACAGGAACTGTCATTGTAGACATGGATTCATGTTTTACCTGAGAAATAGTTTCCTTCCTGAAGAACTGTTGCCTAGTTTTTGCCAACTTGTCTTTATCAGCCTTAATGTAGCTTGAGGTTTAATTTCCAACCAATCTTTGATTATTCTCAAGAGTTCCATTTCTGGAATAGGCTAAAAAGCATATCATGGGTGGTTCAAGGGTATATTTTTAGCAATGAACAAATTCACACAAAAACAGACTACATTCTGCAGAATGCTCATGCTTCGTGACCGTGAACCAGAGCCCCATGTTTAATTCAGATCAAGCACAGTTTATCACGACCTTGTTTATGACATCTGTTCATAACACTTACTGTGAATAGTTTCGTAAAAACGATACTTTGTCCTTGTTTCTACGTTAATGTTGTTACAGCCACACATCTGTGGAATTTAGGAAAAGCAGTTATCTAACTGCTGTCCCTGCCAGAATCACTCACATTTATATTTATTTCAAGGGCATCTGAGTTTACGCAACCTAATCCCAGGCCTGGGCTTGTGGCTGATTCTGCCCTGAATTTCTCCTGGTGATACAAGTGAAAAAGAAAAGAAAACTTTGGTAAATTCTTGTTATCCATGACAGCAAAATTGTTTCTGTTATTTGTTTGACTTCTTGCTTATTTTTTGGGCGTTAATAATTTTATGTTCAGACAATTAAATATCAATGAAAAATCAGCATCAAGGGAGTGATGCAATACATTTCAAAGAGATAAGATTGTTGGAGTAGGTTAGGAATGAGGGTGTGAGCCCTTGAGCTGGCTCAAAGTGCCTCTAGGTCCAAAAACTGACTAACTCAAGGGTGACTTAGATACACACGTCCACAACAGCCCAGCTGGATGTTCCTTACATGTAACATAAACCCACAGTCATCTGGTAAAATGGGGTATTCCACTATTCTGGATAGTTGTTTCTTCTGGATAGCTCAAATTTAGCTGTTAGAAAATTGTGTTTCAAAGCATCATAGCTCTAAAATATATTTTAATTGCATCAGCTTTGGTACATAGAGTATATAGAAGGCAATTAATCTTTTATTGAAGATATGGGATGATTACTATATTCAACGGAAAAAAAATATCTTAATTTTGTTATATAAGAGAGTTCTATCAGATTGCTAAGAAGGGAGGTTAAAAAACCAATCAGAAAAAGTAAGATTCAGTCCTGGCTGGTGTAGATCAGTGGACTGAGCGTGGGCTGCAAACCAAAGGGTCCTCGGTTTGATTCCCAATCAGGGCGCATGCCTGGGTTGCAGGCCAGGTCTCCTGTGGGTGGCACATGGGAGGCAGCCATGCATTGATGTTTTTCTCTCTCTCTTTCTCCCTCCCTTTCCCCTCTCTCTAAAAATAAATAAATAAAATCTTTAAAGAAAAGAAAAGAAAAAAAAAGTAGGATTCAGGTTATCGCAAGGCTGATGGAATGACAGCAATGAGCCTGTGCATCTGACTGTTTTGCTGTGAGTTCTGGGAGCCTGAGAATTCCCAAATGTATTTTCCATTGGATTTTGCATGATGTAGGGGAGCGTCATCATGAAATTTTATTCTGTCTACTTTATAGTTTGTTGCTGTATTATTCATTAATTTTTTTTAAAAGGGACATGAAAGATATTCAAGTCTATGATCTTCAAAGCAGCGAAAAGCAGAATTCTATACGCAGAATCTCAGATAAATGCTGTCTTATATGGTCCTCAGGACTAGATTATGAGCTGTGATTTATCATCACATTTGAAGTTGGAAATGAGCCCAGAGAATTGATTATTTTGCCCAAGGCCATATAGCTAAAGCCAAATCCAAAACTGTCTGACAATGAAGTCAGGATCATATCCACTACAGACACTGCAAAGGCAAAGCAGCTTTCACGAATGGCTTCTGCTCTGCTTGCCTAAAGTCAACAGTAACAGTCTTCATTGTTTTGTTTTCTGTTCCTACAGCATCATCAGCTACTAAGTTTCCCACATCACCTTTTACCTCTGTTTCACTCACATCTGTATGTGTGTGTCGCTCTTTGTTTCTGTGGCTCTGGGAGGGAGAATGTTGCATTTCCAGAGTATTTGTGTGTGTCTCTTGTAAACACATAGATTATCTTAAAATGAATACACACACACACAAAATACTGGTTAAAATGATTGTATATTGGGAGGGGAGTGAAATGTGAGAAAGAACATACTTTGTATAACTTTTTGTTCCTTTGAATATTGTACTATTTCATATATTATAGTATTGTGTATATTTTACCAATTGACACATTTAAAATATCTCTTTATTGTGGACATTTGGGGTGTGGCTGCTGAAAACCATGAGAAACTGGTTGTATTTTACAAATTCAAAACAGCAATAAAATATTTTAAATAGTGGCTGTGTTGTTTATCATGAATTCACTGTGATACCAGATTTCAGAAGGTGTCAGATAATGTGAAAGCTTTAGGTATTCAGAGTTTAACAAAAGAAGGCACGTGTGACAATATTTGCAGCACATAATTTTAAAGTTAGAAGGCATAGTGTAGATTGTGTGCTCCAAAGTCTTTCCTTATGTATGAATAGATTTTTAATTGTTAGTGGCAGAACTGGGGGGGAAACAACACTATGTCTTTGGACCGCCAATTCAGCATGACCTCTAAGATGCTATAGGGCAAAGATTGGCATGGTTAAGTTACAGGAAAAAAGATACCTAGAAAAATGATTACTAGTCTATACCCTGAAGACCAGCAGTCTTCTTTTGGCCCCATCTTTAGGAAAGGCATTTAAATGAAGGAAGATTTGTATCAAGAAAATAACTGGCTTTATTTTTCTGGAGGTTCTGATTCTGGGAGTGCTTTACACAGCTGTCATGACATTTTGGGAGAAGGTACTATTTAGCAGCAGCAGTTTCTTTTTTATGGGACTATTCTTACTGTCCAGGTAAACGAGCGTGTGGTGTGTATTTTGAAAGTTTCCTGTGTCACAGCCATGGTGAGCAGCGCCATCATCATCGCAAACTGACACTGGGCAGTGAGGTCCCAGGTATAAGCCAGCGCTGTCCGTGCAGTACTCATTGTTTTTAGAAGGTGTTTAGAGTCAGACAATAAGCACCTGGAAATGATTCACACAATTAATAATCTGATCTTCTGATCTGTTCATTTTAGTTTAGATTTTCTCTGCTTATATATTAAAAAATACCTAGTAAATTTCTTGGGCATGAAATTTAAAAGAATAAAATACACATACAACCTTGTTTTACATGTTGGCAGTATTTGACTTTTTGGGAGTTTCTCTTGTGGTCCTCTTTAATGAATGAGTCATATCCACTGTAATAAGCATAATATCACAAGGAAATCACTGATAGATTCTGCTTATTAGGCTGATTCACTGATATAAAAAAATGGATGTGTTATGATGACCATATTTGTAGACTCACAAATGTAAGAACTAGGCAGCTCCTTCCCCCAAATAGTTCCTTGCTTTTAAAATTATATATTTCTTTTCTATTTGAAAAAGACTTGTCTTTGTCCACTGTTTTCCGTTGCTGTTATATCACCTTCTGAGTTTACCTGGCTAAACTTTCAGTCTGGTGGCTTTCTTTCCCTTCCTCTCACTAGGATATACTCTGACAGTTTTAACAAAAATATCATTGAAACCATGTTGGCTTTTCAAAAAAACATTTTCAATATAATTCAATGTAATTGACTTCAGAGATTTCAGGAGAAATTGTTAGGGTAGGTAGCTAGTTATAAATAAAGGAACAGAGCAAAGGAAATCAGACATTAAGCCTAATATACCAGGGAGTGGAATCAGACATTAAGCCGGGTAACATTCACAGGCTCCTCTGGGGGTACCGCCACACCCCGTCTTCAGGACCTAATCCCCAAACGGCAGGAAGGATGGGTATTGGTCAAGGATCAGTTACTGGTCATTAGTCAGGATTACCGAGGGAGAAATTAAAACAGCAGTGGAAATTCCTCTGCTAGACGCATGCACAGTAGAAGCCAAGATGGCTCAGGGGGAAGTCTTTCTACTTTGAGGCATGCACAGTAGGAGCTAAGATGGTGAGCATAAGGGGGAGGAATCTAGCCTGGGAAAAGGATCAGGTTCGTTAGGGGGAGAGCCCAGCATATGCCTGCAAAGGACTGGGAAAGAGACTGGTCAGTTTGAAAGCCCAAGGTGGTATAATCAAAGCTCAACAAAGGCCTCTCTGGGTAAAATGTGTTCGTTGGCCCATTCGTTTGTGAATTATCTCTCCATGGTAGCCACACAGATCTGGCATCCACGGGTCCCAGGCTCAGGCTTCCACTGTGGGCTCCAAGTTCAGGCCCAGCAGCTGTTAAGGCTGCAAGGACAGCTCCAAGTGTGAACCTGAATAAAGCAATGTAGTGTGCTCCACAGCGCAGCCAGATGGGACCAGATACTGAACTAGACTGAGCTTTGGCACAGACTGAACTAATAGCAGAGAATTTTTGGACCCTGGCCCTTCTTCTGGACATGATGAAGACAAGGCTCAACCTCCCCAGTGGGATGGAGTTGAACCACCTAGCCATGGATGGCACACAGCCTCTGGGCCCTTGGAGATAGTCCTTTGAGTTTGCTTCAAGCTGCAACAAATCTTACCATTACACCTCATCCTCCCATATGTGGCCCCCGAAATGTTTTTTCTTGAGACATTGCAAGAACCCCATTTCCAAAGGCAACAAAATGAAATTTTGTATTTTGCCCACCATTTCTAAATGGTAGGTTTTGACTCAGTCCAGCTCACATCTGAGTCTGACTTTTCTCTTAGGTTAGCTCAGGGTGTGGCATATTTAGCAGACTTTTATATTACTTTATTACTAAATTAACCTTAAAAAATTCATTTATAAGGACGTGATAATAAGGTCTTAAATCAAGTTCTATGCAGAATTTAGATATGTGATATTAAATCATTTTAGCACCAAGAGTTTTAACATAGTGGCACTCTCATCTGACTTTACCAATGCAAAAACAAAAGTTAATTTTGTAAAAAGAGCCATTTGACACATCTGGGGTCAATTAAATAATGATTAATTAAAGTCCAATGGGGGAAAAACCACACAAATAAAATGTGTGGTTAAGTCATGACAGCACTAGTTATTTTTATCAGGCTAAGTTTTCATACTTCGAGCGTCCTCATTAGCAGAGCATTTTCATTAGCGTGGTATGCTATTACCCTATCCTCAGTGGTATCTCGGGTGGGCGTCCAGCAGATGAGGTAACTTCTCAATTACAGCGTTGCAGTGCTCCTGGATGTATATGGTGACCTTGTTTCAGGAGGTTCTTGTTTCAACTTTTTAAAAAGCATAAACCAGATTTCTTCACCTGGAACATGACATAGCACTTACTCCTCTTTAAACCTTACTGTGTTCGAAAAATTAACTAAGCCATGAATTTTTGTGTTATAGATCAAAGCTTTATTGGAAATATTTCTCTCTGTAATTTAAACGTTTTGTTTTGATGGTACTTAGGATAATTTTAGCAATGAAAGAATCTTAATTTATGTTTGAGCATGATTTTTTAACACACTAAAACAGTGATGGATTAATACTGTTATTCATTTCAGGCTGAGTTTATTCTACCAAATCTAAATTATCTGATCATTAAAAAGTTTGTGGTTAGACTCTAATTGCATAGACACTTGGCTTAGTTTTTCTCTTCAGTTTTACAGAGTGCAAAAGCACTAGAGTCCTCATTAAAAGAAATATATGTATATACTTGTCAGTTTGTTTTCTTAGCAGTGATTTAATAAGCACCTACCATGTTGCCGTGTTTCAGGCATTGTAGTCGGTGCTGGTAGTACAAATATAAATATGAGCTAGGTCTGCCCTAGGTGACCTTCACACTTTAGAGGAGGGGGAGACACACCTGTAACTCCATGGTAACAGCTTTTGTTAAAATCTGTAGGAATAGGGTTCAATAGGAGTGCCTTGGGAAGTGGGGAGGAGGGTAGCAGAGATTTAAAAAAGGAATAAAACAGGTGTGAGACTTTAAAGTCTGAACAAAAGTACCAAAAAGAACATTCAGGCAAGAGAGGACACTCTGATACAGGGCAGAGAAACGTGAAACTACAAGGGATTTTCAAGTGGTTCAAGACAATGAAGGCATAGGAAAAGTGGGCGATTTGACCTAAGATTCATGAAAAATAGATTGGGGCATATTCTAAATAATACGGAGTGTCAGGCTAAAGAGTCCAGACTTCATTCAATGGGAAATGGGACTATAAAAGCCTTTCAGACAATTCATTCTTTGTTTTGAAATAACAGTTTGAAAAATTGCTTCTGGATTTAGAGGACCACTAACCCCACAAATTAGAATTTGTGATTAAACAAATGTGGGGCAGGCTGCATTCTCCGTTACCTTCTTGGAGATTTACTTACATATTAACAGATTAAAGGCTCAGAAGAAAGCTGCATTAAATAAGCCTGTGAATAGTATTTATCCTATTGATTCTGAAATGCATGCAATCACAGAATTCTCTTTTCTGCCTTTTTTCATCTCTCTTCTGCAGCATACTTTAGGAAAATTTTATTTTTAAAAAAACAAAATCTCTTATGTGGAATGTGGGTAAGATAGGAAGAGATTTGAGGGCCAATGTGGAGAGACATAGATGATATATACTTGCAGTAATAACAAATAACATCTATTTTAAAATTAATGTTTATTTTTTAATTATGGAATTTTCAACAGTCTTGTTTCAAACTTTTATGCAGTTTTTTTTAATCCTCCCCCAAAGACATGCTCAGTGATTTTTGAGAAGGGGGAGAGGTGGGAGAGAGAGAGGAAAAGAAACATTGATGTTAGAAAAATTGATCAATTGCCTCTTGCACTGGTCCAGACCAGAGACAGAACCTGCAACCCAGGCACGTGACCTGGAATCTAACCTGCGACCTTTTGGTTTATGGGGATGAGGCTCCAACCAACTGAACCACACCACCAGGCCTATGCAGACAAATTTTAATTTCCATTTAAACTGAGCCAGCATACTGAACTTCTGTGAAGCTTTTACTTAGAATCTCCATTATAAAGACCAACATGAGAGACTCTTTATAATGGTACATACTGATTTTCTTCTCTAATGTGCACTTTAAAAGGACTATGCAATCTCTGTTCTAAAAACCCTGGCAAAATACAGCTATGTTAGTTATAGTTATGACTGTCAGTTTTTTAAGCAGTCATAGCTGTGAATAAAATCAGTGAATGAAATCCATTTGCTGTCGGTGGCTGGAAATTCTAGTTTTTGAAAGCTGGAATTACTTGGGAGTGGCCATTCAAATGTGTCATGGAGAAGATAATAACCTCACTGTTTATTCTTAAAATCTGGTCCACCCAAAATGCCAAAACACAATATGTTCAAATGAAGTCTGATTTTGTAACAGTTTCTAAAATTGGAAAAATACTGTCATATTGTAAAACTTACACAAACCTTCTTATTCTCAATTAGATGCAACATTTGTAGTAAATATCAGAAACTATGTGACTCGTTCATGAATTTTGGAGGAACATATTATAGTTTACTCAGAGAGATCCTTTAACTTAGGGAAATATCATTTTCCCTTGTTTCTTGAAACTCTCAATTTGCAGGTGACTGTAATATCAGGTCCAATTTCCTCTCCAAAATGCAGAATATACTTTCATGTGGAACACTAACACTAAAAATAGAAAAGCTCTTTTGGCTTATAACTACTGAAAATTATAATATTTAAAGAGAGAACAGTGGGTTAAATTGCTATGTTAGCTAAAATCTTACCTTGCCTCTATAAATATATTTAACCTATAAAGATCTGTTTTTATATTTCTTCAAATGAATTAAAAAGAAAGTGTTATTTTTCTAACCCTTTGCATCATTTGGCATCAAACACTTCTTTTTTACATTGTTCAAGAAAGATATTTCTTATAACATAGTTACAATGCATCACCTGTTTCAGTTTTAACTTTCTCAAGAGCAGTTTGTTCATTATTCCATGTCCTTGAGTTTTTAAAGTATAGTTTATTTCTAACTATGCTTTCTTTTAATATACCTTTCCATTTCTTGTATTTTGATTATACAAGGATGTGGTGAGAAATGTGCCTCTCATAGCTCCGGGCATAATAACTGTTTATGAATTGTCAACACAGATTTTCAAGTCTTACAAATATTTTACAAATATAAATTCTATCTTTAATGGATAATACTTTTCACACCCCCAGAAGAATATTTAGAAGACAATCTTCAGACTGGCAACCTGACATTCTCATATGTAGTATAATTATTCAAATACTTAGCATAAGAAGCAGCCTGGTGAAGAACAAATCCCTTATGGGAGGGGGTGTTCTCCTTATGCAGGGGGCAGAGATGCTCTAAAGTGAATCAGTATTGGAGAAATTTAGAATTGTTCCCTGAAGCCATTTAAAAACAGCTGTAGATGAATTTCAGGTTGGGACGTGAGGGATAAGAAGTTTGGTTGGCTAAAACTGTTGGTGTAAGAAGTGAAAACAACATACAGTTGAGTCAGAATTTCAATCAAATGCCATACTAGGCAAAAGCTCTACCTCCTACCTGTTTAGTGCTTACATGGGAGGGGAAATTTGGAGTCAGCAAAACAAGATGAAAAGAGTCAAAGATTTAAATATTGTATGAATCATTTGCTCTGAGCAAGTCCAACAAGGCTGTGAACGTGTCTCGATGCACGCATCAACTAGAGTCCCATGGGTCAGCTCTGCCCCAGACAAACTGACTCAGAGAAGCATGTGGAATGGTGTTGGGATAAATTCTAACTCATTTGTTTTATGTACACTGGGGACTATTATTATATTAGTAAGGAAATTAATAGCCATAATAAAACAAAGAAATAAATGGTCAGTATTCCAATAATTTAAGCAGCTCCTCATTTCTCAATATTGCAAACAGAACCCAAGTGCTATTTTATGAAAACATTCAAAAATTTTATTGAATTATGTTTTGATATAAAACAATCTTTGATGCTTATTAAAACTTAATTTAAGCCATTTTGGAAGCCTGCATTTTAATTAAAAAAACATAGTCTTCAATAATTTGGTTTAAAATATTTTTACAAAGCTCTTTACAAAGCTCTTGTGTATATGTATGTGTATGTATGTGTAATTTTTTCAAAAACATGGCAGCATAATTTCTGAGATTTTCTAGCTTTTATTTTGATTTTTCTTTTCCCTAATATTCTGTTTAATTTTGGTTTGTGGGCCCTACAACAGAGCCCTGGCTGATCAGTTTGGGGAGATCATGGAGATGGTCTGCATTAGCCTCTTCAGACCTCACTGTGAATCTCTTGCACTCACTTGCTTTGGATTGGGCAACATTCCCAGTGTTCGCTGCTGCTCTCAAATGGGGACAAAACATTTTCCAATGAATACCTATTCCAGCTATTTTCTTTCTTCCTCACCAATGCCAATAGCATGAAAGTCTTGTGGCTGTTGGCTTTTTGTCCCCACTCTCTTGTTCTGGAGTTTGTGGGAATATCCAGTCACATAGTTTCATATCAAATGTCTGTGGGTTTGAGGTTCTGCTATATAATTGCTCTTCTGTGACACAGAATCCAGCAACATAAAAAAATGTTTCATTAACCCTCACCATCAACTTCCAAGATCCTTTATGCCTAATTTAACTGTAAAGAAATTTAGTTTGCATTATGGTGTTTTCCATACATGTACCATTTAATTATTAAATAATAATACCCCTTACCCTGGATACCTTTTTGAATTGAAGTTGATTTTTTAAGTCATTGTGTTAAGAATAGTTGATAAGCTTCAATATTAAAAACAAAATATGCTTAAAACCTGGGTCTGAGTTCTTAAATGGTTATATATTCCCTTACTGATGTTTCTTCTCTTTCTTCCTTCCATTGTTTAAAAATATATATATATATTTTCTTCTTGTATATGCAAATTGTTTGAAAAGCCATAGTTTTATAACAGCTATTTAAATACCAGTCTCTACTTATCTCCCTATTCTTCATTTTCTTCATTCCAGAAAAAAATAGTTTTTACCTTTTCTTAGCTGATTCTTTACCCGTTGACTTCCATGTCTCTAAATTAAATTCTAATACTGCTTCTTCTTGGTTGTTTCAGCTTTAGGCATTACTCCTGACTTTTTAGCATATAAGATCAAGTTTAGCCCTTATAGCATCTGATGAAATTCCTTACTTAACTCTCATATTGCCCTCTTCCTGTTCCCTTACCTCCCCTGATGAACTGTATGATACTTTTGCTTCACTAAAAACTTATTTTGTTAGATCACTGTCTACATTATTATGACAATTTAAGTGCTACTCACAACTTTCTCCCAAGAGTTAATAATTGTCTTATTATTGTGTATTTACTTGGTTTTCTATGCCCTTATCAATATTTGTAGCCAAGATTCCCTGTCAGTTGCCTACTGTGTTCAGATTCATCAGCCAGGTCATCACTGTCGTCCTAAAGACCTCAGACCTGGAGCCCTCTGGGATTCTCCAATTGGCATTGGGCCGCTCTAATATAATATCGGGGACTGGGGGTTTATAAACAGCAGAAATATATTGCTCACAATTCTGGAGGCTGGAAGTAGAAGATTAAGGTGTCAGCATGGTCAGGTCCAAGTGAGAGTCTTCATTGAGGTTGTGGGTATTTTATTATGTGAGTGTTCAATGTTTTTTCTCTCCATTCTTGCCCATGTGAACCTTCACCTTTCCTCCTCCCTAAACTAGTAGTTTGTGGTTAAGGAAGAAACTTCCTTCTATCCTCTTAAGTTCTTTTGGCTGGTCTGATAAGTAAATCTACATGAGAAAGATTAGATTAACAGGAGAAAATAACCAAACTGAACTAAATGCATATGATGGGAACCCCGTATACATGACAGAGTCAGAAACAGAAAGGTAAAATGATTTATATATGACATTCTGAGCTAAGACACCTTAGGCCTTCACAGGGGAGGCATATCTTCACACGGTGATAAAAAGAACAGATGTTCAGCGATTAGAAGTTCGCCTTGCCCTATGGATATGTAAAAAAACATGTAGATATTTGTGGTGATAACTTATGGGTGGGCAAGGCCCCTAAGTTTCTCGTGAGCTCACAGGATCTTCATTGCCTTCAGCTCAAAATAATCCACATACCAAAGGGACACATCTGTTCTGAACACCTTTAGTTTTGAAGCCAATGTCAGTTTTACCCCCTAGGGGATATCCGGCAATGTCTAGAACACCTTCGGTACACTTTGCTTGTCATGACTGGGATTGCTACTAAATATTTCAAGGTGTACAAGACAACACCCCATAGCAAAGAATTTTCTGACTGGAAATGTCAACAGTGATGAGTTTGAGAAAACTTACCCTTAACCGTGCATTCTCAACAGGGGTGATATTGGTCTCAAGGAGGCAAAAATTGGTTTTTGAAGATTGAGGAGGGGTTGAATGTCTTATTTATTTCAATATTTCATAGCCCTTCATTTTTTAAAAAAGATTTTATTTATTTGTTTTTAGAGAGAGGACAAAGGAAGGAAAAAGAGGGAGAGAAATATCAATGTGTGGTTGCCCCTTGCACATCCCCAACTGGGGATCTGACCCACAACACAAGCACATGCCCTGACTGGGAATCAAACTGGCCACCTTTTGGTTCCCAGGCCAGGACTCAATCCACTGAACCAAACCAACTGGGACAATAGCTCTTTAAAGGATAATAGTACTTTGGACAATATATTCACAAATGATATACCCAATAAATGGTTAATACCCAAACTTTATAAGGAAGTCATACAACTTAACATGAAAAATCCCAAATATCTAATCCTAACCCTGGAGATCCCCTGATACTCCATCCCACCTATCTTATGGGCCCACCCAAGTTGTTAACAGTGACATCAATATGAATGGCTGGTCTTGGCTCATGCTTCACAACTCCCTAAATCCTATCAAACATGGAACAACCAAACTCAGTAGGCCCCCAGCCCTCATACCTCTTGCTAACTGGACCCAGGCCCAGCACTAACAGCAGCCAGCCTAGATTAACAGTTCAGCATTACCTGGGAATTTTCAAGCCCAGCAAAGGTAGGAGCCATCTCAGATTGCTGTATACCTCCTGCAGGGTTACCCCAGGAAAAACACAGGTGGGGACTGACCTTGCCTGCACTACCCAGGAAACCCCAGAGCCTGTACACCCAGTGGACACCTATAGACCAGGTCAGAGCACCACCACCCTACCCCTGCACAACTGATCCTTCGTGGAGGCAGAGGCTGGTGGCCAGTGGACACAGCCAGCCCTTCCAGCTGACAGCTTGGGCAAATCCCTCCCATTGACATGCCAACACCAATCAAGGTTCAACTATAAGAAGAGGGTGTATTCAGCCCACATGAAGGGCATCTTGAGTACCCAGCTTGGGTGATAGGGGAGACTGTGCTACTGGACCCTAAAGGACACCTACTACATTAGGCCACACTACCAAGACACAGAGTCAAAGCAGCTCTACCTAATACATAGAAAGAAACACATGGAGCTGCCAAATGAGGAGACAAAGAAACATGGCCCAAATGAAAGAACAGATTAAAACTCCAGAAAAATAATGCTACAGAGAATGCAGACAAGCAATCTATCAAACGCAAAATTTAAAACATTGGTTACTAGGATGCTCAAGGAACTTACTGAGAACCTCAGTAGCATAAAAAAGATCCAGTCAGAAACAAAGAATTCACTAATTGAAATAAAGAACAATTAACAGGGAACCAACAGTGGAGTCAATGAAGTCAGGAGTCAAATTAATAATTATGAACATAAAGAAGCAAAAAACAACCAATCAGAACAAGAAGAAAAAAAAAGAATCCAAAAAATTGAGGATAGTAAAAGCCTCCTCTGCGACAACTTCAAGAGGTCCAGCATTCACATCACAAGTGTGCAAGAAGGAGAAGAGAAACAGTGAGAAATTGGAAATCTATTTGAAAAAATAATGAAAGCAAATTTTCCTAATTTGGTGAAGGAAATAGACATGCAAGTCCAGGAAGCACAGAGAGTCCCAAACAAGATGGATGCAAAGAGGCCCGCTCCAAGACATATCATAATTAAAACTCCAAAGCTTCAAGATAAAGAGAGAATCTTAAAAGCAGCAAGAGGAAAGAAGTTACCTGCCAGGCAGTTTCCATAAGACTGTCAGCTGATTTCTCTAAAGAAAATTTGGAGGCTAGAAGGAATTGGAGAGAAATATTCAAAGTCATGAATTGCAGGGACATAAAGCCAAGATTGCTCTACCCACCAAAGATATCATTTAGAATTGTAGAGTAGTTAAATAACTTCCCAGACAAGAGAAAACTAAAGAAGTTTATCATTACCAAACCATTACCGTATGAAATGTTAAAAGGAATTATTTAAGAAAAAGAAGATCAAGACTGTGAACAATAAAATGGCAATAAATACATATCTATCAACAATAGAATCTAAAAAAACAGCAAAGCAACAAGAAGAATAGAGAAGAATCGTGGATATGGAGAGCATTTTGATGGTTGCCAGAGAGGAGGGTGGTGTGGGGAAATGGGCGAAAAGGTGAAGGGATTAAGAAGTACAAATAGATAGTTACAGAATAGCCATGGGGACATGGGGATATATTGTACAGTATAGTAGTGGAGTAGCCAAAGAACTTATATGCATGACCCATGGACATGAGTAATGGTGTGAGGATTGCCTGAGGGAGTGGGGGCTGCTGGGTAGAGGGGTGTAAAGGAGGAAAAATTGGGACAATTGTAATAGCATCATCAGTAACATATAATTTAAAAAAAAAGAGGAGGTATACACACACACACACACACATACAGCATCTGGCAGAAGTTAATGCCTGCCTGAATGGGGTTGGGAGGGTAGGTGAAGGTCTCACGCAAGAAGGACAGCAATTTGAGCATTTCACCTAAAATGTCATATGATGTGCTTGAGTGTGATATTGTTACATTACAGAATTATGTGCTTATGATTTTATAATAAAAGATTTTGTAATAAAAATGGCATTATTTGTGCCAGACCCTGTGTGTGTGTGTGTGTGTACAATTCAACAATGAAAAAGAATGAAATCCTGCCATTTGAGACAACGTGGATGGGACTAGAGGATTTTATTCTAGGTGAAATAATTCAGACAGAGAAAAACAAATACCATATGATCTTATTTATAAAAAAAAAACCAACCAAAGAAATAAACAAATCAAAACAGACACAGAAATATGTATAGAAAAAGGGCTGATGGTTCCCAAAGGGGAAGAGGTTAGGAACATGAAAAAAAAATTAAAACAGAAAAGCTGGGTAATGCTAAATGCTAGCCCAAATGCAGGGATTAAACAAAGAAAGAAAGAAACAGGCTAATGATCTCATGATGCATTTCTGCATAAAAGAGAATATAAAACCAAACAAAAACAAAGGATCACAGCACAAAAACAAATATGTAGTATATCAATGGTATTAAAATTCCAAGGCAGAAACAATTGGGGAAAAAGTGACTATAAAGGTTTCTTAGACAGGAAATAGTGAAAAAAGAAGAAGAAAAGAAAAACATTAGAAGCACAGCTCCGAATGGGAGGTTTTGTTACTAACAGAAAAGTTTCATGGTGCTGCATTTGTGATCCAGATTCAGGAGGAAAGGAGGAAGGCCAGACAAGTAATGCAGTAACAATTCAGGACTAGTGGAAGTTCTTCCATGTGACTGTGGAAAAAAGAGATGCTGAAGGAACTGCAGGTATGGTGGATGGAGCACAAAAGAGCGTAACATGAAATATTCTGATGTGAACAGTGTGCTCCTTTCCTAGTATCTGGGAATAGAAATTACAATCCTTAATCTTTCAATAGAAACAACTTTTCCCTTCATTCTTTCACAGACTCCCATTCTTCTGAGAGAGCCACAGCCAACTAGACTTGGAATATATCTCCCCTAGCAGTTACTAGCTCTGTAGTCTTGGATATGTCACTTGTTATCGCTGAGTTCAAGTGTATTAATGTGAGAAGAAAGGGGATACAAATCCTATCTTCTAGGATTGTGAGGATTAGAGGTATGTATACAATGCTTGACTTAAAAGACAAGAGGTATAATAATGCTATTTTTTGGACTTATATATAGACATAGTAACTCACATATATACCCCAGTCCCCTTTGGTCAACTCACATTGCAATATATGATCTTGCTAGTTATTAGAGAATTCAATATGAGCATGTACTTTGGGAGAGTTATGTACTTTGGTGAGTTGTGTGCACCTGAAAACTTATGTATGGCAGGCAGCAAAGGTGAGCAATCAGATTGGTCTGCGTTAATCTGTAATTGAGGTAGTGGATGTGTTTGTTGATGCATTGAATGTATATATAGATGATAATGATAATACAGTAGCTCCATATTTCTGTGTGCATTTGATCTGTCTCCAAGTGTAAGTATATTGACTCCAACTCACTCCAAAAACAAAGTTTACATTGTTGTGGTTTTTGTTGCCATGTTGAAGAAGTTCAGATTGAAGGACACCTGTGTTAGTTACAATTTCACTATAAGGACAGAGCAGAAATCAACCAACCACAATGTGTTCTGTGTAACTATTTCTAAATGCTAATCTCAAGCCCTTGAAACTGTGGTGCAGATGGACATGACCTTGATAACTTGAGCACAGTTTGATCACAGCACAACCCAAGGATATTTGGTTTTGTGTCTCTTAAGAAGGTATTACAAAGTGTTCTACTACATTTCATATTTCTGTGTTAAAATCTTAACACAGCTGCTAGTTAATTAGTAAAACTCATGCTTTGGAATGGCAAGTATTATACACAATAAAAGCTTTATGGGACATCTTTGTTAAATGAATTGTTCTGTCCTAGAAGTTATGTGATGAGTGAACCCATTTTATCACAAATTACAGAGATATAGTATTAGACAAAATACCTGTCTTCTAACTTCTGGAGTGGATATTCTGTTAAATACTTTAATTGGCACTGATTCCCATAGTCAGATTTTAATGTTTGTGCAGCAGGTAAAAATTGTAAGCGTGGCCCAATTCTTGTTTAGTGAATGACTGTGTCTCACTATGTGTTCAATCCTGTCAGCTTCATGTGGTGTGGATTTACTTGTACTGACAGCGTCGCCAGGGAAAAAATCAGGTTTGGATGACTGTGTAACAAAGAAACACCTCCTATTCGATGATCACTGTTGCTGTCGCATCATGCACTTGCCACTATGAGATTTCCTATGAAACCAAAGGGTGTTCATTGCAGTAAACTTCATCAGAAACTAGGTTTTTGTAAATCAGTGTCGATTTTAGACTGTAATAAAGAATTAAAAAGCATTTAAATAAGCCAAAGGAGCTGAAGCTTAGGAGACACATATTCAGTTAGCAACTTCAATTGTGTTCCTCCTTTTACAGTGAAAGTTTCTGCCCTGGTTTTCAATGAAATCCATTTCATGTAAATAACCTATTCAAATTCATACACTTCTGATTTGTCCAAATTGAGCAGTCCTGGCGAGTCACATTATGTGTTCTGGTTGATTGTTGTGGAGCAGTTCAGGTAGGACAGGACAGGAATAAGTCCATACCTCAAGAACTCCTTTACAGTAGTTGACTCGGATGGCCAAATGAGCAGGGCATAGAGTGGGAAGCTGAGAGTTCACTCTGAGGTTCCTTCCAGCGTACACAGTACATGAAAAGCCCCTGTCGACAAATGGCCACTAGGCTCTTATTTATAAAATCTCAGGCCCTAGGTCAACCATGGAGAGTCCATCTCAGGAGATAAAGTCCTTCTTGGGGTCAAATGACTCTGCTCAGGGTTCACACTTTAAACTATTGCCTCTTCTTGCTTTCAGTGAAAAGTAATACTGAGCATATTGCTTATCTTCCTTTAAGATAAGTCAAATATTCATTCATTCAAGAAATATTGCTGAGTGCTACAACATGCTAAGTAAGGGGATGCAACAATAAACAGAAACAACCTGGCCCTCGTGAAAACCACATTCTGGCAAACAGGCTAACAATAAGCAATATAAAGAAATAAGATAAAGCTAGCTACAAAAAAATGTGGGAAGAAGGATATATAATGTTGGGCAAGGAGGTTTGTAATTTGAAATAAAGTAGCAAATGAAACTTTCAATGAGGAAATGACTTTTGAGGAAACATGTGGAGTGAAGGAGCCAGCATATGTCAGTGGAAAAGGAATTCTTAGAAGAGGTAGCAGCAAAGGCTTGAAGATGAGAATGTTGTTGACACTTTTGAGGAAAAGGAAGAGGGCTCTGTGGCTCTAGGGCAAGGGCAGAAGGGCAGAGTAGTAAGAGAAGAGGTCAAAGCGATAAGAAAGGCCAGATCATGGAAAGCCCTCAGGCGATAGAGAGAATCTTAACTTTTTTTATACATAGGAAAATATTAAATTTTCCTTTTCTTTTTGATCTGTTCTCTGACAGCATAATTATTCATGTAGCCATAAGAAGAATTTGGACTGTTTTAGTAGAAATGCAAAGGGAAAAAAGAATGTTTTTGGAAGGGGGAGGATCTTTAAGCTAGCAATAAAGCAGGAATGCAAAGAGAAAAAAAAAAGCTAATACTCTTTTTTGTTTTTCAATTTCAAAGAGGCCCTTGAGTATCAAAAGGAGGGTTGTAAAACACTGTATATGCTATTAACAGGACTAGAAAGAGAATAGAGAAAGAGATTGAAGACCTCTGTTCCTGCCCCAACTCAGGGGGAGTGACTGGGTGATTTAAGAGAGCGTGGTTGGATGTGACCTTTGAAGTGTGTGTGTGTGTTCTGTGGTGGGGTAGGAGGGAGTGCAGGCATGTGCTTAGGGAGAAATGGGATTTTGCAGTGGAAGCAGTGAGCAGAGAGACTCCATATCCTTGATGGCCACTGCCAGGGAATAGGTGCAAGCCAGTGACCGGAACCGTTACACAGCAATCCTTACATCCCTTGGGGGATTATCTGGCACAAGGACACTCAGCTCTGAGACTGTGCTGAGCAATACCTTTCTCCCTGATGTGATGAGTGTATCCCTGCAAGGACCTGTGCAATACCTCCTGTTCAAGGCCGGGACACTCAGATTCCTGCAAACAAAGAGATGGGGTCAATTTGGGCCTTGGCTCTCCGGAGAAAAGGAGTCCAAGCCTGACGTTCAGAGGAGTCCTGGAAGTAAGGCGAATAGCCTGATTATACCTTGTTAGGTGGAGGGTTTGGCTTACTAATGACCAGATACTTATCTTTTTAAACTACTTATGAATTTGAAAATATTAAAATTTTTCTTTTTGTTTTGATCTCTTCTTTGATAAGCAGAATCACCCCTATAGCCTCAAAAAGAGATAGGATTGTTACAGCAGAAATGTAAGAAGAAAGAAACAGGTTTTTTTCTTTTTCCTTTTTTTTTTTTTTTTTTGGTGGTAGAGAAGTATTTGAAACCAGTATTTTACTGGAAAGGGAAGAGCAGGGTCTGCCTCAGGCCAGCCTGTAGTGTGTGGGTTCTTGACTTTGTGCAGGAAAACTTTTACAACAGGAGTCCAGGTGATTTCGAGAGTACATTTATTAAAGCTGGGGACAGTAAAACAAGGAAGGGCCTAGAATAAAGGTAACAAGAGAGAGACTAGGCAGGACTGTTTGGCTCCCTAGAAATGTTGTAGGAGAGAAGTGAGCCAAGGCAGGGCTGCTGTCAGCTCGCTGGAGTGTCACAGAAAAGGGAGCCTTGGAGACAGGGCCAGGGCCCAGGTGAGCTGCTGCCTACCATTTCTCTCCTGGATGCAAGTCTCCTGGGGTTCCTTAGAATTTAGGAGATGCATGCCTGTGGGGGTGGAGAGGAAAAGGGAAGGCTTGGGCTTGCTCCCCAGAGGGAGAGTGAGCACTGGGACCTTTGTTCCCAGGGTTTTTAAAGGCTGGGCGTTTAGGGAAGGTCTTAGTAGAGAATCTCATCAGTTTTTCTACATGTGCATTTTCAAGGTTGTGGTCTCCACTGATTGGTCAGCTCCAGGGAAGGGGCCATTAGTCCTGGCAGCTGGTCCTGGTGGTGCCTGGCTGGTTTTGCTGCTTTTCTGGGTCTGGAGCTAAAATACAACTGAGGCTTAGATGTTATCTCTAGGGAGGAAAATTGGGGGGCTTAAATTACATAACAAGCTATATGTCAAGGGAGGGAAGACCACCCTGAGGACGTGGTCCTATGCAAGCTTTGCTCATTGCTAGGCACCTGAGGTTTTCTTTCCTGGGACCTTCTGTATCTGTCTGGAAATTGCTCAGCCAGTGTGTCCAGCCATCTGTCTCAGTTTCCCCATTCCACTTGCCAAAGAACTTTCCTAGCTTCTTACCATACTGCCTCAGTAATAAAAGAGAATAAAAAAAGAAAGAAAAAGAGAAAGAAAAATCACTTTTGATGGGTAACAAAGTTAGTTGATTAATTAGTGATTTAAAATTTAGATAACTTATGCTTTGGCAGACATATTTGGGAAGGACATTTATTCAAATATGTAGGTAGAACAAATGTAGTAGCTTCCAGAGACTTTATTAGGAAAATTCCATTTCAGATATTAACTGCCTGGTAAAGAAGTTTTATCAACTTTCATTTTGTGCAGAAACAGCTGATTTATAAAATAAATTCATTTATTTATTAAATACATAGTACCTATTTTGTGCTAGAGCTGCAACAGTGAACAAAGTAAAGTCTTTGCCCTCGTAAAGCTTACACCTTACTAAATTAGTAGTGTTGAAATAAATTTCTAGGGCCAAGATGGAGTAGCTTCTGCCTGGGGTGCCATGTCAGCCAAAAAAAAAAAACAAAACTTAGATACATTTTGGGTCCCTATAAACGCTTCACTTTACCAGATTCGCAGTATATCAGCCAGCCAACCCGAGTGCCAAGCCAACTCTAGGCTCCATAGTTATATTCTGTTCCTTCTCACGTCAAAACATGGGTGACTGTGAGACACCAGACAATCAGATAATTTCTATTTTCTTCTTTCTTGTTCTCAACTCTTTATTCTATGAAAGCTTCCTGCCTTCTGATCCATTTTGCTATTCTCCAAAAGGAGATAGTTCACTTCACAAAATATTAACATTTGTTGGCATCATCTAAATTGTTTTCTTAATATTTCATTGTTATTTAATTATTTTGTTTTGGGGATTACAGAGTGTATTGAATTTTTTCCTTTCATTAAATACATTTTCAAACATTTAAAAAATTTTCTTCTTAATTATTTTTTTAACAAAAACCAAAATAAAATAATTATAAATTAATTCATGCTCTGTAAATTTTTAATTAACTAATAAACCTAGATTATCTAAATCATAATATTCAGATGAAAAATAATCTAATGAATTTATAAACTCACAAACTAACTCAGGAGTCTGCACATTATAGTTTATGGGAAATCTGGCTGTCTATCGATTTTGGTAAATAAAGTTTTATTGGAATACAACCACACTCACCTGTTTACATTTTATCAGCTGCTGTTTTTGAGCTACAACAGTGGAGTTGAGTGGTTACAAAATATGCGCTTTGCCCACAAAATATAAAATGTTTACTGTCTGGGCCCTTACAGAAACTGTTTGCTAACCCCTGGATTAAACCAGATATAATTTGAGGATATGGAGTTTGAAAATTTTTGGATTACACAAATGGCACCTTTTCCAAGGTTGGTTAAGGCAATAAAGGCAATAAAATCACACTTATGTGTCAGATAGCTTTTTCATCACTTTTATAATCAAAGCATCAAAAACTCAAAAGGCATTTAATGCATGTAACGATGGGCATAATTTTTCTTATTCTTAAATTGCCTATCATTCTCTTTCTCTTTTATTGGACGTTACTATAAATATTAGTTGAAGCAATCTTTGAAAACATATTTTCAGAGCAAGAGCAGAGCAGACAGTGTTTATGAAGCAGAACTCTTGCATCCAGACTGGTGCTGGTGCTTTCCCATTCGGTGGAGTCCTGCTGGTTTCCCAGATGCTCACGTGGCTGCACTTCAGTGCATCCTCTGGTAGGTTCTGTGATTGCTCCTGCTGAATGCTGTGCTTAAATCCACTGTTTATGCCTCCTTTCTTCATCTATTCCAAAAATGTGTTCTTTTTTTCATATTTTGACATTATAATGTAAATATCTATATTAAACTATGTTCAAAGAAAAGTAAAAAGGGCTATTAAGGCTTCTGTTATGGAGACTGAAAACAAATATTAATACTTTTACTCCCACCTTCTAAATTCTCGTAGCTGGGCTAATTAATCAAATTAACAGAGAGAGATTAACAAGAGAAAATAAATTTTTTAAAATAAATGTATGTGGGGAATTCATATAGACATAAAAATTCCAAAGACAGTCAGACAACATTGGGTATATGTAACATTTTGGGACAGAGGAGAACGGGGAAAGGGATGGGGTGCTAGATTTCAGAAGCCAGAATGGGTACTTACAAGTGTCTGAGGAAGAGAGGCACATAAGGCAGGACAATCCTCACCTGGCCACTCAGGAGCAGAGGGACACAGGGCGTATCCAGCTACAGGGCCTGGCCTGAGCCCCTCGTGTTTATCGTTATTAGTTCAAATTAGACTAAGAGGCACATCTTAAAATCTCCTTCCCAAAGCAGATTTTTCTGTCTGAATCTCTTGGCCAGGAAAGCGCCGGATGGGCAGAGGTATTTTCTGAGTCTTATCTCTTAATAAACAGCTTAAATTCAATATCCCCCAAAAAGGCAGCTTCAGGGCAGCGAAACTTTGGTTCCCTTCACTGCATTCTTCTGTCCTTTCATTTTGTTTTTATTCACAGATGAAATTTCCTTTGAAATTTCTTCAACTTCTGACCTCTCTTTCCCTCTGGTTCTATTGTCCTTCCTCTCTGCTCCTCCTTTTCATCTCATCACTATATGTTTGCTTGTGGCCACAGCATGTCCATTCAATTCCCATGTAGCAGTTTCGGCACCCATCATTTTGGGGATACCACACAAATGCTGAGTGTGTGATTAGGGAGTACAGGGTGGGGAGGGAGACCTTCTAAGATTACAAAGCCTTATTTTATAATCTGCCGGACTCTGCAACCCTTCAATCTGCACAGTTAAGGCCATTTAATTCCTATCTGTGAATTCTACTCAACCTCTTACAGCAATTTCCCATAGGTAGTAAGAGTTTAGAAAAACTTGACCAATAAGTCAAGTCAAGTTCACCTAGGTTTTTGTTCTCTGTGTACAATAAATTAAATAAATAATCATAGTTGTGAACAAACTAGTTCTAAGAACTGGTTCCCTTTATTGAACTCTGTGTGTGCTCTGAAAATTGGTAGGGGTGCCTAAATTGGTCATTTAGGTCTTGTCTATTCACCCAATTTGATAATTGAACTATCTTGTTGACCTCTGTGACCTGATCTTGCCTTTGTTGCTAGTGGAAATAGGGTTCTTCCGCAGAATAATGAGAAAAGCATTTCAGGGAGCCATGCAGAGGTGATGAGGTGTGGTGGCAAGATTTCTTGCATCAAAAACAGAAGACTGTTCCCAGATGTCCCTGGCTGCCTGGTGTCTCATCCACAAACCAGATGGCTCAGCTCCAACCCACTGTGGAAGAAGTCCTGGGCCTGGTGGGCATTAGTGCGCACCGGCAGGGTCAGGATTCAGAACTGTAATGCCATCCCCCTGGGCTCCGGTAGTCCAGCAGAGTTTCTGCTCCCAGCTGCACTCTGGCCAGCACTTCTCCTGGGCCAGTGATGCTAATGGGCAATTTTCAGTACTTCCTGAGCAAGTTTGTCCTTCTGCTCTCCATTATGGTCGTTTCAAATCTAATTAAACATTTGACTTCAGCTGTGTTTTCCTCCACTTTTCACCTCATTTCCTGCAGAAGATCCTGATATAGAAAATTGAACCATCAGAGAACCACTCTCAGTGGTTCAGCATCACCTCTATACACTGCTATACTGCCCCCACTTCTTATCTCTCTTTTAATGATGAGATCTGCTTCTTCCTCTCTGAGGCACTCCCAGTCCGGACACTGGACCTGAGAATTATCCTACCTTCCTTTCAGTCTGTAAGCCCTCTCATTTTCCTCGATCTCTCTCATTCAATGGGTTCAAGTGAGTGATATTAAAAAAAGGGGGGAGGTGCGGCAAGGCAAAGAAAGGAAAATGAACAGGAAGAAGACAATACCAAACAGTCCTCCTTCCTGAATTTCATTCTTTTTAACTACTGATCTTTTTCTTGATTTTTACAATGCAAATGGTTGAGCAAATTACTCATAGTGTTTTTCTCTCCTTTCTAGCCTCTTGCTGGTTCCTCACAGCCCCACCATCAGCTTCTTAATCTACCCCTGCCCTGAAACTGCTTCATCAAGACCACAAATGACAGTCACATCCTTAGATCAGACCCTGGTTTGCTTGATTCCTCAAAGGAATTTGATACCTTTTATCACTTTCTCTTTCTACAAAACACCCTCTTTAATTGTTTTGTAAGAAAATTCACTCTTGTGATATTTCTCTTAATTCTCAGGCCACTTTTTTTTTCTGTTTTCTTTTTTTAAAGAGGAATGAAGGGACTGAGTTTATTGCAAACCCTTTCAAATGCTTTGAAGATTGGAATCTGGGGACACACATGAGACAGAATACCGGAAATGAACTCCACCCTCTTCACTGCACCCATGGGTTGGGGAGGAACTTTATTGAAAACAAGAACATTGGAATAGGGAAATCTGCCCCTCCTTGGGTGACTGGCTAGTTAAAGGGAAGCACCACAGTGGACATGGCTAGATCCAGGTCCTAACTGGCCAGCCATATATTCCAGGTCCCATAATTGGACTACATGTTAAGATAATCTCAACTCTCAGTTGACCTGCCAGGCCATTTTTCTTAAGTCTTCTTTGTTGGCTTTACATTTTTCTACATTCACAGAAAGGCCAGCTCACCTCATGGTTTTACACATCCCTTTCACGGGCTTGCAAGGCATTGAAAATACAACTTATCCAAATCTGAACCTTTCAAATCCTGTTCCCAGGATGTGAGCCACAAAAAACTCTACTGCTCTCCCTATGTTTTCTGTCACCTTAGGCACTGACCTGCTTCTTAAAAACAGCAATATAAGGTGTTTTTCTTGAATACTTCTTATCTTCAACATCCATCGTGTCAATCTTGAAGGAACTTCTAACTCAGCCACTCTGGTCTCGTCCCTTTACCCGATCTGTAACTGAAAGCCTCCTCCTTGGAGCAAGTCCTCTGTGACTTGACCTTGTCTTCAGGGAGAAACAATTTGATAAAATTAAGAGGAGCCTTTAAAAGCAGCAAAACTATCCTTATCCTATTGAAATAAACTAGTTATTCATGAGGATGGCTTTGGAACTGATTTTGTTGAAATAAGCCAGACATTACCTTTGCACACTGAAGTTTTAGTTCAGAGAATGTAATAATCTTGCATTCTTCACATTTCTCTCTGAGCCCCTGAGCACGTCCTCTGAAATATATAACAATTCTTAAATCTCTTGAGATGATGGAAGAGGCAAAATTGTCGGCATTTTCTTTCTGAGCCACTACCACCACCTTAGTTCCTGTCACTCCCTCAATTCCAGAGCTTTCAGTATGTTTCTCTTCTCTTTCACTTTTTGCTTTGATTTATAATTTCCAGTGTAGGAGAATTTCTTTGGTTAGGAACTGTAATTTATCCATCTTTGTGTTTTTAGCTAGCTAACCTATTTCCATGAGTGGAGCTCAGACGGGAGTGAATAAACAAACAAGTAATGAATCCCCTAGTATTCAGGCACCTGCCTCCCCTAAACTCTATCTAGTGCTCATCTTTGGAAAACCTAAGACTGTCTTCCCACTGCATCTTCATGCTACAAATAAACTTAGTCTAAATTATCTGCATGCCTGGATTGACAATTACGCAGATTATATTAAATCTCAACTCAGTTTTGCTAACACGTACATTTTGTACTTCTAGACTCAAACTGGGTGCCCATGACCCATATCACTGTGTATGAGAAGTCATAGGACATGTATCTTCTTGGAATACCAGTTTTGGTCACGTAGTTCTTTCAGACATAATATTTATATTAAAACATGGACATTATGTAGTCAAACAAAAAATTCATGGTGATTTAAAAAATAAAATAAAATATTTTAAGACATGACAACTCAAAGAATTTCAGCTGGGGTGGGGTAGTCTCTACTAAATCCTCATATTCATGGGGATATGCCTTTGGCTCTTCCCTTTGGGAGACTGACCTTCAGATGTTAAGTCTGAAGCATTATAGGCATGTGGCATATAAAGTGTGTGTGTTTATCGAAGAAAGGTTTGCCCATGAAGATTCTGGGCAACAAAATTTTTGATGTTAACAAAACAAAAACAACATTACAGCAAAGAAAAAAAATTAAAACTGTCCAGAGTTTAGATTACTAGAGCTAACACTAAACAACCAATTTACTTCTAAATTCTAGGCTTTTATATCAAGATATAATAATTAAATTTTTAGGTTTTTAAAAAATTTTAGTTATTTATTTTTAGAGAGAGAGGAAAAGAGGGAGAAAGAGAGGGAGAGAAACATCAATGTATGCTGGCCTCTTGTGTGCCCCCTACTGGAGACCCGGCAAGCAACCCAGGTATGCACACTGACTGGGAATTGAACCAGCAGTCTGGAACTTAATCCACTGAGCCACATCAGCCAGGGCAAGATGTAATAATTTTAACCAAAAAAGATGAAGTTTCTTAAATTGTCTTTCTCAGCAGCCAGTGTGTATTCAAATGCCTTTCTGCCTTAATTATTGTATCACTTGTAACAGGAATATGAGAGTAATCGTCGCACATGGACCTAGAAATCTCTCTCGGTACATCTAGATTTAAGACATTAGGATTTAAATGTTATTGTATTAACAAGCAAGTAAAATCCATAGAGCATCACAAAATTAGTATTAGTAATTTGGCTTAAGGAATTTGCATGAGGATTTAAAATTTCTTTTAGAGAAGCTATAAGGAATGCTTCTGTGTTTTCTGTCATGGCTAACCACGACAAAGATTACATGTGTTTTGTAATTTTTACCAAAGGGAACAGATGGAGACCTGAATTTTAAGTACTTTGCTTTTATCTATTTATATGTTTATTTATTTATTTATTTAGCTCCTAGGTTTTATTCAAGAACTCGTCCAAAATGTGTCAGATAAATAAGTTTTAATCATCATCTTCCTCTTCTTCACCCTGGTTTAGCTGGAAGTAATGCAATTCGTAACTCTTCTTTGCTATTAGCAACTTCTTGCAACCAGTCACATAGATTACTCTTCCTTAAATATTTTTTGGTGAGATATTTCAAATACTTTTTGGAAAAAAGCACCTCAGCAATTAAAGTGATCTTATTCTTGCTTCTTTCAATGGTTACAACTGCTCCACCAAGTTCCCAGCTTTTCTGTTTCTTTTGAGTATCTTCCAAAGGAACTGCTCAAAATTGGCAGCATCCATAATTCCATCTTCTACAGGGTGGGTGCAGTCAAGGATGAACTTCAAAATCTGCTTCTTTTTTTTGCCCACCTTGCTGCAAGCTTTTTCATGGGAGCCATGGTGGCTGCGGAGACTGAAAGGGAAGTGCTTTGCTTTCAAAGGAGTCCCTACTAGGCACATGATTTAGATACACATACATTAAAAGTAATTGATTTTCTTCCATATAAACTTACCATGAATTCAAGTGCTCTTTCAATTCCAGGACAAAAGTCTTTTAGGTCTATTCAGGGGTTTTTTTGTTTTTTGTTTTTTTTTAATAGAAAGCAGTCTATGAGGGATCAGTGGAGTGCAGAGAGCACTGACTGAGTGACCCTGGAAGACTCCTCCTCTGATATCCTTGGTTTCTGTGTCTACAACAGAAGGGGCCATGCACAAATCTCCAAGCTCTTTCTCCCTTAAATAGGCAGTAGAATTAATGCGATTAACAAATGTCTGGGCTTAGACTTTCTAAACATCGGAGAAACAGGTGATATCTATTTCTTCTAGATTTGTTCAGCAAAGTTTATACTGTATATTGGACATAAATTTATTCAATGAGAATATATCAATGTGAGACTAGTCCAGCCAAGCTCTACATTTTGGGGTAGTTTTTCTTCTTAAAAATCTTACTGATAGAATAGAAAATACAGAGGAAGGAATGTAAAATAAATATGGTCCTTAGATCCTAGATTCTCTTGGTGTTCAGAACGAGCCACCCCAAGATGTGCTTCAGTGGTTTGTAGATTCCTTCTATTATCAAACAAAAACAGAAGCTCAGCTGCCTGCCACCACAAAAGCCAAGCTCATGAGGCAGGTGCTGGTGCAAAAGGCAAAAGGTTTATTCAGGTGCTGCAAAACCTGGGAGAATGGTGGACTTCGTCTCAAAGGCCATCTCGTCTTCCTGCTCAAGCCTTCAGTTATTGTAGGGAAAGGGAGGAGAGGGATTTTTTCCTAATCCAATTATCTGTCCAGCTTTTGGCACCCTAGAGTCCTTATCCATTCATCTTTCTAGCTTTCCTCAAGCTCAGTGTAAGAACCTCTTCCTGGCACCATCTCCACCAATGATCAGAGACTCCACTGGCGATTCAGCTGACTGTTTTACAGTAACACTTTGAGCTAAGGGCAATTTTAGCTTCAAGCTCAAGAGAAACTGCCCCTCCCTTTAACTGCTATCTATAGGGCAAGGCAAACTTCTATTTACTAAATGTCTGTTCCTCTTATCATCCTGTAAGGACCCTTTGAAGCCCCCAAGTTGTGTCACCTCATTCTTACCTTGGGATGTCTTATACACCTCCATCTCCCTTTCTGTCCCTGAACCTCTCCTACACGTGGCATCCCGGACTCTCTCATGTATGCAGGGTTCCCATACATACGCATGTATTAGATTTGGTTATTTTCTTCTGCTAATCTGTCTCAAATCTACTTGACCAGCCAGAAGAACCTTGAGGACAGAGGAAAGTTTGTTTTACCCCACAACTCCTTGAATGAAAAAGAGCAAAAGATTTAAGAGAATCTTTCTGCTCATTGTCTTTTTTTTTTTTTTTAATGTAGGGACTGGTTCTTTATTTTTCAAAGACGCTTGCCAGTTCTCAGTAACCTAACAGTTGCACTATTGTTTTCTCTTTCTCCCAGTTGGTCCCCAAAGAGATCATAGCAAGGAGAATACATATTAAGCCAAAAAGCTGCAAAGTGCACACCTAACAGACCTCACAGAAACTTCACCAAAAGGGGGCTATTGGTCGGAGAAAGAAGCTTTTAACCAGCAGTGCATTGCCAGCCCATAGGTTACAAAGAGCTCTCACAGACAGATGGGGTGGCCACCATGCCCCAGCTCCCAAAAAGCAGTTTCAAAATGGTATAAAATTTCTAAACAGTTTTGTACATAAGCTCTTCAAGATTTCTCCAGCACTAACTGATACAAAGCACAATGAGATGGCACTTCTAGAGACAGCAGCTTCAAGCCCAGAAAAGGTTAATGAGGTGAGTTCCATAAGGCTAAATCAATGGCAAAGCACACTTTTCCTTCTTTCAAGGAGGCAGGAGAACAGTCAGCTGGTCCCCTTGACACGAGGAGCACAGGACCCATTGACCCATTCTGTGAGTTATTAGGAAGAGGACGGAGATGAGACAAGGATTTTCTGCTTATTGTTGGCTAACACAAGTTAGTGATTTACTTGAAGTAAGCCTTGTGTTCTTTTTTTGTTGTGTCTAGACAGCCAATTTTTTACTGAAATTCAAAGAATGTGCAGCCAGTGTGGATGGCATACTAAAGGAGGGGAAACAAATGTAATAAATTTCCAAATTACGCTCTTTGAACTCATTGAAAATAATGAGTCAAAGAATGATTTTCATATATACTACACTCATGTTTTCAGCAACACGTCCAGGCTATTTTAAAGCACACATACAAAAATGATTGTGGGCTGCAGTCTAAGAGCCACGGAGGATTTTATTGTACATAATATTGAAATGAATGGGTGCACAGAAAGCATTTCTATGATTGAATAGTGACATTAAAACAGTAGCAGTTCAGCACTGGCAATGGGCTCCGATGGCTGATTTGAGTTTTGTGGGTTGCACCAAAAATTCTTGGTGAGGAACATCAGTGTATTATAAATAGCAAGATGAAAATAAAAAATCATTAGCTTAGCAGGAGCTATGTATTGAGGAGAGAAGAGAGAAAATTTTAAGTTGCATAAATACAAGTGGCATTGAAATCTGCTATATTTAAGAAGAAAACTGTTATTGAAAGAATGTTATTTGAAAAACATTAATGCTGTAGATAAGAATTTTTCTGCAATGATCTAGCATGTATTCAAATATTATAGAACAAGGCAACTTGAGTTATATCAAATATTATAGAACAAGGCAACTTGAGTAGCTTGCAGTGCAAAGATTTTAGTTCTAGTTCTGAGAAAGCAGCCTGTTAAATTAATCATTACATTGACAAGTCTCTTTTTGAGAAGCATGCTCTTTAAATACCAGTCTAGACAGGGTGGCCTGTAGCTTTTTTGTTGCAAGTCATTGTTCATAAAGGGAGTCATTAAAGAAAACTTTATTCATCCTTAATCTTATGGTATAATGATAGAGAGCAAAGATAAGGATATTCTGTTCTTTTGTATATTTTGTAAGGCTCCCTGAGACCACAACGGGAAGTGGGGTAAGGTTAGTGATAAGTGGTAGAGGCAACTATTAAAATAAAGATAGTTGTAGTAAGTAGCAATCCTTCCATTATCCCAGACTATATCCCTATAAAAGATAGCATGTCAGTAACCTTCGTATTAAACATTTAGTGTTGAAAATATTGATATGGGATGGTTCATTAAATTTCTCTTTTCAGTTACTTGTTGAGCTGTAAAGGCTAAGAATTTGTTCTTTTAATGAAAATACATGTCTTCTTCCCCAGAGGGAGCAGCTTGTGTACTAATAGAGTTAGGCACAGACTCAGAAACAAATGCGAGATTAAGGATTATAGTCACACAGCTCAAAATATAAACCAATACATATTGATCGTAGCTTTAAGGAAGAACTACCAGCGTAACTCATTTGCCTGTTTTGTTAAAAAATACTAATAAGAAGACTATAACATTTTGCGTAATACTGGTTCAGTGGTGATGAACTCCTTTAGCTTTTCCTTGTCTGGGAAGTTCTTTATATGTCTTTCTAGCCTAAATGATGGCTTTGCTGGGTAGAGTAATCTTGTTTGTGGGTCCTTGCTTTTCATCACTTTGAATATTTTTGGCCAGTCCCTTCTGGCAAAAAGGTATTTTATATTTTGAGCCAGATACTGCCATGTGTTTTGCCTTCCTACATTTTCACATGTCAGCTCTTCAGACACTTGAAGCTAGCCATTTGATCAAAAGTATTTTTTGAAATGTTTTGTCATATGAAACATTTTCCACATTCCCTCCCTTTTGATTGTTTTTACTGATGTTCTTTGGCTAGCTGTTCATTAGTAAGCTCCAGCAACTATTTCAAAAATTTGGCTGGCCAGGGTGGCTCATTTGGTTGGAGTGTCATTCTAAACTGAAAGGTTGTGGATTCAATTCCCAGTCAGGGAACATGCCTAGGTTGTGGCTTTTGTCTCCAATTGAGCACATATAAGAGGCAACTGGTTGATGTTTCTCTCTCACATACATGGTTCTCTCTTTCTCTCTCCCCTTTTCATTCCTTGGGTGAGGTTCAAAAAAAAAAAAAAAAACCAGTTTTACTCTAGCATTATCTATCCAGAGAACAATGGAATGCCTTTCCCTCTTTTTCTACATACTATACTATACTATACTGTACTATACTATACTATACTGTACTATACTGTACTATACTATACAATACTATATCAACACAGTCTAAGATTTACTAGCTTTACAGATAGTGTAGTCTCATGTCTTTTTTTGTATAAGATCTCTTATATAAAAGAGATCTTACCATGTCACTTCTTTTATGAGATATTGTCTCTCATCTCTGCATTTGTGTGATCAATATTTGTAGGACTTTGAATTTATCCTCATTAAAATTCATATTATGACTTTTAACCCAATGGTCCAGTCTACTACTAAGTTATATGATATTGTGTATTCTGTTTTTCTTTTGAAGCATAATTTTGGTAAGCACACTTTTGAGTAACTTGTATGAAGAGTTTAGTTTTAGATATATTAAATATAAAATATTAGAGCAACCTATGGGCAGAAAAGTTTAGAGAAATAAAGTTTGGGGCTTTATTTGTATTGAAGCCATAGTTGAAATCATTAAGAGTGACTACATTGCTATGAGAAAGACCATAAAAATGGGAATGTCACTGATCGGTTTTTGGAAAACAATTGCATTTAAACATGGAAAAGCCTACTTGAGGTAGGGAGTAGAAAGAGCAAATTCATTTTTTATTTTTTTAAAGAGAAAATTATTTAAGGAATCTGAGGCTACTAATTAGGTTTGTTCTGAAATACAATAGGGGTACAATGAACAGTTTTAGAAGCAAGAGGCAAAGAAGGAGAGGCTAAAGAGGAAAGAAAAGGAGAAAAAGTACATTGTTCAGAAACACTGCATTCTGCCCTGTCAAAACTGCAGACAGATCGCAGAGAAAGAGAACTGAGAAGAGACAACTACGTGTGACAGTCACGAAAACGGTCACCACTCATATCAGAAGCAATCGCTGTAGCCAAATGCCTGGCACAGAAGTCAGATTGTGAAGGGTGGTGGGGTGGGCGGCACAGATGATGAGGATGCAGGAGTTGCACACACATTTCTTTTCCCAGAAGTTTAGTGCTTTCAGAGAACTGGATGGAGGCTGGTAGCTCTACTGAACAGGTAGAACCAACTCTTTTTATAGTTAGAGAAGATTTGTTGACAGAGAGAAATCGATGATGCTAGAGAGAGAGGGAATAATACCAGCATACTGTCTTGTTAAATGTAATCGAAATTGGATGAAGAATTGAGCTGAGTTTGTGAGTTTTGTTAAGGAGGATGAATATGTTTTTCACAGATGAGTCACCGAGGAAAGGGAGGCAGGCTGGGTTGTGATTCTGTGTAACAAGCAGGTAGAAATTAGGTTATTAGCAGGTACGAAAAGGGCAAAAGTGATTAAACCTGGGTTGTGTATTAGGGCTGCCGTAACAAAGTAGCACAAACTAGGTGATTTAAACAACAGAAATTAACTTTCTCATAGCCTGGAGCCTGGAAGTCTAAGATGAAATTGTCGCTAGGGAAGATTTCCTGAGGCCTCCCTCCTTGCCTTGTAGATGGCTGTCTTCTCTCTGTGTCTCAGCATAATTTTACTCTCCTGTGTGTGTCTGTATCCTAACCTACACTTTATAAGGACATCACTCAGATTAGTACCACCCCTATACCCTCATTTTACTTTAATTACCTTTTTAAAGGCCCTGTGTCCAAATTAAATCACACTCTGAGCTAGTAGGGGTTATGACTTCAACATGAATTCTGGGGTAGTGGGGGTGTTACAGAACAGACCAGGGGGTGGGGGGATGGTGAACGATATACTATTACCGAAAGGGACCCCCTTTCTCTCTGGGGGTTCCCCCCAACTACTAGGTTCGCCTTGCCTGCCGCCAGAAGAAAGACGTTTCTCAGTGCTAGAGATTGGTGAAAAGGAAAGGAATTATTTATTTAAAAGTTATACAGACTTAAGTAATGACTTAATATCTTCATTAAAATACTAAAGTCCTTTATAATACCCACAGACGCACATAGTCCTTCCTTCTCCCTCTGCCCAGTCCGGGGTACCTTATCTCAGGAGAAGAAGTAGAAGTCCGTGGTTCAGGCTCCCGGCACCATCTGCTACGTCACCACCATGATCTCCAGTTAATCCAAAGTCATGTGGCACCTTCTCGCGGTCCACCAGCAAGAGTCCTTTCACCCCTTTCCTTCCCGGCAAAGTCTCTCCTGCTTCCTAAGCCACGTGGCAAAAGGGAGCAACCCAAAGTCGAGTGGTCCTGACTCTCACCCAAGCCCACAGAGGTCCTCCCGCTTCTCTGCCAAAGCTGCATGGTCCTCTCCTGCATGGCTGCTGTTCCTGGGTTTTAATCCCAGTGCCAGTCTTCTTCTGCAGCCCCATTTCTGACTCCTCCTACAATCAGTTACACCTGCCAGCATTCCCGTATTCTTCCAGCTTTACTGGGCTGCCGTAGTAAGTCTGGGCAGGTGTGACCCCATGGCATGGAGCCAATCTTCTCCAAGCTCTCACACAGGCTCTGTAACCATGGGGGAGTTGCCTCCCAGTTACATCTTGGGTGGAAGTCACTTCCATCCCCCTGGTTCAAAGCATGGCCACAGCCATTTAACATATCTATGAAACCAGTTAAAGGTTTAGATATGTTAAATGGCCATGCCAGATGTTAGCTGCACAGCTGTTGCTCTACAAAACAGCTCTGAAGGGCCCTGGTCCATGTGTCCCTTCCCCCAGCTCAGGCTTGTGGGGTGAGGACATCCTATATATATTTTTCTAATATTTTCTGGATACCTTGAGTTCTGGACCCCATTACAAATCCTTATTTGGGGCCCCCTTCTTAGTTGCACCCTGTTACAGGGGAGGAAAGTAGAAGGATAAAATTCAGCCCATAACAGGAAGAATGAAGTCAACAACATACAAATAAAAGAATTGTTCTTGTTTATTTTCTTATGGATGAATATGTTGTAGAGAGTATAGCTTCTCAAATTTGTTTTGTGTGGTAAGCAGAATAGTAGTGCCTAAAGAATCCCACATCCTAATTCCTAGAAACTATGATTATGTTACTTTATATGGCAAAAAGGACTTTCACACATGATTTAGTTAAGGGTTTTGAATTGGCAAGATTATGCTAGATCATTCTAGTGGGCTCAATCTAATCACATTGTTCTTTAAAAGTGGAGAATTTTCCCTAACTGAGTTCAGAGCTAGTGGGAGATGTGATTCTGGAAAAATGATCACAGAGCTGCAACACCGATGGCTTTGAAGATGGAGGAAAGTAGCCAGGAGCCAAGGAATGCAGATGGTGTCTAGAAGCTAGAAAAGGCATGGAAACAGATTCTCCCCTAGAACCTCGAGAAAGGAATTCAGCCTTGTCATCATTTACATGTGAGCCCAATGAGATCTGTGTGTTATTTCTGACCTACAGAGCTGTGACATAATTTAATTATATGAGGTCACTAGGTGTGCAGTTGATTTGCTACAACAGAAATAGAAAACTACCATGGTGTGCACAGCAATCTCCTGCAGGTCTACTGGAAATGCTGATTCTGGTTCAGTAGGTCTGGTTGGGGCCTAGAATTCCGCATTTCTAACAATTTCTCCAGTGATGCCAGTGCTGCTGGACTGTGGACCACACTTTGAGTAATAAGGCTCAAGAGGTCATGTATTCCAACCTCCTCATAGTATAGAGAAAAGAATTAAAGTTTGAAAAGGGTTTGTGGATACTGGCAGAGGTGCCTTCAACTCTCAGTCCACATCATACTTTTCTTGCTGTACATTGCGTCAGTACGAGAGAGAGAGAGAGAGAGAGAGAGAGAGAGAGAGAGAGAGAGAGACCGGGCACAAGAACCCGTCAGGGAATACCAGGCAAGGAGAGGGGCCAGTATTTGGAAAATTTGGCTCTCAAGCCTCTGTGTCTTTATTGTGCCTGCAAGGTGTCCTAGTTGACACCTAGCTCTAACACATTGATAATTACCAAGACCTTAGTAAACTAGCAGCTCTTTCCTATGTGCAACAGGCTGATAATCTTCATGGTTCCCAGGGAATTCTAAAGTCCTTGGTGTCAGCAAGTTCAAGAGAAAAATTTCAGGGCAAATGGGCATTCTGCCGTGACAAGTTAGTGGGGTTATGTCCAGCAGACTCAAAAACTGTAGATCAACTATAGACTCAGAACTCAAACATAGAAGGAGTGTTCCAGTGACCTGACGGGCATGGCCCATGTTTATTTTGTTGCCTGAGGCACTCTGTCATTATGTGAGAGCAACATGTCATCTGATCTCGTGGATGCCACTGGCAAAAACGTTTGAGGAAAACTATCAGGTTTATGAAAGAGATTAAAGAGCTCTCACATCTAATGTAACAAAAATCCAAGATGATAATCAGAAAGAAAAATGATTCTAAGAAGGTGGCACAGACTTGTGAAGAGAGGTTGGTGAGCAGATTGTAAGGAGCAACAAGGAGAAACCTCAAGGCTACAGAACCACAACAATGGTTCTCCAACAGTTTAATACGCGTGTAACTGATCACAGGTCTGGCTCCTGCTGCTTCAAAAGCTAATGCTGGAGGCAGGTGCTGATATAAAGGGAAGTGGTTTTATTCAGGTGCTGGCAACTTGGGAGATGGGGGCCTCTCATCCCAAAGATGGCTTCTCATCTCAGGCACCCCGGCTAGTTTATACAGGGAATTGTGGGAAGAGGGGAACTACGAATTTCTGACAACGTGCTGTTTCTCAGCTCAGCAGTTGGGCGGTTGCAGTGCCATCACCTGTCTGCATCATCAGGTAGTTGAATCAGTGCTTATGCAGCTTTACTGCTGATGCCTGGGAATAGGACATGCAGGAAGCATTTCTGCTGGTTCTGAGTCACTGACTCTCTCCCAGTTTCTTGTGATGAGGTTCATTCGTTGGTTAAGCAAGAGCTGCAACTGCTAATCTCTACAAAATATTTATAAGGAAGCTCTAAATACATGAATCTTCTATGAGTTTGCTAGTACATTTTATTCTAATGCCATTTCATGGTATTTCAGAATAGTATAAAGTTTTTATTCTCTGTTCCAATTCCCAATTGTCAACTCTTCCTCCATATTTATGGAGCTATTAACATCCTCTGAATTTTCGGGGGGAATGAAAAACCTGAGCCTGTTGTAAAGCAAAATCTCACAGGTCAAAAGCAGATATATTTTTAGAGGCACTTGTCAAGGAGATACAATTTTCCAGCATGGGAAAACAAGCCATAAAGAACTTCAGAACAATACAGACAAGCATTATAAAGAAAAAAATGGTTAAATCTAAACTAAAAATACTTCCTAATATGGACCTGAGTCCTTATGATATTCATGAAAATAGACTCATAAACCAATCTCTAGTTCCCTCAAAGAGAGGGGTGTGATGTCCAATGTTTGTTGAAATCAGGTAGCCTGTTGCCTGATTTTTGTGAAGCTTGTTTTCACCTGAGCTGAGGTGTCCACGTAAGTACAACAAGAGAAGCTGATGGTCTTGCAAACTCCTCCTTGTTCTGCTACTATGTAATCTAAGGCAATTTGATTATCTGAGATAACTTTAGCTAGAGAATTCAGAGATGTCTGAATGTTAGCAAGTGAAGTGGCACTTTCACTGGCTACGGTGACTAAAGTCTTGGAGAGATTCCAAAGTACGTGCTGATGTGCAGCTACTCCCTGCCAGGGTAAGAGAGTACATTTGAAGCAATATTCATTCTGTTTGAAATTTCTCTGGGGAGATCTCAGGCCATTTGGGGGAACACTAATTGTTCACCCTGGAGTCCTATCTGCTCAAACAGTTTTGTTTACTTGTAGACCTCAGGTGGAAATAGTGCTCCTCTGGGTTCCCCAAACAGGCTAAAAGCATCTGGAGTTGGAGTGCCTGTTCCGGTGAGACCTGCAGGTGAACCTGCTGCCTTGTAGGAGAAAAGATTACCTGAGCGGGCAGTTTACAGAGCAAGTCCCATCCCAGCAGAGGAATGGGACATTCAGGCAAATAGAGGAGGCCGTGTGATAACTTAGGATCTCTGAGTTGGCATTCTGAAGGCGGGAGGGAGGCTTGTTGCTACATTTGTCTTGTTACGACTGAGACTGCTATAGGGTTTTTTATTATTTTTTAGTCATTTTGGTGTTTGCCACAGAGTATGTGGCTCCCATGTCTCCTAAAAGTCAATTAATTTGTTCCCCATCGTCAATTATATCTGAGGCTCCCGTGGGGAAATAATGATTGATTGGGAAATGTCTGGAGGAGCCACTGGGCCCCTTTTTCATCACCTGAGTCACCATTCAATTTCATCATCTGCCTACATGCCTCTTTTTATTTATTTCTCCTTCCCATGCTTGTTGCTAGGCACCTGAGCTTTCCATTTTGGTGCACCCATACCTTCTGCACCCGGTCTATTGTCCTTGTTCTGATCTTATCTGTACATAAGAGAAATAAAGCTTTGAAGACAATTAAATGAACTAGAGTTTAGTCTCCATACTGTGTATTATAGGGTCTATTAAAACACATTTTCTCTCCCCAAAATCACCCTTATTTTCATCAAAGAGCCAAATCGAGACCAATTTACTTACTGCCTTAAGTCCAGTTTCAGTTTGGCCTGATTATTTGCATAAACACAACAGAAATAGCAATGGATCATATAGGCTCTCTTAAGTATATTTGCTGGAATCTTATAAGAAATTTCCAGATTGAGCTTTAATTAGCCCCACAGGGTAGAGAAACTAAGTCACCCAGTTGCCATAAGGCTTTGCCCGCAATACCTTGGTTCAGTCCCTCAAGTTCTCGAGGTCTCCAGAACGTCTTGAGGTTGATTCTTGCCATATCTCAGAAAAGTAAACTTTGCTCCTTACCTGGAAAGACCACCATGAAACTTATGAATAAGCAAGGTACTGAACCATTTCCCCAAGGGTCTCTTATTGGCCTCAAAGCCAATCTTCATCCCTCAAAGCTTTTGCTGACATAGAGTCAAGGCATGTCTTGGTTAATAATACCATAATTGAAAACTGGCTTTATGTGTCCTGTTACAAAGAAATCAGATCCCTGTTGGTTTTATGTAAATAAACTCAATGCCATAGAAATAACATTATTTATTCATTAAGTTCCCAATTCTGGAGGGATCAGATAGGGAGAAAAATATAAATGCCTCAATATTTCTTATGAAAGTATAATTTATCAAATTTATTTAAGAGAAAGTGTTTTCTTATATATGAAAAACAAAAAGATTAAAAATTAGCAATATTTTCAACAAAAAGTTACAAAAACTATAATCATCTTCACTTCATTCTGTCCCATAATCAATTTTTGTTCATCCTATTTGCCAGTATTTCTAAAAATCCAGTTATTCAATGGAGCTCCAGTAATCTTCATCGAATTCAAAAATGTGATCTGAAAATACATTCTCGAAAATATGTAATTTAGAGTAAGTCAGAGTCCTTTCCATGGATCTTTCTGAAGAGGTAACATGTTTGTAAATGCATCAGGGTAAAACAACAACTGATTCTAAGTGACAAAAAAAATGAAAAGGTTATAGATCTGATTATAATGCAGTTGACAAAGGGATTTGCTTTCCTGTAACAACATTTTAAGATAGCAATTAGAATTACAAATGAAAGCAGAGCAGAGCTTTGTAGACTCTTTGAGATGTTTATATAATCTCTCTAGAACATCCACTTTAATAATACAAATATGTGTATAAAATAGAACATAGTTATTATTTCTTTATTTGACAAAGTTTCCATGTACTTTAAGCATATCAAGTAAGGCAAGTTGATTCAAAAGTTCTTCTTCATAAGGAGAAAGAACAAATCTCTGAAACGTTCCAGGGTGCCATTGGAAAGACCCAAAGCCAATTCTGGGTCAAGAAAAAGTCTCTTAAAATTTAATGTCTGGGAAGGTTGTCAAAAATATTCAACCAAATGATTATATGTCATTATGAAACAATATTAAATTATTTATTCATCCAGGTGACAAATACAGGTATCACACATAAATACAGGCTAGCAAAACTTTAGTTATTAGGATAAAGAATATAGATTTTTGCCCTGGCTGGTGTAGTTCAGTGGATTGAGTGCAGGCCTGTGAACCAAAGCATTGCCAGTTCGATTCCCAATTGGACACATGCGTGGGTTGCAGGCCATGTCCCCAGTAGGGGGTACGCTAGAGGAGACTGCAGATTGATTTTTCACTCCCCCCTTTCTTCCTCCCTTCCAGTCTTTCTAAAAATAAATAAATAAAATCTTTAAAAAAAGAATATGGATTTTTAAGTAATCAAGCACCTAATTAATAAAATATAATACATCACTATTTTTTAAAAGATATGGAGTCTTTGTTTTCTAGGCAGGTACATGAAAATTTTTTCTCTTTCAGCAGACTGAAAAAGAATTAAACAAATTCTGTATTAGCTTACTTTTGAAATTTAGATTCATTTACCTAAATGAATTCATTATTCAGCTTAACTATATGGTTTCCTCTCAAGATTTCTCTGATTTCTCTTTATAAACCTTACATTATTATTATTACTATTATTATTATTATTCTACAGTTGTCCCATTTTTCTCCCTTTCCCCCTCTACCCAGCTCGCATAGACTCTGTGTGAGGTATACAATCTTTCTGCAAAAGGGATTTACACAATCCCTTTTAGTTTGCTTCTTCCTCACTGGAAAATAACCAATTTTAGAACAAATTATCTTCTTATTTTTCTTCAATAAGTGTTTTCATACTTTATACCTTCTACTAACAAACTATGTATTTTTACAACTTAATTAGAATTCTTAATTACTTGATTTTTAGTGATAACTAAAAGTAAGTAATAGCATTCTTTAGGTTGATACTTTCATGCATACATTTTATAATTTTTAGAAAGCTTTTTTCCCCCGTTGGAAAACACATTCACATTTTCAAGAGACATACTTCAAATAAAGTACAAGATATGTTCATTAACAGATTTCTTTTCTTAAATTTTGCCTAGTTATACTGTCCAATATAACTTATCTAAGACTAAGCAATAAGCCTAAAAGATAGAATAAAGTTTATGTAAGACAATGCCGGCAGTAAAAATCCACTTTAGTTTTGAACAATATGATGTCCCTTCTATTATATTTTCAGGGAGAAACTAAAGCCCCAAATTAAATCCTTTAATCATTTATAGTTAAACAAGTAGAAGTTAATTTCTATAAGTTATTTTCCACTCTGTCTCAGCCAGAGACATCTCAGTTAGATGCACGTGTATATTGGGGTTTCAATTTGCGACTGAAGCCCCAAGTACCCTTCACTAGGAATACAGTTATCTCAGTACCATAGCTGAAATTACCTGCCTTAATCCAGCCTTACACTTCTTGTGTGCCCTCTTTGTCAAGAAGGTGAAGAGTTAATAGTACCCATAAATCTATCACAGTCCCAGCCCCACACTCATAAAGACCAGCAAGTCTCTAGTATTCGGTAAATGGTAAATTAAAGGTTTATGTTATTACTGCCACCCAAGGACCTCTGTGGACATAATTGCTAGTTTTGAACTGGAAGTAAGACTATCAGAGTCTTCAAATCTTCTTGGTTTTGTTCTCAGCAGTATCCTAGTTGGTTTATACCAGTTGTCCAAAATCCTCACCTCTAACTTGGTATTTGGCAGGGAACACGAAGATGTTAACTATGGAATTACACTTATCTATCTTGGGAAAACATTTCCTGGATGCGACTGGTTTTTTTTTTTTTTTTTTGGGGGGGGGGGCTTTTTATTGCTATGTTGTAACCAAACACAGGTACAGCTGCCTGGTGCTACTATGAAAGTTTGTTTTCAGGTGCTGGCCACCAGGAAGATGGGGGACTCACATCTCAAAGCCCATGTCCACCTCTCAGTGGAAGCAGATGTTTTTACAAGAAGGGAGAGGGAAATAGGACAAATAGATCACGGTAAGTTCTCTACGTGCAGACTAACAGAGTCCATTCCAGTAAGGCAAGTGATGGTTGGGTGTGCATCATCCTGGCTTCACATCATCCTGGTTCCATGGCTGAAGGTCAGCAACTCTCTGGGAGCTGTGCTGACAAAGGTCACCAACTCTCTGGGAGCTGTAATGCCTGAAGGTCGAAGTCTGCAACTTTTGAAGTCAGTTCCTAAGATTCTTATACAAACATGCTGTTCATCTACAAGCTACACGTTAGTCAGAATCAGCACTTACTGAAACAATGTCAAAAAATGGTGGGGTGGGTTACAATTTCCCATTGTTACAATCTGTCACTGTTAACCAGGTGAGAAAATTTAGACTCACATAGGGAACTGAGTGCTACCCTGATGTACCAGATTCTTATCCAAGGTTCTTTCTTCCCCATCTCACATATTAAAAAATCTTCATTTCCAAGTTTTCTTCTGAACCTCATGTGTGTGGACTGCCTGAATTAAAATTCAGCTGTTCAGTGATACACTCTCCACAGTCTCTTTGGAGCAGATTGTCATCCCTCTTTCGTGGCAAACTTCATACCCAGATGCTCTTCACCTCACACTACCCGGTAGTTTCCATCTCTATGCTATCTGCTGCCATCACCTGTGGTAATCCTCAGGGTGTGCTCTACACACCTTCCCAGAACAGCAATGCCTGCAGCCCAAGCCAGCACATGAAGCGTTGTGTCTCTGAGGTAGCAAACGTAACTTCTGCATTTTCTCCTGAGTTTCTTTCCTCTCAAATGTTGCCATTTGACATTTTGGAAGAAACTTCATCTCTCTGTTCTTAATGCATAGCTATTATTATATTACTTCTTGGAGTGTTTCTGATATCCAGAAAACTTTCAAAACATTTCCTTAGAACTTCTCTAATGCTTTTTCTTGGTCTTTAGTACAGATGATTCATTTTCATAAGTCTTTGATATGAAATATTTTTTTTGCTGGCTTAGAACATATGTGAAAATTTACAACTTGTCAAGACTCAGATTTCTTTGTTATTATGTTCTCTCAGCTTCACCCCTCCCTTGAGATATTTACATTCAGTTTAAAACTACAAGCTAAGAACAAGAAATTAATGTTGGTTGGAGAGACTTTCTAAATATCAGAATAAATTTGTAGCAGGAATTTATTGGAATTAACCCTTGCCATGAAAACATTATAGGGGAGATTCAAATAAGGAAGGTTCAAGAGTGACATTTACTGTAGCTAATGTTTTATGGGAATGGTATTTTCTTGCTGTTCGACATATTTGTATAGACAAAGGAGGGCATGGCAGTTAAAATGAGGGAAACAGAGACTCATTTAGTGACTTTAATGCCACCCACAGAATTCTAGTGACATGCTGAAAACTACCAGTGAGACTCTCCTATGCTTCCATTTATTCAACAACTTGGCTCATCTGAGTATTTAGTCTGTTGATTTGAGGGAAATATTTACCGTTAAGACTGAGGATGAGATAGTTTTTTAATGCATTGTTTAAGGAGTGACTTAGTCATCCTTATTTGTTTTTTTCCTTTCTGGTGGAATCCATATTTTCATTTGGTTAACATATAAAAGCTGCTTCATGCCTTCTACTCGCATTTAATGATGTAGAAGGTATTTGAAGAAAGTAAAATAGAGAACGGTTTTTACTGTAGAACTCAAGAGGAGAGAGAGACATTTGCTTGTATGTTGGGGATTGCTCTGTGTGGTTTCGGAGACTGTAGCCCCATGAGAGCAAGCCCTGAAAGGGGCTAGTAAGTCTCCCCGGAAAACCAGCTAAAAACACAGGTGGCAGGCACGACCTGACGCCAACACCGAGTGTTCTCAGTGGGAAATCAGGCCTGATAAATACATTGTATCCTTTGAAGCTTGCTCTGCTTTGTTTTGTATAGCCCTGGTGACATAAACCAGATGTTTAAGTTCAATGTATAAGGCGTAAACTCCTTATCTCACATCTTAAAGACCTTCTGGCATTAGCATGACTAACAGACCTTGACCCATGACAAAACTCTGTGTTCCTTCAATTGTTATCTACAGATAATACCTTTTTTGTATGACTATAGCCTTTTTGACATTGATTGATGAACTATGCATGTTTGTTTATACACCTGCACGTATCATTCCCAATAAAAGCCATTTGGGAGAAGGGCTCAGGGCATTCCCCACTAGAGGGAATCACCACCCTCTTTCCCTCTGGAACAACGAGATTGTGTCTGGGATGACTTACTCTTATCTGCAGCAGATGGGAGGAATTCTGCGGACGGAGTTCCTTCCACACTGGTACTTCTCAGAGCATCAACAATAACTTTGTAGTTTTGGTTCTTGAAGTGGCATGGGGAAAATAAAAAGAGAGAGAAGGAGTAATGCTTTCTCAGTTACGATGCTTTTGGTTGGAAATCTCTGATTATCAATTTAATCTGACCAAACAATAAAGCATTTTATTGGGCCATATACTAAAAATCCAGAGGTGGGATTTAGGCAGAGTTTAATTAGGGTTCTAGCAATAGTTCTACATTTTTCTCTCAGGTTTGCATTGTTGATGTCAGATTTGTCTTCAGGCTATCACACCTCATGCCCTCAAAATGGTTGCCAATAGTCCCACCGGGGCAACGCACTTCAAGTTCACATTCTGTGGGAGGAAGAGAGAATAGTTTCCCATCACTGCCTTTGAAAGTAAGGAGAAATCTGTTCCAGAAATGTGCAGCAACCTCCTCATCATAACCCAATGGCCAGAAGCAGACCTTTCTAAACCAGGCACTGGCAAGGGAAATGGAACTATCTGTAGCTGGAGCAGATCCATCTCTTCAGTTGGGACTAATTCTCCCTGATGAATGACTTCTACTCATTGGGAGTAAGTTGAAATGGACGGTAGGCAGTCAATTACAATATTTACTAAAAATGTGTATTATGTCACAGAAATTTACGAAGACTGATTTCTAACCTGGAGAGGATTTTCACTGAAAGAAGGAGCTCCTTTCCTATGTGTCTATGGGAGTACTAGTTCAGAATTAATTTACTCCTGTTGGTAATTTCAATTTTCTAGCCTCTAGCCAAAATGGTACTCAGTTCTGACATTCTCAATAAAATTTTGTTTTCCCGAGAATTAGAAGTCAGCTCTGACATGGCAGCCAGTGAGCCATGAGGACCCACTCTTTCATGAGTCCAAGACATGGAGAAGCCCACTGCTTACTGAGAGACAGTGTGCAGTTCTGGGAGTTGTGGGTCTGTTGTGATAGGTAATGTGATTGTTCCCACATGTCTGCTAAGCAGCTCGTAATAAGACCATCTACTTTACTCCACTGAGGCAGGTTTTGCCATATACGTTTCTGAATATATGGCAATAGGCTGTGAGTGGTAATAGGATAAAGGGAAGCAATATAGGTCATATCTGAGCAGAACCTTCAAGAGTCATTGTATAGTTCTGCAAAACCTCTTTTTTCTCTCTGCCATGAAACTGACATGCCCCACACAGGGCTTCCCTTTCAACCCAGCTCTTAGAATGAGCAGACACATGTTGCAAAGCAGCAGCCAAACAAGTTGTCAGCATGTAAAGTGAGTGAGAAATAAACCTTTGCTGTCATAATCCACTGAGATTGGGGAAACTTGTGTGAATAATTTACTGTACATAAAATGCTGTAGTATAATTTACAAAAGCTGGATTTTAATATCAGTTCTGCTATAAGAAAAAAATATCTATATTATCTTGGATAAGTTACTAAGACTCTCAAAACAAAGTTTTCATCTATAAAATTGAAAAAAGGTCTTAGACTAAATCTATGATGCTTGACATTTTGACTACTAAACCCAAAGCATCTAAAGTTTTGTCAATGGATTAAATTGCATATTGTAGGCAATAATAATGTATTTCTTTTTAAAACTCATTAAAGACATTTATAACTTTCATTCGGCATAAAGACATGCTCTCATAATAAATTATATAATTTTTGCCAAAAGGAACATTATAGTTTGCCTAAGCTACCCCATTGCAAATGAATACGTATTTTCTGACTCTTTCAAAATATAAAATAACTCAATCCCTGTCTTTTTAGACCCCATTAAAATGCCTCTTTTCTAACACTACATTCTGTTTTGTATTAGAGTTTCTTTTTCTTTTGCTTAATTTTAAGTACATGATCTGATAAATGGTTTAATTTAAATGTAAGGACTAATTTCTGCAGTTCTAGGGAATTTGTTATGTAGATATTTTTTATTTTCTTATTTTATCAAACAAAATAACAAATTGAATTCTTTCAGAGAAGTAAAAAAACAAACAATACATTTACAAGGTAGTCGTACCAGAAAACCACACCCCCCCCCCACAACCAAACAAATTTGTTAATGAGTCTTCCACTGATCTTATCCTGTAGTTACGTTTTTTAAGTGTTTTTAAAAATATATTTAATGGAGAGAAACATAGCCTGTGAAAATCAATTCTAAATGAAACAGGAATTGAGACTTTGTCTTGATTAGGGTGTGCTAGAAGCTACCGTGCCTGCTCCTACATCAGGCAAGATGAGAGTACCAACGCATCTGAGGCTAGGCCCTGGGGAATCAGAGGAGTGCTCATTTATAAATAAATAATTTTTAATATAAGGAAATTATAAGTGTTTTCTCTTAATTTTATTGTTCAGACAATGATATAGGTAATTTAAATGTCCTTTTATCATAAGCAGAGGATATTTTACACACATGGTTCCAACTCGTTTCATTCACAGTAAAATATTAAAAGTGCTACCGATGATGGTCAAACTCCATATCCAATTTCTGAGTCCTAACTACTCCAATACCTAAAATGTGGGGTTGCAAGAGTGAGGAATGGGGAATAGCAGAGGAACAGCTGTAAGGAAATAATTCTCTTAAATTTTACATTAACATGCCTGGTTATGTTTCAAAAAGTGCTGATGGTAAATCTCTCCACCAATGCAAATTTATGTCTGTATTTTTCTTGGTGACATTTAAGCATCTAACATCTGCACACTGAGTTTTGTTACAAAGAGCAACATTTAGACAAATTAAACCTAACTAAAATCAACATTTATGTAACTACGTCCAATCTCAACAGCAAATGAGTCGAAAGTACTAATGAGATGATATTTGGGAGCTTATTACATCATTCTTCATACATGTGCTACAGTGGAAACGGCTGGGTTATTTTGATGGTCAAATGTTAGATGTGTTTATATTCAGCCAGATAGTGATTTTCCAACTGGGTATGGATTATGAACAAATAGTATGTGAGTATCTAAAGGGAGTTAGCGTTTAGTGAAGGCCAGAAGAAAGCTAACCTTGAATGAGAATGAGAAAAATGTATGTGCCTTGTACTTAGTAAAGTCTCATTAATTTTTAGGAAAACTACAGATTAACATGTTACAAACAAGCCTCTTGGACAAGCAGCATTCTTGTGATATTGGACAGATATGAGGTCTATGAAAGTTTAGTTGAAAACGGTGCTGGATTGGGCCCTGAGACTCTGAAGATCTAATATCGTTCAGGAGAGAATCTGGAGTTGAAAGTCAAGCAATTATTCCACCCAAAGGGCCAATGTGGAGTAAATGGACGCAGCAAGAGAAATTGGACACAAAGCAACGGAGAAAATTAAAGGCATGTAGACCAAACAAGGTATTCCTGACAACGTTCCATGACTTAAGTGCTAGTATTTTACAACCTGTGACTCCTCCATAGGTGATGAGGAAGCCAGTTATTAAGGGGTTGTGATAGTTTGCTATAAAACAGGTTGCAAAAAGGTATATTTTGTTTGATATAGTACTTAACCGCAGAATGGTTTAAAATAAGTTTACGTTAGTTGTGAACATTTAACACTGGTAATATTTTATCTACGGATCTTGATTTACAGCTTTTCTGAAAACATCAGCAGCCCTAGCATTATCAACTTCACTGTCGTGAATAGTATCAATAGTCTTGTGCTGAGTGGCTCCTGCCTCTTGCAGCGGGCATGCACTCTCCTGACTGGCAGGGTCCCCACCAGCCCCCCCACCAGCCCCAACCAAATAGATGTGAGACAGTTGCCTTTTGCCATTATACTCATTTTGTTGTTTTGCTTGAAGTAGAATTAAGGCAAAACTGAGATATTTCTTAAATCCATTTTGCAGGTTTTTTTCATTTTAGATTTCCCCCCCAAATTTTAAAAGGCTTCTACTGTAAAACATTTCAAACATATAGAAAAATAGATAAAACATTAAGGTAATTTCTCCATGACCCTACTTCACAGCTTTAACTGTCTTTACCGAGTCCAATCTTGTTCCATCTATATCCCCACCCACTTCCTTTCACTGAATTGTTTAAAGGGAAATCCTTGATGTCCAGTCATTTTACCTTTAAATATTTCAACATGTAACAGTAAAAATAAGGACTCTTTTACAAAACAACCATGTATCATCAACATATATAAACATTAACAATAAATACATATCATCAAATACCCAGTGTGTTCAAATTTCCAATTGTCACATAAAATATGTCCCAGTTAGATTAAATCTGGATTAAAATAAGATCTACACAAGGCAACTGATTGATGTCTTTTAAATTTCTTCTAATTTATAGCCTTTCTTAGTCTTTCTCTCTTTCGCCTTCACTCTGTCTCTTTGTGTCTTCCTTCTGGCTGTTTACATGTTGAATAAACCTGATTATTATTTTGTAGAATTTCTCATAGTCCCAAATGTGCCAATTTACCATGGTAAAATTTCACATGCTCCTCTGTTATTTGTGCTTTCTGTAAGTTGATTTTAACTTTTGGAAACGATGTTTTGCAGGGGTGGCATATTCTGTTAGGAGGCACATAGTGTTCGGGTCTCTGACTCCTCCCTCCTCCTTCTCACCAGCACTTGTTAGTGGTCAATGCCTAGATCGACCAATTCATTATGGTCACAAAATGTGGATAGTCTCACTAATCTGTCTTCGATCAATACTTGGAATACTTCTATTAAGAAAAATATCCTCTTGTCTATTATTTGTATACCTAGAGATACAGTTCTCATAGGAAAGGCTGAATAAATACTCGATTCTTTTCCTCTATTTACAAGTTTCTCAAAATAATTAGCATCCTCCATTTCAAAGTAATTTGCATTTTTTAGTGTTATGGAGTCATGTATTTAAACATTTATTGTGTTTCAATTCATTGTAGGTATTATCCTTATTGACATATTTTTCTATCTTTTGTTCAATTTGGCTTGATCCTAGTAAACTTTGAAAATTTCTCAACTATCTGTTGGACAAAATGTTCCAAGTCCATCTTGTATATTCCCAGCCCAGACATAACCAGACATTTCCAGAATCCTGGCTCTTTTGTGTGGGAACTGGGATTTAAAGGGTATAATCTAGGAGCCGTTCTCTATCAAATTACAAAAGTTAAAGATAGTTTAGAGGACTATGCATTGAAGGTTTGTTTTGTCTTGTTTTGTTTTCTTAAACCTGGACCCCTTATTCATAATGCCATCCTGGCCCTCATTAGCATTTTGGTTTGCAACCCCTGCCCCCCACTGGATCTGAACCAGATCTAATGCCACCAATGCATGGTTCTAACTGCAGAAGTATTCTGCAGCAGGGCAGAAAATAAACGGAGTGAGTCACTTTACAAGTAAGAGAAAGAAAGTGAGGAGGAAATAATTTAATATTACAAATGATTTTATTTATAAATCTCACTGTGAATTCTATTTATAAATAGCAGAACCCTGTAGACACTGTTTATTTGCTTGTGAAATAAACCCTGCTCTTGATGTTCAGGACTAATTGCCTTATTTACTTTGAATTTCAAAGGACGCTTCTCTCGAGATTATCCATGTGGAAACATACTATCTAATTTGCTAAAACTGAAGTGATGAGGTATTTGACTGACATTTTATATTTCAGGATAGGAAGATGGACAAGAAACTGATACTTATTGTCAACAACATGCTAGGGTTTTTCAAACACATTCTCATTTCATTCTCATAATTGCTCTTGGCAGTTATATTATCTCTATTTTTACTGAATAATATAAAATATGGAATTGCCAAAGTTACAGATAAAATCCTCCAAACATTTTCCATTATAATATTTCAAGAATCAAAAAAGTAAGGGGAGGTATATAAGAAGAGGAAAAAATGTTTCTTAGTCATCAAAGTGAATATTGCAGAATTTCTGAATCCATTTTGTGTGGGAAAATTCAACACAGGAAATTGATGTATCCATATTTATTCTCAAGAAAATGTATCACTCAAAATAAATAGGTATGTTTATGGATACTGTATTAGCCAAGAGAGGCTGGGGTTTGCAGCATAACTCAGGTTGGTTTGTCCCTCACTACTGATATACAACATAGGTCAATAGGAAGCAAGAATGGGGGAGATTCTGTTACATACAGTCACCGAGCTGACAAAGCCTCACCACCTGTAGCCACATCATCTGGCACAGGTGACAGATGGGGTATTAGCAGAAGGAGAGGAGAGACTGTGAAGTACTCACACACAATCCCATGTCTAGAATTGAAAATGACATATATCACTTAAGCTCACAGCCCACTGTCCAGAATTAGTTTGAGATGGAAATTTGTATATATTAAGTTCATCGGGAATGCTTTCAGAAATACCTGTACAAGAGTGAAGGAAGCAAGTTTGGAGAAAGATCTTTGAACTCTGCTGCAGTTGTAACAGAGACTGGAGGTGATATCTTAGGGAGTTCCAGAGAGAGAGAGCCTTTCAGAGTCGTTTAGCATCCAGTCATTGGATACAAGCTGCCTTTAGCTTCAAGTTTAATAGGGATGCACTTTGTCCACTGATGAATGATATATAAAGCTCACTTAATAGGTTGAGTCATATTAACCTAAATATATGAGATTAATGTCATCTATTTCAAGGTGGATATTTGCCTTTTCATTTAGTGATAATCATATTTGCTTTAAGTCACTGAATAATTATAGGACAAAAATTCTTCATTCAAATTTTACCATTACGATATGTTACAGAAGATACTTTTTATTTTTATGATTGTTATGCTTTTAGATAAGAGTCATCCTCTTAGAGAAAGAGTGGTGTTATTCCTAATCTTAGAAATTCCCACTTTGCCAGAAGACTACTAGTTCTAAAGCAAAAGAGAAATTGTATCAAATAATACAATGTCAGTATTTGTTTTTATCTCTATAATATTAGTTTTGAGAAGTATGTCATCATACCAGAGGTTTTAAAGAGAAAAATGACAAAAATGCTGAAAAAATTCTGCAACCCTAATAACATATTTCTTAAGGTGTGAAAAAGTTTTTTCTTTTTGTATGCACTATTTTGTATATAACTGTGGAAAAATAAAGAAGAAAAGGGGGTGGCAGGAATTGTAGTTTTTAAAAATGTGATTTATAGGTCCTTATTTCATATTTACCTGTAAAAAAAGGTTTTCCTTCTCCCAAGAAAAAGCAGAACTTTATTAGAACATATATTTTGAAATATATCAAAATTTTAGATATTTTTTATGGCTAAGAAACCTACTGTAAAATGGTCACAATTAGATTATAATTCTATTATAATTTTTTTACTGTATTTTCTTTGTGCAGCTGCACAGTGTGAATTTGTGAACATGGTAACAAGTGTATTTATACGGAGCTCTGCACTGCTAGTAACGCAGCCAAAAGTTCCATGCAGTATCTAGCATGTAGTATCGAGTATCTACGTAGCATGTGCGATGTGGTTAGTCTGAACTGAGATGTGCTTTCAGTTGAAAATACACACTACATTTTGAAAATATAATGAAAAAACAATATAAACTATCTCATTAATTTTTATTCATTACATCTTGAGTATAATATTTGAATGTATTGAATGAAATAAAAGTATCATTAACTTCAATTTTACCTGTTTTTCTCCTCTTTAATGTGGCTACCAAAAATTCAAAATTATATTCGTGACTCAAATTTGTGGCTTCTATTATATTTCTATTAGACAATACGATCTAGATTACTTAGTGTTTTCCAGTATTTAATTATGAAGAAGTTCAGATAGAAAATAGAAAAGTGGAAACAGTGTTAACCCTGCAGTGGTCGTGCGTCTGAATGGAGTGTGAGAGGTCATGACTATTTCTTCCACGCGACCACTCGAGGGTTAAAGTGAACATCTGGATCTCGTACAATCAACATTTTACTGTACTTGTTTTATCATATACCTGGCCACCTATTCATTTTTTCTATTTTTTTACCGATCCATCTTATTTTTTCATGTGTTTCAGAGTAAGTAACAGACTTACTGGAGCACAGCAGACTCTGTTCCTCCAGATATTTCAGCACATAGGAGCTTTAGTTTTGGACTCTTGTCAAAAACTGAAAATCCCTTTAGCCAGTTCCTGCTTCTTCAGATTTGACTGTGTTGGAGTACAGAGGCCGAAACAACTAAATGTATCAAACCGAGTTTACCAAATCTTCTGAGGAAGAGGAACATTTAATCTCTGTGGACATTAAAGAACAGATTTAGATTACTCAGCATATATTTGGAAACCTTATAACATTAAATACTGATCACAAAAAACCCATTTCTACCTTCTTCTGAGCAAGTGGCTGAAGACCCACGTTGTATGCATGTCCATTGTGTGAACTTGGGGGTCATGTAGCCACTCTGAGCCTTTTTGAGATAATGCTCATCTAACAAGATTAAAAGAAATAATATGTGTAACTGACTTAGTGATGTTTTGGCACATACTGACATTTAAAAGTAAGTTTAACTGCAAATAAATGTAAACTATTTGGAGTATTTTGTCTGGCAGGTGGATCAGGGCATCCCTCGGCAGTGTAGAAACGTCTCTACAAAGGAAAATGAACATTCAAATAGATGGTTCATTCCTCATAAATATATTCAGAAAAGCACATGTTGGGTGATATCTGCAAAAGAAATGGGCATTTGTTTTGTCCTGGCTTTACTTATAAATGTCTTATGGAAATATCCTAAAACTTCTGTCAACATTTACCAGACTGAACCTCCTAAACAGTTTGGATTTGTGCCTTTGCTGGGTTTGGAGACTCACAGAGAAAATGTGTTTACGAAGATGTTGGTGATTCACTGACATAATGCACTGGCTGAAGGGCCTGCACAGGCAGGGACCTGATAATCGAAAAATGGGAACTTTAGCTGTGTTGTTTTCTCCTTCCTGTGTTTAGCTATATGGTCAAACTACACTAAATATCCTTTAGGGTTTCTAGTATATTGAATTTATTTTACTCTTATCAAGGTAACACATGCACATAATTTTAAGAAGTCTTAAAAAGAAGTCTTAAAAAACAAACCAGAGGTCCACTTGGTTAACAGTGTTCTTGCCCTTATAAGTGCTCCTTACAGGCAATCCTTTTAACTGTTAAACTATTTTGTGGTTTTTGCTTATATATTTCTAAGTACTGTCAAAGTATTGATAGCTTTTGGTTCCTTCAGTTTAGATACTTTATATTTAAGTTCTTTTTCACTCCCCTTATCATTCCCACATCTGCCCAATATAGTTATAACTAATAAAAAAATCTATAGTTAGAATAAAGACAATGAAACTTTTCTTTCCTGAGCTAAATGATCCAGGTATAAATTTTATTACAGTTTAAAATTTTTCCTGGAGTTAGTCATTGCTCTATAATCTTTCATTTATTTGGTGTCTTTGAACCAGCAGTCAATTTTTCTGCTGAGTCAATAGATCTCCAAAATGTTTCTCAATAGAGTTTCTACAATTTAAACTTGTTAAATAATCTTTCATTTCCTTTTTACATGGGGACACTCTCCCCTTGAAACCACCCATTCTCCTTCTCCATCCAGTCTGGACAATAACTACCTAGACCTGAGGGATTTCCTCTGCATATGTCTCACGTTTGACCTCAGTTTCCCAGGACCCATGTATCCTCTGTTTGATCACGCATTTGAGGAGACAACTCTCCCTGAGAGCTTCCTGAATAAGGATAAAAAATGTATCTTTTTAGTGAATTTAAATACTTGAAAAAGTCTTTATTTTCACCTAATATTTGGATAATATTTTGACTGGTTACAGACTTTAGAATTAAAATTCATTTTCAAAAAAATTATTTTGAAAGCATTGTCTTTGCCTTTCAGCATTTAATGTTGTAGTTGAGAAGCCATTCCCAGTCATTTGATGTAATTGTATTTTTTTAAAAAATCTTCCCAAATTTCAAAGAGCAACAATAAAAAGAATGCAAAAAATATGGGTAATAAGTTTTTTTTAATATAGATTGCATGGGGAAATGCTAATATTTTGGATCTATTGGGTAAAATAAAATATATTATTAAAATTAAATCTGACCCTGGCTGGTGTTACTCAGGGGATTGAGCACTGGCCTGCAAACCAAAGGATCACCTGTTCCATTCCCAGTGTGGGCACATGCCTGGGTTGCAGGCCAGGTCCCCAGTAGGGGGTGTATGAGCAGCAACCACACATTGATGTTTCTCTCCCTCTCTTTCTCCCTCCCTTCCCCTCTGCCTAAAAAGAAATAAATAAAATCTTTAAAAATAAATAAATTAACTAATTAAATTAAATCTGGAAACAGGATCTCTTTTTTTTTGAGATTTCATAATAAAATTCACTGTTCTAAATCTCTCCTCCCCTCTTTAATTTTATTAAGCACTCAGTTGGTCTTTGCTATATAGAAGTTATTTTCTCTCATTCTGGGAAACAATTCCCTACTGCCTTTTGGTTTTGGAAAGATAATTTTCTCCCCTTTCTCCCCTCTCTCTTCTTTAGTAATTGTTTGGGATAGACACTTTAAATATAGAATATCTTAGATCAATTTTCCAATTATTTGTTTTGTTCTTCTATTTATTATTGTTTCTGGCCTTTTAATTCTATTTTTTCTAGAAAATTTCTTGACTTTATGTTCTAATGCATTTATTGAATATTTTATTTGGGTATTATTTTTAATTTCCAAGAACATATTGTTTGGTTTGTGACTATCCCTATTTTCATAGAGTCTTAATCTCATTTCACAAAAGTAGAATCATCTTGTCTTTTGAGAATAGTAATAATAGTTCCTTCATTATTGTCCCTTTTCTCCCCTGCATCATCTTAGCTTTCTCCTAAGAACAATTTATAATTTGTTTTGGGCATTGTCTTTTATGAACGACTGTCAACATTCTCTGATGATCAGTATATATATTCAAAAGTAATGCACCAATGAAGAGGCTGGAAGGTCTTTGAGTTGGGGCCCATTTGTCCATTGGGTTGGTGGACCTACGTGATTTTTGTTCTGTGGTCTAGCGTTCCCAGAGAAAGGTCTTTTAGACTCATGCTCTGAAGTTGTAAGTCTGACAGCTGGCATTTGGGGGCTGGGTAGGCCCAAGAGCTGTTTAGCTCACAGTCAAGTACATAGATTCCATCTCACCTTCCTCCTGTCACCACCCAGAAATTAAGCCTAATATCTTCCTCCATAACTGCTTTTGGGCTTATTTTCCAATCTGAAACAATTCAGGTCAAATTTCTCCTGAAAAAACAATTCAATTCCTACTGTGTACCTGAGGGGTTGTTACTTAGGGCACAGACAGAGAGTAGACTGGAAGTCTTACTGCTCCTCTTAAAATTTCATGAATATTCCTGCTGTCTTCAAACCCCTGATACGCCCACCTACGGAGATACCTGATGCCTCCAATCACCGAGACTTTCAGAGGACCTGAACAACAATGTGAATTATTTTGCTTCAGGTTCTTTGTCTTAAGCACATGGATTTAGATTCTCTCCCCTCTGCTAAGGCATATGGCATTTTTTCATTTGTTTTCTAAGTTGGTAATCTAATGTAGATGGGGTTACAGGTGTTTCCTGTATCCTAATTTCATTGACAATGGAATCTGTGCTTCTGTTTTTTGTTTTCTTTGATTTGGGGTGGTTTTAAGAGAAGACATATGATGAATTTTCTTTACTTAACCATCCAATATTAAATACTTTTTTTCTTCATCTTTGTTTTTTAATTCCCCCTTAGTGTCATTGGTTTCTTTGTCTTCTTACCTTAAATGTTACATTATTTTAAATTATTTTACCTATCTGTTGACTAAGTATATATTGTCCAGTATAGGGTTATTGCCCACGGTTAAGTAAATGCTGTTTTTCATAGTGGTGGTCGTAACTTGACTGCCACTTTCCCCTAAACACTTCTCTCAAACCTTTATTTTTAAATTTATTATTATTATTTTTTAATTTATAAAGTTTTATTTTTGGTACAAGTTCCATTCCCATCTGTAACTGTTAGAGCATTGTAGCATTTACCATATCACATTAAAATCACCTGTTTATTTGTCTTCCTGATGTTTCACTAGGAGTGGACTGTATTGTGTTCATTACTATGTCCCCAACACTTAGCTCAGTGACCTCAAATATATTAGGCATTTGAGAAATATTTGTTGACTTAATTGTAATTTATTTGTTAAAATTCTTAGATAATTTCCATTAGTGTAAGACATTGAAATATTTTAGTTCATTGTACTTACTATTGATATTATTATATTGATCATTATAGGAAATGATGAAAATTATAACTTTAAAAAATCATATTCTAGTACTAATTATCCTCTTATTTTTACTGTAATTAATAAAAGTGAGACTTCTTGAATGTTTCAACAAATGCCTTTGAATAATTTCATTAATACTTTTTTGTAGTTTTTATTGCAGTTTTGTTAGACAAAATTGTTTTAACCTTCTATAGCTTTGCTTTTCAGGTGTTAATTTTAGTGTGTTTTCAGAATTTCTATGTATTGCATGCATTTCTCTTCAGCAGGAAGAATTTCATGACAGAAAGGAGGCAGGCATTATAGTATACTTCTTTATTCTGAGATAAAAACATAGCACTGTGAGTGGTAAGATTTATAAGTTTGAAATACTCATGCTGTAATGAAGAGTCCTTCTCACCATCCCGTATAATTATGATTATCTCTCCCAGGGCAGTTTGCTTACAAAACATAATGCCTTCCCAGGCTACACTTCAAAGTATCTAGTGGCTTCAAAGAGATAGAAATTTCAGACAAAAAACAAATGGAACAAAACAGAGAGAGATTGAGAAAGCTCAGAGGTAAAGTACATAATTAAAAATGTGGGATTAGCCTTTAGAAGTTTTACTAAAAAATTTGAAAGTCAATTAAAATAAAATGACATGAATACTTTGGAAAGGAACATTAGATAATCACTCATATTGTGTTAATGCTTTGTGATTTTCTTTAAAAAACACAACTAAACTTATGTTTCTTTAACAGTGTGCAGAATTTACTACCTGAATTTTTAAATCGAGATGAAAACACAATATAATGCCGCACAGTTGAACAGCTATCAACACGATTCAGTTAAAGTAGGTTTGTGTTTTCACAGGTGGAAATACATTTCAAGATGTCCAAAGGATTTTTAAGTGCACTTATTTAAGCAACTGAAATATATATATTTGATGTTATAAATATATATATTTGATGTTGTCAGTATTATGGACAGGCTGTCTCTTAAACATGATTGATTAAAAATTGTTTTAGCTTACTGTTTTGCTCATCAAAGGAATAAAGCATTACTGGAGATTTGCATCAATATTCTTTTTAAATAGCATGACTACAGTGTAGCTATGTCCTTAAAATAATGTTTCCTAATTCTCTTTTGACATCCGTATGTGTGTATGCAATAACAGTAAAGTAAAAGAAGGCTGGGATTTACTTAGGATTGGAGTCCAATAAAAAGAAAGGGGATAGTATACATTTTTTAAAAATAACCGCTAAAGATTGTTTTTATTATATAGGATACATGCTTATTCATTGATATTTATCAAAAATAAATTAATAAAAAAAAATAAAATGTACAAAGTTGCACTTTACATCTACACACCCACTGTCAATATGTTAGCATATTTTCTTTAAAGCATTCTTTTCTATACCTTTATTGTTGATGTTATTTATTTTAAACTTCTGTTGTTGATTAAAAATAACAATTTTTTAACTATGATAAAGAAAAACAAAGAGAAGAAAAATAGAACAAAAGATCAGGAAGAAATGGATCAGGAAAGAGAGGAGAAAAATTTTGCTTCAGGTACTTGCCAAATCCTGAACATTATTTTCTCCTGGAGGTTTGAAAACGGTGTACGGGATGCAAAGACCCAGAAGCCATGCCACTACCAGACAATAAAACTTGCAGATTTTAAATTCAGCACAATGTTATCTGGGCTTTTTTCCCATCAGAATAAAATAAAATAAAATAAGCCTCATAAAATTAAATGCATATTTGAAACGCCACTGAATTCATCTTATGCACAATGTTAGGCAAACTACATTATTTCAAAACCATAAATATTTATTAATCGACACACAGTGACTGACCCAAGGTAGGCTCTCAATTTTTTTGAGGAAATGAATAACATTTTTGACTACAATAGAGTGTGAAAATAATATAATAGTTGGTCTGCACTCAAAAAGACGTTATAACGTTGTTGGGAAGATGAGTCAACACGAGAAAACAAACTGTGAGAGTGAGAATCTAGAGAAATTCAGAGAAGGCAGGAGCCATTGGGTCACGGAGCTGTGAGAAAAAATTCACAGAGAGAAAGAGAGATTTGAGCTGGAACTTAAAGCTAAGTAGAATTTATATTATTTATATTAGTAAACTGAAGAAGCAGAGATATCACAGATAAGACCAACAGTGTTACAGAGCAAAATTATATTCAGCCACCTGCTGCTATACTGAACCATAAAACAGAGATTGGTGGGGAAGGAAAAAGGTTTTATTAATAGGGTATCCAATCTGGGGGAATGGCAGCTCCCCTGCTCCAAGCCATTCTCTTCTGCAAGATACAGAAATCTCTTTTCCCCCCTAAATACTGAAACCTAAACCCATGCCCAGAGACCCCCTTCATTCTTATCTTTCTTCCTGTAACCCAAGGCTGTTCCATAAATGGGTGTCTATCTCTCCAGATCCAGGCTCTCGCTCTCTCTCTGGAGTGTGCAACTGTTAGGCCAGTGCCTCCATTGTCTTGCAGCAGCTTTCTCCCTCTCCTGGGGTGGGGTCCCACTGCCAGATCACTGCAGCTGGTCCTGCCAGGGGCTAAGTATGCTGGGCCCCAGCATCCAAGGCTGCTTGTGCTCTCCAAGGCTGAGGAGCATTCCTGGCCTGTGCATCTGTGCATTGCTTGGAACAGACAAAGGGACTGGTACAGTCCTATCAGAGTCCACAGCGGGCTAAGTGCACATTGGCACGAACCTGCCCCAGACCATGCAAGCAGGTCAGTGCAAGAGCTGCAAGCAGGTCCCAGTGTCCTGTGGGCCCACCACTGTCAGGGAACAGTGTCCTCCTGCACGTTGGACTCAGCCTCCGCGGGCTGACTCCCAGCCATGCAAGTGAGGGGGACACAAAAGGGCTGTGAGTGGGGCCTGGCACATGTCAGGTCCTGCAAACTCCTGAGCAGGGTGAGGAGAATGCAAAAGTGGCTGTGAGTGGGGCCCTGCACCTTCCAGGTCCCATGAATGCCCGGGAGGGTGATCATTTTGTTACATGTGTGTTGTGACCTTTTCAGGCCCACCAGGCTCCGTGCAAGCTGCTTCCGACTGTATCACACCACGCTGCTCAGTTGCTGGGACAATGCATGCTGGCACCATGCTAGCTTCTTTACTGTTGTTTGGGGGTGTGAAAAGGCTGCCACATGGTTTTGATTTTGACTTCAATCAGCACTTCCTGATTTTGTTCCCCAGTTTTGTTCCCCAGTAATCTGGCCAAACCCCTGTGTTACAAAAGCAGGAGAAAAAGTTGAGAGAAGATGATTGGGCATGAAGTGTCCGGAAAAGAATATGGAGTTAGAAGACTAAATGCAGAAGAATATACTGAATGCTTATATGCAGAATAAAGTTACAAGACAGTCCTCATGGAATAAGCAGATATCAAGTAACTTTTTATAGTTGATGACATTTGCAAAGCTGAAGTTGTATACCAGACATATTAGAGTGTAACTGGCACACAGACCGCATGGGAAAACAGGTTTATGGCCAATGTACCTGTATGTTGTCCTTTATTACCCCTTTGAAATTCAGTGGAAGGTGATCTTTTCCTGCTCCTATGAAAACTTGGGTAGTGTTATTTCTCTCTAATGGTCACTAAATCACAGATACTTAATCAATTAGAAATTAGAGTGCTGTCCCTTGTTATAGTCAAAGTTTCCAAGTCTATTCAATGTGGCTGCCTTCTGTCTTTGTCATTCAGCAACTTACCTTTGTTGTTTCTCATTTTTCTGGGGAAGTATTGAAAGAAAAGGGAAACCTGGCCCATCTCTAAAGTTGTTTTGAGGGTGCTTGTGTGTGTTTTTACTAGAGCCTCTCGCCTCTGCTTTCCTAGTGTAAGGTGATATATTTTCGTCTTGCAGATTGCACACCCCTTTCTTATGCCCTAAAAGATCTTAGGTTACCTTTAGCTTCTTTCTTCTGCAGCTTTCTACCCCAACCAGATGACCCTGTTAGACAGTACCTAAGTCAACTCCATATCTGCTTTCTGTTGTGCATGCCTCACAACTCTTCTTGGGGACCCTTGCACAGCCTTTTCTCCTATAGATTCTGGGAGTGCAGACTGGTTCAAAACCAACCCCTTCTCTGTCAGCTCATTTCTTAGCATCATTGCTCATGGTTTTTTAATTTTCTGGACAGTATGTCAGGCTCCAGTTTCCTATGCTTCCTTAACTGGAAGTGACACAAATAGTAAGACCTTAGAAATGTCTCTTTGAAGCCTCTTTTATAAGTTTGAGGTATGGATGAAGAGACCTTCTCCATTGATGTACATTGGTCTTATAGCCCAGCTATTCTCAAAAAATCATCTTCAAAGATTGTATCTCTCAATATGAATAAGAGGTTGAAGAGACACAAAACCTATTCTGATATTTTTCTCTAAAAGTTTCCATCTTGGCATGGCACCTTACTTTGGTATATGTTCAGGGATTCAGCTAAAACTCTCACATTAAACCCTCTTCTAGATGCATGTAAGCAGGGGCACTAACATAGTTTGTGAGACCAGAAGAATTTTCCTGAGGAAATGATGAGAGTGATTTCATGGAACTCAAGAAAAGAACATTTCAATAATGGAAGGGTGTTCTATGGTGTTAAAAGCTTCCAAAGAGTCAGGTAGAAGAAGTACTGAGAAGAAGCCATTTTCTTTGGTAGTGCAAAGGTTTTTGGTGATGTTGGCAAGAACAGTTCCTGTGGAGAAGTGGAGGCAGAAATTGAATCTATGAGGTTGATGAAAGAGGGGGAAGTAAGGATGTGGAGACCACACAATTTGAAACTTCAGAAAGTTTGAGGCAAGAGAGAGGAAAAAGTTGGGAATTCTTTTAAATGCTAGAGACAGAAGGCATTTCTGTGCCATGGGAAGGTGTTGGGAAATAAGGAGTTCATGATACCAGAGAGAGAAGTGATCACCCAAAGGATAGGTTGGTTTGAGAAGGCTGGAGGGGCTGGAGTCTGGAGTGGAGGTAATGATTAGCTTCAGGAAGAGAAGTGCCTCCTACTGGAGCACCGGGAGAAAAGAATTAGTGTGGATTTAGGGCAAAATTGAAGATTTGATGTTTGGAAGCTGAGGGATTTATGGCCTAATGGCAAAGTCTTGGAATAGAGGACTATTTTTTTTGGGGGGGAAATGGGGTATAGAGGAATTAAAATGTAAAGTGAAACTGAGTAACAGAAGGCCTTAAATGTTCTCCTATAGGTAACATAATGAGCGACATGATTCACAGCAAAAGTATAAAATATATAAATATGGGGTCTTAGTGATTAGTAATTTAAATTAGTGCTTTTCTGCACCAGAACCTCTGCTAAGCACTTTATAAACATGTATCCAATTCCCCATTTCCATTTAACCTGGACTACAGCTGACTTCCAATTTCCTTTTGCTCTCACAAATTATTCTTTATGCAAGGCCAAAGCTGGTCTTTTAAAAATACAAAATGTGTCAGTGTTATACTCCACTTACACCCTTGCATGTCTCCCACATGCCTGGAGACACGTCCTGCGTGTTCTGAACCCTGCCTAGCTCTTCAAGTTCACCTTTTCCTTTGTTGTGCATTATAATACTTTGGAGTTATTGTAAGTAGATGTCTTTTATTTAATTTAATTTTTATAAGTTTATACAGGAATATAAAAAAGCTATTGATTTTTATTTCAGTCACTTTACAATAGGTAACATTTCAAAACATTAAGTTAGGTTAAAACTTTCTGCAATGCACATACAGAAGGAACATACTACAACAAAACTCTCTCCTCCGCATCCCACATGCTGAATTCCTTAGTCATATAGCTTGAAATCTTATTTTGGTTTTAGTAAGAAAAAGAAAGCTCCACAGAGTGTTATATTCTCATTTTTTACAGAGGAATAGGAGAAACCAGTGCATGACATTGAGAATTTTGAAAAAATGCCAACATTTTGTTTCCCACTACCCTATTTATTCAAATCTCTCTCTCTGGCTCCATTTATTTTTATATAGCTCTTTAACATGAGTAAATATGTATTGGGCATAATATCAAGATAAATTTTCTGTTATTTGTCATAGTGATGCTTTTTTATTCTTTTATTCTTATTCCATATTTAAATGAACCCATAAATTTAGGGAAGTTTTACTAAGCCATTAATATTTTCTGTGGGGATAAAACATGGCTGGTGAGGTTTTAGCATGAAAATGTTTTTCTTTTCCTTTCTTCCTTTCCTTTGTTTTTTTGCAAACCTCAGTTAAAAAGAAGTTGTCTTGACATCTTTATATCTTAAGGTGACCAAAAATAAATAAAGTAGATGATAAAGACATTGGTTTGGTTTCAGTAGTTCTTTGTATTCTAGAAATTAAAAAAACAAAAAAAGAAACTGAAAACAATTCCTACTTAAACATTTTGAGGCAAGATCATTAGAATGATCACTTAATATTTTAGTATGATCTGGAAAAACTGACAGTTCAACTATTTTGAAAATTTTGCAATGGTCAATAGATTTCAAATAATATTTTTAAATGAATGTTAGAAAATATGAGGATATTTCAATAATTAAAGTATCTCAAATTAATGTGTTTGAAATACTCTATGTATATTTTTGTATGATTTATGAGCTGCTATTCATTTTAATAAAAGTTTTTAAGAACTTCTCTCACTAGTACTCCCTTCCAATATCCCTTAAAATGTAATACTCATGTAGTAACTGGCAAGGAAATGAATATCATTCAAAAAGCCACAAAATAAATCTTAATTCAAAATAGTTAAGAGCTTTCTTCTACTTTTACTATATATACATAGATTGACTTTGGCTTTGTTATGGAGCATTTATATCCAATTATATAATTTGTCCTAACCAATCATTTTCTTACTCTATCTTAATAGCTTTCATGACCTCTACTCAGATGCTCTTGCTTTGCCAATCTTATATTTGCCTTAGAGAAATATAAATTAATAAGAAGAACCAGTAACTGCTAAAGCATATCTGATACACAATGACCTAGAAGGGCTACTAACTGAGCCAATCCTTTCATATTTTGCAAGTTACTTGGTGGTTTACCCAGAACGTCAGAGGAGACAAACATCTTTGTGCCCCCATCATGCTCTCTAGGTAGCATTTCAGACTTTAGAAGTGGTTCTAAAAGTGTGGTCTGGGACCAGCAGCATCAGCAATCTCCTGGAAACTTGTTAGAAATGCAAATTCTCGGGCATCACCCAGATTTGCTGAATCAAAACTCCAGAGTGTGTAGTCCAATGAACTCTATTTTAACAGGGCCCCCAGGCAATTCTGAGGACCATTGTCTGATAAGCTGTGCACAGTTCTGGCACAGTTGCAAGGGGAGGAAATACAGCTCCACAAGGAAAAACATGGTTGACTTATTACATGTAGTTGTATTCTGATCTATATAAGTTAGAATTTTTTGTTACATGAGACAGAAGTTCCAACACAAACTAACTCAGGCTAAAAAGAGTATTTATTCACTCAATAACTGACCATCTGGGGATTAGTAGGCGTAATAGGCAGTACTTACTGACACTAATATATTCAGACGCAGGTCTAATTGCTTGAAGTGGATTAATTAATACTAATACTCTCTGAAGATGGTAGCATAATTAACTCTATATTAGAGAGGCAGAAACTGAAGTATAGGGAAGTTAAGTAGCAAGATGGAACTCAAACCTAGACAGTGGAGCTGGCTTCGGTCTGGCTGGATCAGATGGGTCAGGTCACGTCACTGGAAATCAATCTTTTCACCCCCAAAGTTTAGCAAAGTATGAGTCTGACTTACGTTGACTTGGGGGGGCAGTCATCTGCTCATCTCTGAACCACTCACTGCGGACAAGGTGATGGGATGTACTGATCAGCTAATAATCAGGGCCCATCCAGACCTGAGAGTAAGGTGAGGGAATCAGCCCTCATCACAGAATACTGTTTTATGAGAATAGGGGGTGAAGGGGTAATGCTCTACTACAAAGGGCAGAGAAAATCGCTAAACACACACATGGCTTCATTACTGAAGACCTATTTGGGTCCAAATGGCATAGCTTCACGCAAATGAGTTTTGACAAAGAAGCATCTATTGGATCACATTACTGAACCTTGGAAAAGGCAGAGGTGCATGAGGATCTGAGGGGCAACTCTCACCCATCATGAGGTGTTGCCGAGACTTCCCCTCTTCACCTTTCCCCTTGACGGTTTTATGGATGCTATGCTCAACACCAAACAGTTTCATTCTCTAGTTCTGAGTTCAGTAAACCTAGAGAAGAGCGTGTATTATCTAATCTTGGATTGCGAGTGCAGCCGAGTGACTCAGCTATGGCCAGAGAACCAAATCAAGAATAGGGGCTGTCTTGTAGATGCTATTGGATTTTACTAAACAGCCATTCTCTCTCCTTTCTCCTTTTGAGTCAAACTTTCATTTTGTTCAGATATCTACTTTCCTTTGCACAAACCCATCCTTGCTAATGATGGCTTCAAACTCCAGCCTTAGGTAGTGAACTGCGATTGATAGAAGCCAATCCCTTGCAGATATTGATTTAGAAATAGACATATAATATAGTTCTGGACAAAGAGATATGAGAAGACTCTACTGAGGGCTTTCTGGGATTGGTTTACCTCACTGAGAAAAATAAACCTATGAGATCTTCAAAAAACCCTCTAGTTAAGGTAGAAGACCACAGCTAAGCACAGAATTGGGGTACTACTCAAGTTGACTTCGTCATCACCAGAATTGGGTTTCCCTTTTGACGACTATTTAAAAATAATTGTTGATGTCTCTATTTCATAAATGAGTAACCATTCATTTGTCTTTATCTTGAAGTACCCACATATCACATGTATTTTATTTTAAACATATAGAGGAAAGAGTAAATGATGACCTCATGTGGTTGGCATTATTCTTCTCTCCCTCCACCACTCTCCACCTCCACTGTATTTCTGTTAGTAGGGTCCAGTACTACTGATACATTTTCTGATAGACAAGTAAATGCTGGAGTGTTTCATTTGTAATTTTTACAGAATTTGTGACCTGTGAGTAGTTGTCCTCCAAGAACTAAAAATTAAGACTCACTGGTTCAAGTCATCATTGTGCGCCCCTATTTCATTTTTATGTATAATAGACTTTTTTGTGCATGTTTCTTTCTTTATGATCAACTCAAAGAAGCTAATTGGGAATAAGCATGGTAATATTAAAGAATAATTTAAGAACTTTAAAAAACATATGTATTATAAAAATAGTGAGTAAGTATATATCCCAAAGATGTATTTAACTCACTATTACGGAAGCAAGATGATAAACTGACTCAAAGAGCTTTTGAGGAACTGAACAAAGATTTGGGAATTCAGGTTAGATCCAAACCTAGATAACATTCTAAAGGGCAAACAAACCATATCTTTGATTATGATTTCAACCCTTGCATTTCCACAGATAAAATCTACATGGTGACATATAACATTATGGAGTTTGTACTCTGATCAGTAATTTCAGTAATTCTTGTGTGAGCCTATTAAACAGTCCTCCAGAGTGACATGTAATCATCCTTTTCCTTCATTGTCCAGTTTTTCAGATACTTTCTTAATAGCAGTGTTGCTACAGTGTTATGAAGATGAATAAAATATGTAAAAATGCTTTATAAAATTGTAAGTGGGTGTTTTTATAGGTTATTACCAGAATTACACAATATTCCAAAGGCAAGCTTCACATGAAGGAGTCAAGTCAGAGTTAGACTGTCAATGTTCTGTTCTTTCTGAGCCTCTACCACAGAGACATGGCTGCTCCCAACGGCAGGATGAGGACGAGTTATGTCAGCTGGAACATGATATGAAAAATCAGAGGAACCACAAATTCTTTTACTTCTCTGGGGAGAAATGTTGCAAAATAAAATTATATTTGTTTTCTTGCCCCAGCCTGAGAACAAAGCTCAGGAAAAACTGTGAATGTCTTACTTCTTTAATCCAACAAGCACTAACAGGGCGCCTATGGGTCCCACTGCAGGGAGACAGAGGGAAGGCAGGTGCACGTTCTCTTCATAAGAATCCAGAATTAGTGGCAGGGATGACACAAAAATAACCAATTGTTAATTTGGCTACTGCTTCTTCAATCATTTGTCAGTTGGTAGCAGTATTTCTTGTATTTTACTGGGTACCATTCACATTGAACTACATGTGAAACTTCTGGCTACTCTGTCTTTATATTTTCTCTTTCTCCTCATATTTCTAAATATAAAGTAATAGAAAAAAATAGTAACTGAAAAATCTCTGTAGAAGTTTCAATTTTTTAGTAATATGAGATTTAACATATCTAACAAGAATGTTAGTGTATTTAAAACCCAGTAATAAAATAAGTGTACATTAGAAAGAGTTCCTTCTGATATTTCCTGTACCCAATTGGCACTGTATATAGTTATTGCAATATTATTGACTATATTTCCTATGCTGCACTTCATATCCTCGATTGTCTACAATTATGTTGTACAGGTGAAACCAATATAAAATAATATTGAAAATAAACTAATTAAAAAACAAAAAATAAAAATACAGATCTCTGTTTGAAGAACCAAACTGAAATAACTTTAGATCTCTAGATTTTTCCAGGGATTCTGTAAAATTTTCTGAATATAATATTAACAATTCTAGAGAAATGGTATCTCATTTTTACTACAAATCAGTAATGTAGCTAAGTGAAATAAGTCAAACAGAAAAAGTATAAAACAATATGAAGGATACAAAACTGAAAGCAACAAATGAACAAACAAGAAAAACAAACAAACAAAAGCTTATACCCATAGACAACAGCATGGTGGTTACCAGAGGGAAGGGGGGAGGGGTAATAATGAGTAAGGGGTCAAATACAGGGTCATGGGAGAAGACTTGACTTTGGGTGGTGGCCACCCAATGTGATACACAGACGACGAGGCATAGAATTATTCACTGGAAATGTATATAATTTTATTAACTGCTGTCACCCCAATAAAGTTAATTAAAAAGTATAGTTAAACTAAACCAACAGCATAACCCACAAAAGAAAAGCAGGCTATTTAAATGAAACAATGGGAAGAAAGGAGCAGACTACCTCTGAATTACAGTGATTATTATAATCAGTTATAACTATACGTCTCCTTTGTGTTTGTGAAAAACCCCAACATAAGCCCTTAGAATTTTTGAAGAAAATTATTTATACTAATAATTACTTGATATTTTGCCATGATTTATTCCAGTTTTTATTTTTTAAATATTTTTAAAATTATTTTTAGAGAGATGGGAAAGGAGGGAGAGAGGGAGAGAAACATCAATGTGTGAGAGGAACATCGATTGGTTGCTTCTCGCACGCCCCCAGCTGGGGACCTGGCCTGCAACCCAGGCATGTTCCCTGACTGGGAATCGAACAGGTAACCTCTCAGATGGCAGGTTGGTGCTCAAGCCATTGACCCACACCAGCCAGGGCTATTCCAGTTTTTAAAGTTTAATGTGTGGAACAACCAAGAGCTGCTTGGAGGATGGAATGCATCTACAATATTATTAAACTCTGTAAACACCAATGAAAGAAAAACTCAAATACTGTATAAGTTTGTTACTATATTTTTTCCAGACATACTCTGGTACATTATCACTGTTTACCCAGAAAAATCTTTATAGCATCAATGTGGTTTTAACTTTAGAATAAGTTTAACCTAATAGAATTACAAATAGTTCTGGTAAAAGATCTAGAGGCTATCTGGGCTGAATTGGTAAAACTGAGAATTATCATTCATCAATACTATAAGTTAGTTCCATATGCTAACCTGAGATGGTTGCCAAATGTTATTCAGTGAAAAAAACTAAATTGTGAGATCATATATGTAGTCTGATTCCATTTATATTCAAATTAAAACACAAGAGTTTAAATTTATGTTTCAGTGTGGAACAGAAACCAATGCAGCCATCATTACCTGTGAGTGGAAGCCTGTCTGTATATCTTTTCTCTCCAGTATTTGAATTTACAACACTGACATTTTATACATATATATATATATATATACACACACACACACAAACACATACATATATATACACACCTTCCCATCTATATACTTGTGTGTTGTTTGAAATTTTTATCATGAACATATATATACTCTAAAAATATAGTAGAAAGGACAAGCAATTTTAAAAATATGAGTTATAAATACTGAGATAAAAATACATATGTACTCAAATACATATTTTATATAAATAAAACAAGTTACAGAATAACATGGTGTTTCCTATTTGTGTTAAAGAAAAAGTAAAGCAAACTGTTGGGAGTAATGTTGAAGAGAGACTTTCACTTTCTTCTGTTCTGTTGAATTTTATACAGTAAGTCTGTATTTATATACTTAATGTGTTACTTAAGAAAAATGATTTTATTTACATAGAATTACCTAAAGGATGAGTCATAAGAAATATTTTAAGAAACTGATATACAGTCAATGATTTAATAGGAAAATATGTTTGCCCTTACAGAGGAATCTCAACATTAATCAGAAGATTCACTTGTGAACTTTTCTGAAATAATTTTTTGATCTTTTTTTCTCAATATCCCTAAGAAATCAAGTCCTTTATTTCAGTTCTGTGTTTTTTATGCTTAATGTCTCTATGAGATCTGCTTTACTGCTTGATATTTACAATATCGACTCTCTATTCTTCCAAGATCAGACGAGACTGGGTGTGTTCAGGATGGTATGAGCATAGAATGTGTCTTCATTCTTGATAAGGATGTTTTGTGACTTTTCATATTGGTGCATTAATTTTTCTTTCTCATGGAATGGTTGCATCTTTCTCTCATAGAGGCTGCACTTGTACTCCTCAGGTGTCTGTTTATTCTTTCCTCTGTGTTCACATTTGTGGAAGTGCCATCTTTCTTGCTGGTAACATGTAACTGAAAGGAGAGATGACAACTCAGATCCATTTGCCACTCTCCTTGATGAAATGACATGTGTGTTGGGGGGGGGTGGCTACAAAGAGAGAAGAGCCTCTGGTGTTGCATTTTGCTGCCCCCCATCCATCTGGACCAAGCATTGATTTTTTGTCTGAGGGCTCCCTCTCCCTCTTGCCATTACCCAGTAGGGGCTTGGTGATGGGAAGCTAAATAGTCCTTATGTGTTAGGTAGTTATTCTATTTTTCCTACCCACCCAGAGGCCAATGATGTCCAGATGAACTGCCACTTGTGGCAGGCACTGGACTAGAGCTTATGTTTTCCGTCCACTCCTTGAATCCAGTTATGACAGAGTAGGCCCTGAGCTGGCCAGTAAAATATGAAGAGAAAAGTGCCAACTAGAAAGCATTTCTCCTGGTTCGGTGCAGCCTGACCTACCTTCTGGTTCTCCAAGGCCTTTTCACAGTGTTTCCATTAGGTTCTGGAGTCCATCGAATTCCTTTTTAACTCTGTGGCCTCTCCAGCTCTGGGTTCAGGGGAAGGGACAAACATCCATGCTTGTTCAGCGCTGATCCTCACCACTATGCCAAACTCCGTCTTGGAATGTATCCACCCCCAGTCTCCTCCCTTACATTTCTCTTACACTGTACATTTCGGATATGTCATTTCTCAGGGAAACCTGACTCACAGATTAATATGTATTTTCTAGTACTTTTCTACATGACCTGACACTTGGAATTCAATAATAATTCCTTCAATAACTGGTCATATTTTTAGATTGTAAGGTCCATGAGAGCAAGGGATGTGTCTGGTTTTCTTGGTGCAGCTTTATGTATGGCACCTTTCCTAGTTAGCACATTGACAGTAGGTGAGACTTGATGAATAGTTTTTTAAATAAAAAATAAGGGAAGAAGGAACAAAGGAAAGAAAACTAGATCTAGTTTTGTTAAAGTAAAAACATAATGTACAGTTACTCGAGTAACCTACCTCTGAATTAGTCACATCTGTAATATATAAAAAGCATGAAACCACAGACTGGCTTTATCCTGGATGCTTAATAACATTTGGCCTTCTCGTTTTATTAATATCATGATATAGACCAAAAGTAGATGAATTTCCTGGAAAAGAAACATAAGTTACAACATCAAATAAAAATGAATTCTGTATTATCTATTGCAAATGAATAATAAAGTGCTAACTGTGTAAAAACTCATATGAATAAGAGACTATAGAATTCCAAGGATGCAAAGAATTCCTTCCTTAAAAGACTGAAGATCTAAGTGAAACATTTAGAAAAAATTAATTTTTTTTACTGAAAAAAAAATGACCACAGAAAACTAGTGAAGATTAAAATGAGTAGGGCAATAAAGAAAAAAAGGAAATGATAGGCACACTTTCAAAATTCTTCTAAACACATCTACATTCTTTTAAACATATCTACAATTAATTAATTTCTTGTCTCTCTCTTTTCTAATACATAAGTGAATTACTCAGACTATTGTCTACAGGGTTCCTAAACCAGATAGTACATTTCCAGGCACATTACTCACGTGCTCATGCGATATCAGGAGATAAAATTAATTGTAACCTTAGATTATATTTTTCCCCCCTGGGGCACCAAGCTAAGGTAGAAGCACTTGCTGCTTCTGTGTGATCCTCTTATTTAATTCAATTCTCCTTTTCTGGCATAATACTTCAATCTCAGAGACACATGTGGATACATGAATGGACAAGACTTCTCCCTGCTATCTCCCCCTCCCATATCTGTCAAGTTCTCCAGGCTTGGGTGGTCATCTTAATTTGTGATCTATGATGAAAAGGTAAAGTTTTTTTACTTTGCCAAGAAACAAACGAGAAACTGTTTATCTACAAAATCTCGGCTTTCCTCAGTATTAATGTCTTTTACAATACAATTTCTACTCAGTGCCAATTTATTTGTTCTTTTTGCTTGCTGTTGAGCCAACTTTCACTCCTCCATGTAAAATGCGTACTGTGGAAGTTATCAACTACCAATTACCGTTGTTCCAAGTGCTAGGAAGGAAAACAAAACAAAGCTCTCAGCAGGCAAGGCTTATACTGATAACTGGAAAGCACCAAATTAAGACTAATTCACATAACTTCAGAGCATGACTCAGAGCCACAGATCATGAGTCATGGACTTTCATTGAGATAGGGCTGGCAGTACACATGGAAGAGCTCAGTGTGTGCAAACACAGGCTGAAAAATGCACAAATTCATCATGGACAGATCATTGTTTTGCGGATATGCATATTATGACCAGGACTGTCATAGAAATAAAGGTTAGTAGCAGCTGTGAAGAAATGATTGTTTCAAGTGACTCAAAATAGAGTGTATTGTAAAGTAGAGGCTGTTTATATTGAGATCGTCATTATGACTATGAAATTCCATTGTGAGGAGGAGTTCCTTAATGGAACAAATAAGCCATAGCTGCTTGATGTCATGAGAAGTGAAAGCAGGACACCCCATGTGAAATCATCTGTGCTCATGGCTCATTCTCTCTCTCCCCCCTGCCTTTGACTGGCCCGAGGCTGTGGTTGTCAGACTCACTCTCTGTCCTGACTGCGTATCCTGCCAACCTTTTGGCACATAACTCTATTTTCCAACTCCTCTCTTGTCATGCACTGTGGACCATATTATTTTTTTCCACCCTTGGATCTATTTTCTACCAACACTGCTAAGGGTTTACCAGAAATATAACTCACTCTGGAGTTTTATCTCCAGCTGGTTTGTAGCTTGCCTCCCACTACTTCCACCTTATCCAGATCCAGGTTTAAAAAGGTTCTTCACTCTATTTCCTGACACTACGGTGTATGTTAACCTCTCAGCCAGTGTTAGTGGTGGCTTTTATTATAGATCTTACAGACAGAGACTACTAAGGAGTATACTGAAGGACATTCATTTCTAGGTAAGGAGAAATAAAATATGGACTCAGAGATCTGAAAATAATTGAATGTGGTAATTGGACATAAAGGCAAAGAGATGTTTTTAAAAGAGGAGGTAGTCAGATGAGTGAGGATAAATGGTAACACAGGTGAGGTAATAGAATGGCCACAGGGAGGATGGCACTAGGAAGAGAGAGGAAAACTCATGCTGTGGAAGGTTTTAGGAACATTGCTCTGAATTCTTGATAGGAAAACACAGATGAAAGATAAATGGTCACTTGTAGTTCACATTCTTTACTGAATTGTTACACCTGTGATCAGGATGGGAGTGAAGAAAGCAGATTCTGAATTTAAGCAAACCTGGTTTTAGGTCCCAGCTCTACTGGTTACTGTTATGTGAACTTGGGCAAGAACAAACCCTCTTCAGGCCTCTGTAACACAGACAATAATTGTATCTACTTCTTCGAAATAGTTGCTCATGCTCACTGTTTTTGTCTCCTAAACTCTCTCTCATCAAGATTTTGTCCTTATCAAGCCATCCACTCTTGCTCTGGTCACGAGTAACACTCATGCCCTGAAATGCATGTGTGGTCAATTCTCAGGACTCAGATTACTAACATGCCAGCTGCATTTAGCAGAGTTACGGCCTCCTTCCTTCTAGATATACTTTTTCCTCTTCATTTTGAGGACTCCAGCATCTCCTGGGTTTTCTCCTATGTCTCTGGTTGCTCCTTCTTGGTTTCTGCTTAGGGGTTTCTCCTCATCTCCCCTAACTCCCAGTGTTAAAGTGCCACAGAGTTTAGTTCTTTTTCTTATTATCCACGTAGATTCCCTCCTTTGGCTGTATCAACCTGTCTTGTGGATGCAAAGTCTATGTATATGCCATAGGAGGACAACTGCAAGTAGAAGATTTAAGTGGGAGAAAACCAGAAGTTCTATTTTGGACGTGTTAAGTTTGAGATCTTCATTAACCATCCAAATGGGGGCTTCAGTAGGCCATGTGATATTACAAGCCTGAAGTTCAGGAGAGAGGTCTTAAGACCCGGAAAATCAGAGAATCCTTGATAAGTGTCCAAAAATTTTAATCTTTACAGCATTTATATAAAGACATGATTATACATTTTATAAATACTTCATTTGTTGAGAAGTAGTATGATAAAAATTTTAAATTAGGATATATGGATGCTTTTATGATATAATAAAATATATCTTTCCCAATGGCGATGCCAAGATTAGGCTTAAGGGTAAAATAGTATAAAAAGTTACATTAAAGTCAAAAATGTCCACTTTAATTGCTATTATTTAATAGTGAACTGGATTTCCTAGTTTGACTATATCAGACAAGAGGAAAAATTAAACTTATAAATATTAGAAGGAACATATATAGTTACCAATATTTGTAGATTATTTGATTACTTATCTGGAGAGCTCAAGAGAATTACTAATAAAAAAATTCACCTATCTTTAAAATTTGTTTTAAAGATTTTATTTCTATTTATTTTTAGAGAGATGGGAAGGGAAGGAGAAAGGGAGAGAAACATTGATGTTGTCTCTTACACGCCCCCAACTGGGGTCCTGGCCCACAACCCCAGCTGGGAACTGAACCAACCCATGTATGTGCCGCAACCAGCACCTGAACAGGCAACGTTTTGGTGCTCAGTCCGATGCTCAATCCACTAAGCCACACCAGCCAGATTGTATAAAATTTGCCAGATTTTATAAACAATAAGGCATCCAATAAGCTTTCTGGAACAAAAATCAATAGTTGTTATTCAGGCAACAACCAGTTAAAAAACATATTTGTGGAAGACTCTATTTCAATACTATGTAAAAGACTAAACACCTAGGAATAAATTTTACATGAAAGGTACAAGAACAATATGAAGAAAACTTTATATCAATATTGAGGGACTAAAAAAGAGGACATTAACAAATAGAAAAATATATTGTGTATTTAGATAACAAAACTCACACTATCAAATACTAAGGTATAGTCTATAAATTTAATATTATTCAAATAAAACTGTTTTAATTATTTTAATATATAAAAGTATGTAAAGTATTTAAAATAATTTAAAAGTCAACAACATGCTGGTAGAAACATGTTTGAAAGATAAGAATACATGGTTTAAAGAAAACAAACATACATGAAAGCTACCTCTGTGTGTGTGCAGATTCAACTTATTTACTCTAAGTGAAATGAAAACTAAAATAACATTGAGATCTCATGTTTTACTTAGCAAATTTCAAATATAAAATGTTTCATTATGTATTCCAAGAGCATAAGTGTGAGGACAAAGCAACATCAGCTCTTGTGCTTTCCTACACATTGTGACTATGAATATAAATTGGCAGGCCTTCTATCTGGCAAGATCTATAAAAATCACAAATGTGCATATTCTTTGAATGAAAATTCCAGTGCTGGGGCTTTATTCTAAAACTACACGGCCTGAATGATTTAAATATAAATTTATTCATTGCAGTATTTTCCGTAATTATAAAAGGTTGTAACAAACTAAGTCACCATGTACAGGGAACTGGTTGAATGAAGGACTGTGCGTCTGCACAATGCACTGTCCTGCAGCTGTGGAAGCAGACGGGTAATCTATGTACCGATAGGATTTCTGAGATACAAAATTAAGTGTAAAAGGCAGGGCTTGGAACAGTGTGAATAAGATATACCCCATTTTATTAAAATATGCATACATGTTTTATATAATATAGACATTTGATAAATACATTTCATATTTATATACTTGGAGTACCCCAGAAAAGATTAACAGGAAACTGGGCACCTTTGTGCTGTAAGGGTGAGAAATGAATGATAAAGGTCAGGATGTGGTAAAACATTTCACTTTTGTCGTTATGTTTTAGATTTTGAAAATATATATTAACCACAAAAATAAAAGTATAAAAAGGGTTGTGCTATTAACACAATTTATAAACTACTCATTCTAATTTAGCATCTTTATTTTATAGAAGGAGAAAACCAGACCCAGAGTGGTGGTGACAGAATGTTAGCCAGCATTGTGCAGACAGGACCAGGGCTGGATCTCAGATTTCCCACCTCCCAGTTCAGGGCAAAGTCTATGGCACCAGAAGAAAACAAGCTGACATGACTGGATATAACTGGAAATCAATTAAAGTAACAAAGCCAAAATTGATAGTGTATATTAATTTCAGATTATGCTCTTGGCCTGATAAAAATATTCCAAAAATGTCGCCATCTCTTTTCCATGAAGATGTTAGATAATTTTCCAATTCAAGAGTGGTGACAGAAATTAAGCCTTTTTATCTCTCAAAGGTTTTCCTCTGCACCAGATCTTGGATGTGTGAGACAATTGTCTAAGAGACAGAGATTTTATCTGTTCCACGCTGTCACCGTTTCCTTGAAGATATCCATCTTCAAACACGTTAGCTTTCCTTGCCTTTCCTAAATTAAATATTTCTTCAGAGATTGTGCCTTAATTCTGTCACTTCACCTCTCAGAACTATAATTTATGTAATGTACAAACATTTTAATGATGCTTCAACTGTGTTCCAAAAACCAGGTTAGGAACTTGGGATAAAAAGTTAGGTAATACAAAGCTCTGCTTTCAGGAAACACAGTTTAATCAGGGATACAGATTCATCCATTTAAAAATGATTTATTGGGGGTTTACTATGTACCAGCCCTGTTCAGGCTGCCTGAGATACAACAGTGAAGAAAACAGAAAAAATACGAATTATTGACAATTAGAGAATTTGAAAATGGATTGGATATTAGCTGATGTAAGGATATTATTATTATTAATTTTCTAGATGTAATAATTATTAAGCTTATATAAAGACCTCATTGTCAAAAGGTATTTTGACATAGTTAGAGGAGAAATGTCAAGATGTCAGGAAAAAAATTCTCTTAAGATATTATAGCCTCTTCGACAGTAGAAACACATTCAAACTGCCCACTGGAGCATACATTTTAGTGGGGGCAAGGGAGAGATAGACATAAAGAAATAAATAAACAAAATACATAATATGTCAGATGATGAAGATGCTATGGGGAATCAAAACCAGAAGGGGGATGAGAGAGGTACTTTTAATACAAATAATTTATAAATCTATTCATTTGATATTTATTTTTAGGTTTCTACATTGAAAAATATTTAAATAATATTTAAAGTGTCATAGGTACAATGACTAAAGATGGTTTCCCCTCTGTGGGTGTGCAGGAAAGACCTTGAAGAAATTATTGGAGTAAGATCTTAAAAGATAAATGAAAATTTGCTGAAAGGACAAGAAATATGGGGGCCCCTGAGAGAGCGTTCCAGGACAGATTAATAGTGAGAATGAGTGATTCCCTGGCCCCACTAGCAAGATTTTGGTTCAGGGGTCCTGGAATTTGTATTTTTATAAAGCTCCACAGATAATTTTAATGTGCTCCAAAAGTTGAGATTCTGTAGCATAGTAACAGGTATAGCTCATGGAAAAAGCAAAAACAGAAAAAACATAGGCTATCGCTGGATGGGAGTAAGACTTTATAACAAGGTAAGGATTTTAAAATGTGTTCTGTAGGTATATGGGAGTCACACACGGCTTTTAACCATGGGAGCCACATGAATAACTATATCTAAATTTTAGAAAAATAACTCAGAATGTGTTTACGTAGGTAGGAGAAGAGAGCTCATAGAGGCAGGAAGACCAGGTAGGCTACTGTGTAATTTAACACTGTGAAAGTTGATGAAATCTGTTCTAGATCCCTGGGACTTACATTAGAGAGATATTTGGAGGGAGATTATACAGATGTTAATGATGTAATGTGAGATGTAAGAACAATTTCAAGTATCCTGATTTTGTGAGCCACTAACACACCTTAGGGAAGGTAGAAGAAAGAGTTTGGAAGGGATAGAGAAAATACATCAGCTTGTAGTTTTTGAAGAGTTTGGGGGACAGATGCATGGATCCATTCAAAAGGTGAAAGAAAACACAACCCTGAAGCTTAAGCAAGGGTTGGGAACTAAAATAGAAATTTTGTACACGTTACTTGTTGTGTGGTATGTTGGAGGCCTTAGACCCTGGAAGATGCTGAGCAAAAGAGAAGAAAATGTGAGCACTATTTAAGAAATGGGGAAAGCAGAAAGAACAATGGAAGTCATTCATACTTTTATGCTAAAGAGTTTAGAAATTCCTCTAAGACAGAACAGTGTCATTTACTTCCTTTGAACCCAACTTCCAAGGCATTAGTACAGTGCATACAACTGGCATTTAATAATTGCTTGCTAAGTTGATTATCAAATGACTTGCATAAGAATCAACCTTTTGCCTTAGCAGTATCTCCAATGGTTAGATAAAGGACTTAGAGTCTAGTATCAAACACCAATATGTTATTAATGAATCAGAGGAAAAAAAGGAATGTTCAAAATAGACCTTTTTGACTTGTTTTTTTAAATTTTAACCTACAGTCTAGTTAATTAAAAAAAATAAAAAATGTACTTCAGACATAAACTAGTCAAAGGCATTTTCCAAGTGTTTTAATGATTATATGTTAATATTTCTATAGATATTTTACTCTCTTTTTGTCTAACATTTTGGGCCTTTTTTCACACTAGCACATTAGCCCTAACCATTTTTTAACATTTAAAAAAATTGGCTCCTGTATATAACACCATTTATACATGGATCTTGCCAACTATTCAATGACACTTCAAAAGTCATCCATACATCAGTAGTACCTTTCTAGACAAAGGTTGTCTTCTCACTATAGCAACTCCTGGTAGCATATTTTAGCCACCAGGCTAACTGAATGAAAGGCAACACCCCTAAATTGTGAGTTGTGTGATTAATGCCTTATCAGATCATACAGGAAACCAGAGGGAACAAAAGACCAGAATTCCACATGGATTATTAATTAAATAGAAAGAGGAAAACTAAAATCAATCATAGAAAAGATTAGCAATGGCTACTCATACATAGTAGGGCAAAAGTAAGTCTCCAGTTTTTCATATGGAAAATAATACAATAATCTATAAATTATAATGCAAAATAAACTGTTTTACATACTCATAACAGTAAACCTTCTTTAGCCCCACGCTGCATGGAAGCTGGATGACCTTCAAACCAAGAAGACTATGCAGATGTGTTGAAAGAAATTGAAGAAGAAAACATAATATTTATTGGGCCCCATGGTAGCTCACAGGATTCAGGCTCATAATTTCCTAAGTGACGCAGCAACATTGCACAACTGATGCTTTGAAAACTCCAGTTCCTTAAGACAACGCCAAAGTACTACTAAGTGGTACTCTGTTGGCCCATGTTATTAAAATATTTCTCCAAAATGCACTTCAGCGTGGTGTATTTACCTGCTGGATTGACTAATTTCTCTTTCATCAAAAATGTCTGAAGAGACCTACCACACACGTTGATTTCCTTCCATAAGAGTAAATGACTGTAGAAGTCAGAAGCATTAACTTTTCAGTATTTTCTATGTTATTTTGGACTTCCTCAAAAGATGTTTTAGTCATGTGCTGAAAATAAATTTCATCCAAATAATCATTCTTCATTCAGGAAGAGGGTTAAAGTATGAGGAACTTACAAATAAAGGGGAAAACTTAGAACAAAGCTGTTGTAATCCCCAAAGGTAAATACTGCAATCCAGAAAAGTGGATTCCTTTTCAATTTACAGCATAAAAACAACGTTAAGAAAATAAATACCATGGCTTACACAAGTTTCCATCACTAAAAATTGTTCTTCACTAAGAAAATGAAACCACAAGTATGTTTGAGGAGTGATAGGGGACAACACATTTGCTTGATCAAGGTAATTGGTTTTCATTTACTGTTACATGAATAATTTTATCAGAAACTAGGAAAAGGAAGTTAATGACTTTATGTTCACAATTGGAAGTTTAATGTTTCCCACTTCCAAGAATGTAGCACTAGGTAAATCTTTGAGCTGCTAATGAATAAAGTACAGTAAAAAGTATAAATCACATTTTGTCATGAGTTTAGCATTCCTGGGAAATATGCCTACTGACTAGCACTGTGTCTGTTTACTTGTATATCTTAGCTAGTTAGTAAAATTTAAGATGTTGTCATTAGAAACAAGTGTTTGCTCACATTCTTTTAGGAAATATTCTATGTTTAGACAGACTTTTAAAACAATCAGCATCCGGACTAAACATCTGATAAAGTGTAAAGCAGGAATAGGTACTTTAATTTTAGCTAGAGTAACGATGACTTATTTCCTCTCATTGCATTTAGTTGGGAAGGCATTGCAACAGAGCTTTGAACAGAGAGATGTTCTGCAGCACTTCTAATTGCAGTCACAACCTCCTTTAGTCTCCTGGTTTATTGAGTCCAAACTCTTTTCTAATTAGGTTGTAATTTACTGAAGGAGTTAACAAGAGTATGCTTTAGGAATAACTGATCCTTACATTTAAGTCAGTACAGGAAAATGAGGAAGTTTGTGCATGTAGCAATGTAGTGTTTGGGTATACTTCTAAAATAGGTATCAGAAAAATATTTACCATAAGTTCTCTCATCAAATTTCTCATAGTTTTGCTTATTTATAACAGGGATAATCTTACACATCATGTCTGTTGCATTTCAACTTGTTCAGTAAAAGTAATACCATTTGTATGGTTTTCATTGTTTTTATTACTTTTTTGAAATAAAGCTTGAATTGTATAAATAAAAAGAACATTTTCAGAGATGTTTTTATTCATCTCCCTTTCTCTTGTTCTCCACCTAAATGAACGTGGGGTTTCTACCATTTGGCTTGAAGAAAATGAAGAACAATAAAATTAGATCATTGCTCCTCCTTTTTTTTTTCCTGCCTTCTCTTTAAATTTCCATCAAAGACTTTTAAATGCCATAAATGTTAATTTATGACAAAACTGCTATTGTGTTGCCTACATCTAACAATCAAATGATTGTATAAAACTCCAGACTCTGTTGTTCCTTTATTGGGAATGTCTTTGAAAAACAAACAAAAAAAAATTATGATCTTCAAAAAGGTGTAATGGCCAATTGTTTGAACTCGTGTGAAAGAATTCTCCCACCTAGTCAAAGAACACAGTGTTGTGATGTTAGAAAATCAAATGCTTTCCACACAGGATGTTTGTGTGCGCGCACGTGTCTGCTGCTGTGATGTGGGAAGTACAGTACTTCCAGGTTTGTAAGGGTATCAGCTGTAAACAGGATGCTCAGCAACAGCCATGGACACAATGCCTCTCTCTCCTTGGAGAGAGAAGAGGCTTGAAGGTATTAATGGCAAACTTCTGCTACAGTAAAGATCAAACATATTCAATTCCTTTTCAAAATATCTTTTATATGTTCTATATATGTCCCAAACACAAAATCCTGTTTTAGGCTATAGCCATTAATGAAATTGTAGAACATCCTTTAAGCATTCCCAGCACAGCACACATAAAATTCTTTTTTTTTTTGAAGAAGCACTTCATTTTATAATGATAAATTTAAAAGTAACACAAAAAGAGATTTGATCTAGTTATTCCTGAGTACTCTTTAGATCAAAGTTATTCGGAGTTTATAATCCTATGCAGTGATAGGATTATTATTTCTATATAAGAAACAACTCTTTGATTGGCTTAAATGCAAATGTTTCTGTGCATTAATTTTACAGGAATTGAGTCATATCATTATGGCAATGTGTAAGCACTTACTTTTTAGCAGGATCTGTACTGCTATAACCACTGTTCTTATAACTCTGGAATTTTTCAATCACTTTTTGGAAAGAGAGAAGCTAAACAGTACATTAATAATTGCCTTTGGTTGGGGTTGCCTGCCTGGGAAAGCCAATGGAAGATGTTTTAGGTAGTATACATATTGTTTATAATATCCTTATTAATAACTAATAACCAGCTGTGGTCTCTGAATTCTTTTAAAAGGCCGAATTTGTGTGACAATGAAGGTAGCAAGGAAACCAACTTTCCAAAGAAATGTTTCCACATATCCAATTCCCCAAACATTATTATTATTTTTCGGCTTTCTCTTCTCCTTCTCTGCATTTTTATCATAGCAAACTTCCCGCAGCTCTGCCACCTTACATACACACACCTCTTCTGGACTCCTTTCAGAGAAACTGCAGTGAGAATGTGTCCGCGACTCCACCCTAGTCCCATCTTACGTCTCCATTCACATTTTTGATTGATTCCTCCACCTGTCCTCCCGAACCATGTTCTTTCCACTTTCAGTTCTTGCTCCATGTATTATCTTCTTACTCAAATGCAGCTGTAACTTATATTCAAGATTCTTTGAGCTTAAAAGAAAAGTACTAACAGCAGCCACTTATATTTTGTGTGATCCATTTACCCAACTCCCTCTTCATCTTTTAATAACCAAACACCTAGAGTCGCACTCCTTGTTTCTACCTTCTTACTGTCCATTCTCCATCCAGGGCACTAAAATCTAGCTTGAGTCCTTACATCTGCCCTTTACTTTGGTTCATCTCTAATTGAGGTCATCAGTAAAGTACCAATTGATAAAATCAGCATATTTTTTTCAGTCTAGTTGTTACTAGACATTTCTCAAGCATGTGCGACTGCTCACCACCCTTTGCTAAAACTTTTAAGTCTTTTGGTTTTGGTGACAACTTACTATGGGGTCTCCTTTTCCCCTAACTTAGATTTCTTTTCAATGTCTTTATGGACTCCTTTTTCTCCAGCACTTCTAAATACTGACCGTCCTCAGGCATCTGTCCTGTGGGCTCATCCTTTCTGAATGATCTCAACCACCACCAATACGTGGACATCTCTTATGAGCAGACCTGAACAAAACTTAAGTTCTTTTTGTACATAATGATAGACACAGAAGAAACTTTGAGGACAGTGGGAGTTAGCTATCCCCTACTCTCACTACCAATTAATAATGAAAACAAGTCTCAAACAAAATTCAGCAACACGTATAAACCATTTATCTAAATATTTATTAGAAAGTAATCACACACACACACATTTGTGCAATCTGTTCTACAAACCTGAGGAAATACCAAGATTCTTGAGGTACAGTGGTTTCGGATCAGCATCTGACAATCAGATCCTCCCAAGTTCATGGCTGACACTTACCTATAGCATAAGTAAGAGTGCAGCTAGTGGCCTTGCTGAATTCTTATTCTGTGTTTGTGCATGCATGTGGATGGGGAGGGAATATTTCTGTAATATTTTAGTCAGTCCATGTATTGTTAATACCTTTATTTCCTTGAAAGAAGATTTTATTTAAATAATTTAAAAATCACTCACTTCACCAATAAAAATAATTTCTGACAATTACTATGTTAATTAGCAAAGCACTGATTTTGATAGATATCCAGATGACAGAGTATCTGTACTCTTAAGAGATGCCTCTGTGTGCTTCTTTTCTGCCCCCAGCTTTTTGGAAGTATAATTGACAGAGTTGAATATATTTAATGTGTACAAGATGATAATTTGATATATGTATACATTTAAAAATTATTATCACCATCAAATTATTTAACACACCCATAATCTTTTATGGTTACCATATTGTGCGGGTGTGTGTGTGTGTGTGAGAAAACACTTAAGAATCTACTGTCTCAGAAGTTTTCAAGTACACAATACAGTATTATTAACTATAGCCACTAAGCTGTACATTAGATCCCTGAAACTTACTCATTTTACAACTGAAATTTGATACACTTTGACCAACATGTACCCATTTCCCCCAACTCCAAGATCCTGACAACCAACATTCTTCTCCTTGTTTCTATGAGTTTAATTTTTCTAGATTTCATACACTGTATTTACCTTTCTCTGTCTGACTTATTTCACTAAAAATCATGGAATTCTTGAGTAGAAGTTCAGCTACTTCTCTTGGATTGCGCGTGCTTGTTCAGAGTTGAACGAAAGCTGGCTTATATCGTGAGCTAAGTTTCCTTTATAATATATCGTACTGCATATATGAAAGTGTTTTAAAGTCAACTACAGACATGATAGCAACTCCAATTTCAGGACTTTATCTTCATCTCAGAACTTTTACCCCAATTGCAGGTTCATATGCAAATGATTCCATCAAAAACTCAACCTGCCAAAACTGAGCTCATATTTACTTCTTCTCCAATGCCAAAATATTCCTCATTCATATTTTTTTAATTTTTTTGTATTAGTGTATGATCATATACTCCGTTCCTCAGACTCTTACACATGTAATCACTCAACAAATCCTGTCAGTGCTGGAGCCAAATTCTTCAAATCCCAACTCTATCATTCACTAGCTATGTGACCTCATGCAAGTTTCTTAACCTCTCTGAACCGCAATCCCCTCATCTTTAAAACAGAAATAATAACATCTGCTTCACAGATTCAGTGCGATGGAAAAATGAGATAAAGTAAGTAAAGTGCCTGGCATAAGACTCACTAAATGTTAGTTTCCTTCCTTCACTCTTTCTCCCACACCATCGTCAACTTTTGGTGACTAAGTTTGTGCCTTTAAGTAAATTCCTAGTTAATTTATCAAATAAATATTCATTTAGCCCCTCAGGTGCTCAACAAGGTGTGGAGAACACGACTGTCATAAGGTAGACATTGTCCTTGTTCTAATGGAGGTACATTTTAACGTAGACAACTGTTGTAGAAAAAGGGAACAAATAATTATTACCAGGGAAAACATGATAAAGATTATGAATAAATAGACAGGAAACTGAAACAGAAGAGCAGGAACTGGGGGTAGGGGGAGGTAGTACTCTACATCGAGGCTATGCAAACTGTGATTTGTGGAATGGTACAGTCTAAAAGTTGTTTGTTCTCTGTCTGCAACAAGAAAAATGAAGACACTGTGTTTGGAAACTTTTATAGCAATTTTACATGGCTACGATAGTCAATTTTATGGTTAGGGATTGGCTAAACAGCATGGAGACACATTCACGTCACACATGGTGTGAGCTGTGCAGTAGTCTTATACAAAGAAACCATGTCAAACCTTGCAAATGGAGTTGCCATCAACCTAGACAGATAAATTAACAAGCAAAAAACAAGCTCACTTGCCAAGTCAAAAACTTTAAATATTGATACACATTATGTTTAAAGTGTGCAAATAGGCTTTTATTGTTGGGAGTCACACTTCACTAACACTTTGTTTAATCATAATTACAAATCAACAAAAATTTAAGAGTAGAATACCAATTCTCTGTATTTATTGCCAGTATGCATGATTTATTTTTAAATATTTTATCTATTTATTTTTAGAGAGAGGGATAAAGAGGGAGAAAGAGAGGGAGAGAAACGTTAATGTGGGACTGCCTCTCCCCCACCCCAGGGACCTGGCCTGCAACGCAGGCATGTGCCCTGACTGGGAATTGAACTGGAGACCCCTTCACTTGCAGGCCGGTGCTCAATCCACTGAGCCACACCAACCACGGCTTTATATGCATACTTTAAATGAACTATAGTTATGGTTTTTATTTTATTTTGGTATTTTTCCATATTAGTTTTGTTCTTATTGTATGTACTAAAATATGTTCCTATGTTTAATGGATTTGGAAATAACATAGTTGGGCTTAATTTTGAGAGTGTTCATTTTCTATTTAATTTTTGACTAATTGTTATTGCATTTTATGTAACTATTAATTCAAGATGGATGGCAAAAAACAAATTTAGTCTCACCACTTCAGAAGCATTTCTACAGATGAGTGTTCGAGAAAGCTCCCTAAGGAAGGGACAATAACGCATGAGAACTGTCGCCTCCTACTTCTCAAAGATCCTCAAAATTAATGCTTTTGTGCACTGACCCTCATAGTCACTACCTTGGTTCAGACTCTAATAACCTGTAACAAGGACATCAGCAAAAGCGTAAGGAGTGGGGGAAATCCTTCTTCCTCTTCACATCTTTTGTTTCTTTGCCTGCGTCTACCCTGGGGCATGGAGGAGGCCGGGGGCAAGGAACAGACCCATGTGTCTCTAAAATTCAGAATGATTATTGTTTGTATCACCTTGTGGATATTTCTTACAGGATGCCTTATTTGCTGAGCTTTTTCATGTGGTTTTATACATACACACACACACAATATACATAACAGCCATCCCATGAAGATTTGCCCCTCTATTTTCCTAAGCTATACACAGTTTTATTACATTTCAGCTCTAGGTGATAAAGAGCCTGATGACCTAACTTTAAAATTTTACCCACTTTTACCTCCTTTAATTCTAACATTTTGTATGATTTTGCCTTTCCAGGCAAAATTCTTTTTTATGAAAAAAAATTTTTCTCCTTGTTTTGTTTCCCATTTATTTCCTGCCCCTAATGGGATACATGTATTTTGTTTTTTTTTAATTATATTTTATTGATTATGCTATTACAGTTGTCCTGATTTTTCCTCCTTTGCCCTCTTCCACCCAGCAACCCCCACTCACTCAGGTAATCCCTCCCACCATTGTTTATGTCCATGAGTCATGCATATAAGTTCTTTGGCTACTCCATTTCTTACATTGTACTTTACATCCCCATGTCTATTCTGTATTTACCTATTTGCACATCTTTTTTGTTGTTGTTTTGTTTTGTTTTATTTTATTTTATTTTTACCTATTTGTACATCTTAATCCCTGACCTCATCTCCCATTCCTCCACACCTGCTTCCCATCTGCCAACTGTCGAAACACTCTGTATCCATGATTCTATCTCTGTTCTTCTTGTTTGCTTAGTTTGCTTTTTAGACTGAAGTGTTAATAGATATGTATTTTTGCCATTTTATTGTTCACAGTTTTGATCTTCTTTTTTCTTAAATAAGTCCCTGTAACATTTCATACAATAAAGGTTTGGTGATGATGAACTCCTTTTGTTTTTTCTGGTCTGGGAAACTCTTAATTTGGCCTTTGATTCTAAATGATAGCTTTGCTGAGGAGAGCAATCTTGGGTATAGATCCCTGCTTTTCATGACTTTGAATATTTATTGCCAATCCCTTCTAGCTAGGAAAGTTTCTTTTGAGAAATTAGCTGGAAGTCTTATGGGAACTCCCTTGTAGACAACTGCTTTTCTCTTGCTGCTTTTAAGATTCTCTCTTTATCATTAACTGTTGGTGTTTTAATTATGATGCATCCTTGAGTGGGCCTCTTTGCATTCATCTTGTTTGCGACTCTCTGTGCTTCCTGGACTTACATGTCTATTTCCTTAACAAAATTAGGAAAATTTCCTTCCATTATTTTTTCAAATAGATTTCCAATTTCTTGCTCTTTCTCTTCTTCTTCTGGCACCCCTATGTTGTGAATGTTGGATCTCTTGTAGTTGTCCCAGAGACTGCTTACAGTATCCTCATTTTTCTGAGTTCTTTCTTCTTATTGTTTTTCTGATTGTTTTTTTTTTCTTATGTTTGAAATCATTGATTTGATTCTTGGCTTCATGGGTACACTACTGGTTCCCTGTGATTTTTCTTTTTTTTTTAATTAGTGTATTCTTCCTTTCTGATTGGATCTTTTTTATGTTGCAGAATCCTCACTAAGTTCCTTGAGCATCCTTATAACCAGTATTTTGAACTCTGCATCTGATAGATTGTTATCTCCATTTCATTTAGCTCTTTCTCTGGAGTGTTGATCTATTCTTTCATTTGGGCCATGTTTCCTTGTCTCCTCCTTTTGGCAGCTTCCCTGTGATTGTTTCTATGTATTAGGTAGAACTGCTTTGATTCTGTGTCTTGGTAGTGTGGCCTAATGTAGCAGGTGTCCTGTAGGGTCCAGTGGTACAGCCTCCCCTATCACCTAAGCTGGGTACTTGAGGTGTGCCCTTCGGGTGGGCTGAGTATACCCTCCCCTTGTAGTTGAGCCTTGGTTGCTGTTGGGAAATCAATGGGAGAGATTTACCCTAGCTGTCAACTGCAAGGATTGGTTGTGACTACTTACCACCAAGCTCTTCCGTCCATGGAGGATCAGTTGTGCAGGGCCAAGGTGGTGGTGCTCCAATGTGGTTTGTAGCTGTCCGCTGGGTGCACTGGGGTTTCCTGAGTGGTGCAGGCAAGGTCAGCCTGCACCTGTGTTCTGCCTGGGGCCACCCTGCTTGAAGTATAAAGTAATCTGAGATGGCTGCCCCTTTTGTTGGGCTTGGAGAGTCCCAAGAGATGCCAAGCTATGAATCTAGGCTGGCTGCTATTACTGCTGGGCCTCAGACTCACTGAGGCCAGCTGTTGTTTATTTGATAGGATTTAGAAAAATGTAAAACATGAGCCACGACCACCATTCCTATGGAAAAGCAGCTTGGGTGGGCCATAAGTTGGGTGGGGTGGTATCTGTGAGGATTTCCAAGGCAGGTCAAACACTGTTAGACAGGTTGACAGAGTCTCAGATATTATTACAGCTTGCTGGCTCTGTGGCTGTGTCCCTGTAAGGGGAGGGCCCAGAAAAGGGACAGTAGCCTCTGCTTGCCTTGATGCCAGGCACCTCAGCCTCTCTCAATATGCCACTGGTGCCCCTCAAGCTGTCACCCTGGTGCTGGACTCAGAGGGAGCAATTCTGAGTAGGTGAGTATATATGTGGGCTCCTTAAAAGGAAAAGCTTGGGATTCCAGATGTTTCTTCCAATGACTCAATCCACACAGATTTTTGCAGCCAGAAGTTGTGGAGACTTATCTTCCTGTACTGTAACCCTGAGATGGGGGGCCTGTTATTGGGCTGGGACTCCTCATTAGTGAAATATCCTTCCTGAATTTTTATCTACCACATGCGGGTGTGGACCAACCCCTTCCACTCTTACCAGTCTAGATGGATATGGTTTCTTAACCTGTAGTTGTCAGACTTCCATTCAACTCAATTTCTGATAGTTCTGAGTGGTGGTTTTTCTCTATTTTAGTTGTAATTTTATATGGTTGTGAGAAAAGGCAAGCCATGTCTGCCTACTCTGCCATCTTGACCAGAAGTCTGGATACATGCACTTTGTATTGACTTTCCTTGGTAAAAGCCAGGTGCTCTCAAGCCTAAAGACGTATAGGCCTGAGTTCGTTGCTTGCTATGGTTTTAGGAAATTGATCATTTGCAACTCTAATGCTGATAGACTCATTTGTTGCCAATGCAAAGAGACCATTATTATTACTTCCCTAGCCTCAAAGTTAATTGAAACCTAAGTTTATGCCTTCATTGATGACAGATGAATAGCAGCATTTAAAGCATTTATAAAAAAGAGTATCTGATTGCTCATTCTGGATTATCAATTTGTTGAAGGAAATGGTGATTCTATGTGCAAATGGGAAGGTACATAGAATGGACCAGAGTACGGGGACTGCAATTCTGGGGGCTCTGGGTTGGTGAATTGAGATACAACAACAAAAAATTCTTAGCAGAATTGTCATCTTCCTCTTTTCCTTTGTCACAGCCAGAAAGGAGTTCATTGGATTTAGGACACTGAACATTCTCTTCCTTTTTAGTTTCCATTGGAGAAGCAGGTAAATGATCCAGAATCTATGATGCACTCTTTTTCTAAAAAGAAATTTCCACTGCTTGATATACTCTGCTACAAACTCTTTGGGGGAGATAAGACATCAGGTTCTGTCCAGAAGTTATCCAGCCATGTAATATGAAAAACAGAGACATTTATTGAAGAAGATACAAGACACAAGAAACATTGTACATAGGACAATGATGCCTCAGTCCCCTTCATTGCAGGCATCTTGAAAGCTCACACAGTTCTCCCAATCACCATCAGCTATCCCATCGTATTTTCCTAAATCTCATCTAGGGTCTGAAATCTCTTTCCTTTCAAAGATTATTTTAGTTTGGGGGAAAAACAGAAGTTGCAAGACATTAAGTCTGGGCTGTAGGGGGGCTGAGTCACCTGAGTTATTTGCTGTTTCACCAAGAAATTCTGCACAAGACATGATGCATGAGCAGACATGTTGTCATGATGAAGATGCCAATCACCAGTTGCCCATTGCTCTGGCCTTCTGAATCATCTGAATAGTTCTGCAGAGGAATGGTCAAGCTTAACGCAAAATTTAGTGCAGATGTGTTGCTCTACCTACTAAATATTTGGAATGTGACAGCCACACAGTACACACGCTCACTCAATGGTGTCTACTGTCCCCATTGACTAGTACAGTGAAATCGTCATTGCTCACACATGTGCATTCCAGTCTATTCTCCTTGGTTGCCAGGTTACATCTACATCACACAATCCATTCTTGTTATACTCACAATGGCTGGACTTTTTCCAGACAGACCTTGAATACAGAGAGAGGAAGAGGCAGGCAGAAAGAGAGAGAGAGAGAGAGAGAGAGAGAGAGAGAGAGAGAGACTACATACTACCATCTCCCAAACTAAATTGTAAGTTCTGTACAGGTATTGGTTACACCTTATACTCTGCATCCAACATGTTTAGTGTATTGTCTTGCACGTAGCAGGTGCTTAACATTTGTTTGCTGTGGGTGGCAGTGATGTGATAAGTCTGCATTACTCCTCCATTGACTCTTTTTCTTTCTTACCCTCTACACAACAAAATCAGTACAATTTTATTAAAACCCATATTATTTTATTGGGGAAGAAGCTTTGGGAGCTTCAGTTATTGACTCAGCAAACCACAGGATGTCTGTGCAGAGAGCAGACCACAGCGGTCTGGTGGCCAGCTTGCATAGACATGTACACCCTGGGACCCTCCAGATCTTCCAGTTACCCCATGTGACCTTTCACCAACGCACTGCTGACTTGATCAGTGGTGAAAGTCTTTGTTTTTCTACTTTTTGAGACCTTAAAAGAAATATAATACATACCCCTCCAAAATAAACCCTTCTTATTTAACAGTTGCAATGTCATAAAGAAAGACACACAGTTTAACAATGTAAATAATGATGAAGAAAAGTGTACACTAAATGTTTACCGTATGAATCTTGCCTCTGAACTCAACACCAAGTCGACCCTCTGTTTTCCAGAATCAGAGTTGATAATTTTTGCAGTAATATCACCATTGCAGAGAAGGCTCTTTTAACACATGTTCATTACTTTTTCCTGGAACATAGCAACAGTATTTTTTTCTCTCCTAGAATGTATCTTATGCTAGGAAGAAAAATGCTGAGTTTCTTTCTAACAATGTGAAATACTACCCTCAAAAATAAAGGATCAAACAATTCATAAATCTTGGAATAATATTAGACTTGGGGATAAAGAACTAATCTTTCATGATACTTGAAAAAAGGCAATTTTAAAGTCTTTCGAAAATAGCCTATTTTTTGGTGGCATGAAGTTCTCAGATGGCAACTGTCAGGAGTTGTGCATAGTGATTGGTTTGGGTTCATTAAGTTTCAGAAACAACTTCTCCTAGGGCTGTTTTCAGCATCGTTCACACTTCTGAGATCACTCTTCTGTATGCTGAGTTCACCAGGGCAAAGCAGTTTGTAAGAAGAAAACTCTGTCAGAGGCATGGAAGGAGTGGATTGCAAAGCATTGGATTGCAAATGCTTTGCATTCAATCAAACCTAAACCAGGTTCCCTTCATTTTTCAAACCTTGTGTGTCCCAAGAAAATTTAATCCACATGTGTCTTATTCACTTACAGTGAAATCATGGAATTTTTAAAAACAGCTGTTTAATGTCAAAACAGTCGTTTTGATATTTTAGCTTCCTCTAGTCAAAACCAGAGCTTCATTTCTCCATCAGAAATTGATTTGAGGATCAAAGACTGAAATTCAATTTGAAACTTTAAACCTATTCTTCTGAGGTGAATGTTTCAAATCTGTCCAAAGAGCTGTCCCTCCTAGAGAACTCATAAAATGGGGAGACATTTTGCTCATTTATTTCTGTTCAGCAATAGAATTTGGGACAACTTTCATTTGGAGACATTTGAAATGTCAAAAATGTTTTGTTTTTCAAAAGGCAAAAAGACAAAGGCACAACTAAGTGCTGTTATAATGCTTTTCCATTCTGAGAAATGAGATTAGTTCACCCAATATTAATTAAGCACTATAACATTGTATTAGTCAGAGTTCTCTGGAGGAACAGAACCAATAGAATGTGTATCTTTACATAAAAAGAGACTTATTTTAAAGATTTGGTTTATGCTATTAGGGGTGCTGAGAAAATCCAAGATATTTAGTTTGCAAGCTGGAGCTCCTGGAAAGCCAATTTTTAGTTCTAGTCCAAATCTGAAGTTCTGAGAACCATCTGAGCTGATAGTAAGTTCCAGTCTGAGAGCTAACAAATTACAGATCGAAGAAAAACTGTTGTTTTAGTCCAAATCTGAATGCTTAGAAAGACCAATGTCCCAGCTCAAAGAGGGAGGGCAAGTTCCCTCTTACGTAACCTTTTTGTTCTAGTCAGGTGTTCAAATGATGGGACGAGGCAAACCTGTATTAAGAAGGATAATCTGCTTCACTCAGTCTGTGCATTCAAATACTAACAGCCATTGACTGCTTAAGAGAATACTTCCAAACTAACGGCCATAACTTCTAACTATCTAGTCTAAAACTTGCAAGTATTCTTTCCTTTCAAATTCTCAGCATGTGAAATAGTGGTATTAAAGTCTTCTGTTCTGTCAGCTACAAGAGGCTGCTTGAGATTTTCCCATTGTAGCTTGGAAATCATGAGTTTTTGAATCCTGTGTTCAAATCCCAGTTTTCTCCTTTACTGGAGATCTCTCCATGTTTCAGTTACCTGTGTAGTTATTGCTGAGGCGAGAATGGGGAGCCAATGACACCTACCTCATGGGATTTTTGTGATGAGAGAACACCTTAAAACAGACCAAAAAACAACTATTTTTGGCAGTAATTATTTTTAAGGTTATCTGTACCAGAATCTGTGAAGAAACTATGGAATGACTCAGCAGACCTTGAACTTCCATTTTTACTACAGAAAAATAAAATAAAGGAGCACAGGAAGAACAAGGAAAATGTGCTTCCTTGCTGAAAGTAATTTCTGAGGGCCTTAAACACTGTGTCTGCTATGTTCTGATTTGTGAAGAATCGTCTTTTTTTTTTTTTGCTTTCTTTTCAAAAACATCCCTTAAATGCTAACAGTGTTATTCCTTTCATATTGACAAATATCAATGGGGAATTCATACTTACAAAATCCCTTTGTGATACCAAGAGTCAAACTTTTGACTCCAGTAAATGAGTGATTGGAGAATGCCCTTAAACTTACTGAAGGCAGAGAGAGGAAAATAGTTGAGAAATTTAACTATAAACATGATCTACTATCAGGTCCCAAGTGCTTTAGCATAATACACATAACTTCCTTTCTAGAATATATCATTTAATGATAGTACTATTATGGAATTCATACCTGTGTGATTTTTCAGTCCTATTTGCAAGTTTACTGTGAAAATTTGGATAATCGCTTAACATTTCTGAGCATTAGTTTTGTATCTAAAATTTGGGAAAAATAATATTTATCTCAGTGTTATTGTGGATATTAGATGAAATAATAATTATCAAAATATTAAGCATATCGATAGAGGTCTGGCAGGCAATATCTACAGGTGTTATAAAATGTCTTACTGGCCTATTGGGTTGCCTTGCTTCTAATTCAGCTAACTGTCAAGAATATAACTTAAAAAACATTTAACATTTTATCTTCATGCTGATCAAATCGAATACTCAGATATCTTTAATAACTTTCCATGAGGTGTTCCTCCGTGCTTTTTGAGAGGTACCCCACACCCTGCTTGCAATCTAGGACGACTAATAATCTAAAAGAAACAAAGAATTGTGAGGGGAATCACGGTTTTATTTATAAAGTAAACTTATAAGTAAATATAGATTATTTTAGACCTTACACTAGAGAGATGTGATAAGTGCTTGTAGGCAAGAAATATTTTGAAGTGCATAAAGGAAAGAGGAGAATTTCTTTCCCATCACAGAAGAAATGCCAAGATGGGCACTAGGCTCACTGTGGAGATCATTTTGTGAGCTATGTAATGTCTAATCACCATCTTGTACACTTGAAACTAAAATAATTTTATGTCAACAGTAATTTAAAAATTTAAAAAGTAAAATAAGAAAAATGGCATAGTTCTCATAACAGTCGTCTGATGACTAGAATCACAGTATGAAGCTGAGTTGAAACCAAGGACATATCACACCCCAGGATTTAGATTTTATCTCCATCCCTTTCTCCCTGACTATTGTGATAAAGTGCTGAGTTCCTGCTTGCCATGGAGAGGAGGTTGGGGGTTGGCGGAGGATGGTGGAAAGAAAATATTTAAAAAGATAACTGTTGGAAGTTTAGGTCAGTATCCCAATAGGTTTAAAAAAAGCATTAAAAGCATCTATGCTGGCACTAACATAGTTTGAAAACTGTAAATTGCCATTTTGATCACGAGAAAGCATTGAGTAAACATCTGTGTGTGGCATTACACAAAGAAAACTAAAGAAAAAGGTCCACTTGTGCATGTATAATTAGAGGGTATTTTTATGAAGGCATTGATACAGGCAGTACGTCCACAGAATTCTGCCTGTTCAGGTGTGCCCAATAGATGAGGGGACTCTGGAAGTGTGTTACTGTATCCCGTAAAGTTAGAAGGATTGCCTGGAGAGATTGCCAGTGAGGAACTCTGGTGCTGATCAAAAGAAATCTGGCAGAAACAACTGCTGGCGAAGGAGCTGTTGAGACTCTTTTCTAATCCATGTTTGAGAGGGCAAATGACAAGCACGTCCTTCGATAGAGTCCAGGATGTTTAACAGTCATCAGGCGCCAGATACTGAACAGATCATGTACGAGATGTGTATTTATCCATGTGAATGAAGTAGGTAATGTCTTAAACATGCTTCATAATGTGAAACATGTTGAAGATAGTTTTTGAAAGAATGTTTGATTTAATAAATGCTAACAAAAAAAAGAGTATCTTCAAATGGGGGAAAGGCAGAGAAAGAAGATATCTTTTTCTTTGTGTTCCTATGTTTCTCCAGGGTCACCAAAAAGTCATCTTTTAAAGGAATATAGTATAACTTTTTCTGCTTCTTAAAGTAAAATGGCAAAATAACCTGCCAGGAAGCTCAAAGGAAAGAATCAGCTACCAAGATAAAGGGACTTTTAATGGCTATTTTATCCAATTATATAATGCAACTTACACTATGGCCCTGACACAGACAGCACAGAGAAGAGGCCATTGTGAAGAAACCTGCTTGTGTATTTATTTTTCAAATAGGTAAATTGCCTGGCTTTTCTTGGAGAGATTTATTTCATGAAGGGAGAAGAAACTCCTGATTCATTTCTTTTTATACAGACATATTTCTCAGCAGTTTGAATGGACTGCTTTACTTTGCAAATATATTAGTTCTCCAAATAACTGTAAAACTGTTATTTCATTGCTGCTACTCTGATAATTATTTGCAGAATCAAATAATTCTTCAGTTTGATACTGTTTCTTAGGCCTAGGAAACAAAGTTTTAATCAAGGACGTTAGAGTTCTAAGAAGTTACAACTCTAATAGCCTTGGTAATTTTATCCTTAAAGTAAGTCAGTTGAAAATTTTGAAGATCAAGTCAGTAAAACTATGAATGAGACTAGTGACCTTAGCTGCAGGAAATGAAATGCTGATATCTCAGTAAAAAGAGCAACATAGACCAATACTTCTGGGATCCATGTACTTGATGGACAGTGGTGCCTCCATGTGTCTGCCAGCTCCAGAACCCCTTCTGAGAGGACTGGCTAATGCAGAATGAACCTTGTTCATGACAGCTACTTGGAAACATGCTTACCCACCATCATGGCACGGGCTTTACCTGAGCCTGAGGGGACCTAGAAGTTGAGTAAGTTCATTAAGTATGGGGCTCAATCCTGGATGTTGACTGTCTAACCAGCTCGACCATCTTAGCTCCACCCCTGACCTGCTGAATGAGAGCCCGAATCAGCAATCTGTGTTATAACAAGCCCCCCGCAACCCAGGTTTTTGTTATGATGCTAAAGTTTGAGAACCACTGCTCTAGACTGTGAAGTACAGGGGAGGGGCCTTAAATTCATCCTTGGGCCGCCAGAGACAGCTTCTGAAATGAAAGGTCATTCATTTGGATAAGGATATGCCAGGAGGAGAAAATTGGAATGCATGTTCTATAAAAAGTGAGCAGTTTAAAAAAAAGTATGGAGGCACTTGTTCTATACAAGGTTTAGTTCTGAAAATGGCACATAAAGTGTGGATGTGGAGGAAAAATAAGGGGACAGAGGGAAATTTGTAGGCCGAAGTTGCAGATCTTGTCTTAGCAGGGAGAGGGAGGGAATATTCAGATGACTACCAGCTTTCCAGGACGGGTACAGAGAGTGGTGTCACCAAACGAGGTATGATATGCAGTGGGAGAACATGCATATGGGCACTTAGGCCTGTTGAGTTTTAGTTGCTATGGGCCAACCTTGTGGAGGTTGATATTCACTAGGAGATTACACGTTCGGTTCTGAAATCCCGAAGAGAGAACAAGCTTGGGACTGAATAGAATACACGAGAGTGAAACCCAGAAGAAAAGATAAAATTCCTTAGGGGATACAATGAGGAGCTATAGCAATTTTGTTTTCCTTAACTGTTAATAATCTTTTAATAATCTGATAAAACTATTAGTCCTCTTCTCAGAGAAATAAATTTACAGGTAAAACTTTGCATATATTCTCTGTGCTCGTGGACCTTCCCAAGCTTCCCTTTCCACGTCTAAGGGTCTAAGAGAAGAGCACTTGATGTTCCAGTTGCCTTAGAAACAGTGACTGAAATAGTACCAGCTCATAACTTTTGTGGTAAATACTCAACATCTGTTACATGACAATAACAACAAAATAAGTGTTTATTAATTTATATTCTTCAAAGCCCCACTTAAATTCTCTCATTTAAATTTTTCTCCATCAGTTCCCCTCTTTCTTTACTCTCTTCACCATGCACATCTTGCTTCCAGAAGGAAAAAACAAAGTAAAGCCAAACAGGTCCTTCTGTCTATAAATGCAAATCCCCTTGCCCTATGTCCTTTCACTGGCTTTGTTTTTTAGGTATCAGAAACAGGAACTTGCTTTATCTGGCGTAGTATTTCTCACAGTACAGCAGCTGAAAGGCCACAGGCAGGCCAATCATGCTGTTTCAAGCCATGGTTTTGAATCCAGGCTTTAAAATGTATGAATTTTATGACTTAAGCTTCCACATCTCAACTTCTAACACCCAGTTTTCTCACCTGTGAAATGGATAAATGCTTTCTCTTTTGCAGAATACAATTGGGATTAAATAACTTAGATTTTGCAGAAATTAATCGGAGAACTCTCTGAACGGTCTTCCCCTAGATCCGGGTCGGAGCCGAGACCTGAAGGAAGTGCCCATAGGAATGATTAGACATTATTAGGCAGCTAAACCGTCCTAGGACTTTTAACACAACAAAGAATAAAATATTTACCAGCTCTCTTCTCAGAGAACATGTTGTCTGTGGTTGGAAGGAAATAATTTTGATAAGCTAAATGGAGTGTGAGGTGAGCTGCATCCGTGCCCAAAGAGTGTTTTGAGTAAAAACAGATGGTCATTAAGCTCTACTCCCTGGGAGGATTGGTTCAATTTAGTTCAATTTAAAAGAGCGATTTAATTTGTTATGTAGGTTGTACAGACCTCAGCTATGTCCAATCACTGACTTCAACCTTTTTCACCCTGCCTCCATGTGGCTCACAGCTTCTCCTTGAAATAAATGTTCAATAAATATTTTTAAATATTGAATTAATAATATGCAAATTAGATGAACACCTTACATCCCTGAATGTTTGTTTCCATAGTCTTAGGGTGGCTAAAATATTGCAGTGAATTTAGTTGTGGGGGTACAATTGGGGTTTCCCCAAATGGCAAACTTGATATGGCATGCTTCACTGAAGGAATATTCTAGAGCCAGGGCTTACTCTGATTTTATTTTGAATCTCTGCATAACTGACACCATGTACCTAGAAAAAGTTATGAGTGTTAGGAAGCCTGGGGGGGGGCTGACAGGCTTCCTGTCAGAGGCAGATTTGGGGGTGCTGAGGTATCCCTGCCTGTGATTAATTCTATTTTTTTTATACTTCTGGCTATTTTTTTTTCTGAGAAAAAGGGATTCAGAATTTAAATTGTTTGAAAACTTGAAAAATATTTAAGGTTTACACAATTGCAAAAAAAATAAAACCATAACACATTTCTCAATTTACATTATTGATTTCACATATTTATATTTCACTTTAAAATTTTTGTTGAGTTTTTCTTTTGTATGAATAATATCTCTTTATCACCTGGCCACCACTCATATGTCCCCCTATTTTAGTTTCCTCTTCAATAAATAAATAGCAAAAGCTGTACTTCTATAGCTTATGTGGCAAATGCATGAAATTGCCAAGTGAAATGTCATGGCTTTAAAAAAAAACCTATTTTCTGATTTTTGTTAGCTCTTCTCTACAATTTACTCTTCCCCATAAAGTAAGAGCTCTCATATTTCACCATTTACTTTCATGCCCAATCTGTCCTCCCACTTTTCTGATCAAACCACATTTTATGTCTGGCCAACCCATTTGGCTGTGATGCAGGGAAGAGAGAAATGAGCTGCACAGCCAAATGCACACATGATAGAGAGGAGCTTACGTTTTAGGAAGACCAATAGGTGTTAAGAAATAAAACATTTCCTGATTCATTTTTTTAAGTGAGATGAATATGTTTAATTTGGGGAAGGAAGCCTGGATTGGTTTCAAAACAAGAGATTTGTTACACTTACTATCGATTCCCTGCAAAAGGTGACAAACCACTTAGTGTAAAATGGAGCGAAATCTTTAGTGATCAGCACATCAGCCTGGGAAAAATGGACTCTGAAATGTTTCAAGCTCTCTCACAAATCACTGTGAAAATGAGAGCCTGGAAGAAGATAAGACAAATTCTAATATATTGCTTATACATTTACTCCACTCTTACCCTCCAAAGTACCTTGAATCAACTTTAGAACCATTTTTGGATCAGTGCCTATGAAAAGAGGTACTATGGGCCAACAAGTTCTCCTTTTAATTAGGGGATGCACATAATTTAGGGGAATAAAGATGCATCTTAGAGGCTTTGTTTCATGATTATTGGTCACAAACTTCCTTTTTTAAATTAAAATTAACTTGTAATAAAAAGAGGAACCACACTGTAGTACAGATTGATTGCCCTAAATTTCTCTCCTTTAATTTTTTTCACCCAAGTTATAGGAAAAAATAAATAATGGGAAGAATGTTCTTGAATTTCCAAGGCTAAATGAATTTGGTAGTTTTGGTTAAATGGGTTGTAGGAAACAGTGATAGCCCATAGAGGTAAGGAAGAAATTGTGATATGGGAAGATGTATGAAAACAAAGAACAAAATGGAAAAGTAATGTGGTTTTTAACTAATGTATAAGAATTGGCAAAATATTCTCTGAAGGATCATACACACACAGGTACACACACACACACACTTGTGCAAATTGCTAGACAAGTTCTTCTTCCGCATTCTAAATTGTTGGACAGACATGTGAAAGGAAACCGTACCACAGTATGGGAGATTTTAAGTTGATCAGTCTCAGTCTCTTGCCATTCACCCACCATCTCCATCTAGTTAATTGATTTTTTATAGTTTATATTGCTTATTGTTTTGATTTTTATGTTTTTGGTTGCAAGAAGGCCCAACCTCTTCAATTCCAAAAAATTCAGCAGTTACCATTAAAAATGGAAGTTAGAACCATAGCTAATCTAAAATGTAAGCACGTGGAATTAGAGAGGCTAATGGATTCCATAGTCATCAACCACCTTCCTGCTTTGGATCACAGGCCAGGGGGAGGGGAGCATGGTTTAAACATGTGAAATAAATGCAAAGATTACATAATGCAACTTCAAATTGTAGTTCACTTTAAACAGACCACTGTTATTTAGTGAAATTTGGGGGGGGGGTCTGAAGGGCATGTGGTTTGAGGAGGTATGATTTATGGGATCTGGAAAATCCTTACAAATCAATTCCATCCCTTCCTATCAAGAAACCTGATTGTGGCAGTCAGTTACCTGTTTAAGCTGTATTCTGTTACTAGTCTCTAACCAGTATCTCTGTACAGCTTGTCTTATATATAAGGTAGTAAATAATAACAGAAAGCCATTAAAATAAGTATTTATAGTTAAATCTTTATTAGTCACCCATGAAGGTTTGGGGTTCTGCTATATGGAAAGAATTGTTTCTATAATACCCTAGTCTTATAAGACCTCTTTACTCAATACAGTCTTTTGTTCTACAGGGAAATTTTTCACTTCACACAGCAGTCTAGGGTGTCACAAAAAGTTGCTAGAAAAACTTGGCTCTCCATTTCTGGTTTCTGTGAACTTTCTCTTATGACATTGTTCAATGCTATGCATATTCAGGACAACATCTTAGTAAAAAGGGGTAGACACAAAGCTCCAAAGGAATCAAGTTACTAACTAGACCAAAGCATGGGTCAAATAGAGTTAGAGAACACTGTTGTATAATATCAGAAGATAGCTTCGGGCTGTTACAAAAGTTTTTCATATTTTTTTGTCTTTTTAAAGCTACTGTATACACAAAATAAAATTAAATTAGTCTTCTGTTTCTTGGTTTCAATGACAATAAAACAAAAAGGCATTTACTGGATTTGCCTTGTTGCTTCATTATTTTTTAAGATTTAGAGTCTTCTAAAACACAATATTCCTAATTTTTCCAAAGTTTTGAATACTATGTATTAATCACCAGAGAATTTATTTTAATATGTCAGTTCCATGAAATGTATTTCTCTAATAACCACTAATTCCAAAAGTTATATAAGAAATATATAAATATATTAGTGTTTACTATTATAAAAACATTTAATAATTGTATATATATTTATATGTATACCTATATGTTTTTAAACATTCAACTTATAGTTTATAACTGAACATACTGTATTTTAGAAGGTTTCTATAGTTTTATCATTGTGATTTTAGAGTGTTTTTTCACAGATAAAATTTTATGACTGCCATTTGACTCCAGCATATTATTATATCAAAGTTTATTTAATCTAAAGTGTCCATAAAAAGAAATATTAATAATTCCCTTTGATCTATAGCTACTTAATGAAAAATACATTCTTAGTTTCAACTTAAGATGTAGTAACATGTTTTTATTTATTTACTTACTCCTGGTAGAGTCAACAGCTCAAAAGGCTGAGTATGGTGGAGGCGGGCAAACACTATTGATGAAGAAACTCCTGTGTGTATGTGTGTGTGTGTGTGTGTGATCTATTTGCATGACCAAAAGCCAATTGCTAGACAAGTTCTCCTTCAGCATTCCAAATTGATGGACAGGCATTTGAAAGGAAACCGCACCGCAGTATGGGAGATTTTAAGTTGATCAATCTCACTCTCTCTTGCCATTCACCCACCATCTCCAACTAGTTAATTTATTTTTCATAGTTTATATTGTTTGTTCTTTTGATTCTTATGTTTTTGGTTGCAAGAAGGCCCAACCTCTTCCATTTTAGAAGTTTAAAATGGGGGAAATAGAGAGAAAGCTACCAAACAAAGAACCATACTGAAATTGAAATATTTTAACTAAAAAAATTATTCTTTCCAGCCTCCAGGATGAAGACAAATTGTAGTTAGGTATTGTGATGAAATAATTACAAATATGTTTTCTCCAAAACCCAAAGAGACTAAATGGTTTTTCCAACAAAATATGGTAACATTCACAGAAGCTTTCGAATACCTATGAGACTTGTGTGTCTTTTTTTGTGACCTATGTGTTTTATCTAATTGCTGCTTTTAGAGTTATATAGATTATGATAAATGTCACTTAGTGAATTTATTTTTAGGTTTTTAAAAGTGATTTGTTCTGAATTTTTGCTTGAGAATTATTTAAATAAACCAGTATTCATGAAGTATAGCAGAATAAAACAAATTGATATTTTAAATAAGGAAACTGGCCTTTATATTTATGAAACTTTTTGTACTACAAACTAATTTTGCTCTCTTAAAATTCTGGCTTCCCTGATTTTCACAATACCCCACTTCCTTGGTTTTCCTATTATCTCTTGGGTCTTCCCATTTTGTTTTTGTTTTTGTGTGATTGTTTTTGCCACTTTTGTCTGCATCCTCTTCCTAATTTCTAAAAGTAAGTTTCCCACAGTATCCTCTCTCCTCTGTTGTGAATCTCTCCCTCTTCGTTCCACAGCTTCAATGACCACCTCTGCAAAGATGGTTTCATAGCCCGTGTGTCTAGTCCTGGACTCTCTTCTGCATTTTTTCCTGTGTGATTAAATCTTCATTTATCTTGCTGCAAACACTAAAAACTTAACACTTTCAAACCGATCAGATTTTCTTTAAAACCTTCGTTAATTTTCCTTGTGACTTTCCAGATTCTGTTAACAACAGCAGCATTTCCTCATCCAGTCTCCTTAAGGATCTCGAATGTTAGTTATTTTTTTCTAGTTTCTAAATCAGTCACCCTATTGCCATGTCTGTTCCCTCTCTTCCATTTCTTCTCTCCGACCCTTATTCCGGGCAGTCATTATTTTGCTCCTGGCTAGTATAACAAAATATTTTTGGTACTCTGCTCTGGGTGGTGTGTTTCAGTTGGGTGGGAATTGACTGGTGACCAAAAGGCTGTGGGTTTGATTTCCAGTCAGAGCACATACCTAGGTGGAGGGTTCAATCTCCGTGCATGCACAGGATGTGGCCAATAGGTATTTCATCTATATACCTTCCTTCCTTCCTTCCCTCCTTCCACCCTCCCTCCCTTCCTTCCTTCCTTCCTTCCTCTTTCTCTAAAAGCCATGAACAAATGTCCTTGGGTGAAGATATATGAGATCTGTCCAGAAAAAGTACAGCCATTGTTCATATAACAATGGTTTGCACAACATTGATGTAACCTGTCGGCCAAGGAGAGTGGACTGGAATGCGCATGTGTAAACAATGACAACTTCACTGTACTAGTTAGTGGGGGTGTTAGACGCCACTGAGTGAGCATGTGTACTGTGTGGCCATTGCATTCAAAATGACTATTCCAGTAGAGGAATAAATCTGCATTAAATTTTGCATTGAGTTTGGACATTTATCCACGGAAACTATTTCGATGATTTGGAAGCCCACAGCTATAGGCAACTGGTGACTGGCAGCTTCATTATGACAACATGTCTACTCTTGCATCATGTCTTGTGCAGAATTTTTTTGCAAAACATCAAATCACCCAGGTGACTCAGCCCCGTTATAGCCTAGATTTGGCGCCCTGCAGCTTCTGGCTTTTCCCCAAATTAAAATCACCTTTGAAAGGGTTGCGATTTCAGGAAAATACAACAGGGAAGCTGATGGTGACTGGGAGAACTGTGTGAGGTCCCAAAGTGCCTACTTTGAAGGGGACTGAGGCGTCACTGTCCTATGCATAATGTTTCTTGTATCTTGTATCTTCTTCAGTAAATGTCTCTATACTGCAATATATCCATCCATGCACTGGACAGATCCCATGTATGTGTGTGTGTGTGTATTTGGTACTCTTGCATCCTCTCTCTCCTGACTCTGAAATCCATCCTCCACATTTACAAATAAATCTTCCTAAAGTGCAGTTTTAATTATATTTGTTTTCTACCAAAAATCCTTAAGAATTTACTATTTTCTGCTGTGTTAAGTATCATATCTTCACCCTGGCACTCAATCTACCAAAATATGGCGTTGCCATACCCTCATCCTCTCAAAGGACTCTGCACCTCAGTCAAACAGAACTGATGGGTATTCTTAGGATAAACTGAGTCCTACCTTTTTGGCTTCATCAACACTTACTTTCATGAAGGATATCCCACTTTGCCATCCATCTCAACTTGTTAAAATTCCACTTAGTCTTCAAATGCTACACTCCTGCTCCCTAGCTAGGTGAGATTCCTTCCTTTTCCTTTTTTGTTTTTGTTTATATGGCATTGTGTTCGTATGTTTCTAATGGTAGCTTCCTTATTCCACTTTGCACGTCAGCTATTTAAGAATGCACTTCAGTTCAACACATTTTTAGATATATGTGACATTAGATAAAATGCGTGTGTTTCAGTATAAGGTGTGTGAGGGAAGGGGCTGCCTTATTCATATTTGTCTTTGATGTATTACACAGCAGGGGCCTATGCTTTACTGAGCTGTAAAAAGCAAAGACCCACAACTTCTAGTACATGCACATTTAGACTTAAATCTGCTCAGCAGCTAGTTGAGATACCTAGGAAATATTCCATCATTTTAATCCTACAGATTATTTTATTTCCGAGTTTAGAAGTCAGGATGATCCCTTTCAATTCTTTTAAAAAATATTTTTTGGTTTTTTCTTTTTTTATAAATTGTATTTCAGTGATTGTGCTATTACAATTGTCCGGATTTTTCTCCCTGTGCTCCCCTCTCCCTCAGGCAATCCCCCAACCCTTGTTCATGTTCCCGGGGCATGTGTGTAAGTTCTTTGGCTAGTTCATTTCCTGTGCTGTATTTTATAGCCCCATGGCTATTCCATAACTACTGATTTGTACTTCTTAATCCCCTCACCCATTCTCTCACACCCGGTCCCATCTCTTTATTTTAACCTATGCATCTTAATTATGATGTGTCTTGTAGTGGGCCTCTTTGCATCCATGTTGTTTGGGATTCTCTGTGCTTCTTGGACTTGCATGTCTATTTCCTTCACCAAATTAAGGAAGTTTTCTTTCATTATTTTTCAAATTGATTTCCAGTTTGTTTGAGCCAAATTTGATAACATAAGCAGGGCACAAGATCTCAAATGCTCCTTCAGTTTTTTTAATGAAGTGGAATTAAAGCTGATTTTAGTACTTATGACCAGGGGCAATCTCTGCTTCTGTATTCTGTATTGTGGTATTCTGTATTGTGGTATTCTGAATTAAAAGTTGTAAAAATACAAAAAGATACTTTTGGTCTTTATTCATGTTTTCTTGCATTAGATCACTCTGCTTTATTTTCTCATCAATAAATTGGGGAACAATATTATCTGCTTCATATGGTGCTTGTGATATTTACTTGAACTAATATATGGAGAGCACTTAGAACAGTGTCTGGCATAGCGTGAACGCCTGAGGGCATTTAGCCAACATTATCAGTCACAAGCAAGGCCGCTCCTTTCAGGAAGCAATGGACACATCTGGAGTCGGGACCCTATTTCCCCTGCTCTATATCTTTGTCTGAATTCCCCGTAGGCCCTGCATACCCAGATAATTGGCACTACAGTGAACCGAGCCCCTTTCCCTCCTTCACCTAATATACCCATAACCAGGTCTGAGTAAATGTTACCAGTGTGGTTAGATGGGGGATTCTAATGCTTTCTTTTTCATGGTGATTCCATACCAACTGTTTATTTAAGACTATATATACTATGTTAGTTTCACAAAATGCAAGCTTCATACAAAATAGGGACTGGGTATGATTTATTCACAATGCCTCAGCCTTGACACACTGACTTGAGTACTGTAGGCTTGTATTTGTTGAATGAACAAGTAGGTTAATGGAGTTAAAAAAGTGAGACATGATTTGTTTTTCTGACCTTTACAAGACATCTTACAGATGAATTGTTCTTTTAAGAACAACTAACCTGTAATTGTTTTTGGTACAAATTATTCCTTCTTTTATATTAATAGCTTCTTTGCTATAACTCAGTAAAGTAATTCTATTTGTTTTCTTGTGAACCCTCAAATAAGAAATTGGGAGTAAAATCTTGTTAATATATAACAGTATTAGAATCATTCCATTTCACCTACATGAAAATAATCTAAGAATACAAAATAACAGGTGCTTAGTATGAGCCAGTCACTGTTCTAAATATTTTAATGTTTTGAAAAATAAAACACATATATTCCTAAGTGCAATGTGGTATTCTGAATTGAATCTTGGAATGGAAAAAGGACATTAGTGGAAAAACTGGTGAGATCTGAATAAAGTCTGGAATTTAGTTAATTGCAATGTACTGACATTGGTTTCTTAGTTTTGCCAAATGTACCATGGGAATGTAAGAGGATAACATTAGCAGAAACTGGGTGAAGATTATATGGGAACTTTGTGTACTATCTTTCCCACTTTCCTCTATATCTAAAATTATTCCAAAAATATTTTATTAATTTTTTTTATTTGTCTAAACCTCAAAACAAACCTATGATACAAGTAAGAACCCAAAGTCTAGAGAGGTTGAGCACCAAGACGCTGGCATTAAATACAGGCATCTCACTCTAGGTTATACACTTTTAACTAATGTTCTTTGTCTCTTGAATCAAACGATCAGGAAGCCATGTAACCAGAGTGAAGGTGGGGTGAGGGGAGGCAAAAGAGTGTATAAAGGGGATAAATGGTGGGGAAGGAGAAGCCCTGACTAGGAGTGATACACAATACAACATATAGATGATGTGTTATAGAATTGTACACATGAACCTATATAATTTTATTAACCAATGTCACCCCATAAATTCAATTAAAAGTAAAAAATATAAAAGTCATACAGTATTTATAACCTTAGTTTAGTTGATAATTCTACCTTTTGAGGCTCTAGCCATATTGATGAAGGCGTGTCTATTATGTGTTGCGATGATATTTCTCAAGAAGCCTGAACTGGGCACTGTTGATTTCCTGATTCCAGAATGCTGGACAACCAATACCCACTGCCATGACTTCAAATTCCAACTTTGATGCATTTTAATTGGTTCTCATGGTTGTGTCTTCAGTTCATTAATTCCAGACTGAGATGTTGAATTATGTAGTCATTTCAGGTTTATGGGGAAAGCAACTATCCTAGCTCCCTGCACTGGTACCTATTCTGCCACCTTTCCTGGGGGTCAAGTTTCTACAAGGACCATACAGTCATGCTTCCTCTGTCAGACTATTTATATAAGATGCATAATTTCTGAAAAGACTGAAAAACATGGGGAGTAGGAAACATAGTAAAGCAAAACCACTCTAGAAAAGGTAAATTAAAAAACACTCATGAACTTTAAAGTCTATGGCCAGAACTTTAAACTTATACATAGCTAATATGTTCCAAATAATCTTATTGTACACAGCAGTCAAAAATCTCTTTATTCTTTAATGAGTATTTCTAGCTGCTTTCTTAGACCCTTGAAAACTTTATGCCTTGCCTGCACAGCTGGGCCTATGACCACAGGCCCCTTCTTTTTCTCATTATATTGCCTACCTATTTGTAACAATATCCTTTATTGTTTCCTTAACCACAAACAGCACTGTGGGAGAAAGAAACCCTTCACCCTCTTATTTATTTCAGTATGACAGATGAAAATGTGTGTGGAAGGAGAGCCAACAGAAAAGAAAGGCTTTTTTTTCCCTCTTTACTCTTTGATGCTACTATTTCAAAGCACATTTAGCACTTTTTTTTTTCATTCTGCATTTTAATTCAGTCATTGAATACTTAGAAGACTTTCAGTGTTTTGGGGAAAAATGAAATTATTTATGTTTTAAAAAAATAAGGATGAGAGTTCAAAATGTATCCACAGATTTGACTATTGATGAAAACATTTGACACATTGCTACTGAACTCATTTTTCTTCTGGGAACACTACTTGTTTCCACCTCAAATACAGTGAAAACAAAATTTATTGCAAGTCTCATAATGTTTTATGTTTTTTTCTAGGCAATATATTTCCTGTTATGCCTTTGATTTCTTCTCTCTTTGGATAAATTGCTTAAAATTCCTGAACCTGGGAATTATATTTTCTTCTTGGTTACAATGTCTAAGAAGATTAAACAAAGGCTGGAATAAAATTATACATTGAAATTATGCATTGACTCATTGGAATCAACCAAAATTGAGTGTAATATGTAAAGGAAATTCAAGTAGCAGCAGAACCAATTTCTCTCAGGTGTGGTGGGAGATGTACTGGTGCTCTAACCAGTCTTGTTCCCGTGGCCACCAGAGAGTCCTTTGGTCCTGCTCTTTCTCACGTCTCTCCCAAGGCTTTCCCTTCCCCCATCTCCTTTCTTGAATTTTTACCAACATACTCAGAAGGCTGGCTACATTGGAGAAGAGGAGAAAGAGTTTATTCCCCTTTGTTGTTTTTATTTTCTCTGACGACTAAAGTGCTAAAGATACCTCCTATAATCCAATAGAGTTTTAAATTGTTGTTTGTTTTATTTTTGTCCAGGGTAATGCCATGGGTTTGTCCAAATGTTTTATGTTATGCTGCTGAGCTAAAAATTCACACAAATATATGCCTTAGTAAACACAGTGTATTTTTTCTCTCTCAGTATTTAAAACAATATTTTTCTGACAACATTTCCTTAGCATACCATTTAACACGAATGTACATTTTCCCGCAGTTATCACAGCAGTCCACACCTGCCTGAGATACGTACTGGAAATATTAGTCAGCAGGTCCACAGGACCATTTCACTTAGGGTGTTATTTTTAAGGTTTGCGCCCGTATCTCCTTACTTCTCACTCTACATTTCTAAGTCAACAAGTTTTTCATATCCAAACACATGTCCTACTTTTTCCATTGAATGTCACTGGTTCACCCCAGGTTTTGTCTTCTTTTCCTTTTCTCCTTCTTTCTATATTCTAATTATTGTGACCTATAATTTAATGCCAGTTTTGGGGGATACACCGTTATTGTCAATATGTGAGTACCCTGTGTAATACAGACACAAATTCCATATATGCTTTATCTACCAAATATCTATCTTCAATGTTGTTTTCATGTTCTTAGGCTTGTTGGTATTCTCTGTTCCCCAATAGTAGAAAGTGTCAGAATATAATGATTAATAATAAGTCTTTTGTTGACAGGAAAAAGTGGAGAAAATAGATTCTGCTTGTTTTCCAGTATGTTAACTTAAGGTTGTTTAAATGTCTTATACAAAATCATAAACAATTTTGACTTAAATTTAAAATTATTTTGTATGTTTGATGGGAACTCTGAACAATAAATAGAAAATGTCTTTAATATCCCTTAATGATTGACCAATATAGGAAAGCAGTTACCAGAAAGAATGAAGACTTTTACATCAAATGCTTTCAGAGGGTGTTAATGGTCATCTGAATAGGATTATGATGGATGGTATGTTAATCTGAGGCCAATAAGGAACCTTTGCTTGGCAAGATAAACAAAAGTGAATCAGCTAAATATTTTGATTGTAGCATATCCCTGAAAGATGAAAAATAATCTCTATCTCCTAGTCAAATCAAACATTCAACTCTTGAAAAAGTGAAGAAGATTCAGGTTTGGGTAGAATAAGGTTTCACATTCCATAGGTCATTTTCATTGAAGTACAAATAGCTACAGCAAATGATTGTGGGTCTGAGCCACAACCAGAGAGTAAAGAAGGAAAGGACTTAATACATGTAGTTTCTGAGACATATTATCATCATAAAAGGCCATTGACCTCAGTATCTATGCCCTTCCATACACTAAGAGCCAGAAAAATATGATCCAGGTAGGATGATTTCAAATTTAGATTAGAATATGTAAGCAGTAAGCAAGCAACTGTTACATTTTGTAGCATAAGAGAGTTACATTTGCAACTCTGCCATTGAAGGTTAATAACTTGAGTGTGAATGACCTCACCCAGAGAAGTTAATACATTCTCCAAGCATTTCATTTGGGGTGTTACAGTCATCTGTTGAAGGCAACGTAAACAGCTCTGTCTCTATACTTACCTTAACATACCCACAAATGTGATAAAGTATTATTCCTTATGCCAGATAAAGAATGTTCAATTTTTGATTTTGTATCTAGAGAACTTCAAAAATCACATGGACTGCACATTTTCTGAATTACTTTAGTATCTGTGGTTATTATTAAAGGGGAAAAAAAAAACCAAAGGAAAAATGCTTCTTCTTGTACATACATAGCTGATTGCCATTATCACAAAGGGAAGGGAATGAAAACAGACCAAATCGTACATCTGCATTCCACGTTGTTTACTTTGTTATCAAATTAGCTGAAATGAGATACCTAGCTAACTCATGGACATTTCCTAGGCAACCATCATTCTTTACCCGGAATTTTAGCAACATCTTAGAATTCTTAAGATAAGCTGCAAAGAATCAAATGCAAGACTAGAAGAAGAAAAATAAAACAACTTTGAATATTTTTAAGACCCAAAATCCTGAAGCTGTGTAATATTTTCAGGCAAAGAACTCCAAGTATTCGTTCCACACATAGTTAGATATGGGCATGTACGTGTGTCTGGGGAGAGGAGGGGTGACAGGTAAGAAGCAGTAGAATAGAGGAAGAAAGGGAACAGACGGCTTACTTTAGTTACATTTCCTTAATTAAAGAATGGTTTTTATGTTTTATGTCCATAAATATTTACTTCAGCTTTTCAAAATCCCAAAGATTTGTGAATTCTATTCTTTCTAGTTTCATTTGACAAAGATTTTCTATCAAGCACCTTTATTACAGAGGTCATATTACCGGGGCAGTCCTTGGCATAAAGAATTACAGGAACTACTATAAAGGACACATGGATAAAATCAAGGGGGAGGGTGGAGGTGGGGGAGGGAGGTGGGTTCAGCTGGGGTGGGGTGGAGGGATGGGGAGAAAAGGCATACAACTGTAATTGAATAACAATAAAATTTTTTTAAAAAAAGTGCAAGATACCTTTTGTTTCCACAGTTCTTGGCATCCTGTGTCCCCTCCCAAGTGTTTTTGCATGTCAGGATTTTTTCTCCTTTATCTTTAAATTACTCTATAGCTTATCAATGTATTCATATAAATTGTTAGAATACCTATTGCGTTATAGAAACGGTTAAACTTTTGTTTACTATGTCTGCAAAAACTCTTAAGTGAAATATTCCAAAACTCTAAATATAGTTTGCATAAAATAATAAACATTATATTAACTCCCACTTATTATAACCTAACTTTTAGTTCAAAATTGAGTTTCATCTCAATTACCTATTTTTTAATCATGGTAAGAAAACTTAACATGAGATACATCTTAACAAATATGTAAGTGCACAAAGTTGTACTGTTAAGTACATCACTGTAACAGACCTGCAGACTTATTTACCTTGCATAATTGAAACTTTGTACTGATTAACAACAATTCTGCATTTCCCTTTCTCCCAGCCCCTGATAACCAACCACCATGCAACTCTGCTTCTACTTGACTCTCTGGATACTTTGCATAAGTGGAATCACGCAGCATTTGTTTTCCTGTGACCGGCTTATTTCACTGAACACAGTGTCGTCGAGTTTCGGGGGTGCTGTCACATATGGCAGGATTTCCTTTTTTATAAAGCGTATATAACATTCCACTCTATGTATGTCCCATGTTTTCTTTATCCATTTATCTGCCAGTAGGCATTTAGGTTGTTTCCACCTCTCGGCTGTTATGAATAATGCTACACTGAACCTGGGAATTTCGTTATCTCTTTGAGATCCTGATTTTAATTCTTTTGGACACATAACCAGAAGTGGGATTTCTAGATCGTGTAGTGGACGCATTTTTAATTTTTCCAGGTAACCCCATACTGTTTTTTTATAGCAGCTGCATCATCTTACATTCCTACCAGAAGTGTACAAGGGTCCCAATTTCTCCACATCCTTGCCAACATTTGTTATTTATTTATTTAATAATAGCCATCCTAACAGGTGGAATGATATCTTATTGTAGTTTTAATTTTACATTTTTCTTAATGAGTAGTGGCATTGAACATCTTTTCACATAACTATTGCCTTTTTGTATAATTTCTTTAGAGAAATACCTATTCAAGTCCTTGGCCCATTTTTAAATTGGGATTACTTGTTGATGGTAGTGGTTTTATTGTTGTTGTTTTTGTTATATAGGAGTTCCTTATGTATTTTGGAAGTAAATCTCTTTATTTCTGTGCAGATCTGTTCCTTTTCAGTTCGATGTGGTTCTACTTGTCTATTTTTTGCCTTTGTTGAATGTGCTTTTGGTGCCATAGTCAAGATAAATATCAATAAGGTTTTCCCCTGTGTTTTCTTCTTGGAGATTTATAGTTTCATGTCTTTAATCCATTTCAAGTTGATTTTTCTGTACGGTGCAAGGTAAAGGTCCAATTTTATCTCTTCGTGTGTACATTTCCAGTCTCCCCATTGTGTTTTCTTGGTGACTTAGTTAAAGACCAGTTTACTGTACAGATATGCTTGTTTCTGGTCTCTCTATTCAGTTCCATTTATTTGTATGTCTGTCTCTGTGTCAGTACCATACTATTTTAATTACTGCTGCTTTGTGTTATATTTTAAGATCAGGATATGTGAGGCACCCATATTTTTCTTCTCTCAAAAAATTATTTTGGCTATTTGGACTCCTTTGTGGTTCCATTTGAATTTTAGGAGTGTTTTTTAAATGTCATTAGAACTTTTGATAAGGATTACATTATATCTATAAATCACTTTTAATAATATGAACATTTTAATAATATTAAGTCTTCCAATCCATGAACACATGATGTTTATTTATTCCATTTACTTGTGTCTTATTTAAATTCTTTCATAAATGTTTTGCTGTTTTCAGTGTACAAGTTTTTCACCTCCTTGGTTAAGTTTACTTTTAAATGTTTTATTTTTTCTGATGCTGTTATAAATGGGATTAAATTATTTTTCTTTCAGATAATCCATTGTTAGTGTATGAAAACATAAATGATTTTTTTGTTAATTTTGTATCCTACACCTTTACTTAATTTGCTTATTTGTTCTAACAGATTTTTTTTTGTAGAGTCTTTAGTGTTTTCTACATATTAATACCAGGCACCTACAGAGATTATTTTACTTCTTCTGATTAGGATGCCCTTTATTTATTTATTTTTCTTATCTATTTATTTTGTCCAATATTTCTGGCTAGGACATGCAGAACGATATTGAACAATAGTGGAGAGAGTGAGTAGCCTTGTTCCTGATCTTAGAGGAAAACCTTGGGCATATGTGTCTCTTCTCTTTCCCCTCCCACAGACAAGCCAAAGACTAGAAAAGTTGCCAGTTGACTTGCACTGAGCTGGGGAAGGGGCTCTGGTATATAGGTGCAGACTAGTCCACATCTTCCTCAGACATCTAGTAGAGTCAGAGTATTCTTGGAACATCAATTCCCCAAGACATGAGAGGTTGAAGCCAATCCTTCAGCAGCCCCTGGAAAAGTGTAAAGCTCTATCCAGTGTGAAGCTGGTAAATTTTCAGCAAATGAGTTCTTAGTTTTGCCAAACTTGCTATTCAAGATCTGTGGATTAATTGGAACTGTACAAGGAGCTGCTAATATTGAAACTTGGAAGAAGATTTTACAAATTTGCAACCTATTTTAAGAAAGAAGAAAAAGAGCCCTGGCTGATGTGAGGTTCACTGGTTTGATTCCCAATCAGGGCACATGCCTGGGTTTTGAGCCAGGTCCCTAGTAGGGGGCATGCAAGACACAACCACACAATGGTGCTTCTCTCCCTCTCTTTTTCTCTCCTTTCACTTCTGTTTAAAAATAAATAAAAAATGTTTCACAAACAACTATAAAGGACACATGGATAAGAAACCAAGGGACGGGTGGAATCAGGGTAGGGAGGTGGTGGCGGGGGAGTAGTGGGAGGAAAATACAGACAACTGTACTTGAACAACAATAAAATAAAATAAATAAGTAAAATACACTCTTTAGAAAAAGAAAGAGAGAACCAGAAATTGAGGACTGTGCAGCAAGTGCTGCTTTCAACTTGAGGTACAAAAGTTAGAGGTTAAGTGTGAGGTATAGAGATTAAAGACTTTGCCCAAAGAACTGGTCCCTATGTCCTAAGAAAACAGTGAGTGTCACAGACACTGTGATGAAAACCAGACGGTTTCCTAGAAAACTCACAGTCTCTGTGGAATAAGGATAACCTCTGCCTCCAGTCTAGGACACACTTGGTCATTCCTACACCTAGGTGGGCAGATCAGGGTAGGTGTGTGATCATTTTAAGAAGTAGAGTGTGAAAAGAGACACTGACTGCACTGTGTGAAGTGGAGATTAGAAATACAATCTAGGGCTGGTTAAGCTTAGTCTTTCTACATTCCTGGGTTATCACATTAAACTGTCAGTTTGGGATGAATAAAAGATTTTAACTTCCCATACAGGTAGCTGCAGAAGGGAGAGAGAACCCCTTACCTTGCCTACTTGTTGGGCATACATTTAATAGACACAGTTTAAGTACCTAACATTTCAGTCATTTGATCAGAGCTTAGAAAGGGGTTGTGACTGAGAGATACCATTTTACTGTTAGCTACGATTCACAAAAATTACAAGTGTCTCAACTTTTTTCTATCAAAATATAAGTTCATACTTTAGAGAAGATAATCTTAGTTTATGAGTAGGTGGGCTTGGCTTCAAGTATGTATAAATCTTGTTTTTCTTGACCGCAAAGGTTTTGCACCTGTGCTTCCTTAAAGCACATTAGAAAAATTGAAACTTTAGGGAGACTTCTCTTCTCTTTTGCCACACTAGGCAATCACACCTTAACAACCAGAGAAACTACAAATGATCATGGTTCTGAAACTGGCAGACTGATGTGATTAGTTCCCCCGAGTGCCTGACATTCCATGTCAGTGAGTAGAAAGAAAGAAAGAAAGAAATCTTTCCTGCTGGGAATATGGTAGAAATGTTAGAATTCTTTCCAGAAGAAGAAGAAATCCAAATCCACAACAGCACATTGTTTGCATGTTTTTCTAAGCTATATTTTCAGCCTTAAAAATTTTCACGCCGTGCCTCCTGCCAGAATATGACATACACCACTGGGACTGAAACTAGCACCTGTGAGAAAGAAATCCATGACCATTAAAATATTTGGCCCGTGGGTGGGACGAAGCAAATCCTGTTTCACCGAGGTTGAGCTAGGAAAAGGGCGCAGTTTAGTTGGCACCGAAGCCATGGCCAGAAGGCAGTTTACCAGGCACTTAGAATTCACAGCATTGCTTGGACTCCTGAATGCAGCTACACTAAAGTAGATTATAAGATGTGGCTATATTTGATTGGTACACCTCATGTGTGTGGTATGATGCTTACCTCAATTGCTAAAGATATTTTCCTGATACTGCAGTCTCCTCTTGGCTTATCTGTTTACCCTCTAGACGAGTAGAGTAAGTGAGTGAAGTGAGGCCAAGTTTAAGAAAAGTCAGTCAATATTACTTCCCCACTTACAGGAGAAACGTGGGTGCATTGCATGAGTGATGCAACTAGCACTTAGCCTCACCATGCAGCCGCCCCTCAGGAATGGCAGGGATTGGAACGAAACGGAGAGGGGTTGTCCCATCCAAGTGTACGGTAGTTACTCAGCTCTACTTAGTGTTGCCACACAGGATCGGGGTTCTGGGATACCAGATTCTCCGCATTCTCATGAGATGCTGTATAATGTGAAATCACTGAATTTTTAAATTTTCAGTGTCCCTGTATGCCACCACAATCTGTACGTTATTCAAGGGTAGATACTATGTGTTCAATCTTTCAATCCCAAGTAGTATACTTAAATAGTAGATCGGTACCTCTCCCCCTCTTTTACATTATTTTAGTAAATTAAAGTGACCTAGAGTCTGTGTGTTTTACAGACATGCGTGTGGTACAGAAAAGAGATGGCCACATGGTAGTACTATGCTTATACTGTCCCTGTCGATGAAACAGATTTTTGTATTAAATAGAATAAAATGGATATTGGAAAGAGAAAATTGAAGTGCAATATGGATGAGAAATTTTCAGAAACAATTTGCCCTACAGAGTTTCAAGCTTTCCTACCTGGGTACATCACATCCCAGAGTATGGGGAAAATTTAATTATCATCAAAGTATTCAATACATATTTAAATGAATGAATGAATGAATGAATGAAGTATATCTAGGATGCTGGATATAAAGACAAATTTACAAGAGTGGTTACTAAATTGTTCCAAGGACAGGTGCCAGCCTTGAAAAAGTTTCATTGATTTGTGGATAAGTGAAAAAATTCATAGACAATTACAGTATATGGATTACAAATTTTTATTTGTGGTTCGGTGTATATGTGCTAGGTGTGTCTACTGTTCTTTTTTAAAGGAACTAATTTAATTTTGAGATTTCTTTTCTTTCTGCTTCTTTAATATTAAAATTATGATGTTGTGGTAAAAGTATATATTAGTTTTTCTATTTTCTTGAAAAACTCTTTTGTCAAAATAAAAGGTCTTTAACTTTAGTCAGTCCCCAAAATTTTATTTCAATTTTTTTAAAATAAAAAGATCCAAAAATGCAGTTCCACTGTATTGGGAGCTATCCAGTATAGTTTCTAATGTTGAATTCTCTCTTATTTTACATATTTATCCATGTGGTGTTACATTTAAGATTGCATTATGCTGGTAGGTTGGTGGAGCTTCAAATTATAAATAAGGATGACAGATGAGAATCTACAAAAGCCTAATAGTGTGGAAAGATAGACTGGACTTTACAAGATGAATTTTTAACATGAACAAATGCTACATAATTTATTGAGGAATTGAGGACCTCAAGCCAACTACACAGTTACCTAATTAGCTGGGGGGAGGGTTGGGGGGGCAGTGCAAGATCTAGGAACTGTTACAGAGCTGTGTAGAAAATTGTCCTGCTCAACTCTGCCCTTGCCAGCAGATAAATGGATATTTCATGTAAATCTCGATGTCACTTTCAGGAAGGTTGTCTTTGAGAAAAGTAGTGCCTATTTTGTGGAACAGAAGCAAGGAGACTAGGATTCTGATCATGCCAGATAACAAATAAATCTAGGCTATTTGTCCTGATGAAGGAGACTCAGGATTATTTCAGTATCAAAGTCTTGCTGGTATAAAGACTTTCTTTACTATATGAAGGGCAGATTTAAGAATGACAGGAATAAGCTGCGAGAGGCAAATAATGGTTTGATGTAAGGAAGTATTTTATTAGAATAGCAGTGGTGGAAAGAACAAGGAAATCTGAGTTGTGGATGTGTAGGCTAGTATTTGATGGTTCTCAGGTCTTTGCAGTCATTAGACTGCAGATTGGATCTTTTCACCCACAGTTTATCTTGGAAGCCATGTGTTGTCATTCCATTTTTATCAGGGCCACAGATGAACGCGCCAGTAGGTGTCTGAGCTGTGTAGAGAATTGGAATTAGTGAGCTCTGCCTCTACTACCTGTGGGATCTGTAGCCAGTTACCTCACCTCTCGGAGCCTCGGTATCTCATTTGTAAAATGAGAGCTCAGAGACCTTGTTTTTGTTTCCTATTGCTGCTATAACAAATTACCACAAATTAGTGGTTTAAATAACAAATTGATTATCTTATAGTGTTGGAGGTCAAGTCTAAACAGGTCTCACTGGGTTAAAAGAACAATGTCAGCAGGGCTGGGTGTTTTTGTTTGTTTGTCTGTTTGTCTTGCTTTTTGTTTTTATTTTAGGTTCTAGGGAAGAATCACTTTTCTTGGTTTTTTTTCCAGCAGGTAGAGTCCACCCACATCCCTTGGCTCATGGTTCCCTTCCATCTTCAGCACCATCAATGGTGAATCAAGTCTTTTTCACATCACATCACTGACACTCATTCTTCTGCCTCTCTTTGCTTCATATAAAACTATTGTAATTATATCATGCATACCTCGATAATCCTTACATTTTCATAATTTTAAGGTCCTAAGACTATCACATCAGTTCCATCTGCAACCTTAATTCCTTTTTCCAGTAACATAAATACTCATGGGTTCTAGGCATTAGGACAAGGTCATTTTTTGAGGGCCATGATTCGGTCTAAGACATCCGTTAAAGTCATTTCTAGTTTACTGCCCTGTAGATATGACAAATAATGTCATGAAGCCTGGCTTATTACAAAGGAAAGGGACAAGTCCCAAGGAGTGGTGTGAGCCTGAGGTTCGTCAGAATTCGTAGCATCCTCTTAGTGTCCCACACAAATCCCATCTATCTCCGAACCACTAAGTATATCCGGCATTGATTATTCTTTCCATCCAGGCCTCAGCCGAAGGCCAATCCCTGAATACTTCGACTCCTGATATCATTGAAATAGCAGCCAATTTTCCAGATGACTGGCTACCGCTTGGTTGCCAGTTTGGGGAATGGGAGAGCACAGAGCGTACGCAGAACTCCTTTGCGATTCCTGAGTGGTTGCACATGGAGCAGACCCTGCTGTGTGACAGTACGTGTTTAGCCTTACCAAGTGTAGATGACACCCATGCTCAAGGCAGGAATGGAGTGTGAGATCTCTCCCTTGGCTCTAATGTCACTGTGCTGAGCAGAGCAGTGATGTTAGGAAAAATGAAGTTTGCCCAATTTCCCTCGAAATCCAGGCTCAACTCGAACCAAACAGCTAGAGAAAATCTCAGTGTATGACCTGTGATGAATCAGTATTCCAAACAGTCTCACCAATGTCCTTTTAAAAAATTTTTACTAGAATATTTAAGTTCTTGACTTTCAAAGTTAAAAGTGTTCAGTCAGCACTGTTTAGAATAGAGGAGTGAGTGGCAGAATAGAGGCATGAGTAGCAGAATATAGGAGTGAGTATCAGGCTGGCTATCTTCCCAAGAAACAGCCACTTAACTGGATGGAATTATTAAAACAATCATTTAAAAAGTCTGGAAATTTCCCTAAAGGCATACAGAAAACAGAGAAACCTTCATTCAAGAAAATCCACATTTCTGTGGCATTTGAACCACAACCTACCCGCCTCCTCTTTCTCCCCGCAGCTCCTCTTTATGAAAACTACTCCAGTAGCTCAGTTCTGGTGAGTGTAATAGCAAGGAAGGGGCTTCCTCTCCCCCATGGTCCCAGGCTATGGTTACACTTTCAACTCAAGAGCAAGCTACCAACTTTTCTCATCTCCTTCAGTCCCGGGTTGCAAAGCTTTATTTCAGGCAAGAGTAGCTGAGAGCATCATGCCTGTCTTTCTGTACAAACCCCATTCATAAACTAGAAATTCTACTCAGTCATGGCAGGCTAATTACAAGGCAGGGCCCCAGTCACTCCTAATCAGGTCAGATATTGGGCAGATTTCCCTCTGGGAGATGCAAGCCAAAAAGACTAGAGACCACTATACCCCAGTGAGTGCTCCCAGCACTTTCTTGTCAAGCAGAGGTGTCCCTCTGTGAGAAGCGGGGTACTGTCACTGCCTGTAGCTCTCCTGCAGTGCTAGAGTTTCTATTTGGGGGGAGAGGCAAGCCTTAAAGACAAAGGTCTCCATAGCTCAGAGGAAAAGAACTTTATGTGAAATAGAACAGGGAGAATTCTATGTCTAACCTAAGGGCATTGTTAAAAAGAATAGATATTTTGGTGTAAAGTAAATAAAAGGGCTCTTATTAATAGAGGGAACCAAAAAAAAAAAAAAGAAGACACCAAGAAAAGCTCTCGTGAGATGTGGTGTGCAAGCTCTAGCCATGGCTCACGCAGGTCCAACCAGAGCGAGTGGGGCAGAAGTGACCATGTCCCCAAGCAGTACACAGGTCAACCAACAAAGGACAGAAGCCTCACTAGAAGTGGGATTGTAAGCATAGCCTCTGACAACTACTGATTGAAACTACTCCTACCTAGGGGCAGATCCTGGGAAGCCAGCCTGAAAAAGAAAATCCCATGCATCCTTACCAATGCGAAGACTATGTGCACAGTCAAGACTGTGCCTTTTCAGAAGTTACCAGAGAGGTAAACTAGAAGCTCCAAATTTCTGGCCGAGCATGAGATAAAAACATAAACCACTTGAACTGGGATAACAATCTCCAAGCAACAAATACATGCAAGGGAAAACTGTGAAAATTTAACTGGCTAAATAAGCTAAGTACATTTTGAATGATAACTGGTTATGCAGTCATAGAGACAACCCATGAGTAGACATGCTGAAAGATTAAATAAGAAACAATATCTGACAGGGAGATTACAGGGTGAACACATAGGGGAAATAGATTTCACGGAGTCAGATCAGTCATTCACTAAACAAACAAACAAATACCTAAGTAAACAGTAGCAACATTAACCCATTCAGGAGGGTATCAGGACCCAGAACATGCTACAAACATATATAAGGTTTTCAATTTTCAGCCAAAAATCATAAGACATGCAAAGAAATAGAAAAGGGTGACTCATACACAACAAAAAAAGCAGGCAACTAAAATTGCTTTTAAGGGGTTCAGATGTGGAACTTAGCAGGAAAAGCCTTAAAAGCAGGTATTATAAGTATATGCAAGGAACAAAAGAAAGCCATGTATAAATAATTAAGGGAAAGTGTGAGAACCATGTTTCATCAGATAGAAAACACCAATAAAGATATGAAAATAATTTTTAAAGAGCCCCCAAAATTCTGGAGTTGAAAAGTAAAATGACCAATATACCAAACTCATGAGAGAGGCTCAATTAATAGATTTGAGCTGGTAGAAAAAAGAATTGGAACATTTGGATATAAATCAATAGAGATTATGGAATTTGAGTGCAAAGAGGAAAAAAAGAACAAACAATGAACAGATCCTCAGAGAAGCCTTGAATACCATTGAGGGCACCAAAATATGCATAGTGGGAATATGAGAAGGGAGGAAGATAAAGGAGCAGAAAAAATGGGAGAAATAATGTAATATAGAAATAATGGCTGGTAACATCTGAAATTCGATGGAAAACATTAATTAACACATCCAAGAAGTTTAAATAGATTAATTCAAAGATATGCCTACTCACACAAATCATACACAAAATGTTGAAAGACAAAGAGAACACCGTTTCCTCTCAATTCCTAAACTTATTACACAGCTACAGTAATCAAAGCAGTGTTGATACTAGCTTAAGAACAGACTTATAGATCAATGGAATATAACTGAGAGTCCAGAAATAAACTCTTACATTTATGGTCAATTCATTGTTGACAAGGGTGTCAAGGTAATTGACAGGGAGAACAGTCTTTACAACAAGTGATGCTGGAACAACTGAATATCCACACATAAGAGAATGAAGTTGGATCCCTTCCTTATTAATCGAACAAAAACGGAGGTTCAGCTGCCTGCTGCCACAGAAGCCAACCTCATGAGGCTGCTGCTGATACAAAAAGAAAGAGGTTCATTCAGGTGTCATACAACCTGGGCGAATGGTGGACTCCTGTCTCAAAGCCCATCTCCTCAGCAAGACCAAGACAAGTACAGCCCTTTGAAGCCCACAGGTGTCTGCTCAGTTGTCACAGTTGCCATCCAGGTAGCTTATTCCTGGCTGCTGTCATTTCAAACACCTTCCTAGAGCATGCCTGTGGAGTCCCAACAGCCATGGGCCATGCGGCTGCTGGAGCTTCAATGTCAAATACTCCCAGGAGAGTATGACAACAACATCACCAGGTGGGCAAGAGAGAGAAAGAGATGCTCACTCCTGTAGGCCACAGGCCACTTCTTGGCTAAGGCCATGTGACCCATAGAGAGAACAGTCGAGTACACTGTGCAAGTCCAGGTCACAAGCCAGAGCAAGCCATGAATCCCAACCAGCGTTTTTGTTCCCCTGGGATTATATTAGCTTACGTGTGGGATGGGCCAGGTGCTTTCTCCAAATGACCAATAAACTTCCCAAACTTTCACGCAGTATGAGTGGGCCCACCTCCCAACCAATACCTTCTTTCCCCAGGCTACACTGCCAGACCTCTTTGGTCCAGCACCTCCATCTGTGCCATTTTGACTTCTATGGGACTTGGGCCTGCCTTCCCATGGTCCCACCCCCAATCTGATATTGGAAGGTGGAGGAGAGGGCTATTTTCTCTATCCAATGATCTTGCTAGCTTTTCACATGCCATGGCCCTATCCATTAACATCTTTAGGTTTCCACACACTCAGTGTAAGAAGTGTAAGAACCTTCCTGCTTCCATCTAGGCCAATGGGGGAGACTCCCAGTGTTCTGGACAGACTATGTACCAGTAACAATTATACAATATACAAAAATTAACTGAAAATCAATCGTTGAGCAAAATATAAGAGCTGAAACTATAACTAATTTAAAAGAGAATCATATTCTGGAATGCATGACATAATCAGTTAAAAAAATGGCCACTATGGCTAATAAGTAACTTTTTAAACAAAATATAAAATATAATCACTATTATTAAAACATGGAGATTTTGGCAATTATATACAACCCTTTCCTTTTGTTGTAATAGAAAAAGGGTTTTTATTCAAAGTCTTTTCTACAGAGGCTTTGTCAAAATGTAGCCAAACCCCTCTTGCCTTTCTTTGGTATTACATTAAATGTGGTCTAATTTAGAAATAATAAACCCTAAAATTCTGTTTCCTTAAATCTTAAAAAAAATCCTTGGAATTGCATTGATCTTAATTCTTGATTTTTACCATTAAATTCCCCCTTCTCTATCTATCTATCTATCTATCTATCTATCTATCTACTATACATTTATGGTTAAATTTATGTATATTTCAGAAATCTTTATTATTGTATCATCATTGAAGGAAGGTAACAGGGATTAAAAGTACAAATTTTTTCCTACCAACGAAGACATAAAAGACCTCTATAATCCTCCATGGATTCTATTGCCTATTATCAGGGTTTAATGAAAATCAATATTTTTTTCAAAATGAAGTGTTCTGCTCAGGTTATCATAATGGTAGAAAGATTTTCACCCTCGTTAGTATTTCTCCAGCAATATTTACAATTAAAATAAATATTTAAAGATTCATTTTACTTTGGAATTGTGTTACCATCACTTATCAACTAACCATTCATTCTCCTGATCAGTATTTGCTGAATTCACAAGTGGGTGAGTAAATTTGGCTTGGAAATATAAACCCTCACGTTTCCTGAAATCTCCAGCATATTCCTTATTGTAGAGGTGGAAAATTTCTTGCTGTAGCACTGCATGCAGATTGGAAGTCAGAAAGGAAACCATGTCTTCTTTTTCACCTGAGTTTTACAGAGTCCAACTTCTTACCATACAGATCTCAAATTCTGATAGGTAGCGTGAGCCATACTGAGTATTCAGCAATACCTTCTGCTTGTTTATGGAGTATGAACGGTTGATTAGGCCTTGTGAACACCCATGCCGGGCAGCCTTTCCAGAGATTGACTTATTCCAGGGGATGAATTTAATAACCTACACTGAAACAAATATTTTCCCTACTAAGGGTATCTACCTCAGAAATGAAGATTCAATTGAACCTACAATTATACAGATAGGGCTGTACTGAATAGTATAGTGACCAGAGGGGAGGGGGAAGGAGAGTAATGGTGGAAAGAAGCGGAAGGGACTAAACAAAGAACATGTGTGAATGACTCACAGACGTGGACAACAGTGCGGGAACTAACTGTGGGAGCAGGTTGTGGGATGGGCGGAGGAGGGCAAAGGTGGGAAAATTAGAACAACTGCAATAGAATAACAAAAAAAAATGATTAAAAAGTGTTATTTTGAAAAATATTTGATAATATCTAAACTAAAACATGATAAAACAGGTGCTATGTTTGAGTATTGTTTTTTACTTAGGATGAGTTTAATGGTAGAGTGTAAGGTTGAGAATTTTTTGGAAGGTTAATTTTAGACATGCGAAGGTCAATAGACAGAAAAGGTAGAGACAGTGTTCCTTTAAAATGTAAGCTTTAGATGACCGCTACAATTAACTACTGTTACACTTTGTGTCTCTATGACTTCAGAATTGCAGTATTCTTAAGCTTATGGCTGAGTTTAGGTTAATATTGGGGTGAAAATTACGGTAAGAATTACAAGTAATGTGTTGATAATTGTTATGTTTTGATGCAATATTTTTTTGGAGTTCTGTTTTAAAGGTGTCAGTGTTAGAGTTATGAGAAGTGTAGAAATTAGTGTTTGGTTTGAAGTAAAAATGGATTTAGCATCAATTTTCTTAAGTGTGGTATTGTATGTAAACCAATGTAAACTCAGTTTTCCAAAGAGAGCAAGTAAGTAATGGCCAATTTTCTAAACAGTTACTGAAAACTATGTGGGTTACGGTTCTAAAACTGTAAATGGCATTAGATTATAATGATATTTTTTAAAACAAAAAGCCTCCTGTCCACTGGATTCAGCAACATACTCTTTCATCCATAAAAATGTATTCTAAGAAATGCAAGTGCACTTTATTACTTCAATTGTAATCTGTATGTTGCTTAAGTCTATGAAGAAAATATGTCTAGAACAGTCAAATTATCATCTCCAAGTATGGTTTTCATTTCATGAATGTTATAGTGCAATGTTTGAACTCTCTTATTTTATTTAATTCATACCAAGTGTGATTTTGGAATCATTTATCAGCAGAAAACAGAATTCCTAAATATACTCTCTTCTCATTATGTAATGAATAATTTAGACTTTACAGATGATCGTATGTGTTATTTTGAAATTTATATGACAGTATCTAAAATAAAATGATTAAACCAGAAAAAAGTATATAGAATCAGAAAAATCATATCTGCCTAGAAAGATAAGCCTATTAGAGTCAGATCTTGGCCAGTAAGAAATTTTTTCTTAGGTGAATACCAACAAAAGGGTATCTTATTTTCCAAACTATATTTTTTCCTTCTGATTCAATATTTATATTTGATTGGTATATTAAATGAGCCAGCAGTTTGCTAATCTCCACTTTTCATAATATGATGAAGATATTAATAGTTTCTAGTTAATCTGTCTTATTTAGGTCTTCCCTCAACTAACGAGTCTAGGAAAGTTTGTAGTAAATTGACATTTTTGTTACTCAGCATTATTTTACATTCCCTATTTCATTTTTATTTGGAGGAGAGAGAAATAAAATAGCACTACAGCATTCCTCTGGGAAATCATTCTTTTCTATTTTCTTGGTAAGTGATGTGTGAGATTGACCCTTCTCTCCACTCCATTCAATATTCTGGGAGTAGGGGTTGGTTAAACTACTGGTTTATCCCAATATTCAGTAACACGATTGACACAGCAATTGGATTGTTATCCAATTAGAGTTCATGTGATGAGAGGTAACGTTTGCTGAGGCTGGTGGGGGGGGGGGATTAGCTTTTATTCCTCTGTGTGGCATGGCATGAAGAGTTCAAGTCCAGACCGGCTGAAACCATGCTACCTACCTGAAGGGGTGGGACCAGGTTGAATTTTCCAGATAAATGATTGCTGTAAAGTGGAAAGCAGAGAGACGGAGAAAAATGGACCTTTGATTGTATCATTTGATCCACTGGATCAAACCTCATATTAAATTAAACATATATACCTAGACTCTTAAATTACTAATGAATAGATTTACTTTACATTTAAGGTAATTTAATTTAGATTTTCTGACACTCTGATGATACAGCCAAAGAACTGTTACTTAATTGATAAAGAAGTGAAAGCTTATTCATCAAAATTATTTTTCTTTACTGATAGATAATTTTGATCATCAGGAAAACATCACTTAAAAGGTGTGTGTGTGTATGTGTGTGTGTGTGTGTGTGTGTGTGTGTGGTTCTTGTGATTGGGAAGCACAGACAAGTGAAGAGTGGAGCATGGGTCAGGTGTGGACCTTGTAACAAGCAGATGCTTGTTTCTGACCTTTAGACCTTAGAGGAAATACCACTTTGAAACCAGTGCTTTTTTTGATGCTGAACATAACTGATTGTTTTACACTGAATTTCTTGGACACTATGCGAGTCTATTTTAGAGGTTTAAGCTATGGGGCTCACAGACTTCTTGATGTCCTTAAAAGGACAAGAAACATTGGCATGCTCCTTCTTTTTCTTCACATTTGGGCACTCCTAACTTGGGGATCAACAATGGCAGCTGCCTGCAATTTCCCCAATTTACTATAATTTCCTCTGGCCTTTGCACTTCAAATGAGCAAGAGGAATTTCTTTAAAAATGTTTCAGATAAATGCTATACTTATGTTCCATAATAAACTCTAAGTTATAATCTATCTTTTCCTCCAATAAATCTTACCATACCTATGTTAGGTTTCCCCGTGACATCCACCCCTACCAGACAAGTTTCTTTCCACCTTTATTTCCACATCGTAAGACTAGCTCTTGTTTTGTTTCTTCCCTGTGGTAAACCTTTTTAAAAAGGTCAATTTTAGAAACCCTTTGGTTTAAATATTTTCCTTTTGTTTGTATTTTGAAATACTGGAAGTTTGCTCTAATTTTTCAAAGAATGAGCAGTTTTATTATTTCAAATCTGAATGAGCTAGGTTTGAAGTCTTAGGCTGTACATACATGGTTTAAAGAAAAATGTCTTGGAAATCATTCATTTCATTCTATCAATATGATAAACTCTTACAACATGTCCAATTACCTGGGTTGAATTATCTGCATTGGCTCTCTCTATATGAAGTCTTTCTTTTCTTTTCTCTCCTCACTCTTTAATATCTAAAAACATGTATTGGCTCTGATGCTCCACTGTAAATATGCCTTCAGAAGTTACCAATTCTAAACATGAAATCCAGTCTCTAATCTTATTGTTTATGCCACTTCTATTTCACCTTACAGCAATTAACTTCTCATACACTTTCTCATACAATTTTTTGCTATAACAGTTAGGATGCAGAATCTTAAGCTTTGCTTTTCTGCCTCACATCCAAAATGAAGGCATTTCAAATAGTTCCCTCTTTAGTATTTATCTATTTCTTTTTTGTGTGTTCATGATCCACTTCCAAGAACTCAAAAGTCAACTGGATAGATAATCCAAATTCTATTCATCATTTCCAATTACTGTGCTGAGCACCACGTCCCAAATGTTCAACATCTGCTTAATAGCTCCATTTGGAAACCTCATTATTTTAAATTTAACTGATACCATTATCTTTGACCCTGAATTAGAGCTTTTTTCTTGCTGAACTAGGACTTAGTATTTATTTAGATTTATTTTCTTGAAGCTAATGTCCACTCATTCAGCAATTTCTCCATATTACATATTTGGGCTTCTCTTATATTTCCCTCCTGCAATTCTGAAATGAAATTCTAATTATCTCTTGACTGGTCCCTTGCAATAATTTCCTCCCTAGACTCTTCATATCCAGTGTCTTCTTTTTCATGTACACTAACAACCTTTTTAAAGAATAGCTCTGTTCTTTTTAGACCTACTTTTAAACTCTATCATTGTAAAATAATGCAATTACAATGTCCTAACATAGCCTTTAATCACCTCTACTACTTTTTCCAACTTTACTGCTTGTTTTTCCTCCACCTGAAGAGTGAGGATTTTTCACCATTCATTACCTGTCCTGTCCATGCAAATCCATATATTGAAGTAATTTTCTTACATTTCTGTGAGAGTTCAAGTGTGAAGCTGCAGAAATACCCAAGCTTTCAGAATTCCTTCTTTCCCTACTCACCTCTTTTCTCTGACCTTTCACTGAATATGCCCTAATTTTTACTTTTACTAAGTCAAAAAGTTTTGTTATTGATATTATTTTTAACTTGTTACTTTTTATTTTAAATTGTTATTTTAAAAAACTTACTATGTAATATTGCATTTTATTATTTGTGCATGCCCCTTGCTAAGAAAGGCATAAATTCCTCAGGAACTGGTAATTCATACAGTTCATTTTTCTATTCTTTATAGTGCCTAGTGAAGAAACTGAGTAGGTGCTTAAGTAAATCTTTGAACTTATTGCCAATTCCATGCAAACTTTAAGGCTATGAAGTAGTTCTCAACACTGTGAACTTTTTATTTTTGCAAGCAATTACCTTCTCTAAATGGAGAAATAATTTTCTTCTCTTAATGTATGCATAATAGAGCTCAATGTAACATCAGACTAAACTAGTGAAAAAATGTGATGGTTCCAAATAAACAATATAATTGGAGCCTCAAATATTTTCTCACAATCTCTTGCACTTTTGTAGTGGCTGGAGCCGGATTCAAGGACAAAGTCTGCTGCTGAGTAGTTATGTGGCATTGGCCAAACTATGTAACCTTTATAAGCTGGTTTTGTTATTTGCGAAGGGAGAATAACACTCCATATTGATGTCAAGGCTAAATACAACACTGCATGTGAAGTAGTGATACTGAGAATATGCTCAATACACAATAGCTGTTATTGACAACATCACCTATGATGGACTACTTTTTCTTAGCTAAAACTTACCTTTCATTATACAAAGCGAGAACTCTGAAAGTTTCGATGACTCCGTGGGCATGATTGCTCCTCTCAGGTTTTATCACACATTGCATTTCCCTGCTTTTAAAAAATTGCTGAGATTCTTCTTTGCTGAAATCATTAAATCTGCCATGATGACTTATTGTCAAATTGTTACATGAAAATAGAAAAATTGGCAGTCATTTTTTACTCATCGGGATTTAAAACTGTTTCATTTGTATAGCACAGTACCCCACAGATGGGAGCCTTATTTTTTATTAACTTCTAATAATATAAATGTTTTGATCTATTCCACTATCTTATTACCATATATATGATAGAGCATTCTCTAAATTAGAAACAGATTGAGTGCACATTTTGAAGAAGAAATTTATATAAACTTCCATAACTCTTGATCAGTACAGCAGAAGTACCAGTACACATCACATTGTCATTATCAGTCATTTCTGATGTCCGTCTATTGCTTTACTGTTTACAAAACACCATCACCACATCATCAACTTTAAATTTTGCAAAACCCAGTCAGGGAGGCAGGACAGATATCATTATTTCAATATTACAAAGGATAAAACTGAGGTTCTCCAAAATTAACTTGCATAAATATAATGGAGAGCACATTCAGAATAGTCTTCTGACTTCTAATCAAAGATATTTTCATCTATTATCCCTAATTCATAATGTTCATGAGCTGTGTGGTAAAATACATATGTTTACTAATCACCAGAATTGAATTATTTTAAAATCATTTTTTAATTTTTCAATTATAGTTGATATACAATAGTATATTAGTTTCACATGTATACCCCAGTGATTAGACATTATATAACTTTATCATCCCAATAAGTTCTCATACCATCTGATGCCATAATAGTTATTAGAATATTATTGCATGTATTCACTGTGCTGTATTTTACATCTCCATGATTATTCTGTAACTGCAATTTGTACTTCTAAATCCCTTCATATTTTTTACCCATCCCTCCAACTTCCTCCCATCTGGCAACTGTCAAAATGTTCTTTACATTTATGATTCTATTTTTGTTCTGTTTCTTTGTTTATTCTGATTTTAGATTTGATTCATAGATATGTGTTTATTATATGCATTGCATTGTTCATATTTTTGATCTTTAGGTCTTCTTTCCAAAGAAGACTTTTTAACATTTCCTGTAATCCTGGTTTGGTGGTGATAAACTCCTTTAGCTTTTCCTTTCTAGGAAGTTCCTTGTATATCCTTTGATTCTAAATGATAGCTTTTTGGGTTGAGTAATCTCGTTTGTAGGTACTTGCTTTTCATCAATTTGACTACTTATTGCCAATTCCAGCAAAGTTTCTTTTGATAATTAGCTGACAGTCTTATAGGAGCTCCCTTGTGTGTAACTAACTGCTAATCTCTTGCTGCTTTTAAGATGCTGTCTATCTTTAAACTTGGCACTTTAATTATGATGTATCTTGGAGTGGGCCTTTATGCATCCATCATGGATGGGACTCTCTGTGCTTCTTGGACTTTTATGCCTATTTCCTTCACGAAATTATGGAAGTTCTTTTTCATTATTTTTTCAAGTAGATTTCCAATTTCTTGCTCTTTCTCTTTTCCTTCTGACACCCCTATGATGTGAACGTTGGTGAACTTGAAGTTGTACCAGAAGCTCCTTACACTCTCTCCATATTTTGGATTCTTTCATTTTGCTTCTCTGATTGGGTATTTTTGCTTCCTATATTTCAAATGGCTGATATGATTCTCAGAGTCATCTACTCTACTATTGATTCCCTATAAACTATTCTTCATTTTAGTTAATGTAGCCTTCATTTCTGACTGGTTGTTTTTTATGGTTTTTATGTCTTTTTCCATGCTATTAAAGTTTTCACTAAGCTTCTTGAGCATCCGTATAAATATTGTTTTGAATCTGTATGTGATAGTTTGCTTGCCTCCATTTCATTTAGTGATTTTTCTGGAGATTTCTTCTGTTCTTTCATTTGGGACCTATTTCTTTGCCATGCATTTTGGCTGCTCCCTTAGGTTTGTTTTTATTAGTTACAGCTGCTACATCTCTCAGACTTGGTAGAGTGGCCTTATGTAGTAGGTGTCCTGTAGGGGTCAGTTGAGCAAACGGTCAAGTCACCCACCCAAGCTGGGCGAGCCCTGTGTGGGCTCTGTATATGGCCTGGTTATAATTTAGCCTTGATTGCTGTTGGCATCACTGGGAGGGATTGATCCTCAGGCCAATTAGCTGTGAGGACCAGCTGTGAGACCAGCTGTGACACAGCATAAGAGCTACTATGCAGGAATCAACCCTGTGGAACAGGACTTGCTCCAGTGGGGCTTTGGGCTCATCTAGTCTGCCCCTTAAATATATCACTGATGGTGGTGGTAGGGTTGTAATCTGATGTGGTCTGAAGCTGTCCACTGGGAGCACCATCTCTGGGGCCTCCTGGGAGACGCAAAGTCAGCCACTGCCTGTGCTCTGTCTGAGCCACCTGGCAAGAGCTACATAGAAATCTGCAAATGGCTGTTACTTGTGTTAGAGGTAAATGGCTTAGAGGTACCCACGAGAGGCTAAACTGTGAACCAAGGCTGGTTGCTGCTAATGCCAGGCCTGGGGGCACTTAGCAAAACGTAGAGGGCGTATAGTGAGGACATTCATATGGACAAGTTACTGGGAACTGCTTAGATGGGTCTGCAAATTGGGCACGTGGGGACTGCAGGAGTCACCAGGGCAAGGCAAAAAAGTATGAACCAGGTTGATGGAGACTCATGTATGGTGCCCACCTACTGGCTCTGTGGGAGTACATCTCAGAAAAGGAACAACGACCTCTGCCAGCACTTTTGTTTGGGAGAGGCTGCTCCTCCAGCTCTTGCCCTGATGCCAGACAATTCAGTTCCTCTATGTATTTCCCTCATTCCTTTCAAGCTGCTGCCCGGTTTTGGAGCTCAGAGGGTGTGAATCTGAGTAAATCCCTGTGTTGGCACTTTAAAAGGAACTGCTTGGGGACTCCAGAAGCCTCTACCTCACTCAGCTTCAATCTCTGCTGGTTTTACAGCCAGAAGTTATGGGGATTTTTCTTCCTGGCAATGGAACCCTGTGCTGAGGTTGTGGTGTTACGCTGGGACTCCTCACTCCTCAGGGGCGTGCCTCTGCAGCCAAGATATTCCTCTTGATTTTAAACCACCACACATGGATGTGGGACAAACCCATTCCACATTTCTGCCCCTCTTACCATCCACAATGTGGCTTTTAATTTAAATCCCTAGTTGTAGGATTTGCATTCAGCTAGTTTCAGATGGTTCTGAATGACGGTTGTTCTATAGTTTAGTTGTATTTTTGATGTGATTATGGAAGAATTCATGTATTGTACTGACACCTTGACCAGAAAAAAAAAACAGCAGAATTTTAAAACAAACTAGGTATTCTAAAAAATTAAGAAGCTTGTTCTTGTTAAATAATACAGCAAGAAATTATTTTCATGTTATTGTCCATATTTTATGGTTAAGTATGAGTTTACAGCATTTTTACCTTGATATTAAACCTCTCCAACTTTCAGTAATTTCGTACTTTCTTCTCTCACTTTTTTTGTTTTGTTTTGTTTTGTTTTTGGCATGTAAACTGGTTGCAGCTAAGTAAGTCAGTAAATAAGAGAACATTCAAAAACATATATATATATAGAGAGAGTATAGAGTACATACTCTCTATATATTAGAGTATGTCTTTTCACAAAAGTGAAAAAAGAGGTGCTGATAAATAATTCCATTGCTTACCCTATTCAACTTCTGGTGACTTGTATGAACTATAGCAAAATCATTGATAGAAACCTATTGTAATAAATATGTATATAGGAAAACTTTTATTTATTTATATTTTTAACTATATTTTATTGATTATGTTATTACAGTTGTTCTGATTTTTTCTCCTTTGCTGTCCCTCAACCCAGGACCCCCATTCCCTCAGGCAATCTCCACACCTTTGTTCATGTCCATGGGTCATGTGTATAAGTTCTTTCACTACTCCATGTCCTATACTGCACTTTACATTCCCATGGCTATTCTGTAACTTCCTATTGGTAGTTCTTAATCTCCTCACCTCTTAACCCATTCCCTCACACCCCCCTCCAATCTGGCAACCATCAAAATGTTCTCTGGATCTATGACTCTGCCACATTCTTCTGTTTGTTTAGTTTGTTTTTTAGATTAAATTGTTGATAAATTTGTATCTTTGCCATTTTATTGTTCATAGTTTTGACCTTCTTTTTCTTAAATAAGTCCCTTTAACATTTCACATAATAATGGTTTGATAACGATGAACTCCTTTTGTTTTTTCTTGTCTGGAAAGCTCTTTATCTGTCCTTTGATTCTAAATGATATCTTTGCTGGGTAGAGCAATCTTGGCTGTAGGTCCCTGCTTTTCATGACTTTGGATATTTATTGCCAATCCCTTCTAGCTAGGAAAGTTTCTTTTGAGAAATTAGCTGGAAGTCTTATGGGAACTCCCTTGTAGACAACTGCTTTTCTCTTGCTGCTTTTAAGATTCTCTCTTTATCTTTAACTGTTGGTGTTTTAATTATGATGCGTCTTGGAGTGGGCCTCTTTGCATTCATCTTGTTTGGGACTCTCTGTGCTTCCTGGACTTGCATGCCTATTTCTTTCACCAAATTAGGGAAATTTCCTTCCATTATTTTTTCAAATAGATTTCCAATTTCTTGCTCTTTCTCCTTTCATTCTGGCTCCCTTATGATGCAAATGTTGGACCTCTTGAAGTTGTCCCAGATGCTGCTTAGAGTATCCTCATTTTTATTGGATTCTTTTTTTCTTCTTGTTGTTCTGATTGGTTGTTTTCTTCCTTATGTTCCAAACCATTGATCTGATTCTTGGCTTCATCTAATCCACTGCTAGTTTCCCCTAAATTGTTCTTTATTTCAATTAGTATCCTTCAGTTCTGACTGGGTCTTTTTTATGCTGCTGAGGTCCTCACTAAGTTCCTTGAGATCTTTATAACGAGTATTTTGAACTCTGCATTTAATAGATTGCTTACTTCCATTTTGTTTAGCTCCTTTTCTGAAGTTTTGATCTGTTCTTTCATTTGGTCCATGCTTCTTTATCTCCTCCTTTTGGAAGCCTCCTTGTGTTTGTTTCTATGCATTAGGGAGAACTGTTTTGACTCCCTGCTTTGGTAGTGTGGCCTAATGTAATAGGTCTCCTGTAGTGTCCAATGCCATAGCCTCCCTTATCACACAAACTGCATACTTGAGATGCACCTTCATGTGGGCTGAGTGTACCCTCCTCTTGTGGGTGAGCTTTGGTTGCTGTTGGGAGATCAATGGGAGGGATTTACCCAGGCCAGACAGCTGCAAGGATTGGCTGTGACCACTTAGTGTCAATTGCCACCCTCTATGGGAGGTCAGCTGTACAGGGACAGGGTGGTGGTGGTGTGATGTGGTTTGTAGCCGTCTACTGGGTGTCCTGAACCTGGGGTTTCACTGGTGGTACGGGCCAAGGTCAGCCCCCATCTGTGTTTTGCCGAGGGTCATCCTGTCTGATCTATAAAGCTGTCTGAGATGGCTGCTACTTGCACTGGGCTTGGAGATTCCCAGGCAAAGCCACACTGTGAATCTAGGCTGGCTGCTGCTTGTGCCAGGTGGGGTACTCAGCGAGGCCAAATGTTGTTTGCTTGATAGGATTTAGGAAGTTGTGAGCATGAGCCAAGACGGACCATTCACATAGAAAAGCACCTTGGGTGGGCCATAAGTTGCGTGGGGCAGAGTCTCTGAGCATCTCCAAGGAGGGTCAAACAGCGTTAACCAGGTTGGTAGTGTCACAGATATGGCACCAGCTTGCTAGCTTTGTTTGGGGAGAGTTTAGCAAAGGGACAATGAATGGCCTCTGCTCGCCTTGATGCCAGATACTTCAGTTTCTCCCTGTATACCACCAGTGCCTTTCAATCTGCTACCTTGGTGCTGGAGCTCAGAGGGAGTGAGTCTGAGTAGGTGAGTCTGTGTGTGGGCTCTTGAGAAGGACTGCTTGGGGCCCCAGAATTTTCTTTCACTGGCCCAATCTTTGCTGATTTGTGTAACCAGTATTTATGGGAACTTATCTTCCTGGCACTGGAATCCTGGGCTGAGGGTCTGCTTTGGGTCTGGGATTCCTTACTCCTGAGATATCCCTCCCAAATTTTTATCCACCATATGTGTAAGGACCAGCCATTCTGCATCTGTGCCCTTCCTATCAGTCTGGATGGATGTGGTTTCTTTTATTCCTGTAGTTGTCAGACTTCCATTCAACTCGATTTCTATTGTCTCTGAGTGATAGTTGTTCTATATTTTAGTTTTAATTTTGTTGTGGTTGTGTGAAGAGATGAGCCATGTCTGCCTACCCACCAGCTTTCTAGGAAGTCAGGAAAATATTTAAATATGATTAGCTTCACCCACTATTATAATAGTCCATTAATAAATCATGGGCAAAGATATTTGTCCATAAAGATGTTATTCTGAATAACAGAAATAGGTGATAACATTTATATTTTAACTACTAGAATTACCTCTTTTTAAAGGTAACTTTTATTTATTTCTCCTAACAATTGACTCTTATGGCTCATAATAACTCAAGGTTATTTATACATAAAATACAGGGTTATTTGGACATAAAAAGTTTCTCCTCAAGAGTTTTGGTGTAACACAAACATTGGTGAAATGGGAATAATATACTTACATCATAAACATTTTGTGAAGCATAATTTTCTATACCTGTTACATAATAAATACTCATGGCATGCTATTATTAGTAGTAGTATTCTCCTACCCACTTCAATATTAAATATATTGTGTAGCTGATAGCCAAAAAAGGTCACAATTTTCCACCCATTCCCATTTGCATGCCCTTTGTAAAGTAACTCTATAGCTTCTCCACAGCTGGCCCTGTGATTGCTTTTACAAATAGTATGTAGTAGAGATGCCACTGTGCCTTACATACTTACACCTTGTCTCTGGGGACCTCTGCCTCCATCATATAATCAAGCCCAGGCAAACCTAAGAATACTTAAAGGAAAAAGTCATGGACCTAATGGAGACTGAGAGAACTTTTATTTTGATCACCCAAGTTTTATTAAGCTTCTTTCTCGAAATTCAGTGAAGTGACCACATGGATGAGCCCAGCTGGCACACATTTATCTTGCGTACACAAAGTGTCCTGACGTAAAGTGGATATGGTTTTATCTTCACAAGGAATGAAGGCAACAAGCCATATAAAAAATAAAAAGAGATCATCTTAAGAAGCACTAAATACCTTAAAAGTAAATGTTACACCATGAATATTTGCTTTGTATGAATAAATTCTGAAAATACTTTAATCACCTTTTATGTAGAAACCTTAATTTAATCTGATAAAATTTTTTACTTTTTTATCTAAATGAAAATTTTAATTTCTTGCAGTATTCAGCCAAATACATCTATCCAGTGTTCTTTCTATAATAACAAACAAGGAATTGAAAAATTAGGTGTTCTTACTCTTGATAAATTAGCCCCTTTTTTAAAACCTTCATTTTGGTATTTAATAAAATTGAATTAAATATTTTTCTCTTTCTTTGAAAAATATCCTGGGGTAAAAATACACGTAAGTTTAACTAGCACCTCTTGTAACATAAGACATACCTAGACATTGTAGTCATCCCTTAGAATGAGACAAATGCAATGAACACTATTAGAACAGAAGAATGGTAAACCAATTTAACTCCAACAAACACCTGGGAAATCCAAGCATTTTGCTTATTAAGTTTCCAGACAGAAGAAATTGGTTTTTTTCATGCTTGAAATATTTATAGCATTTCCTACTCTAAACAAACATGCTTCCTAATTTAGCATAAGCTTCCTCATGCTAATTAAGTAACTTTAAATATTATTTGTTCAGGTCAATGACACCTCTTCATCCACCTTATTTTCCCACCAGAGATATACATATGACATCCGGACACAGGGAGGGAATACATTTAACTGGAGGTTCCCATGGTCTGCATCATCTATTGTTTGCAACACAATAAACTGGCAGTGAGTGAATCTATAATAAAACCAGCAACAGTTTCTTGGCACCTGGAAACACATGATGTGTAACAATAACTAATTACTTTGAAGGCCAAATTATCACTCATATACAAACCTTACAAATATTAGTGACTAGAATAGGTACACACTATTTCTAACTCAGACAGTTTACCTCTCACTAACAACCAAATGTTTCTGTATCACCCTTCAAGAGACTAAGAAACCAGTGAAGTGATAATTGAAGATGTAGTGACACTATGCCTCTTTCTTTCATTTACACATAAGAGCAAACATAATACTATTTCTCCTAAGGGGATCCATAGAGGGGAAAAAAACAGTTCAGCTTAATAAGAGAGTATTATTATTAGACTCTAGTATCAACTCATGGTCAAGAAAATATCTTTTAAAAATATTTTCAAGTTTTTTTGTGACTAAGCTTTTCATCTTTATGATCACTGGCTTAAATACTTAAAAATATCTGTTAGAATTAATAGATGATATTTGTAGGATTTGTAGAGGTAGACAATAGATTGTGTAAAATATTTTCAATTTCTATTGCCCTCAAAAGCTTTTTTACATATTACCTATCTCTTTTATTTTCTTTTTAAGTAAACAATTTTTTAAAATATTTTATTTATTTATTTTTAGAGAGAAGGGAAGGGAGGGAGAAAGAGAGGGAGATAAACATCAATGTGTGGTTGCCACTTCTGCGCCCCCTACTGGGGACCTGTCCTGCAACCCACGCATGTGCACTGACTGGGAATTGAGCCAGCAGCCTTTGGTTTGCAGGCTGGTGCTCAATCCACTGAGCCACACTCACTGAGGCTACTTCTCTCCTTTAAAGTAAAACAATCAAGTGTTAATTCTTTAATGAATGACTAAAACATTTTTGATAGTTAATTTTGTTTCATAACACAATTAGTTTGTAGTTTACCCATCTATTTAAATAGCTAATCATTTAGCAAAAATATCTTCGATTATGTTTACTAAATTCAAATGGAATTTGAGTTTAACACTTGGCCAGCTAACTGCCAAAATTATACATGTACAATTAGAGGGAAAGACGTCATTAAATTTGGCAAAATAATAAAAACACCATAAACTTTTAGTGAGAAGATCAGCATCACAATTGAATAAAAATTGGAAAAAGAAATGGAAATTATCCTTGAAGGATTTAGGGTTCATCATTAAGTTCACTTTTATTACTAGTCAATGATTTTTTTTTTAATTTCAAAGGAATGAGTTTAATCCACAAAATAAGAAGTTTCAATTTATAAATACGAGTTCTTTATGTATAAAATATGAAGCTTAAATTGAAAAACTTTATAGTATTATCAGCAGCTTTTCATTTCAGACCTGTGATTTGTTTCCAGCCTATTTCCTATCCACATCAAGAGCGTTATGAGTCATTGTTTCTCTAAACTGCATTTTTTCCCCTTCAATGAATAATCTTTCCAGTAGAAATACGATTGACCTTCTCCCTTTAGGTCTTTCTTCCTTCCTTTTTTTTTTTTTTTTTCTAGCTTGAATTACTTAGAATATTTATTTTGAGTCTCCGGGTCATCCTAAATATGACTGTAGACCATATGGGAAATAGCTTTTCCTTTTGTATAATGTGACTAACATAATCAGTTAACAGTTGACATAATACATATCTGTCATGATGCTTGCTAATCAGAGACTTAAAAAAACTAGTAGGTGGTTAGGCAAATGGCTTCTGGAATCAGAATGCTTGGGTTCAAACCTCAGCTCTAAAACTTACTATCTGTGTGGTCTTGGGAAAGCTGGATAAATTTCCTGAGCTTTTATTTTTTCATCTGGTAAAAGAGAACAATACTAATGCTTGGCCTAAATTACATTTATTGGTGAGAAAAATTATAGCCTTTATGGAAACTAAGCATCAGGGGAGGGAAAAGCTAAAACATGAAAATACATTATTGTGGTAGAGAGGTTAATTACATTTAACAATTTTTAAAAATGATTTTATGTATTTATTTTAGAAAGAAGGGAAGGGAGGGAGAAAGAGGAAGAAACATCAATGGGTTGCCTCTCGCACACACCCAACCAGAGACCTGGCCCACAACCCAGGCATGTGCCCTGACTGGGAATCAAACCAGCAACCTTTCAGTTCACAGGCTAGCACTCAATCCACTGAGCCACACCAGCCAGGGCATACTTTAAAATTAGTTAGTACACTTTAAAACTTTTTTAATGTATTAATCTTGTAATTTATGTACATTACAATCTGGGAAAGAAAAAATGTGTTCGAGTATATATCTATATATCTATATAACTGTATCTATATATATAAACAAATCTTTCTATTATGTTTATAACCATGAGTATTTTGTGCTACCATTTAAAGTATATCTTTGTAACAAGAAGATAAGAAAATTAGATATAAATGTCTTGTATTAAAATGCCATGTACAATGCAAATATGTAAATGTAATTTTAGCAATTTAAAAATATCTTTCTTATCTCAAGTATTCTTAAATAAATTTTCTCAGTTAGATAAAAAGCAGTGAGCATCTTTACTTTAAGTGATTATTTTCTTTGTTAAGAAAAATTACAGGGGTGATTAAGTTTAAAAAAATGACAATAAAGATAAGCATTTTCTCTCCACAATTCCTAGCACCTTGAGATAACTTGTTCCAAACAATTAGGTGTGTCTACTTCCACTTTTATATGAATATATGTTTTATAAAAATAGGTATTAAATGTATATTTTGTAATTTGTTGAAAATCTCTTTGCCTAGCACAATGCTTGGCATGTAGTAGAGGCTTAATAACTATTTTAGTGCAGGAATAAATGAATAATTAAGTTCTAATAAACAGCAGACAAAATTTCTTTTGGAAATATTTGATTAAATTTGTAAAATAAACAGAAATTATTTTATATACTTAGATCAGTTTGGTGAACAAATGCACATTTATTACATTAAGCTTTCCATTCAAGGAACAAAAAATAGCCCTCCATTTATAGACATCATATATATTTCACAATGGAGGTCTCATTTTTTTCAAGTGTACTTCAGGTATTTTTAATTTTCATTGAGGACATGAGGAATATATGGTAACAATAACAGCAAAAGTGGTTATTTTACTTAATTTTTGATAAGAGTACTTCTAGTGTTTCCTTGCTCAGTGTGATGCTGGCAGGTGGTTTCAGAAAGATACTGTTTAACATACGAATAGAGAATATTTATTCACATTTTTCTATGAATATTTATAAGAAATTCTTTTTCTGATTAATCAAAATGACCATTTTTCTTCTTTGATCTATCAATGGGATAAATTCAAGAGATCAAATATTTTTTTACATAATTTTTAAATTTTCAATTACAGAAGACAAAATATTATATTAGTTTCAGGTGCACAACATAGTGACTTGACATTTATATAACTAATGAAGTTATCACAGCAGTAAATCTAGTACCTATCTGAGACCATACATAGTTACAATGCTAGTGACTGTATTCTTTATTCTGTACTTTATATCCCAATTATTTTTTTAAAAGATTTTATTTATTTATTTTAGGGAGAAAGGAAGGGAGAGAGAAAGAGAGGGAGAGAAACATCAGTGTGTGGTTGCCTCTCGTGCACCCCCCTACTGGGGACGTGGCCTGCAATGCAGGCATGTGCCCTGACTGGGAATCCAACCAGCAACCCTTTGGTTGGCAGGCTGATACTCAGTCCACTGAACCACAGCAGCCAGGGTCCCTCTGACTATTTTGTAACTACCAATTTGTACTTAATTCCTTCCCCTTTTTCACCCATTTGCAACACTCATCCTATCTGGCAACCATCAAAATGTTCTCTGTATCTATGAGGTAGTTTATGTTGTATTTGTTTTTTTTATTCTTTTTTAGGATTCTGTATATAAATGAAATCTTATGGTATTTTTCTTTCTCTGTCTGACTTATTTCACTTAACATAATACCTTCTAGGTCTATACATGTTGTTACAGATGAAAAGAGCTCACTTCATTTTATGGCTGAGTAATATTCCATTGTATATATGTACAGCTTCATTCTTAATTCATCTATTGATGGACACTCAAGTTGCTCCCATATGTTTACTATGGTGAATAACGCCATAATAAACACCTGTGTGCACATGTCTTTTGAATTAGCGTTTTCGGTTTCTCTGGGTGAATACCCGGAAATGGAAATGCTGGGTCCCTCTTTGTTCTTGTCATAGCCTTTGTCTTAAAGTCTGTTTTGTCTGGTACATATGTTGCTACACCAGCCTTTTGTTGGCTTGTTTGTTTCCATTTTCATGAAATATCTTTATTCTCCCTTTATTTTAGTCTATGTGTTTCTTCTGATCAGAAGTGAATCTCTCCTAGGCAACTTATGTCAGGGTCTTGTTTTCTGTTCCATTCAGCCACACCATGTCTTTTTAATTTTTTTTATTTTTCAAAAAATGTTAAAGTCGCAGTTTACATTTAATATTATTCTGTATTAGTTTCAGAGGTACTGCATAGTGGTTAGATAACCATACTTTGTAGAGTGGTCCTCCCAATATTTCAAGTACCCACCTGGCTCCACACAGAGTTGTTACGATTATTGACTATATTCATTATGCTATCACTTACATCTCTGGGACTATTCTGTAACTACCAATCTGTATTTCATAATTACTTCACCTTTTTCACAAACCCTTCCTTCTATCAACTGTCAGTCTATTCTCTGTGTCTATAAGTCTTTTTCTATTTTGTTTAAAGACTCAATGTCTTTTTTTAAAAATATATTTTATTGATTATGCTATTATAGTTGTCCCATTTCCCCCCTTTATTTGCCTCTTCCCTCCCACCTGCATTCCCCCCCTTTAGCTCATGTCCATGGGTCATACATATACGTTCTTTGGCTTCTACATTTCCTATACTATTCTTACCCTCCCCCTGTCTATTTTCTACCTACCATTTATGCTACTTATTCTCTGTACCTTTTCCCCCTCTCTCCCCACCCATTTCCCTGCTGGTAACCCTCCATGTGATCTCCATTTTTGTGATTCTGTTTCTGTTCTAGTTGTTTGCTTAGTTTGTTTTTGTTTTAGGTTTGGTTGTTAATAACTGTGAATTTGTTGTCATTTTACTGTTCATATTTTTTATCTTCTTTTTCTTAGATAAGTCCCTTTAACATTTCATATAATAAGGGCTTGGTAGTGATCAACTCCTTTAACTTTACCTTATCTGGGAAGTACTTTATCTGCCCTTCCATTCTAAATGATAGCTTTGCTGGATAGAGTAATCTTGGATGTAGATCCTTGACTTTCACGACTGAATTCTTCTTTCCAGCCCCTTCTTGCCTGCAAGGATTCTTTTGAGAAATCAGCTGACAAAAGACTCAATGTCTTTTGATTAGAGCATTTAATCCATTTACATTTAAAGTAATGTAGGTATTGATATATAGTTATTGCCATTTTACTATTCATAATGTTAATCTTTCTTCTTCTTAAAAAAGCCCCTTTAACATTTTTTGTAATACTGTTTTCATGGTAATGAGCACCTTTAGCTTTTTCTTGTCTAGGAAGCCTGGAAGAGGTTAAGCTGCCAACTGTGTCTTCTACCAATAGTATTGACTTGGGGCTGCTTAGCAAAAGGTACAGGGCATGGTGAGTCCAGATGCTGCTTATTTGGGGTTTGTGAACCTTTGAGAGATTTTTAGAAAGTCCCCAGAATGATCCAGTACAGGCTGTTTGTATGTAAAAGCCATTAGAAGTGGCTTGGGAAGGCCTTACAGTTGGGTGTGATAGGGTCTGGGAATCACCAGGGCAGGGCTTACAGTGTGTGTTAGGTTGATGGAGACTCAGCTATGGTGCACTTGTAGACTGAGCTGGGTAAGGGATCAACAAAGGGACAATGGCTTCTGCCAGCACTTCTGTGGCGAGAAGGTTGTCCTCCAGCCTGTGCCCTGAGGTCAGAAAATTTAGTTCTTTTCTGTATGTCCCCGGTGCCTTTTGAGCTGCCATCCCAGTACTGGAACTCAAATCGAACAAGTTAGCCAGTGATTAAGTCCATGCACTGGTCCTAGAAAATGAAGACCTGGGACTCCAGAAACCCTCTGTGTCACTCAGACACAATCTTTCCTGGTTTTCACAACCACAAATTATGGAGACTTTTACTCCAAGCTGTGGAGCCATGGACTGGGGAGTCTGGCTTGGGGCTGGAACCCCTAGATTCTCAGGTGTGACCTCCATACCTGAGCTATCTCTCTCAATTTTTAACTGCCACAGCTGGGTGTGAGACCAGACTGTTCTTGCATCATTGCCCCACTGCACCAGTCTCAACATGGTTTCTTCTGTATGTCCTTAGTTATTAGACATCTGTTCAGCTAGATTTCAGTTGGTTTTCAATGATTGTTGTTCTGGAGGTCAGTTGTAATTTTGATTTGGTTGTGGCAAGAGGTGGGCACAGTGTTTACCTACTCACTGTGAAAGTTATTTGCACTGGAAACCCCGCCCCATTCATTCCAAGGAATCAATTCCTTAATGTTAAATCATCTTAGTATTCTTGGAAGCAATTAAAATAATCACATCCTGTTATTTATTTAAGATTTTGGTGTTATTCATAGTGAAAGTGATTTCTGGTTCACATTTTGGCAGCAACTTTATGTGAGCTTTAAAAAGTGAATCAGAAACTTTCCCTTTAACTCTATGATCCAGAAAATTTTAGCTACATGAATATAAGAATTGTTTTAAATTGGAAGGTGAGGTAGGGCTCCTGGGTGGAATCATCTGTACCTGTTGTCTTATTTATTTCTCCAGCTTTGGCAATATTTTATTACTTGACCTTAGTTCAATTTTACAGATGAGATCAAAGATTAAGAAAGTATCTATTGTTTCCATGAACATCATTCTAATGAAGATTTGTTATTTTAAAATGTTTTATTTTTTAATTTAATTGACATTCAATATTATATTAGTTTCAGGCATACAACCCAGTTATTACACATTTATACAACTTATGAACTGATCATGCCAAAATATTAGTACCCGTCTGACACTATGCATAGTTATTACAATGATACTGACCATATTCCCTATCTTATACTTTACATCCCCATGTATAACTACCAATTTGTACTTCTTAATTCCTTCACCTTTTTCACCTCTTCCCCAACCCCCTTTCCATCTGGCAATTGTCATTGGTATGTATGAACCTATTTCTGTTCAGCTTGTTCATTAATTTTGTTTTTCGTTTAGATTCCATATGTAAGTGAAATTATATGCCATTTGTCTTTTTCTGTGACACTTATTTTACTCAGCACAATTTCCTCCAGGCCCATCCATGTTGTTTCACATAGCAAGATTTTATTCCCTTTTTATGGCTGAGTCATATTCCATTATGTATATGTACCACTTCTTCTTTATCCATCTATTGACAGGTACTTAATTTGTTTCCATACCTTGGTAATGGTAAATAATGTTGCAATAAACATATGGGGACATATGTCTTTCAAACTAGTGTTTGGATATTCTTTGAATAAATATGCATCAGTGGAATTGCTGGGTCCTTCTTTGTCTCTTGTGATAGCCTTTGTTTTAAAGTCTATTTTGTCTGGTATATCACTTGCTACCCTAGCTTTTTTTGTTTCCATAATAATGCTATATCTTTTTCCATCCATTTACTTGCAGTGTGTGTGTTTCTTTCAACCTGAAATCAGTCTCTTATAGACAGCATATGTAAGGGTCATGTTTTCATATCCATTCTGACACACAATGTCTTTTGATGGGAACATTTAATCTATTTGCATTTAAAGTAATTGTTGATAGATATGTAGTTATCCCATTTTACTATTCATATTTTGTATTCCTCTTCTTCTCTGAGAAGTCCCTTTAACATTTTTTTATACTGGTGTTGTGGTGATAAACTTCTTTAGCTTGTTCTTGTCTGGGAAGCTCTTTATTGTCCTTTGATTCTAAAGGACAGCTTTGCTGGGCAGAGCGATCTTAGTTGTAGGCTCTTGCTTTACATCAGTATGAATATTTTATGGCTTGCTGGCCTACAAGTTTCTGTTGAGAAATCAGCTGACAGCCTTACAGCAGTTTCCTTTAAGGTAACTAACTGTTTTTCTCTTGCTGCTTTTAAGATTCTCTCCTTGTCTTTTACCTTTGCTATTTTAGGTAAGGGTCTTGGTGTGGGCCTGTTTGGATGAAACTTGTTTGGGACTCTCTCTGCTTCCTGGACTTGTGTATCTTTTTCCTTCACCAGATTAGGGACGTTTTCAGTCATTATTTCTCCAAAAAGGTTCTTGACCCCTGTTGTTTCTCTTCTCCTTCCGGTACCTCTGTGAGGTGAAAGTTGGTATGCTTGATGTTGTCACAGGGTTTCCTGAGGCAATCCTCATTTTTTGGATTCTTTTTGTTGTTGTTGCTCATTACGTTTCTGGCTACCTTATTTTACAAGTTACTGATTTGATTCTGTTTCATCTAACTGTTGTTGATTTCCTCTATTGTATTTTTTATTTCAGTTATTGTATTCTTCATTTATGACCGGTTCTTTTTTATGATTTCTATGTCCTTTTCATGCTGTTGAAGTTCTCACTGAGTTGCTTGAGCATTATTATTACCATTGTTCTGAACTCTGTATGGAATAGTTTGCCTCCTGTTATTTTATGAAGATTTCTCCTGTTCTTTAATTTTGTATGTGTTTCTTTGTCTCTCCACTTATGCTGCCTTTCTGTGTTTGTTTCTCTATATTAGGTAGATTTGCTATTTCTTAGTCTTTGTGGAGTGGCCTCATATAGTAGGTGTCCTGTAGGGTCCAGTGGCACAGCCTCCTTGGTCACTACAGCTGGGCAGTCTAGATACAGTGCCCCCCCCCCCATGGGTTGTGTACATGCTCCTACTGTAGCTGAGCCTTGATTGTACTAGCATGTCAATGGGAGGGATTTGCCCTCAGGATAACTGGCTATGAAGAATGGCTGTGACTACAATGGAGAAGCTGTTGTGTGAGGGCTGACCCTATGGAGCAGGATTTGCTTTAGCAGGGCTCTGGTGTCTGCTGAGTCTGCCCTTTAAGTGTGCCATTTGTGAAGGTGGTTGAGTGGTGCTCTGGTGTGGTCCGAAGCTGGCTACTGGGTGTGTCGGTTCTGTGGCTTTTGGGGAGGTCCAGGCCAATATCAGCCACTCCCTGTGCCCTATTTAGGGCCAATTAGCATGAGCTACAAAGTAATGCAGATGGTTGCCCCTTGTGCTGGGGTTGTAAGGGCCTGGGGGAAGCTAAGGTGCAAACTGTGGCTGGCTGCTCTAGCTCTGTGCTTGGGGCAGCTTAGTAAGAAATATGGAGCATGCTGTGGCCAGATTCTGCTTGTTTGGGGTTTGTGAGCCTTTGATTTTAGGAAACTTTTCAGCATAAGTCAACACAGGCTTTTGGTATGGAAAAGCCACTGAAAGCCTGGAAGTTGGGTGGGGCAAGGTTTTAGGAAATCACCAGGATGTAATGAACAGTGTTAGCCCAGTTGATGGAAACTCAAGATATAATGTCTGTATCTGCAGGCAGAGAGCTCAGCAAAGGAACAATGGCTTCTGCCAGTACTTCTATCTAAGAGGAAAGCTGCCCCTTCAGCCCTCACCCCAAAGCCAAGCAATTTAGTTCTTCCTCATCCATGGCATCTTTTGAAATACTACCCCAGGGCCAAAATTCAAAGTGAGCTAGTTTAAGAAAATTTTGGTGCTGGTCCATTAAGAGAAATGGCAAGGATTCCAGCAGCCCTCTGTCTCATTTAGCCATGATCTCTGCTGGTTTTCACAGTCAGAAATTACAGGGAACTTCTCTTCCTAGCACTTCCTAGAACTTCTCTTCTCTCCCTGGGCTGGGAAGCCCAGTGTAGAGTGGGACTTCATCTCATGGGAGACCTGTGCAGCTAACATATCCCTTCTGATATTTAACTGCCAGAAGTGGGTGTGGGACTAACCGCCCCCTACCAATCTTGCCATGTCTGCTTCTGTATAGCCTTAGTTATAGGGCATCTGCAGAACTAGATTTTAGGCAGTTTTCAATGATGGTTGTTCTTTAGTTGAGTTGTAATTTTGATTTGGTTAGGGAGGATGCTAGCACCTGTTTTTCTATTCCACCACGTTGACAAAAAGCTCTCTGTTGTCTTTTGTAGTAGACTTAAAAAAATTAAACTATTTTAAAATTGAATTTTGGTATGTACATGTTTGTTGATAGTATATAAAAATACAATTGATTTTTGTATGTTTATATTATAATCTGTGACCTTGTTGAGCTTACTTAATAGTTCAAAGACTTTTTTTGTAGAGACTATGGGATTTTTTACATAGACAATTATGTCATCTACAAAAAGGGTGGTTTTATTTTTTCTTTTCTAATCTATGTGTCTTTTACTTTTTCTTCTTGAATTTTTTCACTGAGTAGAACTGCCAGTGTACTCTGTTGATTAGGGCAGTAAGAGCAGCAACCTTTGCCTTTTTTCCAGTCTTTGGGTGAAAGCATTCAATTTTCAACCATCAAGTATAATTAATCTATTTAACCTGTTAATATTGTGGATTATTTCGATTGTGTTCCAGATAGTGATCTGGTCTCACAATAAACCACATCCACCTATAATAAACCACACTCCACCATTTATCATAATATTTTTTTGTTGTTGCTAAATTCTGTTTTCTAATTTTGTCTTAAGGTTTTTTGCCTCTGTAGTCATAATCTTAGCATCAAAAATTTAGCAATTATTGTCAGATCAGCAAAATATGTATTTTTTGGTGTGTTGTAGAATTTTAGTAATTAATTTGTGTGTGCCATGAGATAAAAAAGATTGATAATCATTGGTCTATACTCTTTCTTTCTTTCAAAAATAAATTTATTGTTCAATTACAGTTGTCCCCATTTTTCGTCCATTGCTCTCCCCTGCCTTGCCCACCTCCCTTTCCCATTCAATCCTCCCCCACCCTGTTGTCCTTGTCCATGGTCCTTTATACGTGTTCCTTGACTTGACCTTCTTCCTACTTTCTCTAGTTATACACCCCCTCCTTCCCTCTGATCACTGTCAGTTTGTTCTTTGTTTCCATGTCTCTGGTTCTATTTTGTTGTTTGTTTTGTTGATTAGGTTCCACTTATAGGTGAGATCATGTGGTATTTTTGTTTCAGTACCTGGTTTGTTCCATCCTTTTCCTAATAGTGCCTTTGTCTTCTTATGGTATCAGCAAAATAGCAGCTTCAAAAAATAAATTATGAATTGTTTCCTCTTCTATTTAAAAAAATGTTTGGTAGAATTCCCCAATGAAATCATCTTGATCTGGATAATTCTTTTTCGTGAGTTTTAATCTTAAAATTCAATTGTGGTAGTTTATACTTCTTGAATAAAAACTCCTTTTTAATTTAAGTTGTCATTTTTATGTGTATATAGTTGTTCATAGAATTTTCTTTTTATCCTTTTGATGTTTGCAGGGTATATGGTGATATTTACTAATATTGATAATTTGTGTCTTGTTTTTGTCCATTTTGCTAGATATTTGACAATTTTATTCATTTTTTCAAACAGACATCTTTTAAAAATATATATACTTTATAAATTATGCTATTACGATTGTCCCATTTTTTTCTCCCTTTATTCCCCCTCCACCCTGTACCCTGATCCCACCATCATTCCCTCACCTTATTTCATGTCCATGGGTCATACATATAAGTTCTTTGGCTTCTCCATTTCCCATACTGTTCTTAATCTCCCCCTGTCTATTTTGTACCTACCATTTATGTTTCTTATTCCCTGTACAATTTCCCCCATCCTTCCCCTCCCCCTCTCCACTGATAAACCCTCATGTGATCTCTATTTCTGTGAACTTTTTGATAGTTCCTGTTTTGGTAGTTTGCTTAATTTGCTTTTGTTTTTTCAGGTTCAGTTGTTGAGCTGTGAATTTGTTGTCATTTTACTGTTCATATTTTTGATCTTCTTCTTTTTTCTTAGGTAAGTCCCTTTAACATTTCATATAAGAAGGACTGGGTGATGAACTCCTTTAAGTTGACCTTATCTGGGAAGCACTTGATCTGCCCTTCCATTCTAAATGATAGCTTTGCTGGATAGAGCAATCTTGGATGTAGGTCCTTACCTTTCATGGCTTGCAATACTTCTTTCTAGCCCCTTCTTGCCTACAAGGTTTTTTTAAAGAAATCAGCTGATAATCTTGTGGGAGCTCCTTTGTAGATAACTGTCTACTTTTCTTTTGCTGCTTTTAAGATTCTATCCTTATCTTTAATCTTGGGTAGTATAATTATGATGTGCCTTGGTGTATGTGTCCTTGGGTCCAACTTCTTTGGGACTCTCTGAGCTTCCTGGACTTCCTAGAAGTCTATTTCCTTTGCCTGGCTGGGGAAGTTGTCCTTCATTATGTTTTCAAATAAGTTTTCAATTTCTTGCTCTTCCTTTTCTCCTAGTGGCATCCATATGACTCAGAGGTTGGAATGTTTAAAGTTATCCTGGAGGTTCCTAAGCCTCTCTTCACTTTTTTTTTTTTTTTAAATTCTTCTTTCTTCTTTCTGTTCCGTTTGAATGTTTATTTCTCCCTTCTGCTCCAAACCATTGATCTGAGTCCTGGTTTCCCTCCCTTCGCTGTTGGTTCCCTGTACATTTTCCTTTATTTCATTTTGCATAGCCTTCACATTTTCCTCTGTTTTGCGGTCATAGTCAACCAGTTCTGTAAGTATCCTGATTACCAGTGTTTTGAACTGTGAATTTGATAGGTTGGCTATCTCTTCATCGCTTAGTTTTATTTTTTCTGGAATTTTGATCTGTTCTTTCATTTGAGCTATATTTTTCTTTTTGTCTCAGTGCACCTGTTACTCGGTAAGGGGCAGAGCCTTAGGTACTCACCAGGGCAGGGCAACCTACTTTACTGCTTGTGGCATTGTACGTGGGGGATGGGTCTGAGAGGGATGCAAAGAGACAGCTTTTGTTTTGTTGATATTCTTTATTGTTTTGCTGTTTTCAGTTTCATTGATTCCTTATCATTATTTCCTTCCATTGGCTTTATTAGTGTTATTCAATCTTCTTTTTCTAGGTTCTTTTAATTTTTTTAAAGGTTTTTTTTTTATTTTTAGAGAGAGGGGAGGGGAGGAAGAAAGAGAAGGAGAGAAACATCAGTGTGTGGTCACCTCTCACATGTCCCACACCAGTGACCTGGCCTGCAACCCAGGCATGTGCCCTGATGGGGAATTGAACCAGTGACCCCTTGGTCCACAGGCCTGCACTGAATCCACTCAACCACACCAACCAGAGCAATTTTTCTAGGTTCTTGAGATAAGAGTTTAAAATCTAGATCAGAGATATCTCCTCATTTCTAACATAAGCATCTGGTGTCATAAATTTCCCTCTCAAAACTGCTTTAGCTGGATCTCACAGATATGACATGTTGTGCTTTCATTTTCATTGAGTATAATGTATTTCTTGATTTCCCTTTAGACTTCTTTTTGAAATATGGATTATTTAAAACTGTCGATTAGTTTCTAATTGATTGGAGGTTTTCCTGTTGTCTTTTTTTTATGGATTTCTAATTTATTTCCAGTTACGAAACCTGAGTTTCTTTCATATGTTAAATGAGGATAATAATAGTATTTAAAGTGTTGTTGTGAGAGTTAAATGAGTTACCACTTATTGCATGGTACATAAACAAAACATTTTATTATTGTTATTTTTAATAATGAAGTTTTTCTATACATTGTTTGAGGGAATAGGGAAAAACCAGAAAGCCCTCAGTTCATTTACTAACAATGTTTTAACTTCAGTAACAAAACTGGTCAAAAAGAGGACATAAAATTAAAATTATAGACCCAACCATGTATAAATATAGATGCAATAATTCTAAGAAATTATTTTCAAATTATTTTAGTAGTTGTGTATTAAATAATAATAATGCTTCATGAGGATAGTGTTTTCTAAATAAAAAACATCTAGCAATGCGATGCACTATAACACTGACTAAATAAGAAAAAAGAATATCATCTTAATAGATGTAGAAGCAGTTAATGAAATTGAGCAATGAGTCCTCACAAAAACAAGCCAACAACATAAAAACATAAAATAAATTCCTAAGCCTGATTAGGGTCTTTATCAAAAACTCAACAAAAATCAATACATATGACTGTGCAACATTCCCATTAAAGCAAGGAAGAAAAAAAAAAAACTTTTTAACTCTTCAACTGAAGAGCTCAGACAATGTAATAATTATTTAAAAAATTGGAAAAGAAATAACAAAACTATTGCTATCTGATGACTTATATGGATAAACCTAAGATTTTATAGGTAGACTCTTAAAACTCAAAAAGATTTTAGTGTTGTGATTGAATAAAATATCAATATATGCAAATCAATACATGAAAATAGGTTCTTTTTATATCAGTGGTAAATTAGAAAAGAAGAAAATAATTAAGAAATAAACAATAAAACTTCTTAACTTTTGGAGGATAATTTAAAAACTATTGATAAAAACTATTGATTAACATAAATGGAGAGAAATGCAAAGATAAAAATAATATAGTAAAGATATGTCACTGAAGTTGTGTTTTCAAACATAAAATTCAAGCAAAATGTGTGAAACTATGGAATGTTGAGAAAGACAACAAAATTAATAATCAAAATTAGATTTATTCTGGACTCAATGTAACCTAAAAAAACCCTTTAGAATATTTGTTTAAATTTTTTTTATTTAAACACTTATTTACTCATTCAATACATTAATGAGTCTCTATTAGCCACCATTGTAATTGTATATGTATAGTACACTCCAATATGCTCTGTTCTGTATTAATGGGAAACGCAGAGAAAAGAGTTTATAGCAATCCTGGTTAATATGGAATTGGTGAGACAGCCCTCAGATTAATTATCTTTTCTATGAAATGAAAGGATATGTGCAAATTTTTAGAAAAAAATCTAAGTCCTTTTTATTGGGCATGCTTTTCTTTAGATAGGTTAATAATAGCACTACCATTTTCATTGTTCTAGAACAAATTAATAATTTAAGGTAACAGATATTAAAAAGTTTTCCTTTAAGAATCTCCAATATTTAGAACAGTTAAAATAAAAATATTTGATTAGTCACTAGTCACAGTGGTATCAACCTATTTTATGAACTTATTTCCATCCCTGTAACTACCAGAGTATGGTCTAGGTTAGGGATCGTTGGCCATATAAAAGAAAAGCAAATGTGGATATTTAGAATGCAAACCTTAGCATTTCCCATTCTGGTAAACTCAGTGGGTGAGATCATTAGGCTTGAGCCAAAATGCAGGGACTTGTTTCCAAAAAACTTGACCTAAAATAAAAATAATAGAGGGGCTATTTTCTTTGGTTTCCTTTCACAATTGCTTTGGTTTTTTTGTTTGTTTGGATAAAAACACCAAGGATCATTCCATCGTTTGGTTAAACACATTTCTTGCAGAACCCTTTCCTTCTCCAGATGTAGAAAACAACCCTGTTTAAGTTTGTACAATAAATCTAAGAAATACAGAAACTATTGTCACCTCTTTGTCCAACTGATAAAAAACGTATGTGTGAGGCTCACGTTCCAAACTTGTGTTCACTCACTTCTACAAGTGGACACTTTACAAGTACCGATTTCCTCTGGCCCTCTGTGTGTTTCAACTAAATAAAATTACTATTGGCTTGCTATTTGTAACTAGTTAAGAATGTGCTTTTTTCCTAGCCTCAAAAGGGTTAGTTTATATTTACATCCCAGTTTTAAATTGGTTTCCTAGCGAATATTTCTTCTGATATTTATAGTAGCCTCATGAGGTAGGCAAGGCAAGTTTGTCAATCTGATTTTATATGTGAAGAAATAATCTCAAAGAGACATGATTTTCAGTAGAACTGAATCTTCTGGCTTTTATTCTAGTACTATTTTATTAAATTCATTTGCTTACACACGTACTAGTTAACACATTCACTGAGTGCCTACTTCGGCCAAACTTCATTGCAGAACTTGGTTACCCTTCAAGTTTTTGTTTCTGTTTATAAGTTTTAGAAAGGTTTCTAGTGATAAAAACTGCTGGTATTAATTATGAATACAAATCCCTATTTTAATGTTTTAGTTCTAAAATCTGGTTTATATTATGATTACAGTTTGCCCAGATAATAATTTTGGTAATTCAGTTACCCTAAGTTCATGAGAACAAAAATAGCAATATTTCTGATATTGAAAGCTGCTAAGTCACTATTTGACAGCGAACATTTCAAACTTTTTTCCTTAATGGCAGACGAATTTGGACACAAAATGCTAAACTTAGAGCCTTGATTATAGCCTCCAAGCTGCTTTAAAAATTACGAATCCACCAGATTTTAGAGGTCTACAACATTAGTTCACCAAACACACTCTAATACATTCTATTATGTCGTGTGCATTCTTTCTCCATGTACTCAATACGATCAATCTCTTTCCAAGTATGCATTAAAAATTCTCAATTTTTCTTATAAGCATATGCCATAGTTTTATTCTATAAATATAGCAGATAGTTATTGATTTTTATTTGATGATAATTTTAATCTTCTATGAATGCAAGGAATAACATAAAAAGGGTTGTAAAGAAGCAGTAGTGAATTTAGCAACACAGCTTTACTGCTCCTTCTAGTCCAGTGTATCTCAGATCATTGTCATATCCCAATATATCAACTTCAATGTTCAGACACAAGAATTTCCCCTCTCCCCACATATTTATCTAGTTATTCCACACCATTTATTAAAAAGACTTTTCTTTCACCATTGAATTACCATGGGACCTTCGTCAAAGATCAATGGACCATGAATGTATGGGGCTATTTCTGAATCCCATTCTGTTGTACCGATCTGTTTTTCTATCCTTGTGCCAAAACTACATTCTCTTAGTTACAGTAGCTTTATAATTTGGCTTAAAATCAGATAATATGACTGCAAATTTGCTTTTCTTTTTTCAAGATTGTCTTGGCTCCTCTAGCACTTTTGCATTTTCATGTTATTAACTTGAGAATCTATTTGTCATTTTCTACAGAGAAAAAATAAAGGCTCATTGGAATCTTGTTCAGCTTATATGGAATCCATATACAGTTTGTGGACAACAGACATATAGCAATATTGAGTTTTCTAATCCATTAACATGATATACTTTCATTTATTTGGGATTTCTTTATTTTAACATGTTTTATAATGTGTTTTTTTCAGCATGTATAAAGATCTTGCCCATTTCTGTTAATTTTTTAACTTAAAAATATGCTATAGATAATTTTGTATAAATTGTATAGCAAATTATAGGAGACTGTTCTGCGTGGTGTGGGCCCAGCTCCCACTTGGAAAGGCCACTGGAAAGCGAGATCCAGCACACAGGACCCACGCCCACAGATAGGTTCTCCCGTGGGGAATCAGGCCTGCATTGTACCTAGGCTGCTTTGAGACTTGCTTTTTGCTAAAACTCCCTCACCTTGAATTAAGGCAGCAAACATTTACTGCATATCTTTAAAGTAACTTCCTAAAATCTGTGCTAAACCTTCCAAGGAGGAGTGTAACCAGTTCAACCACTTTTCCCTTTACATTTGCAAATATCCTTCCTTTTTGATGTAATTAGCAACATCCTTTCCCTTGTTTTCTGTAAAAGGTAACCACCTAAAGCGAACCTGTGCATAGTAAATGAGGACCATCCTCAATGTAATGTGCCCAGAAAAGCAATAAAAGCCTGTCAAGGCAAGGGTCCCCATGCTCTCCCCTTGAGAGAGTGGCCATGCCGTCCCTTTTCTTCCACAGGATGGTAGTCCATGTGATTTTTCTCATCTCAGCCACAAAGCCTCGGACACTGCAGGCCGGTGACCCTACCAGCAAGTAAATTTTTAGATTTAATTTTTCCAGTTGTTTCCTGCTAGTATAGAGAAATACAAATGATTGTTGCATACTGACCTCATATTTTACAACCTTGCTATATAACTTATTAAATGAGTTGTTTTGTAGATTCCTTTATATTTTCTAAGTAAAACAATTATTGCTTGTGAATATAAATCATTGTAACTTTTCCTTTTTTTTCTCTGGAGTGATGTTATATACCCTTATCTTTTTCCCAAACTTAACAAAAAATAATTTAATTAATGACTATTAGGTAGGATATAGTTGTGCTTTTTCATCGACATATCTGAAAATTCCTGCCCTTTTTCAGACTGAGTTCTCTTCTAGTCTTAGTTTCTTAGAGCATTGTGTTAGAAGTTGAATTTTGTCAAGTGTTTTTTCTCCATCTGTTGAGTTGATTATATTCTATTAATGTGATGAATTTTTATATTGATTAAATTTTGAAAGTTAAATTTTGCATTACTGGGAACAATCCACTGTGATCATGTGTAGTAATCTTCTTATATATGGCTAAATTCAGTCTGCTAGCATGTTACATCATGTCTGTGACTACATTAATGATGAGCACTTATTCTTAATTTTCTTTGGCAAAATACATTTTTTAAAATATTTTGTATGAAAATTATGCTGGCGTCATAAACCAAGGCAAAGACTGTTCACTCCTCTACTTTCTGAAACGGTTTATGTATATATTTTTCTATTCTTTACATTTCAGTATGTCTGGTTTTATATTAATATGGTTTTTTATACACCTTACAGTTGAGTTTTTCTTTTTTTATCTTGTCTGATAATGTCTGTATTTTAATTAGAGAGTTTATTTCATTGATATTTAATGTTATTATGGATATGTTTCAATTAAGTCTGTCATCTTGCTATTTATTCTCTAGTCGTCCCAAATGGTTTTTTTGAATTTTTGTTTCTTCTCTTCTGCCTTTTGTGGGGTTAATTAATTATTATTATTTATTAGTTATTCTAGAAATTTGTATATGCATCCTGTACTTATCATAGACTGTTTAAAGTTTATTCTGTAGTTATTCATGTAACATTTCAAACATTATCCTCATCCTTCATTTTATCACCAATTTACATCTACATGCGTAACACGTTCTATGATAGTGTTATATTTGCTTGAAAGAATGAATTTGTCTTTCAAAGAAGTTATGAGAGGACAAAATAAAAGATAATCATTTATACTTACTTGTATACTTGCCATTTCTGGTGCTCTTTGTTCATTCCAGTGTATCCGAATTTCCTTCTGTTATTTCACTTCAGGCTGAAAAACTTGGTTTATAATCTTTTTAGGTAAGCAGGTCTGCTTTTGATGAGTTTTTTCAGGTTTCATTTATATAACATGTATTCATTTCACCCTCATGTGTTAATGTGATTTTTGCTGGACATAGACATTTAAGTTGACAACATATATTTTGTCTTTACAGCTCTTCAAAGATGTTATTTAATTTATGTCAAGTTTTCATTGTTTTTGGTAAGTTATGGTTCTAGCCACCACTGCAGCTCCCTTTCATTTGGAGCGCTGCTCTGAAATTTCCAACTACTTTCAGCAGCTTAGAACTCACTCTTCATAGCCTCAGCTTAGCTTTTTCAGTTTTCAGCGGCGCTCAGTTTCTCTGTACCACCCTAGAAAAGCCAAGCAGAAAACTGAGATGAACACGGAAGTCACCCTTATGTTTCCCTTCCCCCAAATATCAGAGGACTGAATTTCCTGTCATTCAATAGCTGAAAATAGTTTCTGTATATATTTTGTCCAATTTTTAGCTATTTGTTTGGGGGAGGACAAGTCAAAGACCATTTATCGAAGAGGCAATTTATACTCCATCGTATGCTTGTGCCCCCTTTGTCAAATATTAATTGATCATAGAAACATGGATTTTTTTCTGGGCTCTCTATTCTGTTCCATTGATCGATGTGTCTGTTCTTATGCCAGCACCAGACTGTTTTGATTACAGTGGCCTTGTAATATAGTTTGATATCAGGTACTGTGATCCCTCCACCTTTATTCTTCTTTCTAAAGATTGCTGAGGCTATTTGGGGTCTTTTTTGATTGCATATAAATTTTTGAAATATTTTCTATAAATCAGTGAAATATACCATTGATATTTTAACAGGGATTGCATTGAAACATACATAATTTTATCAACCAATATCACCCCAATAAATTCAATAAAAATTTTTTTAAAAAGCTAGCAAGCTTCATTTCTTTGATTCTCAATGAAATTGCTTATTTGGCATTAATAAGCTTTGAAGAAAAGGAACCAAGAAATGTCCAGAGGAGAGGAATCATCAGAAGACTTTCTACTTATTAATCCTTGTTTCTTTATTCTTTTAACGTTGAATTATGACATTCTTATTGCTTCTGATATTTTCTATTTTTCTGTAAATAGTGATGGCCCCAAACTGCCTTTCAAACACTGATTACCCAAATCTAATTATTATTTTTTTCTTTTCTTGTCAAGTGAACAGTGTCTGTCAATAGTTTTAGAAGACAAATCATGTGTGAAGCAAGACAAGTTTTGAAGTTCCTGGCACAACGAGACGGTCAGTCCACATATTTGTACAATACATGCTGTGCTTCACGGATGACTGCTGATAATTATACTGAAGCCAACAAATAAGGTTTCCCTCCAAGGCACGGACTGGGATTTAAAAAATATTTGATAGGGACAATCGAATTGGAAACAATGATGGAATTTGTTGCAATTAAGCTGAGCAGAACAGTTGAAATGAGATCCAGATAACAGTGTTATTATCATCCTTTACTATCTGTTAGATTGAGATTTATTTTATACAAATGATTCAAACACATTTTATTAGGGGGAGACTTCCTGCAGACTATAGAGATTCAAGGAATTATAATCCTTTCTTCCTAGTAAAAATGTTAAAAGGGTTAGTACTGTAAAGTTAAAAATTGTGATATATGGGATTTATGGGTGGATGTGAAAGGGAAAGAGAGATCAGACGCTAGCCAACATCTGCCTCCACGGTGTATTTTTTTTTCAGTGTTTGAGAAAATGTTTGGCAGTTACTTTTTCTTGAATCACTGTGATAAAAGCATTGCCTAGCAAATTTATCCCAAATGAAAAACATCGAACTGTTTGTGAGATGGTTACCTATCTCTTTTCAGTAAGTCAATATTTTGCCTTCAGTAACAATGCCCTATTTTTGGCAATGTCTCATTCTCTCATAAGCTTCATTTAAGCGCGTTCTGTCTGGGCAGAGGGGTGGACAGCGAGTGCGGTTAGAGGCAGGAGTGCTCTTTCAGTGAAAGAATGAAAGAGCAATAGAATATGAATGAACTTTTGAAAAATGTTTATCTGTTTTTAAAAGTTTTACAGATGAAAAAAGAAGTCCTCTGAAGCTAAATGACTTCCTTTCCCCCCCCCTGAAATTCCTATCTATTGCTTGGACTTTAGAGGCTGTTCTGATTTCTCTTTTTAGAATTTAAGGGCTAATGTTACATTAAAAATGTTTTAACTACTTTAATAACTGGCATGTGTTATACACCAAATTACTAATCACCATACCACACATCATCTCAGTTACTATTTATTACAACCCTCTGAAGTAGGTACTTTACTATTCTAATTTAGCGGGTTTGACAACTACACTCAGGTCAATTAACTTGCTCGAAATGACAGTTAGTCAACTGTGGACCCAGAATTTGAACCTGAGTAGTGTGATTCCAGTTGTTATTCTATACAGTCCACTTAGGAAAGTATTAGATACACTAAATAGCAAAAACATGTGCATAAATACAGACAATACATATTTATGTGACCTCACAGAGCTTAAAATTTAGTTGAGGATGGGATACTGTCATAAATTTATTGCCATAAAAATATAACCAGAAATATTAAAAGATGTTCATCATAGTGTGTGAGCTATCATACATAATAAATGTATTATCTCTGACAGTGATGAAAGTGATATTTTACTAGCAAGTGCTGTTATTAATAAGTAAAGTAGTCAAGTGTTTATCTTAAAAACTTTGTCACATGAAAGTAAAGACCAAGTTTCATAAGTTTTATTAGCTAATATATATCAAAATCTTTGGCATATACTATCAACAGATGCATAACAACTTTTGTGTGAATTCAAACCACTTTCCGAAATTATTTTCAAAAATATCTCCAAGGGCTAAAATGCCTTATGTTGACCTCACACCATTAAAAGAGACCTTATTTTTATTTGCGTTTTATATTTAAAGACCCTCAGAGGTCCTGTTCTATTGCAGGCTTACTCCATGCTTCCCTTCGTAATCTTACAAGCGTCTCAATATTTATTTTCCAAGTCTGATTGTTTGTTCCTTTTACTTTCCATTCACTGTTTTAAAGCACTTTTTAGTCTTCCCTATAATATTTAAGAAGGTTTTGTAGGTTCTGGGTAACAAAATTATCTGTATTCTGTTTAATACCATGTTATTTATTTTAACATATATAGCATTTAATACTATTCTTAATCATTATCAAAAAAGTATACACATGGCTTTTTATTATATACAAATTGTTCTTGTATCAAAGGAGCAAGTCAGATTTTGCCATGTTCATAATTTTTTTAAGTCAATTGGCATACTATTACTTTCCACAAGCCAGTAAGTCACTAAAGGACTTTAACCTCATTAATTCTTTGAGATGACTTAATACCTGACATCTTTCCAAGGAGTGGCTTATGTACTGCATGAATGTAGTTCTAAAGATATGTTATAAACAACTGGCCTCCTTTCTTACGTATTACTGACTGCCCCAGCCAATGCTAAACTCACCTGTCTTATTTATAGGAGGTCACTTAATATAGATTATTTTCCACAAAAATTTATTTTTAAAGAAGGAAACATTTTCTTTTAAAGCCTTACTGTATGATGACTTGACTTGTGCAATTTTTAAAAATGTGGGTGGCTAAGAAATTGATTATTCACCGTGGCTGGTTCTCTCCAAAGCAGAGCAGCTTATATGAGAAAAATATAGACTAAAAAGACAATAACAAGAAAGGCTTAATAAGCCTTGATAGAGGTAAAAAAACTGGCTTTTTATCCACTGTACTTTATGAGAAAAGAATATAGTCAAGTAATTATTTTGAAAGATATAGAGCAAATGTATGTGTGTATGTATGTATATATGTATGTATGTGTTATGGTACAGTATTAGGAACTAAAAATAACACTTTGTGAAAAATATAATTATTTAAATTTGTATTTTTGATATGTCTATTAAGTTTATTGGGGTGATATCAGTTAATAAAATTATATAGGTTTCAAGTATACAATTCTGTAATATATCATCTGTATATTACATTGTGTGTTCACCACCCAAAGTCAAATCTCCTTCCATCACCATATATTTGACCCTCTTTACCCTTTACTACTTCCCCTACCACCCCCTCTCCCCTCTGGTAACCACCATACTTTCGTCCGTGTATATGAGTGTATGTTTGCTTGTTTTTTTTGTTTGTTTATTTATTGCTTTCAGTTTTATATCCCGCATGTAAGTGATATCATATGGTTCTTGACTTTTTCCGTCTGACTTATCTCACTTAGCATGATACTCTAAAGATCCATCCATGCTGTTGTAAATGGCGGTATTTCATCTTTTCTTATGACTTAGTATTCCATAGTATATATGTATGTATTACATCTTTATTATCTAATCATTTATCAAAGGACAGTTCAATATTATACAAAAGCTGTTCTCTATAAACATTCTATAACTCTTTCCCAAATACTGTTAGTTATTGAATGTTCCCATCCAAAATGCTTCCTTTTTGTTTATAAAATAAAGTACAAATACCTTAGCCTGGTATTGAAAGTAAGATCTATTTCAAGCCTGCCTTTCCATCTTACCGTTTGCCATTTTTATTAAAGAAACTTCTAAGCAGGCCATACTCTTTGACTTACTCTTTCTCATATAACTTCTTTTTATTCTTTCTAAACATTTACTCTTTGATATTACAGTTTATAGTAACTCCTTTCCCCTTTCTTGGAACTCCTGGTGCTTGTAATCTATGCCTGATAAGAGGGACTTGTGATTAAAGGAGCCTTGTTTTGACAGATGAGACCTCACTTTCAAAGTTTAATACTTGTTTGCCAGTGAGGAACTGTGTGGCCCTGGCAAGTCAGTCAAACTTCTCTTGGGCTCAGATTTATAGTCTTGGTAATCATTGTAATAAATCTCTATAAAAACCTCTTCCAATCTAAGAATCTGTGTTCTGTAAAATCATGGAATGTTCAGATTTGCTGCTCTTCAAAGAAATACACATTAATATAACAGTGGTCATCATTTTGCACCCATTTGACAGGCAAAACTTAAAAAGAGTTTTAATGTATACTACTGTTTCAGACATAATGAAAAATCACTTTTATTTATTATTGGTGGAAATGTGAAATATATATGTATGGAGATATACATATGTGTATATATACATATATATATATATAAAATCAATAAAAAATTTTGTTCCTAGGAATATCTTATAGAAATAAAAATCATCAACATTTTAAACATGTATGTACATGGATGCCAGCTGGTACATGCTTAATATAAACATTATTCCTCAAAGGAACAAAACCAGCAAATGAAACCTGATGGAGATAATAGTCTGCCCATCAACAGGTCAAATGGATTTATAATTCATTCCAACCATTACCAGTAAATGTGCTAGAGTTGCATGAGATGACTTGTGAGGACTCTCATGGAGTTTAGTTACATGAGAGTGGTGCAGAGAAACATTGATAGAGCAGGAGTTATAGGATGCAATCATAAACAGCATTTCTCACCCACAACTCCTCCTACACAGCTATTTAGTAGAGCTCTAGAATTTCTGTTGTTAGATAAAACATAGGGCAAATTCATAGTTTGCTGCTTACTATTAGATAATAAAACATGTTCTAATCATTTTGGCTTACAATGTTCAGTAATTAATATGTCCAGTGTAATAATTAAAGACTTCCTTTACAATTAAGGCTTTTCCTCTCCCCAGCTCTGGTTTGATGCTAAAGGGAAGGCTCTCTGCTTGTCTGTGTTTCTCTTCTTCCCACAATTGGCTAACCATGGTGTCTGACTCCTCCAGCATCAAAGGAGTGGTGGTGGAGGAAGAGAGGAGGAAAAGTGTGTAAAGGATCAGGAAAGATTTCATATGACTAAGTTACTCTGAGTTGGCACTCTCTGGATCTGGCATATGTTTAAAGCTGACTCTCCTTCTAATGAATAATTTGTGGCTTCTTTGGAGAACTTCCCATTGTTGGACGTGTCTTCCTGCATGTCACTTCATTTGGGCTGATGCAACTCTTTTGTCTGGTAGTTTCCAATTTCTTCCTAGCAGTATGGGCGTTGGCTGGTGCACTTCAGCCTCCCTCTGCTAAGTCATCTTCACCACTCCATAACACCCTCTCAGGCAGGATTTAGAACACCTTCACACCAACTTTCTCTTCCGTGGCCCACATCCTGTCCACAGGAAAGATAGATACACTTTTGACTTTCTGTTAATAGGCCACAGTTAATTTCCATTAAAGGCCTTCTACTTACTGGTCCAGTCTTCTTTAGCAACTCTCTCACCTTTTCCTCTGTCAGCACTGGGGTCATGTGTCAAGCTCTCCAAATTGTTTTTTTGAAGTTCTTCTAATGAGGTAAACCCTTCCCCCCAGTCCCCCAAGGGAGCAGAAATATGGACTCTCAGCAAATTGGAAACTTTTCAATGAAGTCTTCTCTTCAATCTCCAACTCCGGCCTCTTCAACTGCAACCCTTTTAAATCCTGAAGAAAAGTTTGGGAAATGGTCTGACATTGGTTTTTAGTTTTCTGCTTTGCACATCCTGCCTGAATAACAAAGTAGCTGGGCCTCACGCTGAAATAGTTACCTTTTACTATGTTTGATATAATCCCACTTTATACATATATTAGTTATCCATTGTTGTATAACAATATTACCACAAATTTAGTGGCTTAAAACATTACATATTATCTCACAGTTTCTGTGAATCAATAGAGTGGGCATTGCTCAACTGAGTCCTCTCTTCAGGGTCTCAGAAGGCTGCCGTCAGGGTTGTCAGCCAGGGCTGGGTTCACATCTGAGGCTTGAATGGTAAAGGATCCACTTCCTAGCTCACAGGGTGGCTGGCAGCATGCACCTTCTTGCTGGTTGTTAGCTGGGGGCTGCCCTACAGGCTCTTGCTCTGTGGACTTTTCCAATATGGCCACTTGGCTCTTTAAAACCAGAAAGGGAGAGACAGTCTTTCATCAAGAAAGACATTATAATTTCATGTGACATAATTACATGCATGTAGTTTATATACACCCAGTCATCTGTGCTGTACTCAACTTGTTAGAAAGAAATCATAGATCTCATGCCTCCTCAAGCTGAGGGAATTATACAAGGATAAGACTGTCAGGAGATGTGGGTGACGGGGGTCTCATTGCAGTCTGTCTGCCACAACATGATAAACAGTGAGAAAATCAGATCTCTGTGTGTGTCTGTGAGTGTTGTTATTCATCTGTACAGAACTCCATGACAATGGAGGTAGGTAACATGGGCAAAGACACTAGCTTTTGATATGGGTCATTTTGTAGGGGAATAGTGGAATGTGTTAATATAATACGGAAGAGGAGAAGGAGAAAGGGAAACCAAGTTAGAAAAAGAAAAATGTATTTATTTAAAAATAAACATGCACAGGATCACATTTATTCATTTATATAATATACATAATATGTAAACTATATATGTAAACTATAAAGAAATTAAATAAAAACTGTTACAAAGGAGGAAAAAAGTTCAGATTTATCCTTTTACTTTTCTTATAAAATGCTTCTAATTTGGTTAGAGCTAAAGTGTTATTTTTCTTTTGGAAAAACAATAAAAGCAACAGTTGCAGTAAAAGTTTTAGTGAGTAAATGGAATTTTTATACATGTCATTGACGATTAGGATGTTGAACTGTTTTCATGCGTTGATGTAACAATCAAAATTGCCTTTTCAAGTACACACACACAATGTATACCAGGGCCCAGTTTTCATTTGAATTTAGTTTGCTGCACAGGAAAGTGGAGTTCGGTTAAATGATTCTAAAGTAGTTAAAACTGCAAAAGAATTTTATTTTGGAGCATCCAAGGAGAAAACAACAAATGGAAATAAACAACAGATTCCAAGTAACTCCAAATGACCCATAAAATCTTAAGATTTGGAAGCCAGTAACTACAGAAAAGGATGATAATAATATTAGATTTAGATACCTAGACACACTGGCAATTTATCTTCTCTAACAAAATGAAATATAGAATCATTGTTCCAAATAACTCAATTAAAAAGTGGTAGACATTTGGTAGGAAAAAAATTGAGAGAAAAAGGCAAAAGATGTTAGACAATAATAGGTATATTGAATCAATGAACCCGGAGCAAAATTCAGTCTTTGTCAATTTTGCATGGTGTCTTCCTACTCATTTTAGACTCCTTCTTATCCTCATTTTTTTCTTTCTTTACATTTCAATTACAGTTGACATTCAGTAGTATTTTATGTTAGTTTCAGCTGTACAGCATAGTGAGTAGACACTCATATGATTTGCGAACAGATTCCCCTGATATGTCTAGTACCCACCTAGTAACCACGCATGGTTATTTCAATACTATTGACTATATTCCTTATGCTGTACTTATATGCTGGTGTCTATTTGTAACGATCAATGTGTACTTCTTAATCCCTCTACCTTCTTCATACAGCCCTTCAACCCCTTTCCCTCTGGTAACTGTTAGTCTGTTCTCTATATCTATGAGTCTATTTCAGTTTTGTTTGTTTGTTTATTTTGTTCTTTAGATTCCACATATAACTGAAATCACATGGTATTTGTCTTTCTTTGTCAGACTTATTGCACTTAGCATGACACCCGGTAGGTCTATCCATGTTGTTGCAGGTGGCAAGATTTCACTCTATTTTACAGCTGAGTAATATTCTATTGTGTGTGTGTGTGTGTGTGTGTGTGTATATATATATATATATATATATCACGTGTTCTTTATCTAATTATCCTTATCCTTTTTAAATCCAACAAGTATTCTCCTCTTTGACAGAGTCGATCCCATTTCATTTCTTCCCCTCTATGATGTCATATCTTCATTACTGCACTTACATTATTGTCTCATAATTATTTATTATCTGTCACCTCCAGCAAATTGGAAGCTCCCCTTCATCTGCATCACCAGATACATATACTGTACTTGGCATATTGGCAATGTGTTGGTGAATGGATGAATCTTTTATTTATATTTATATTGTGTCTTTTCTCTATATTCATTGCTCACATATATTCCTCTGCCCTCTTTATCACTTTTTGTTTTAAACATTTTATAGCTGGAAGGAATCTTAGAAATGAAGCATCCAGTTTTTTTCAAGGGGCAGTCAATGAAGTTTCCTAGGCTCCTTACCTTAGAGTATTTATTTAATCATCTATATTCTTGGGTGCCAACTCATCTACTGAATCAGAGTCAAATAGATAAGGTTAATGAACTGTGCTTGTTAACAATCTCCTGGGTTATTCTTATGCAAATTAATGTTCCTGATATACTAGAGCATAATTTATCAATTTAGAAATAGAAAAAAAAAAGGAATCAACTTGGAATCCTTAGGACTTGAGAAGTCATTTAGGGACTAATTTGGTATTATTTGAGACTGTGACAAAAGTTAATATATTTTTCATTTTTCTCTTTCTGATTTTGTGTGGCTTTAAGGGCACCTGTGAGTATCAATACTCATGGTTTCAGCATTAAATTAATTTCCCAGAGGATTTGTTAGATTGCTTAGATTAGTACCATGAAGTTGACTTGTGTATGCTATAGATATGATGTCCTTGACTCTGCATGGGAAGCTGCCTTGTGTCACTCAGTAATCTTTACTAGGCTCAGGTGATAAGAATAAATGTATTCTTTATAAGAATATTCTTTATAAGAATAAACTTTATGCTCTCAGAGTCCATAATTTAGTCCAGTGTAGTTTTTGCAGTGTACCTGTCACAGGACTTTCAAATGTTTTGGTTTTTGTTGTTGTTTTGTGTGTCTGTTATTGAAAGCAGTGGTAAAGCTGGGGAACTATTAGATTATACAGCTAAGGAGTCATAGGTTGCTTTAATTTAGATACGCTGCCTTTCGAAAAGATGTCAGTAATTTTCTCTTTCAAGGCAAAAGTACTTCCGCCTATCTTAGAGAGCTTAACTGGAAGCAGAATAAAGTGCACACATGAACTGTGATATCTATATTTCATTGTCATATATTTTCTCTCTTCCTCTCCAGTCTGTAATCTCTCTTGTCCTTCCTTCTTTCTCCTTCCCCATTTCCCTCCTTCTCTATCTTCTCTCTTCTCTCTGACACATATATACACAATTAAGGGGTAAAAGAACCAAATTAATATCACTCCCAAATTGTTAACAAAACTCAGATGTGTTTCTAATTTAAGACCAAATTACAGTTCTATTTTTAGTTTTTCCATACACAGCTGCATACCATGTTATTCCCAAATTGTCCTTTGCCAAAGATACTGTTAAACACTGAGATTCTAAAAATCTGAGACCAATATATATTTTTCCTTGAATAGTGCCTTCAAGATCATAAATAGTCCTTTATTTTTCTTTGTAAGAATTCTAAAGTGTTCCTTTAAAGATGTTACTGTATGTGCATAAATAAAACAAAAAAATTGAACTGTGTTCTTCCCCAACACTTAGAGATGCCGTGACAAGTCCAAACCCCTGTGGACTTGCCTTGTATTCCATGGGCTTTACTTCATACTGAACAGACTCACCCTGACACTGACTGCTGCCCGTCACATGGTCTGGCCATCATCTCTTTATAATCACACAAAAACATTATCTAGAATTGGAGAACTTTAATAAGTTTTGAGTAACATTTTCTGGGCAATCACTTTCTCATAGAATGGAGACTCAGGTAGGTTGAGTAAATTGCTTTTGTCTACAAGCTGGACCATGATGAGGAAGGGTACAAAATCTAGGGCTCATGATGCCCCATCTTACCATCTTACCATCTTACCTATCACGTCACTTTTGGTCACTCCAGCATAAGTCTATTTGGTGCATGGGGCTTTTGATGTAAAATATGAGGGTTCAAATCAGAGAAGATATTTTAAATGGGATTCCGATATTCATTTAGCATTCTCATAAAATAAGGTAATTTTAAGGCTTGTTCTTAAAGAACAGTTTGGACAACAATATCCTTTTTAAAACCTGTGGCTTAATTTGGAGGTTGATATACTAACGTAAATTTTCATAAACTCATGGGAAAAATATTTCTATCCATATTCTAGTTTTTTGGATACCAATTTTTAGAGTATTGTTTCCTGATTGACTACAATAAGCTTTCATAAGTGAAATATTATTGTCCCTATCTTATAGGCAAGGACACTCTTAAGAAGAGTTTTGAACTCTGTGAACATTTGCAAACATGATGGAACACGTAAAAATAAGCAAGATACTAAATTTTCCTCCGAGGCAGGGCCAACAACAGTCACCCCACAGAGCTGTGGAGGTGGTCAAATGAAATAATGTACATGAAGTTCACACTGGATACGAGATTGTCATCATACACATATGATTGTATAGTTCTTAAAGTTTTAAATTTAAAGTATGGATGGGGAAGGGTGTTCTTAAGTGAATTTTAAGCATACCCTGATCCCAGCTTTCAGGTATCCTTTGAGTGAGTTCCTAAAGGAACTTTATAAATAAATGAAGCCATTGGGTGGGCATTCACACTAGCTATGGGACATTAGTCATCTTTTTTTGCAAACTGATCTCTCATAAATTTCAAGTGGGCAAATGTTCGTGGACCAGGACTAAGAATTCGTGATGTTTGATATAAAGCAAAATGCACCACGCTGACAGTTTGTTCTTTTAGCCTGCTGGCAGACTGGCATCCCCAGTCTATGGTACTATGGTATTGTATTCAGGCATATAAATCACGACTCCTCTTTAGTATTCACCAGGCCAGGCAGGCTACATGGAGTTTCCTCTGCATTTAAGAGCAATTTACATGTGCAGATCTCCTAAATAAAGGATCCTATAAACTACGTGAAACCAAAAATATGAAAGCATTATTAATCCTTTGAGGAGAAATGAAATAACTCCAGAGAAGTGTTAGGTTGTCCTAATAGGTGGATTTGGGGCAGTTCTGGGGTCAGCAAATGCAATATTATTGCATTCATTCCATAAAGACATGCAGTGAAATATGTTTTCCACCATCAAGTATTATTCGAATCATTTCCCAGGCTTCTCCCAATAGCTCCACAAACAATATACACAGTGACCATTACAATGCAGTAAAATGGGTAATTATGCAGGAAGTTTTTGATTAGATTTTACAGAAATAACCATAATGTTTTTCAAATAAAAGCAGAGTCACGTCAAATTTACCACTCTTTTTCACTGCCTTTGCTGAAAACAGATATTAGAGACAAAAAGAAGTGGACTTCAAGAAGCAGAGTAAAGATAGAAAATCTCTTTTACATAGAAATTAAAAAGCACTAAAATTGCAAAATAATGCCCAAGTTGGCAAACTCTAAACAAATGTGTTTTAAATTTGGCCCTGAAAGACTTCTGTGGTATAATCCACAGAAGAAAGAAGGAAGAGCCATCTCCATTTAAATCCTCCTCTGCGGGGACTGTAATTTGTGCTGCATTTAGTTAGCTCTAAGGAAAGAATTAGGTTTACTTGTCTTCAAAAGAGATTTTAAGGTAAAAAGCTATGCAGGCATAGAAAATATTTTGGATTAATAACACCATCCGTGTGGATTTCCTAACATTGCAGGTACTTATCTAAAACACACAAACGAAGCCATTTTTCTAGGGGTTGGGTGAGGAGGGGTACTGCAGGACAGCTCTGCCTGGCCCGGGCTAGGTTATGTTGGGTGTTGAGGGTCATCAGAATGAATGCCCAGAGATTTTTGTTTTGAGTTGACTCTTAGCAGACTAGCTGTGTTATATTTAAAGTGCATTTATTAGAGGATAAAACATAACACACACAGTTTACAAGGCTGGGCCTGAGGATTAGCTAATAATTGTTAGTTTCCTATGATGACACAGCAATTTGATTATGTGAAATCAACAGACAACATTTTGCTGGGTGGATTTATATGAGGAATCTTAAATGTTAAAAACTGGGTCATTTGGACAACTTCAGTACCTTATTGGGGGCAAGAAGTCTTGATATTTTTATCTAATTATAGACTATTCTAAAGTTCAGTGTTGCTGAATGAATAGAATGATCTTAATATTAAGGTCCTTTTGTTTCTGAAAACCCAAATCAAGATAAACCGAGGCTCAGCGTTTTCACACAGGGTATGGACAACCATGCTCCTGAGACAAGGTGCATATGTTCTGGAGACCTACTGCGTGTTTCTCTCCCCCAAATGTCTTCTCATCTCAGAACTTTCACCTGTGTCCACAGTAGTGTCTGCCTTAGAGATCATTCCCTGAAATGGTGTTTTACCTGTAAGCAATGAATTAAATGTCCATGTATGTATGAACAGGCAAATCTCAAACAAATTCTTTGAAGTAAGGTTGTACCTTATTTTCATGTACTTTAGGTTAAAAATGGGTAAAATATCCAGGGGTAACTGCAGAATTTCTCAACAAGGGATTTAGGTTTGAGACATGGCTGAGAATGGAATTATATTCAGGTTAAGACTGCAGTGCAGCAAAGTTTTTATTTTTATTATTTTATTATTTTTTTTAACTTTGAAGGTGTGTTTATTTGGCACGAATCTGGAAAGGTCTGGTAGAGATTAGTAGGAGCAAAGCCCCACCATGCCTTCCTAGGTGCCTCCAAAGTACATGCAGCATTCAACTTAGCCACTTAATACAGTCTTGTTGATTGGAATTGACATAAAACACATTATCTATATTTATTCTTTATACATATAACATACACATGATATCACACACACACACTACACTAACAAATTATGTGTATATGTTACAACCCAGGTGCTGATGCCCACTTCAACCGTGTCACACTTTGCTCGTAGATTCAGTATTTATCCTGCCTCACCTCTGTTGCTATTTCTCTGCCTCGACATATTTTCTGTTTCCAAGCCCAGTAGTTGTGAAGTCTTCAAGGGTATAAGTGATCTCATATTCAAACATGAAATTTTATGTATCACGTGTATTCCTAGGCAATAAAATACATCAGTGCAGATAAGAATAGATAAATTTTACATCGCTTATTGGCAATAGTGTGAGGGCACGGGTGGTGAGGTGTGGTTGATTATTATAAAGGAATATGGGTGTGTCATAAATGTATTTCTACTTTTTTAAGGGACAGTACAGACTTTGAGCCACTGAGAATACTACTAAACTGTGATACTGGGCCTCTAAAAGGATGATGGCCTTAAACAGCCTTCACTGGACGAATGTGCCAGCATGGAGAGTCTCAGCATCTGTGAGCTGGTTTTGCACCTAAGGAAAGAGTGGGTACTTACATTAAAAATTAGGATGGGAAGGAGCAGAAGGTAGGAAGACAGGCAGATGCAATTTCACTTTTTCAGTGAAGTCACACCTTCCGTTCTACAACAGATTTCCCTAAGAAGTCTCTGATTATTAAATATTGATCACTGGCCCTGACTTTACAACACTCCAAGAAGTTTTCAGTTAGCATATCCACTATTAGAAATTCATACAATTTTTCAAACCAATATAATTTGATTAAATCTAACTATCAAATTTAACATATAATTTAAAACACATTTTTTTTTCCAGGATTAGAAAGGAGCTGGTAGAAATAGAAGAAAAATGATTACATAATAAAATTTTTTAAAAAATAAAGGTTTTGCACTACCAAAAATATTTATGAATCTCTGCTGGGCCACTTCACTTCTTGATTATTATCTTTTTCTAGACTGAAATGATACACAACATATTCCATTTCCTTTTTCTCTGAAAAATCAGTTATAGCTCTGTCTAGTTTGAGGTCTAACCATGCCTCTTACTTAGAGGATGTTTAACCTCAGTGTAGGTGGCTGAAATAGTCTCTTTTCTGGTTGGCTGAGGGACATGTTAATGAAAGTAGATACTTTAGTACTAGTCTAGAATCAAAAGGAAAAAATGAAGTGAATTTCCCCATTTTCCTAAATAGCGTCTGTGAAAGGAACACACCCACATAACTTACTGGTATTCATTTTATAAAGGCAAACTAAAAGACTAAACTGGGAGCAATTATTTTAAAGCATCTAATCCTGTGAGATTTTTTATTTATTTTTATGTAGAACAAGACAAAAGTTTAAAAATTGTCTTTTGCTAGTGGTTAAGAAAAAAATGAATATATGATTTTGTAATAACATACACTCAAAGGTTGGTCTTTGCTATTTGTCTTTTGGAATTAATTGCTTTTAATCTTGTTGACTTATCCATTAGCCTGTTCTTTGGGTGGGGTGGGGAGATGCATATTTCTGTCAAATCCCTAACTCTCCATTAACAAATGCTAACATAAGGAAAAAACCTCATATTATTTGCTTAGAGTTGGGCATTCTCTAAGGAGTAAGTTTAATTTTAAGGAATTTATTTTGAACTATGGTTACTGTGAGCAGATATTTGTGTGCTCTCAAAAATGTCAACCTCAACAGGAGCATCAGAAGATGGCTAAATTTTTGTGTCTATTCTTTTCATATAAAGTTCCATCTATGGAACAACATTGAGCTCCAGCCTTTGACCTAAAGTAAGAGCATGGGGTGCAGATCTATATATGAAGAATTCTGTAGGCTTACTCATGCTAAAGAACATTTATCTGTTCCCCCAATATGAACTCCATTTTCCTGATAGAAGCATCAAACAGAGATGGCTTGCTCTTACACAGCTGTGTTGGAAGTAGTAACGTTTGTGTCTAGAAGTTGGAAAACTAATTTATATTCACATTAACTGAGTGCTTTGTGTGCACAAGCCACTGTTTTAACAGCTTTATATATCTTACTCAAGATATTTTAAAATTACTCAAGTAATTTTTAATAACCTATGAAGTACTTACTAATTATCAAGCCCTTGTTAAATATTAGAGACAGACACAAAAAGATGTTAATTATCTTGCCAATAGCACAAAGCCAGTAACTTCAGGAATTGGCATTTTGAACCTAGTGAGTTTCACTCCAGAATTTGCCCTCTTGATCACATGATATGCAGACACTCAAGACTACATGTCATAACAATCATAATGTAAACCATCAAGCTAGCAGGTAAGATCAAACTCTTGTTCATATAACCCCCAATAGGTATATTTTATGAAAATTTAAGTAATGGATTCCAAGACAAATATGTTAAATTTGGTAACAACAATGTAAAGAAAAATATCCTGGGGCAGACATATACTGATCACTGGTATAAATAGGTTATTTTGCTAGCCATATAGAGGATGCAGCCATGGATAAAGCATGGTTTCTGCCTTCTAGGAGTTTGGAATTTAGCAGCAGAAGAAAACATATAAACCATATAATGTCATATGTGAAAGGGCCATATGAGTGTGTGAACACATTGCACTTCAACAACTCAGAACAGAGAGGGATATCACTTTTGACTTAGGATAAATGGAATTTAATGAAAAACTCAGAAAGCCTCAATAAGCAAACAGCTATGTTTACCCATATAAAAAAGAAGCCAGACAATTTGAGACTATCATAGAGAGCTTGTATATAAATAACAAGTATATTCACACACACAAAATACCTATTTGTTTTCACTTTTGACCTACAAAGTCTATGCCTTATATAACAAATGATCTGCTTAAAACATAAATGAGATCATACCATTTCACTTTTTAAATTTTTTTAATCTTCACCAGAGGGCAATTTTCACTGCTTTTTAGAGTGAGAAGTAGGGAGAGAGAAACACTGATTGGTTGCCTCCCATAAGTGCCCAGACCAGGGCTCAAACCTGCAACCTTTAGGCTAAGGGACAAACACCCAATGAACTAAGCCATATCAGCCAAGGCACCATTTCCTTTTAAAATATCCTTTATTGTTTTCCCTGTTGTACTTAGACAAAAAATATCAAATTATTATTTATACTTCTATTATTACTTCTATTTGAAATGTTCTTCCCTGGACTTTGGAAAGGGTTGATCTTTTTCACCTTTCAAGTTTCTGCTCAAATGCCACCTCCTCCATGAGTCTCCTTCCAATGTCTTAGGTGAAATACCCACTCCTCTGCTCATAATTTTCCATCTTCTTACCTGTTTCATTTTCTTCATACAACCCACCACTATTCTTATTTGTATTTTCTATTTATATGGTTACTTATTATCAGTTTCACATTATAAGCTCCATGAATGCAGAGACTTAAATTCCCTGTTTATCACCAAATCAATGACTAAAGCAGAAACTAGCAGGTGTTGAATTAATACTTGTTAAATGAGTAAAAATATTTAAATACCAAATTTTATGGATCTTTTATAGTCCTCCTTGCTCATTTAATGTTCCTCATTTCTATTGCCTGCCATTACCTTGTTTCTGCTCACCTAAGTCTCACTATTTTTTCTCCTCCTTCGATTTATTTTGCATGCATGCTGATTTCAGTTAATTTTTAAATGTCTTTATCACTTTCTCATCTTCATCGACATTGTCTTTATATCTAAACCAAACTTTACAATTTTCATAGTGATATTTTTTTGCATTATTAAATTCACTTGAACATGCCATTTGCCAACACAAAAAACTTTAGCAGTTCTCTGCAGCCTAAAAGTATTCCACATCTTTTGAGATTTTCTGTACAGTAAAGCAGAGAAATGGAACAGGAACTAAAGAGAAACTTAAATATATGCATATCTATTTCCATGTACAAATATATTTAGAAATATGACCTATATATGGGATATAAAATGGAAAATTGATGATGCAGGGCACAAAGAAAAAATAACTGTATAAATAACGATCTTGATTAGGTAAGAGGAGCTGGGACATAGTGCACAAGAGGCGGGGTTTCACTGCCCTATAATATCCAAGGTAATAGGAGAAAAGGCAAAATTTATAAATACCAATGCAGTAGGATTCTTAGATTTGACAGAACATAGATTTTTGTTGCATTCCTTACCTTGTCAGAAACAAGGTAAGAAAGGTATTAGAGAGGCAGAGAGGAGAAAAGTATTGGGCCGAAAAGTACAGTAAAATTTTCAGAGAATGTTTAATGTTCCTAAGAGATTTGGGGTTACAAAATTTAAAAAATCTAAGCATGATTGTGTGTTTTTCCCTAGCCATGTCCAACTGTTCTGTAGGTGATAAACAGGATTTAACTTGACTTGGAGTTTTGCAAGGGCTTACAACAGAAGAACTGAAGGGCAAGAGAATGGAGGGTGTGCACAAAGGAATGAGCTCAGTCAGGAAGCATAAAGTCTGTGCTGGGTTAGGAGGAAAGTGGGGGCACAAAGGGCTGATGGTGGAGTGAACAGAAATGCGTTCCAGTGGAACTAAATAGTTGTGGGAGTGGAAGACCCACGATAATTGAACTAGAAAAATAAGAAGAAGTGGTCAGAATACGTTGTTTGGAATCAGTGTTTCAGAGAGTTTGTGCCAAGTTCTAATGTATAAACACGGGTATCCCCAAGTTGGAATAAAAAGGTAAAAAGCTTTGAAGAACTGAGAGGTGGAAATATCAGGTCTGTTTCTGTGGGGGTGGTGGGTTGGCCAAAAGTAATGACAGTGGTGGCAGTGGAAGGTGGATGCAGAAAGTCAGCCAGATGCTCAGGGTTTCTGTGAATAAGGGAAAATCACCTGGATATCAGTAGGCTGGGACATCTAAGTCAGTAGCAAGTGATAAAATGTCATAGTATGAACCTTAAGAGAATAGGGATAATTTGAAGGAAGAAGAAGGAGACATGCTCTATTAAAGACAAGACATTTATTTCTAAGAGATGTGGAAATAATTTAAATGGTGAGATGAGTAAGAGAAGATTTCTCTGCTGAAGGATAAACATTCAATGATGAATGAGGAAATTCATGTGGAAAACTATAATAGGTAACATTATTGAATGTCTTTACTTATGCCTGCTATCTTGCAAAGGTATTGTGAGTTAGATATTTATTATCCTCATTGACAATGGAAGACAATACAGCTTAGGGAGGCTGAGAATATGCCCAAGGTTTCCACAAAGCTTGTAGTAGAAAGGGCTGGATTTGAACCTAGATCTGTCTGATTACAGAGCCTGTGCTTCTTTCACTTTACCATTTTATCATTTGCTCATTCAGTCTATTTATATGGACTAAATATACAAAATATGGTATGTTAGGAGCTGAACAAGGTGTTGAGATAAAATACAATAACAGAGGAATAGTCCTGCTCTAAGTTCAGTTGTATTCTAAGAGGTTAATATTTTAATGTTCACTGAACATGTCAAATGCACAAGGCATTGTGAAAAATGAAAAATATGAGAGAAATCTCTACCCCCCAGTTGCTTGTTATCTATTTAGAAGCACACATAAATTGCATATGTAAGGATAACTATATAAGTTCAGTTTTTCAATGCTAACAGGTATGACAAACAATAAGCATGAAGCAGAGTGTACAGGGGTAGAAATTACTGTGGGCTGGTGAGGTTGAGAAGGCTTTATAGAGATTCACAACCCTGCTGGACTATGAAGGATGGAGAGGACCCAGAATGATGGGAGTGAGGAAGGCATTTCAGGCAGAAGTGAAAATAGACAACAATGCAGACATACTAAGAAGCATGCTGTTACGTAAAAAAATGCAAAGGAAGGTCCTCAGCTATATTCAGTTTCATTATGGCTGTGTGGGAGGCTTATACAGGAGAGAAACTGGGCATTCAACTGGAATAGAAGTTGGGACAATATTGTGAAGGTCTTGAAAGCTAGGATTGAAATTCAGATTTCTCTGGAGAACTTTGAAGGCTAAGCTGAGGACTTGAACTCTGCAATAATATCCACTCAGGGGCTTAGAATACATTCTTGACTATGAATGTGCAGGGATAAAGTTCTTACAAACTCTGGCTCTCCTTCACTGCTTGAGCGAAATGCTAACTCATCCAAGGATCTTTCAGATGAATTTCTGTCATGGCTATCTCTGTCCAAGTCACATCTCAAAGTCTCTTCTCTTTAATCAACTTCAACTTCCAGACACATGTGGTCCAGCACTACCTCTGAATGTGTTTTACTAAGTTTGCTGCGCTGTCTGGAAGACTCTCAATGCTCACTGCTTGACCTGACCTGAGCTTTGCTTCCTCCAAGACTTTGCTAGAGGCTCCTCTTTTCCTAGATGCCTTCCCAGACTAACTTCCCTCCTGTGAGATTAGCTCCCGGCTTTGTATCACTTGGCACTTGTGGAGTGTTTGTGGTATGTTAATTTGGCTTTGCTTATGTTGTCTGTTGTCTGTATGTTACCTTTGTCTTCCCTGGGGTCAGTGTCCTGTCTTCAGTTTTTTAGCATTCTTCAATGTAATTAACATGCTTTGAAAACTGGAGAAAAATACAAAGAAACACTCTTGAACTCAGCTTTGTTTCTCTCGGACTAGGTTATCTTTGGTTTGAGGGTATGATAATTGTAACAATGGTAATCAAATTGACTATCATTTATAATATTTTGGATCTGATCATAAAATAAGATTTAAAAAATTTCTACATCTAAAATTCCATTGTGGTTTGCAAAAAAAATGTTTATATGAACCCTATCTTAATTGGGAAATATAATGGAAACTTTACTAAGTCTGATCTGGAGACATTTATAAGTCCTTACAATTTATTTTCTATCTTCCAGTTCAAGTTAAACAAAAAAGGATGCGCTTTCTTTTACATGCATTTGTAGATTATTTGGAAAGAAGAGATTTGCCAATTATAGGTTTTAAGCATCATTTTCCCTGATATCACATTTAATTAAGGAAAGCATTCCACAGAGTGTGGAATCCCTGCTTATCCCTATTCCAATGCAACTTTCACCTTAATAAAACTACAATCATACCACAAATTAACATTTAAAATAACACTCTAGTTGATATTCCTGCTCTCAGTCTCCCCACTACCCCACTGAGTCCCTCTTTTCCTTCCTCATTTCTTTCATCACATTTACTAATCAGTTCATGGAAGGGTTTCAAATTCTAAAAGTGTGATAAAGAAGAAATCTCTATTTAGCTTTATATCTTGTTTAGTTGATTATTTGAATTATGGTAACACTAATAATCCTAATAGAGTGATTTTATTCTCAATGTGTTTATAATTATTACCTTATTTTTATAAGTCATAAAATTTTAAAGTCAGAAAAAGCATATTACAGAATCTTGTCATTTTAAAGAACTAAGAGAAACTAAGCTTCAGAGCTGAAACTGACACTTTCTTTATTAAAACACACAGGGACATACAGGATGACCCAGGTCAGTATAGACTCTGGGGATATAAGATGTTTATGACATGCCTGGCCTTTTCAATTTATAGGGAATGGGGAAGACAACTAGATAATGTAATCAACTGCAATACAAAGTGTGATAATAAATATGTATATAAAGTAATATGGGTGTTCAAAAGGGACTTAAAGACAGTCTTTAGAGAAACAGGCATTTTAAACTGAGTTTTAAAGTTCAACTATGATTCTTCTGCATTGAGTATAAGAAATAAGACATCAGAAGCAGGGGGAAAAACACGACGAAAAATATGGAGGTATTAAGAATGCACAGTTTGCTTGAAGAATGGTGACGCGCTTCACAGGCTGGGGAGGGGCATAAGGGGAGGAAAGGGGCATGAAGGGGAGGAAAGGGGCAAGCGACCACAGGGAAAAGGTAGGGTTTGTTTTAGATAGACCTTGTGTACCGTGCTGCAGGTTTTATATTTGCACTGTAGAAACAACAGGGAGACACTGGAATTTATGAAGTCACAAAGTCATACGATTAGCTCAGTGTTTCAGCAAGATAAACTGTGACCACATGACGGCATGGACTAGAGGGGAGAAGCGATTGAGGTAATTCACAGGAGACATGATCAGGATCTGAACCAGGGCAAGCGTCAAAACAACTGGAGGAAAAGAGATTGATTCAAAACGGTGTGGTTGCAGGAACGACCTGTTTGTGGCTAAATGGGTTTGGAAGGTGAGAGAGAACTTACTGCTGGCTTTTACAGTGGATTACTGGTGCCATAAAAAGGACATGAACTTGTCCCAGTGTTCTATACATGAAACCATGCTCAAGTGGTTAAGGCACTAATGCTTTTGAAGACTAGCTAAAGGTTGCATTTTGGGGCAAGAACTTTGTCCAAATCAAGTTTTCTTAAGATAATATCTAAACTCCTTTCTATACTTTAGTGATGAACAATTAAATTTAAACCAATGCTTAACAATAAATATAACAAAAAGTCAGGATTTTCAAATATACTGTTTATTTAATTAGTTTTTGAAATACTAAATTTCGAAAGACAAAGCATTAATAATGTATAGGTTCATTACTCCTTGAATTTTAGTGAGACATTGAGTAATTTGATGTCATAGTCTATTGACATGTGTATGTAACATATATACATATACATGAATACTCATATAGATAAATTACTTAGTACTTACTAGACTTATGTGATAAGCATTGTTCTAAATAATTTATAAATATTGACCCATCCATTCTGCTATAATAAGCTTTAAGGTAGATATTATTATTATTTTCAGTTTGCAATGAAGAAACTTAAGACACAGATTGTTTAAGAAGCTTTACCAAGGTCACAAAGCTAGTATGTGGCAGAGACTGATTTTGAATTTAAATGGTCTGGCCCCAGAGTCTTTGTTACATTATTTTTTAAAGAAAGAAAGACACTCTCATGTACCATTATTCCTAGATGTTAATACTCAGGTAAAGCACTGTTCAGCCTTTAACACTTCAGTTGTATGAAAAGAAAATATAATGTAATGGTTAGACATATGAAAAGAAAATATAATGTAATGGTTAGACAGAACTCTGAACAGGAGTGCTTTGGGTGAATACTCATTAAATTGGTAAAATAAATATGATCTGTCATTGGATGTCTAAAGCAGGTATGGGTCTTTCAGACTCATAGATAGAAAGCAGGCTGACAGCTGTCAGGGTAAGGTGGGTGTTGGGTGGAGGGTAATGGAAGGATTGAGCAAAAAAGAGAAAAACACTCATGGACACAAACAACAGTGTGGTGATTGCTGGGGCGAGGGAGTAGAGGGAAGTGAAGGAGGTGAAGGGAGGTGGAGGAGGGTATGGAAGGATAAATAAATGGCGATGGAGGGAGACTTGACTTGGGATGGTGAACATACAATACAGTGCACAGATGATGTGTTGTGGAACTGTGCACCTGAAACCTGTATAATTTTGCTAACCAGTGTCACCCCAATAAATTCAATGAAAAGGAAAAAATAAGCCATTATGTGTCATTGGCTTAATATACTATAGAATTACAAATATCTACATGCACACACCATTTTACATCATTTCTATAAAAATGATGCCTAAAGGTGTTGTTTAGCACTTGGAAAGTCTACCATGTGCATGAACATATTTGAGTCTTTTAAAGACAAGTTAGTAACATTTGATCTCAAGAAATAATTTGTTTACAAATAATTGCAATTTTAAAATGTAATTTTTCAGGAAATAATATGTATAGACTTTGAGGAATTAATGGCAGGAGGAAGATTGAGAGAGTACAGCTTTAGTGGATTGTGTTAAGAATAGGGAAGGCCCACAGTGATTATTATTATCTTTCCCTTTTGCTGTCATGGCCTCTCGAATTACCATTTGTCATTTAGGATTTCTACCATTCATTTTACTCAGGTGGCTTTCCTTGACAGTCCTAAACAGTCTTACTCATCGATAGTCTCCCTGTCATTAGACCCAAATGGCACAGCCAAGAAAATAAGTGGAACTCAACAAAAAGGGTATTGAACAGATGAATTGCCTAGTGCCCATGCTTCACGCTCACAAATGCTTCGCGTTAAAGTGCTGCCGTGATTTTCATCTCTGTTAGCCCACGCTGCTTAGGTTTCATAAGTTCATCTAAGAAAATAGCTTAGGGCATGAGAAGACACAAGGATTGACTCCAGGCATAGATCTATGTGGAGAATGAATATATTCTAGTGAACCTGGGGTCTTAAATGTGTTTAATGTGATATATTCCAGTGGAAATATATATAAAATGTATCTGAAATTGTGTATATATATAAATATGTAAAATGTACCTCTTCTATATCCTCATCCTCATCCCCCCCCCCACCAAATAATACATACCCACCCACTTACTATATTCTGTTCATTGCTTTGCAAAGAGCTTGGGCTAATAAATATACATTATTATTAATTTATATGGAAAAAGAACTCTAGAGTTTCTTCTCAGTATGGGATAAAAGTCCAGCCACCTGGCTTTTAGCCCTCAATTCAACACTAATTAGCCAGGCAATATTAATAGAAATTTCCACTCCCTGGCATCCCATCTGCACAAAGGTATAAAACTATGTCGCCTACTTCCTAGGATTATTGTAATCATCAAATGATACAGTCAGTATATTCTAGGAAATTCTGAATTTTCTGAATTGTTTTGTTTTCTTGATTCTATTAACTGATGAAGAATAGGTTGTGAGAAATAGAAGAGAAAAATTGAATTTGTGTGTGTTGCTTGTTTTTTAAACTTAAAGGATAATGTATTAATAAACTTAGCTTTGCACAGATTTTTTTCTGTAGAGTCACAATAAATTGGGCTAGTTAATTCAAAACAGGAGACTTAACCATGATAAAAAAGACCGACTTTGTTCCCAGAATCTTTAACTAGGGTTATCACTCATTGACTCTACAAGAAGCACTATGACATTATTTCTAGTGGCATAAAACAAATGATCAATGACAGGAGTCACATATGTTAGCATAATAGCATTTACAAAAAGGTTTTCACAAGCTTTACCTTGCTGAATTCTCACCACTATGCTGGGAGGTAGAAATAGTTATTATTTTTCTTCTGTAACCAGGGAAATAGGCCATGGGAGGTAAATTTCCCCAGCACCACATAGTAAGGAAGGGACAGCTGTGACTTTGACCTAGGTCATCTGAAATCAGACTGTGGGCTGTTCCCACCATACTGCACTTCATTCCCCCAAAACAATTCCTTTTGGTTAAAAAAATAATAAGTATCACCTGATGTTTTTCCTGGTTATTTCCAGAGCCAGAACGGAAATAGTTAGGAATAAGACAAACATTCACAGAAGACAAAACCTGAAGATAACAACATGAATAACATTTCCAGAGTACTTGCTTCATGCTATGTATTGCCATAAGGATTTTGCACACGTAAATTATTTTTTTAAAAAATTATATTTTATTGATTATGCTATTACAGTTGTCCTGATTTTTACCTTTGCACCTCTCCACCCAGCACCACCCACTCCCTCAGGCGTTCCCCCCACCATTGTTCATGTCCATGGGCCATGCATATAAGTTCTTTCACTACTCCATTTCCTATACTGCACTTTACATCCCCATGGCTATTCTGTAACTACATATTGGTACTTGTTAATCCCCACCCCCTTCACTCTCCCATCTGGCAACCATCAAAACACTCTTTGTATTCATAATGTTGTCTCTGTTCATTTAGTTTGTTGTTTAGATTCAATTACTGATAGATATGCATTTTTGCCATTTTATTGTTCATAACTTTGATCTTCTTTTTCATAAGTCCCTTTAAGATTTCACATAATAATGGTTTGGTGATGATGAGCTCCTTTAGTTTTTTCTTGTTTGGGGAGCTCTTTATCTGCCCTTTGATTCTAAATGATAGCTATGTTGGGTAGCGCAATCTTGGCTATAGGTCCCTGCTTTTCATGACTTTGAATGTTTCTTGCCAATCCCTCATAACATACAAAGTTTCTTTAGAGAAATCAGCTGACAGTCTTATGGGAATGCCCCTGTAGGTAACTTCTTTTCTCTTGCTGCTTTTAAGATTGTCTCTTTATTTTTAACCTTTGCATTTTAATTATGATGTGTCTTGAGTGGGCCTCTTTGCAACCATGTTGTTTGGGACTCTCTGTGCTTCATGGACTTGTATGTCTATTTCCTTCACCAAATTAGGGAAGTTTTCTTTCATTATTTTTTCAAGTAGATTTCCAATTTCTTGCTCTTTCTCTTCTCCTTCTGGCACCCTTATGATACAAATGTGGGAATGCTTGAAGTTGTCCCAGAGGCTGCTTATACAATCCTCATTTTTTTGGATTCTTTTTCCTCTTTGTTATTCTTATTTGTTGTTTTTTGCTTCTTTATGTTTTGAATCATTGATTCTCCACTTCACCCACCCTACTGTTATTTCCCTATAAATTATTCTTCATTTCAATTAGTGTATCCTTCATTTCTGACTGGATCCTTTTTACACTGCTGAGGTCCTCACTAAGTTCCTTGAGCTTTCTCTTATATCCAGTATTTTGAACTCTGCGTCTGATAGATTGTTACCTCCATTTCATTAGCTCTTTTTCAGTAGCTGTGATCTGTTCTTTTATTTGGGCCATGATTATTTTTCTCCTCATCTCCTCATTTAGGCAGCCTCCCTATGTTTGTTTATATGTATTAGGTAGAGCTGCTTTGACTCCTTGTCTTGATAGCATGACCAAATACAGTAGTTGTCCTGTAGGGTCCAGGGGCACAGCCTCTCCTATCACCCAAACTGGGTACTTGAGGTTTTGCCTTTTGTTTGGGCTGAGTACATCCTCCTCTTGTAGTTAAGCCTTGGTTGCTGTTGACAGATTAATGGGAGGGATTTACCCAGGCAGTCAGCTGCAAAAACTGGCTGTGACCACTTACCACCAACCTCCATCCTCCATGGGGAGTTAGCTGCGCAGTGGCTGGGTTTTGGTGCTCCCGTGTGGTCTGTAGCTGTCCAACTCAGTAATGTCAGCCCTTCTGTTTTTCCCTGGGCCACCTTGCCTGAGCTATAAAGCAATCTGAGATGGCTGCCACTTGTCTTGGGTTTGGAGATTCCCAAGCAAAGCCAAGCTGTGAATCTAGGCTGGCTGCTGCTAGTGCTGGGCCTGGGCTCCCTGAGCCCAGGTGTAACTTGTTTAAGAGGATTTAGGAAGTTGTGCAGTATAAGGTAAGACCAGCCATTCATATGGAAAAGCAGCTTGGGTGGGTCCATAAATTGGATGATGTGGAGTCTCTGGGAATTTCCAAGGTGGGTCAAACAGTGTTAGCCATATTGGTGGTTCTCAGATATGGCACAAGCCTGCCAACTCCATGGCTCTGCTAGGGGAGGGTTCAGAAAAGAAACAATGGCCTCTGTTAGCCCCTATGCCAGACATTGCAGCCTCTCACAGTATGCTAACTGGTGCACTTCAAGCTACCACCCCAACACTGGACCTCAGAGGGAGTTAGTATGATTAGATGAGTCTGTGTGTGGGTTCTTTTAGAAGAAGTGCTTGGGGCTCCAGGAGTTTCTTCCACTCATTCAATTCCCACTGCTTTTTGTAGCTAGAAGTTGTGAGGACTTATCTTCCCGGCACTGGGACTCTGGCTAAGGAACTGGTGTGGGGCTGGAATTCCCACTCCTGAGATATCCCTCCCAATATTTTATCCACCACACGAGGGTGTGCAATCAGCCAATTCCACATCTGTTCCTCACCTACCAGTCTGTGTGGATGTGGTTTCTTTAATTCCAGAGTTGTCAGACTTCCATTCAACTCAGTTTCTGATGGTTCTGAGTGACACTTGTTCTACATTTTAGTTGTAATTTTGATGTGGTTGTTGGAAGAAGTGAGCCATGTCTTCCTATGCTACCATCTTGAGTAGAAGTCTATAAATTCTTTTAGTACTTAGAAAAACTCTGAGTCATAAGACATCATATTGCTCTACCCACGCACTGAGGTTAAATAACTGCCTGTGCGAGTATAGTAGGAAGCCTGGCTTTGGGGCCCTTTGCATAACCACTTACACTATACCTTCCACCAACCTGTATCAAGTATACTCAGGGCCATTCTTAGTATCACAGTACCAAGGCGAAATAGGCAGGCAGAAAAGTCACTAGGAGACTATGGTGAAAAAAATACATAACTAATCAATATTGAAAAGCAAGAAGACTTGGGGGTGGGAGGTGGAGATCTAGCAAGGCAGTATAGGTAGATTTCACTACGATATACTATTAACCTCAGGCGTCAAACTTAGCTACCTTGCTTGGATGTGGCAGGATTCTGGTTTCGGATAACTCTGGGCAGAGCCAGGTAGCATACAACCCAGACAAAGGAATTAAATGGTAGATCTTAACCTGGCTAGATCTCGGTAGAGTTACCCAGAGACCTAATTGTAAGAGAAATGCAAGGCTGTGTCTTACAATTAAAACAAACAAACAAACAAACAATGCCAAGAACCTAGAGCACAAAATTAGAGCAGGATGTCCAGTACAGATTTACACCTCAGAGTCCCTTCATGAGACTCAGGCAGCCACAGTTGAGAGAATGAGTTCCAGGCATGGTGTGCTCTATCTCAACAATGTAAATCCAGGTGAGATGCCAAAGCCAGCTAATGTTTGAATTTCTATTCCTAATCTGCAGTAGTACCACCCACTTACTTCAGAATGAAAAGATGAAATACCCTCAATACTTTTGGGGTGGAGGGCTTCATAAATTATAAAGTTAAATTCAGATTCAAAGGCAAGGACTAAACAGTACCATATTTTGCTGTGTATAATGCACACTTTTTGCCCAAATTTTTGAGGGAAAAATAAGGAAGTGCATTGTACATGGATAGTACTAATTCTGTATTTATATTAACATTTTAAAATTCTTTTATTTATGCTTATGCATTAAAAGCGTAACTCAAGAAAGCAATAACAATATTCATATGCAAAATACCCTGGAATATGATAATCGGCTTTGTTTCTAATATAATATAAATGAATAAAAATTGAACTAAAAATTAAAACGAAAGATTTTTTTCCTGAAAGTTTGGGCCGAAAACGTGGGTGTGCATTATACATGGCAAAATATGGTATGCTGGGGAGGAGATGGCTACAGCTGTGAGATTGGTTGTCTAAGACTATCTAGATGTCACCCCGTCCAACGCATTTCATTAACTCTCTCTGGAATAGCATTGCCGTCTAACAACATTTGCTACTTTTTACTATAATCAGCTTTATTCTCTTCTTATCCACTTTAGAATTTGGTGGAGTATTGAGTTATTTGCACTCCTGAGTATGTCACATAATCATCAATAAGCTACAAAAACCACTCTTGTCTTATTATTTATTTGTTTGTTTATTTATTCATTTATTTATTTATCCAATTCCTTTTTAGTGACAGTCTTCACACTGTTGCCCTTCCACACCATAGGTCATCATTGAACTCTATTTGCATTATCCTCTTATTTGTATGGTAAATGGGCATTGCTGTTCTGTGTGCGTGTATTTCTATTTATGGGTATGATATTGTTATAGATTTTTTGTCTCTTATTTTTAAATTTACTCAGCATTATGTGTTTTAAAGATGCATTTATGCTATTTTGCTAAAGCTAATTCTTTGCTTTTAACTGTGGCAAAGCATCCTATAGGGCGCTTCCATGATGACGGAATCTGTACTGCCTCTAACTTACTGCAAAGCCCTTAAGAATTTAGTTAAGACTTTGCCGAGCATAGATAATAGGAGAAACATTGCCTCTTTATAGCAATTTGATTACACATTGCCTAATTGCTCTCCAGAATGATACACTTTTTAAAAATGTGTGGGTCTGTTTAGATTATATATTGCTTCACAACAGGTAGGGTGTATTACTCGTTTTTGTGTCCACACTGCCTTGCTCAGTGCAGAGAAAGTGGTATATTTATTTAATAAATGAATGCATATTTATTGAATAAATGAATGGGACCAGACAAGCCACTCTGTTTCATTAACAAAGTCGAATAGCACGGTGGACTATAAAAGAGGTCCATATCACACCAGTTCACCTATATAGAGAGTCCTCTTCCCGTCTACCAATGAAGAGGGAAAAAAAAAAAACAACCACTGTTTAAAAGCAGCCAGAGCTCAGGGACTCTGTGTCCTGTCTTTGAACTGCTGTTTCCGCAAAGGAGTGGAAGTGCTTTCCATTATTTTGAGTAAAAAGGACATGCTCTGTGGGGTTCCCATAATTGTTCCGAAAGCCTGCAAACTGGACTTCCAACACCACTTCTCCCAGAAACCAACATTGTTTCCTCTCTCACCCTCGCTTCCTTTTTTTTTAAGAGAACAAGTTCCTGTTTGTGAACAGAGGTCAGGTTTCTCCATGGGAATATTTGTGAAGAATTGACATCCTTCTCCAGACAATGTCACAGTGTCACGGAGCACGTTTTACCTTCCATGTGGGGTCCCTGTGTGGAATGCGCACAGCCTGGGATATTCATTAGGGGATGACAGACTTATGACAAGATCAGGGTCGTGCCAGATCAGTTGAAGGATGACCATTGGTGGCTGTTTAAAATAAAAATGATTGGGTTTCTGGCATGAAATCAAGGCTGCAGTAGTGAGTAGTGTTACTGCTTAAAACAAAATTCAAGTATTTCCAAGCATTAGTCTATGCCCCCAATCAATCCATTTCAAAACATATATAATTTTTCAATGATCTGTGCCTAGCAAAAAATCAGACTAAAATCTAAATAATAAAACCCATCATTTGTTGTAATGTCTAATTTTTAAATTTTCCACCGTGTTTTTGTCTCTTATAATACTGGAATTGTTTATTTTCTATTTAATGTACAAAATATGTTTTTTTCTGAGGCAGAAAGAGAACAGAGGGAAAAGATAGCATTGATAACTCATCATTTAACTTTGGTCTGTGAACCTCGGAGGGAACACCTGAGAATCTGGAGACTTGGGTCCCGGAATTGGCACTGCTGAGTGGCCAGTTTTCTTAGACTTCATGCCTCTGCCCAGGGCTTCCGCATCTGTAAAGCAAAAGATACAATGAACAGTACTAAAATCTATGTTTGTGAAAGTCCTGGGAATTTTATTAAATCTTATTTGTTGCCTATGAGAAGAATTGGGGCAAACTAAATATCTGACCAAAGTTCTGCATTAGTTTTCTAGTTACAGTGGTCCCCAGGAAAGCTCAGTAAAGCATGGGTAGTTTTAGTTTTCCCATGAACTCCAGCAGGGTGTGTTTTCTAAGAAGAGTGTTATAACACATGGGGAAAATGAAAATAAACTGAGGAGTCCTCTGTGACAATAAGTGCAATTAATATTACAAAGGATTGCTTTATAAAATATGTAATCATACTCTGCAAAATCTTCTCTTTAATGAGATTAGTTTACTGTCTGATCAAAATAATCCATTAACAAGAAATATCTCAAAGATGTCCTCTGGAAAATCATTGATCTCTGAAGTTCTGATTAGTCATCACATATTATTTGGTGGTAGTGTCAGGGGGAGATTCATCAGTGTTAATGCCAATGTCTAATATACTTATTGGATGAACAGACAGTTCAAAATTGTTTGTATGGGCCAATTTATTTAATCCTCACAAAAAACCATATGATGTAGCTACTGGCATTATGTTTATTTTATAGATAAGAAATATGAAACAAAGATAAGTTATATATTCAAGTTGACAACTACTAGGGAACGGAGCTGGAATTCAACTCAGACATTTGGTTCCAGAGTCCATTTCTTATCCATAATGCCACGATGCATACACATCAAAAATGCTATTAAATTTTTATCAAGTCCCCTTCCTCCTTTTCTCTCTTCTTCCCTACTGTCCTCTTCTGTCTTCCTACTCTCTCTCTTTCTTCCTTTCTTTCATCAAATATAATTTAAACACCTACTGTTAGACACACCTACTGCTGGGAGTTCTAAGGTAAATCAAATGGGATCCCTAGTCATCCATGCGTTCAAGACTCAGTGGGATAAACAGATACACATGCACGTAAAGATGAAACACTCTAGTAGCCACCAAATGGGGCACAGCAGAAGGGCTCAGCTGGCCCAAGGAATCTGGGCAAAGGACTCAAGAGACAGTAATTAACCTGACCTCAGAGACTGAATACCAAGTGTAGATTGAAGGGGAAGGGCGTTATCAATAGAAGACACAATTTGTGCAAAGATGATGTGTGAACAGAGACCTGCATGTCCTGAAAAAGTAAGTCATGTGATTGGGTGGAAGACCCTTCCAGACTGGCACAACCCCGCCAGTCAGGAACGGAAATGAGTGTGGCCTGCTCCAGGAAAAGCAAAGAGGCCAGTGTGACACAGTGGATGAGCCAAGTGAGCTAGTGTTAGGAGATAACATTGGAGTTGAAGGCGGGAGACCATCCATGTGTAGCCTTGTAGGCCACAGTAAGGACAGTAGGGTAAGTGTGATGAGGAGCCATTCAAGCATGTTGACAGAGGATGCTTGTCCAGAGAATAGACGGTATGAGGGTAAACACAGGAATCAATTTTAAAGGCTTTTGTACTATTCCAGACATTATGGTGGTGGTGATGATTATAAGAGATAATGGGGGAGGCTGTTAGAAATCTTAGGGGTATATTTCGAAGGTACCTCCTTCCTTCAAAAGATCTGCTGATATATTGGATGTGTGGTGTGAGGAAAAGGCCTTATTGAAGGGTGATTCCCAGTTTTCGCTTGGACAATCGACTGAGTGGTGATGCCTCTGTCTAAGAGAAAAGGGGAGAAGAGTCAGCATTGGGGGGAGGGGGTGGGAAATTGTGGTTCTTTTTTGCCACATGAAGTTGAATTTCCTGTAATACATTGAAGTGGGGATGTTGACCGGACAGGTCCTGGAGTGCCCAAGTAACAAAATCCTCAAAGCTTAGTGACTTACAACAATAGCAACATGTGTTTTGTTTCAAACCTGTAACCTGAGAAGGGGTTAATGGGGACTTGCTTCTGCTTCATTTGGCATCAGCTGGGGCAATTGCAAGGCTGCAGGCTAGAATCATCTAAAGCTTCACTTACTCACATGTCTAGTGGCTGATGCTAATAGCCATCGGCCATCTGCTAGGGTTGGGCCAGAACTCCTACACATGGCCTACCCATGTGCCTGCCTCACTTCTGTGCAAGCACTGGCTGGGTTCCAAGGGTGTACATTGAGAGAGAGATGGCAGGGGGGGTGAGAGGTGGGGGAGAGAGAGACAAAGAGACAGAGAGGGAGAGAGGAGAGAGAAACAAGGGTGAAGCAGTATCACCTTTCCTAACCTTGTCTCAGGAATTTCACATCTTCACTTTTTGTCTCTGTATTTATTAGAATTAAGTCACTTAAATTTGCTTCATATTTAAAGGGAGAGGAACTATAATCCCTCTTTAGTAGGAGGTGCATCAAAATATTTTAGAACATATTTTAAAAGCATTGTAGCTAAAGAAATAAATTTGGACACCATTGGCATGTTGGTAACACTATATCCATTAAAGAGGATGAAATCGCTTAGGGAGAGAATAAAGTCAGAAGAGAAAGAAGGCCAGGGAGGAAGCCCTGGAGGACAGCAACATCTAGAGTCTGTCTAAGGATGAGGAGCCAGAAAAGCAGACAGAGGAAAAGCCATTGCAGCATGGGAACCAGAAGAACTTGGTGCTCTGAAGCTGAGAATTGAAAAGTCTTTCACAAAGGAAAGACGACTGTGTCAGATACTGTGGATGGCTCATACAGGTCAAGGAACTGGGCACTGGAACCTGGGGACTGTGGGGTGGAGGTTGTCGGGAACTTAAGCAAGAAGAGCTTCTATTGCCTGGTGACGGCAGAAACCCAATGATGACAGTGATTTAAAGAACTAATTGGAAGGTGGGAAAGCAACAATTATTTTTCCTTCTTCTTTCATTTGTACAAGGCGCCTGGGGTCATGATACAGAAGATAAGGGGGAGGAGCTAAGGAAGGGCATAAGCACATGGGCAATCTTTCAGGGGGCATTTATTTGTGGCTGTGTTTGAGAATAATCCTCAGAACATACTGGATACACCCCCACCCTACCCCCACACTGAATTTTTCGTGGCCAAACTATCTCTAGTCTTAACACAATGATATGACTTTACATTGATTGATCCTTAAAATTGACTTTTAAAGTAGATTTGTATCCTGATTATGACAGCAGGAGACACTTCCTATGCCATGTCACAGCTGGGGACTTTCAGCAAGTAGACTGGAAACAAGGCAGGATATTATTGAAACAGGGCACATTCCCAAAGAAGAGCAGAGATGAGATCGTAAATGCATATAAAGACATTTTCAATTGTTAATCTGTGTTAATTTCTTTTTCTTTTTAAGCAGAGAAGAAATAAGCAGTTTAAAATGGGGTTTATGGACATATTTAAGTCTTTTTAAAACTTATCTTTTAAAATAACACTAAATTAGGTTAATCGCATTTTTAAGGTAGGAATATATGTATAATAGCCAAGTGCCTACCTTCCAGTGATCACTGAACTAAGCTTACTATTTTCAGTCATTTTTTTAAAATGATATTTAAACCCACGATAATGCCATGAGATGGTTTCACCTTACAAATGAGGAAACTGGGGTTCAGAGGGGTCGAATGCCTTGCTGAGAGTCATACAGGAAGGTGTTGGAGCCAGGCTACCAGGCAATTGCACTCTGTCCGGGCTCCTAATCACTGGGCACACCGCCCCTTCGAAAACAGGCTCGTTTACCAGAAAAGGCAAGCAATCTGCAACTGCTTTTCAACAAATCATCTTTTTTATAAGTGGCCAAATAAAATTTTATTGAAGTATTTAAAAAAGTGCAACTCTCAGCTAAGAAGAGAATGTAAAACTCTCAGCCCCATGGATGATTTTTTTTTTTTTTTTTTTAGTTTAGGAAAAAAACAAAACATACTGCAATGCTCTAATTAAAAATATACCAACACAGAGGAGAATGCCAATTGCCTCTGTACTTTCAGAGAGCAAAGAGTTCTCTCTTGAAAGCTGCTTTGTTTGAAAGACAAATACTAGGAAGGAAAAGTATTGATAAAGTTTAATCAAGAGGCAAACCCTGTGTTCTGGGCCAGTGGCCATCTGCTCGTTCTCAGTAATGTTAATGATGCTGGCTTTCTCCAAATTCATGTTAAAGGAAAGCCATCTGAATAAGTGATATCATTTATGCCACTGGGGTCAAAACCTTGTGGAATTAGGTTAAGAGCCCTGAGACCTTGGTGTGGCTGGTTTCCTTGTTCATCAGTCTCCTGGCATGCAGCACGGAAATAATATTTAGTTCAATTCAATAAAAATATATTGAGCAGTTAACTAGGTGCTGGCACTATTTGTGGTCCTAAGAATACAAGATGAAAGAGACCAAGTCCCTCAAGAAGCTGATGGTCTCTCTAATTAGAAGAAAAGTAAGTAAACATGTTACAAGTAAATAGTGTATGGTAGGTACAGGTATTATTGTTTGGGGGGCAGGCAGGAGGTCATTTAAGAGTAGCTGAAAGTTCAAGATTAGGCTTTGAGTGACAAATACTGGCATTTTGTAGCAACTAGGTGGGATAGGGCCAAAACAGAGATTCTGTTTGACAAATGAGGTTTTGAGAGACAAAATAGAAAATATGCACATCACATTTTTAGTAAAATACACATTCATTACAATATAGTCAAACCTGTAAATAAGAAAGTAAAGAAATCTGAAATCTCATGATTCAGAGGCAATCACTCCCAGATTTTCATTAAGGAATCACCACCAGAGTAACACTTGTGACCCCCCCCTCCCCCTTTTAATTGCTTTATCTGATCATGAGCGGACAGAGCCTTTGATGGAGTTTTTGTTCCTGGGCAGAATGTGTTCTGCTCTGTTCCTGCTTCCATGCACAAGCATACATTCCAGAGGCTGATGGAGAGATTTGTGATTCTCCATCCCCACTGCTGGAGTCCAAAGAGAATAAAGAGTAAAATTTCCCTTTACAGATTTCTGGGGGGAAGTTAAGCTTGCAGAAGTAGAATTTCCTTTCAGTAAGTTATGATAAGGTGAGACCCTGATGGAATTACTAGAAAATGCATCTGGCTTTACAACCAGTTCATATTCTCTCATCTAGAGCCTGCAGCATGAGAGCTATTACACATTTTGATTTCTACCTGCTTTCTGTATTTGCTTGTCAATTGTTTTATGCATATTCACAATTTATAAGATAAGAACAATCTTGCCTCAGAGAGTTGGTGTATGAATTACTTGGCATTAAGCATTAATGCTGCATAACTATGCTTCCCACATTATTGATGAGAGAAGTTAATTCCTCTCTCCTTCATGTTCCTGCTCTAAAAAGCATTCAAAATTTTAGTGACAGATTTTCAAAGTTTACAAGGTCTCAGTCTCCTCTAGCCTCTCTACTAATACATGATCCTGTTCCAGAGTCCTGTGTTTGAAGGAGTCTAGTGAAAGGAAATGCACCATCTGTAATTAAACCTAAATCAAGATTAAATCCTTTCCATGAATGAACAAATTTTAATTATTGGAAAGTTCTACACTAAACCATAATCTACCATTTCTACTACTTGGTAATCATTTAGGTATGATGCCCCCTTCCTTCAAAATAAAATCCTTGATTCCTCAGCCATTCATCGCTCAATTTTGGACACATTGAAATTGCTCAGTATTGATTAACTGAACTTCATTTTCATTAGCCAGATGTCTATTTGACATTTATCTCCATTTGAAAATACAGCTCAAATTCAGCATACCTCAAAATGGTTTATTCTTGATTTGCTCCCGAATTATCCACTTCTACTTGAAATCTTTGCTATTGCAAAATAAAACATTTCTATTTACAAAACTGTTCATAAAAATTTGAGTCACGTTTACATATTTTCTTTTATATCCAATATGCTATACAAAAGCAAATCTTGTTATATCTTTAGTAGCACTTCTAAAATATCTTTCAAATCCATCTACTTATCTCCCTTCATCTTCACTACCTGCACCCCAGTCCCAGATACCTTTATATATCTACCTGGGCACTTATAAACACCTGCTCATTGATTTTCTGATTCTACTCTTATATTTATTTAATGCAACTCATATACATCAGGTGGAATAATCATTTAACATTTCTAAAAAATCATGTTGTTCTTCAGCTTAACATCCTGCAAAAGTTTTTTATTGTGTTTAGAATAAAATCCAGAAAATTTACAAGTCTCTGCATAGTCCTCTACCCTCATCTTACACAATTATCTCTCTTTCTCTACTTCTTTACACTAAACTCTTTATTTTCTTCTTGAAACAAGTCAAGATTTTTCCAGTTCAGTGCTTCTGTTTGCTTTGCTTACGAAGCTTTTCTGTCTTAATGTTTTATGGTTATTTATATTCCTTATATCCTAACTGATATAAAATCCCAGAAAGACTTTGCCCAAACCAACGTAGGTAAAGTAGCCTCCCTTCCCCAGCGTCATTATTATCTGTCACAGCATCTGTCTATATTTCCTTTCTAGAATTTATCACTTCCAGAAATTGTCTTATGTTAACTGTTAGTTTATGCTTAATTGTCTGTTTTTCTTGATAGTTTATTTCTTGTTCATCACATTATCCTTAATGTCTGTTATGATGCCTGGCATATAGCCAATGTGAAATTAATATTTGTTGAAAGAATAAATGAGGTCGTCTTTAGATTCTTGCCTATTTGAAATATGAATTTCAGAAATGGAAAATCTATAGGTGATTAGAAGGTCAAGGTGTGGTCACAAATGTAGAGAAGGACTGAAGGTTACTAGTGAGATGAGGGTATGTTATATGAGAATTTAGAGCTGAATCATGATCCAAATGGACAGTCACTCATATTGATGATAGATCTTGGCAGAGTGTAAAGTGTCCAGTCTGTGTGCTTCTATGGTTACATTTCTTTCTTCAAGCTTCCAGAAAAGCCTTTTGTACAATGATATTTCTATAGGTATAACAGACCAGGAGTACAATTTTATTTTACTAGTCCTATCATAATTTCTATTTACTCACTTTTTGAAATTTCAATTCCCATAAACTCAGTGATGTACTGGTATTAAAAACTGGCTCCTTGGGAGGAAGAAGCCCTGAATCACAGCATTTGCCATTTTTTTGTGTTATAAATATGCCTATCAAGGCAAATTTCAAGCTACCAATGTGATATCAGTCCAGTCATAAAATTTCTGAAAATTCAATAACTGGGTAATCTGAGCCCCTACAAGGTGATTCCAGCATACCACTGTGAAAAATTCTATAAGAAGCTTCCTCTTATTCCCATCTGATTTCCTTTATTTCCATCAGTTTCCTTTTAAAATTTTTGCCATCTTGCCGGGAGCTATTCATCCTATCTAATGAGTTGAAGATGACAATAGAGTTACCTCTGCATTTTCATCTCCTCTGGCATCAGAAGTAGAGTTTTTGTGACACTACTGAATCTTTAGTGTCAGAACTCCTTACATGAATCCTTTCTAACACTTCGGAAGTGTGTTAGCAATTTCTTGTTAATACATTGTAGAAATTAATTTTCATGAGTAATATGTGGGTTTCCACAATGTTATAAACTTTAAGACCTACAAAGCCTGACTTTCCCTGTATAGCACATGTAGTTGGTTACTACTTCAAGGAGAAAGATGAATGTACATATTCTGCGTGTGGCTACCATAATTACCTTGATTTGCATGCTTCTCGGTCTCTGAATTGAACATGACACTCCCCTCCTGGTCACTGAAAATGCCCTTGGGGATGCTGACTCCTTGTGATATTTTTTGGTCTCCCTGCAACCATGACTAATTCATTGAGGTATTAAATATATGTGCTACTTTTCATGAGCCACAGCAAGCATGGTGCCTTTCAGCAAATCAAGAGGCATATCCTTGGTATCAATATAACAAAATATTTTATTTGTGCTGTCCCTCAATTTTGTGGGATTGGATTACCTCCATAGTTTTCTGTCATTGAAGGCCCTAGGCCTGTCCCTGGGCAATCAAGGATAAAGCATACTCAGAGTTGAAGATCAGTATTTTCTAGAGAGTGAGAGAGCTTATCTTCTTCCGAAACTACTCTTTGGGGCCAGAATCTCTTTTATCTTTGACACTGATAAAAAAAAACCCAGCAAAAATAAGTTTTATAAAGTATAATAATATCTGTCAAAGTTATGATGCCAATATTTTTTAAGCATAAGGTTTTAAAGGTTGAAAATCGTTAGGTATTTTTAGCCAGATAATTCTATATTTTTTTTATTACTTCAGTTAGTACTATGTAAGTACATGGAAATATGGACACTGACAAATGTGAACACCAAAGCACTGGGTGGTCCACTTTAGAGAGGGGGGTGCATTCACCTACATAAGCATTCAATTGCATTTCCAATATAATCAGTTGCCTGAATTCCATGCCTAAACTTAGCCAATACATTTTCATCTGTTAGTAATTAGGAGTTATTTAAAAATGTTCCCTGAGTTTTATTTCGGAATTACCTATAAATTAAATTACAGAAAAATAAATTTGATTTTGAAACCATCTTGAGACTATTTCCTTTTTTGTGTATTTGGTTGGTATGCAGTGTTTACAGACTTAGAAAAGGAAACATGAGAAATACAACCAACTATGACCAAGAAAAACCCTCAAAAACAAGGAAACACAACCAAAAGAAAAAGTAGAAGCATAATCAAAAATTACAATGGATACTACATACAGCAAGAAAAAGACAAATTCCATTGATGTAAAATACAAGCAGGAAAAAAGAATTGCTAAATTGATTTCTCAAAAAGAAAAGGTGTGATTTTATACTCTACAAGAGTGTTTAACTGTACTTAGGGTTAAATGATTTCATTTAACTAATGCCCCAGAAGTTTTAATGTGACTTAGTTAATAAAAATTCAAATTTCATGTAGCTGTTCATGGAAGAGTAAGTTTAGTAAGATAAAATAAATGTATAGTATCTTGGTAGGTGTCTCCACCATCCTTCAAGTTTGTCTTGCATGTTCACATGTCTCTGCTTATCATGTGTACCTCAGTCTGGAAAATTCTTTTCCTTTCATAGTGAAACAATTTTTGAGATTTGTTCCTTCTCCTTGAAATTTCATTGGGATTTCCCCTCTTTTTTTCTAAAAATACAATTTGTTCTACCCCATGGTAGCACATACTTTACTCTTGTATAGTCAGGTCAGTTATTCTCATACTTTTTTCCCACCAACATACTTTAAAGACAGAGGCTGTGTTTTATGTGTCCCTATAACCTATGGTACATAAAAACAGAGCTTTAGTGCCCTGGCCATTTTGGCTCAATTGGTTGTACCATAGGAGCATCAGAGCTGGAATCCTCAGTCAGGCATGTATGTAAGGCAATTAATTGACATTTCTCTCTAACACTGATGTTTCTCTGTCTCACACTCTTCCCTCTTCTCTCTCTAAAATTAATAAACATATTTTAAAAGCAGAGTTTTAGGCATGACAGAAAACATGACAGTAAAGTTGTTTAAGTGTTTGTAGATCTTAGACAATTTCCTTACCTGACAATGTCAAATAGTAAGTGCTTTAAACAGATAAATAGTTGGAGTTCTTAGACTTAAGAGACCATGGGTCAAGTGGCTGAATTTCAGTTCCAACTCTACCACTTCTTACACACTGTAACTTCCAGCAAATAACATAAGTTCTCAAGGCATCACTTTCTTTATCTCTACAATGGAAAATAATAGTTGTAACTTCATAGGTTTACTGGACGTGCAAAAGGAGACACTTTTCTGTCCAGAAAGTATCCAGCCACATACTATGAAAAATAGAGACATTTATTGAAGAAGATACAAGATACAATAAACATTGTACATAAGACAGTGATGCCTTGGTTCCCTTCAAAGTAGGCACCTGGGGACCTCCCAAAGTTCTGCCAATTTCCATTAGCTGCCCCATTATGTTTTTCTGAATTTCATTGACAGTCTGAAATCTCACCCCTTTCAAAGGTGATTTCAGTTTTTCGGAAAGCCAGAGGTTGTAGGATGCAAAATCTGGGCTGTAGGGGGGCTGAGCCACCTGGGTGATGTGATATTTCACCAAAAATCTTTGCACAAGACGTGATGCATGAGTGAGTACATTGTCATACTGAAGCTTCCAATCACCAGTTGCCCATAGCTGTGTCCATTTTCATCATGTTGCATCTCTCAACCAATGAAGAACATTGAGGTAGTATACCTTATTAATTGTTTGACCTGGAGGGGCATACTTGTGATGGACAACACCTTCCTAATCAAAAACCACAGTTAACATGGTCTTGATCTTGCTGGGAGTTTGCTGTGCCTTTTTTGGGTGTGAGAACCAGGTGACTCCCATTGGACAACTGGGCCTTCATTTCTGGATCATAGCTATAGATCCACTATTCATCTCCACTTATGATATTCTAGAGGAAATCTGGTTCATTGGTAGTGGTTTTAATCAAGTCATTAGCAACTGCCACACAACATTCTTTCTGCTGTGGTAGCAGAAGCTACGGAATGAATTTTGCCATGACACATTTCATGACAAGATCCTGAGTCAAAATCTCAGACATAGTAATCTTTGGAATCCCCAGATCAGCTTCTACTTCTCACACTCTCAGTCACCAATCTTTGTTGATTGCAGCCCACACACGTTCAACATTCTCAGGTGTTCTGCCTGTTGCAGACCTTCCAGAATGTGGATCCCTTTCAACATATTCTTGACCATCTTTGAAGTGTTTGTGCCACACTTTTATTTGCACTGCACTCATTGCATCATCCCCAAAAGCTGTCTGAATCATCTGAATAGTTTCCATGGAGAAATGTTCAAGCCAAATGCAAAATTTGATGCAGAATAATTGCTCTACTTTCTCAGTCATTTTGAATGCAACAGCCACACAGTACACACGCTCACCCAACAGGATCTGCTGCCCCCACTGCCTACAGTGAAGTCATCATTGTTCATGCATGCGCATTCCACTGTCCTTAGTTGCCAGGTTACATTGATGTCACCCAAACCAATTTCGTAATATTAGCAATGTCTGGACTTTTTCTGGACACACTTCGTGCACAAAAATGATTTAGAATAGTACCTGGAACATAGCTGTTGGTATGTATTATCAATTATTATTAGTTATGAAAGCATATTGATGCCCTACTTACATGAATGCATAACATGGTACTATGTTCCCTTTAGGTTAAATGAGAAAAATGCCTTACAAATAAGAACTATAGCTTGATTCTAATGTTGTGACAAGGATTATTGGTTATTTAAATTTGCCTTGTAGTTTTATAATTTTATATTAATGAATAAATAAAAATTATATATTATTTCTTACAACTTGAAGATGTGTACAAGTAAAAATTTGAAATAGGAGAGAGTACAATTTCATAATGTTAGACCAAAAATATAAATGTTAGACCAAAAATATAAATTTCCATACTCTTCCAACATAATCATATGTTGGAAGAGTATGGAAATTTTTTAAAAGGTATTTTATTTATTTATTTTTAGAAAGGGGGAAGCAAGGGAGAAAAAGAGGGAGAGAAACATCAATTTGTGGTTGCCTCTTGCATGCCCCCTACTGGGGACCTGGCCCACAACCCAGGCATGTACCCTGACTGGGAATCGAACCAGCAATCCTTTGGTTCACAGGCTGGGGCTCAATCCACTGATCCACACCATCCAGAGCAAGTATGGAAATTAAACTGTCACTTCAACTATGAACTACATCAGTGACGAATATGAAAGAAAACATGTACAGGAAACTTGGGGACTTTTCTGATGGCTAACATTCCATACTGGGTGTTCTGAAAACATCTGATTGACTTTTGTTACTGAAATGGTGTCTGGGTTTCAAACTGTTTATTAGGGAACAACATTTGGTAAGGGAGGGGGAGGAAGAAGCCAAACTGTGATGCAGGCCCCCCAAGACCCCTTTGGGGTCTCTGGGATGGGTATTGTCAGCTTGACTCTCCTGGGTCTGGCCCTGACTTGGCCCCTCTTTGAATGTTTGCTGCTGCAAGTGTTTTACACATATCATCAACTAATACTCAACAGTAACATTTTTTATGTTACATTTGTTTTTGAAAATTTCAAAATAAAGAATCTGAAGCACAGAGAAGTTATACATCTCTCTTTAGATCACATAGTGAATTTAATGCCAGGCAGTCTTGCTCTAGAGCCTAATGAATTAACCATTATGTTATCGTGCTTCAGACGAAGAAAACTTGTAACAGCCTTATATCAGGTAACCAGGCCTAGATGAATTTTATTCCAAGGTAATGAAATAAATCACAGGTGAATTCTACAAACTTTCTTGGTAATGATTTAGATTGTGAAAACTCAAGTAGAGATAAAGAGTGGACAGATATTATATCAAATTGCTCAAACGAAAAGCTGAGTTGTGCATATGAGCCATAAATTAGAAACACTAAAAACGAAAGTAATAACACGGATTCAAAATAAGTTCCCCAAGAATGAATCGCAACAAACAATATACCTATTCTTTTATCGGTATATACATGCACCAATGGGTAGTTGCAGTAGGATTGTGTTGTAAAAAGGCATTACTTTCTGTTGTTAAAGAGATTACAAAACAGAGTTCACACCTGACTTTGGAATTAGGTGGAATATTTAGTTGCTTCCATGACATAGTTCGAAAAGTGCATGTAAGAAAGTTAAATAAAATCTATTAAAATACTGTCATGGCAACCTTTTAAATAAGTCATTTAATCAACGACAATACTCCCAAAATTTTGGGAGCGTCTTAGATGTGTGGGTTACTAAGAAGGCCAAGTGTCTTATCTGAGTGCAAAATTCTGTGCTTCTTCATTCCATGGAGGCTTCCTCATTTGCATTAACACTGTGTTACCTGGGAATGCTAAAGCATCAGTACACATTATTGTTTGTTTGATTGTTTTTTATTATTATCACATTATTTTCCACCATCACTCAGCAAATGTAGGGATACCATTCAAGGCCAGTGAAACCAGAACAGAACTAAATTTACTTAACAATGCTGGTACCTAGATCCTCTTGGGAATATAACAGGAAGAGCACAAGGAGCAAAAGAATAGCTGTGAAGAATCCACAAGCACACCTTGGCTGGTGTTGCTCAGTGGATTGAGCGCTGGCCTGCAAACCAAAGGGTCACTGGCTTGATTCCCCAGTCAGGGCACATGCCTGGGTTTCAGGCCTGGTCCTCAGTAGGGGGCATGAGAGAGGCAACCACACATTGATGTTTCTCTCCCTCTCTTTCTCCCTTCCCCTCTCTCTGAAAATAAATAAATAAAATCTTTAAAAAAAAGAATCCATAATCTTCACAAAGTACTAGTAATATGCTCCATTTTTAAACTGGGAATCTCTCACAGTGTGCATGTGAAAAAACATAAATTATACCTAGATGATGAGATGAGGTACCGAAAGACTTTAAACGCAATGAAAATACCCAAAGATATCTCTATCTGTGTAGTAACATTCAAAACTTTTGAAAGGAATGGTAAGAATGAACATCTCTCTGTCATATGGATTATGTGGAGATTAATTCAACAACTTTAAAGCTGAAGCCATTGCCGACTTGTTTACTTTGTATGAAACAAGACCCCAGAGAGAATGGGGCTAACTAGATATTGATGTACACCCTGTTGTATGTAAAATTTTCTCCAAGAACACTAAGGAGGTTTATTTTCTATTCTTTCCATGATTATAAAATATTACAGTAATTATGTAGAGCAAAAAAATCAATAAAAGAAAATTTAGTGCATTAGTATTCAAAATGGCTTAGATTTGAATCATTTGAAAAATGTAACATTAAATTCAAATAACTGATATCTCTAAGATACAGTAATCTGGAGTTGAGGGGAAAAAAGTGAGTGGTTGAAAAGCCCATTAAAAACACTAATGCTAGATTTATCCATGCTCTATTAAAAAAATAAAATTGTTAATAGTAATGAGATCAATAAAAATGAAACTGAATTAGTTATATTTCCTTCATAGGCTGTAAGTTATTTTCCCAGTTAATTATTTTGTTTATTCTTTACATACCTGCCATGAGTGTATAAATAATTCTATTTGTTTTACAAAGAAATTAATAGACAAATAGACATAACAAAAGTAACAAAGATCAAATTATTTTCAGCCAACCATCCTTCACCAAGGGCATAAAATAGAAACAGGACATATTGCTTTATAGATTGTGTCTTCCACAAAAGAGTGATAGCAACATGTCTTAATTCTTTTTTATATTTTTAAATATATTTTCCCTTCCTTGTCCCCCTTTATATGCCAATATTTTCTCTCTTCCCACTTGTTATTTTTACATAAAGAAAATAATCATTGCTTTATGGAGTCCCCTAACTCTGCAAGATGAGAAGAGCCGTGGCCCAGAAGGAATGGCAGTAGCTATATATATACCACAGGGTTGACATCCGAGCATTTAATTAAACCAAATGTATCCACAGGAACCATAGAATGTCCAGAAGGAACCCCAGTTGAAGGATTCTTGAGCAATCACCATAGCAGGAAAACCAAGAGTTAGGGCTGGGTTTTTAATTTTTTTTTTTCAATTTTAACAAAGGTATTGGGCAAGCAGTGTAGTGAAAAAGGTAGTGTCAAATAGCAATCTGTTTTAAGTACTTGAATCCTGACCACAAATTTTAAAAAAAAGCAAATCTTTTAGCATTCTAAATAGCAAAAACTGTTGTTTCCTCCACAGGAAAATGCCATTGGGGATTGCAACACCACTTGCTTGCGGATACAAATCTTGAGGCAGGGAGCAGGGCAGATGACATCTGCCTGAGGGCACTAGCCATCCAGAGACAAAGACGGGAAGAGTGGGGCTTCGGGGGAACAGGAGGGCCTGCCTTTCAGTCCCTAGAATCTTCCCTCTTCTCTACACTATTAAAAATGCACTTAGATATACCTAAGTTAAGTTGATATACCTATAACTAAACAATTAAAAATAATGCATTATTTTAGCTATCATCTTTGTTATTGATATTATTCCTCTCATAAGGCCTTTGTCTAAACAACTTTGCTTAGCAGAATAAAGCTTCTTGGATTAAGTGTTTGGATTATAGGCAAAATGAACAGAATGGTAGTAGGGCATTTTGAAGTTTTTAACTCAAATTCCTTCATATCTTCTGTAGGCCTATTATATACATATGTGTATATGGACACATATATATGTATATGAATATATGTGTATGTATATATGTATGTATGTATCCAACTTTTATATACGAACCTCCTTTGAGTTAGCACAAGGTTTATCCAGTAACTAAATCAATGAATAGGCCAATTATAGTCTCCCTTTTCTATTTGACAGTTATTGGAGGTTTTTGAGTCTCTTTTTTTTTCTCTCTCTCTGGGTGAATAATTTTGATGGATTTAAATATTCTCTTAATGTTATGAAAGAAAACCCAAGAGGGAAGCTTTACATTCCCATGTATTAAGAGATAGTACAGAACCACATCAATAATAATAATAAAGTATAACTTCTGTAGGAACAGAAAAATAAACTAATAGATGGTAATAAAGATTTGAAGAAGACATATAAGACATAAATGTTATAATTGTTAAAACAAAAAACAACATGAAAATGACAGATTATTCTTAGTAAACGACATTGGAAAATTGGAGCATTATTTGAAAAATACTAAAGATGTGCTTCCACCTTATACCATATACAAAAGGAATCCTTTAATCTTATACAGCTAATGTGAAAGATGAAACTCTAAGTTAAATAGAAAAATTTAAGAGGATCTTTTTTGTGTCTTAGAAGGGGAAAAATATTTGTTCACAAAATCTCTAAAAGATCAAATGCAGAAGTGAAGAATTGATAGATTACTATATTAAAATTAAAGATTTTATCCAATAATAAGAAATAAGCTAATAGACAGAATAGACAAAGATAATCAGACCATTAAACAGCAATAAAGGGTTACTATCTAGACTATACAATGGTTTTCTAAAAATCAACAGGGAAGGAGAAGAAAAGCAATGGAAAAATGTGGATAAGATTATGAACAAACAGCCCCCAGAAGGAAAAGCCCAAATGACTAACAAATATATAGATTCTCAAATTCACAAAACCTTTTTTAAAAATTAAAATATTAGATACCACTGGTTTCATATCAGAATATCAACATTATAAAGGTTTATTTAAAAGAAGCATTGATGAAGGTATAAGCACATGAGAACTCTTTTTGTGCTGTTGATGGCAGTGTTCATTAATACAGCCAGTCTAAAGAGCAACATGAAACTCATCAGTAAGTTATGTATACATGTTCCTTATGATTCAGCAATGCCACATCTGAGCATACTTTCCAGAACATTTCTTACTCAGGTCCACAAGCAGTCACAGAAAAGGAGGTTCATCACAGAACTTGTTGTGTTACGAAAGGAATTGAAGTCCACCACTAGCTCAGGGAATAGTAGTATATAATGTGGACTCATTGTAGGGAAGGCAGGTTAGAGGCAATGGACCAAGTGTCCAAAAACAACATGACTAAGCTAAAAATACAGTGCTAAGTGAGATAAGGAGAAAATAAAGTGGGATTTTAGCTCAGTTTATGCAAAACCACACAAGCACATAAAATGATGTTGCATATTTAAGAATGTAAATCAAGACCATGAAAAAGGGTGTTTGCAAGGTGAAGAACAAGTGGTGAGAGGGAGTGGGAATTGAGAAAAAATAAAAACAAAAATAAAAGAGAGTCACCTTGCCCAGACTGAATTGCTATGAAGTGAAGAGAATGACCATTGAAGTTTGTCAAAAGAAGAAATAAAAATATTATTAAAATGTTTTGTATTGTAAACTTTCATTAGAATTTCTTATTGCATTTACACGAAATTTCCCTAGGCCTGCATGACCCCTGCATGACCTGGTGCCTATCTATCTTATTACATTTCAGCCACATCAGCCCAACTCAATACATGGGGCTGACTATCTCAGACTCGTTCGGTCTTCCTTCAATTTCCTCTTCATGGAAGGTCACTTCTTCACTTTTTGGCCTGGCCTAGGTGTCATTTCTTAGGGATGTGATCCTTGTTCATATTCTCAAAAAGGTACCCCTCTCTTATTTTCTATTCCAGCACATACTTTGTTCACATGTACAGGAATTCACAGTTACATATTTTATTTGCCTGTTCAGGTACCATTTACTCCCTGCTAGCAGGTGAACTCTTTTAAGCAAGGTTCTGTGTCTGTCCTGTTCATTGCTACATCTGCAGTGTCTAGCACATAGTGAGCACTAGCAACATTTGTAGTATGAGTGGATTTTAGGCATAGAAGTTCACAAATTTTCAGAACTTGAGGATACTCTTTTTTTGAAATCAAAAACGATGTGTTTGAAAGGGAAAGTCAGAGAGGGACTTTATGCAAAATCATTAAAATATAATGTTGTTGCTATTACAAGAGGTCTGTCTGGAAAAAGTCCAACTATTGTTAATATAACAAGAATGGTTGGTGCAACATTGATGTAACCTGGCAGTCAAGGAGAGTGGACTGGAATGCACATGTGTGAACAATGATGATTTCACTGTTCTAATCAGTAGGGGTGGTAGATGCCTCTGAGTGAACATGTGTGCTGTGTGGCCGTCACGTTCAAAATTACTGAGCAAGTAGAGTAATGAATCTGCATTGAATTTTGCATTAAGCTTGAACATTCCTCCATGGAAACTATTCAAATGATTCAGGAGGCCACAGCTATGGGCAACTGGAGATTGACAGCTTCATCATGACAACGTGCCCACTCATGTATCACATCTCCTGTACAGTTTTTAGCAAAACATCAACTAACCCAGGTGACTCAGCCCCCTACACCCCATATTGGACACCGTGCAACTTCTAGCTTTTTCCAAAACTAAAATCACTTATGAAAAGGAAGAGATATCAGGCCATCAATTAGTTTCAGGGAAATACGACAGGCAACCGGTGGCAATTAGGAGAACTGTGTGAGATCCCAACGTGTCTACTTTGGAGGGGACTGAGGTGTCATTGTCCTACGAACAATGTTTTTTATATCTTCTTCAATAAATGTTTCTACTTTTCATTTTATGTGACTGGATACCTTCTATATAAGCCTCATATAATTTTAGCTTTCAAGTGTTATAGTTGTATTTCCAGGTATTTTTTTTACAGAAAATGAATATATCTATTATATATGCATAATCTTTAAGAAGAAAGGAAAATGAATACAATTACAAAAGTGAAGGAAAGAAAATTCAAAATTAACTTTGTGAAGGAAGGAGAAATCAAAATTATGTTTTGTCTTTTAAGATCAACATCAGCTAAAGATCTACCACTAACCCTCTCCATTATGTGAGAGCTATTTTTCTTGGAGAAACTGAGTCACAAAAGGATGTTTGAGGTCACACCATGAGTCAGTGACTTTGCTCGGAATGAAAACCCAGAGTGCTGACTCACAGCATTCTAGGTGGTGAGTGCTCAGCCACAGTCCTCAATTGCCATACTCAGTCAGTCTGAGGTCAGTCACTGATTTAAAGAAATCATAGCTCTCTTCAATCACAGCGGATGGAACTATATAGATACTGACATGTGTCCTGACATGCGGTATTTCAATTTTCTTTAAAAAAGAAAGACTATAAATAAAACAAAGTTACTAAAACAGCATGAAAGAGAAAGAATTTTTAAACTTTTATTTACAGTGCATAGATTATATAAAAACCTCAAAGCTCTCTAATATACCCATGCATGATACCACATTTTACCAAGAACAAAATTCTCAATTCCTCGCTGCTAACAACCCAGGAGACATAAGCATTTTCGTACCTTGCTATAAATACTTTCAATTATAAATGAAATGAGTTAACTGCTGAAATAAATGGCTCGTACTTTTGTATGCCAAGGTCATTTGAATTTATTCAGTCAGTCGATTATTTGTTCCATATATATTTATTTAATGTGTTAGGCACCGTGGTAAGTGCCTAACACAATCCTTGCTCTCATGGAGTTTGCCCTCTATTTCCATGACTAGATGAAACCATACTTGCCCATGAGTGAGTGTAAGAGACTAGACTTACGTTATCTTTTTCTATTGCACTATTCCTGAAAAATGATACTAACATTATTAAAAGATTTTTCTAAAAACATACAATACCTGCAGATATTTATTCATGCTAAATTTAAAAAGAAGCAAAAATCATTTGAAGGCATGAACTTTTTGTTACATACCCTGAAAATGAGCTGCTACTGTGAGTAATGAAATACGCGGCTAGTTAGTGGTCAGAAATGACAAGTCATGATACATTCATAAGGATGTGGATATTCCACATCTTTTGAAAATCAAACTGTTTATACAGCCAAAATAGAAATGAACTGGTTATTCCGTTGATTATTTTCCCTATGGCCCTCGTATACTCTTACACTCTGTAGTAGATATTCAGAATCCCATTTAATCATGATTATGTACAAAAGACTTTGAGGACTACTGCATTGCATACACAGTTTCCAAGGGGAAACCTGATAATTAGGGAAGTGTAATCCTTCTACGTTAAGAAAAATATGCATATGTTTCTCATACACACATGAGATTCAAGATGTGAAACTGATTTTTAAAGGGTGCCAGATTTTTCTCACAGATATGCTTGTCAGGTTAAAAATAAAGAATAAATATTCTAACAATAAGTTATATTGAAATGGAGAATTCCCCATTCAGCGTGCCACAGAAAATTAAATTCCTGTGACTAATGAATATCACATTAAGGTATTCTGTGTGGAAATCCTCACACGTACACAGAAGAGAGGCCAGAATCCCTGACTCAGAGTTCCCAGCTTTTAACCACTACTTGACTTCACATTCCCTGGCTCCTGTTAGGAGGGAACAACACATGAGTAAAAACTGTGAGGGATGAATTCCGCGAAACTTGCAGAAAGGCAGGTTGTGTGAGGCAACATGGCAGAGTGGAAAGAGTTCTGCCTTTGGAAAAACAGTGTCAAAATCCCAAGTGCACATATTATTTTCCTCTTCAGTTTTTAATTTTCTCATCACTAAGGTAGGGATAACAATGCTTAGCCCTTAGCGTAGAACAGGAAACAATCAACATCAATAATGATGATGATGGTGATGGTGGTGAGGATCATCTAACATATATTTTGTGCCTGTCAAGTGGCAGCTCAGTGTTAGGGGCCCTGCGGGCGCTGTGCAATCTGCAGCAGGGGATAGAACTCGAGCTTTGGAGATGCAGTGGGAGCAGGGTCTGAGCCGTGGTTCTGTGAACATCCTACACCCTCGGGTAATACGTTATGCCTCTGAATCTCGGTTTATTTTATCTGTAAAAAATAATTAATAATTGTACCTTATTCTTAAAACTATTGTGAGGATCAAGTGAAAAAACGCATGTTACATGCTCTTGTCAGTGCCTGGTATATGTTGGGTTTCCTCCTCCCTCCTTGATGTGACACTTTTCCCTGGATGAGGAAAAATGATCAAACTTAACACTGACTTCATCTTCTTTATGTGTGAGGAGTATCACCTACTATTTCAATATAAAAAAGCTTAACTGTGTTGCCCAAAATTTATTTGTGGGTAAATTAAGGTGTTATCACATGGTTGGGCCTTAATCCAAGGTGACCAGTGTCTTTATAAGAAAAGGAGATTGGACAGGACACTCAAAGAGGGACACCCAGAACACACACACGCCGAGCAATAGCCATGTAAGGGTACAAAGCGAAGGTGGCCAACTTGCCAGGCAAGGAGGGAGGCTTGGTTTCACAACCAAGACTGCCTACACTTTGATTCTGGCCGCCCTGCCTCCAGAACTGTGAGAAACTAAATCTCTGTTGTCCAAGCCACTCTGTCTGTGGTATTTGTTACGGCAACCCTATGAAACTAATACAAGGGGTTTCCCTACCTGCAAGGTGCTTGCTTAATATCCTTTTAAAAAGGAGGCTAGGTGCCAACTTTCAAGGCAGTGTCTGTGGCTGACTCAGCTGTGCCCCCAGGGTAACGTCTGGGGCACCGGGTGCCAGGAACTCCCTGCCTAAATCTCACACAAGAACTGAGCCCCGCTTTTCTTTAGCCCAGAAGATTTTGCTGTTAAAGCGAACATTTGTGTGATACATTTTTTGCATATGCCAGTGGTTTAGAAAACCCACAATGAGTGAATGGTTTAGTAAACCCACAATGAGTGAAACCATGCATAGAATGTGTTACAAAGGAAAGATGGATAAATATTATTATTGATGAAGAAATGGATGGGAATGCAAAGAATGTAAGAGGTACACATCCTTCCACGCAGTACAGGGTGTTTCCTAGATAACTATAAAGATTGCTTTATTTTAATGCTTTTGCGCAAGTTTATTAACTTTTAAGAAGAAATATATTCTAACTTCTATTGATATTAAAAACTAGGCCATCCTATACTTGAAAAAATGGACATTTTTGTAAAAGCCCCTAGGCATGTGACCTTTCACAAGAGGCAGTACAAACCCAGCCTCTTTAAAACAGTGACTAGTGATGGAGGGGAGGCCAGAACAACTCAGACTGAAAGCGAGCATTGTTTAGTATGTGAAAGACAGTCAGTGGAAATGCCTCTACAGTTAGTAGCAGAAAAGAAAAAAGAAACCACAAAATGTGTTATTAAAAGAACACATTGAAAATATTGTAGAAATTTTTGATTATTAATCCTTTTCCCTAATACTTAGCAGACCTACTAACAGGCACTCAGGCTATAACTATAATGCAGAGAAGACAAAGATTGCCCTCACTCCCATTTATTCAATCATCTCTGAGTCCCCACTGAACATGCCGTTTCTTCTGCCAGAAATCCTTTCCTGTTCTTGCTGTCAAGGAGAAAACTTCTCACTTCTTCAAACCCAGATTACTGACACTTTGTTATACGCTTCCTACCAGACAGATTTGTCATTCTCTGAACCGTACCCTCCATCCTTTTCGTTAGCACAACACCGCACACGCCCTGATTATGACACTTAGCGTAGTGTCATGGTTGTTTGTGTTAATGCACCTATTTCCCCTAGCAGGTCAGAGACGGTTCAAGGTGAGGACCCTATTTGCGGACCCTCAGTGACTTATTCTGTGCCTGCCACAGTAGAGACACACAATAAAAGTCACTTATTTTTAAAGTCATTCTTTCAAACATAAGTAGAAACATTTAAAATATAACAAACAATACATATTTTTTCTAGGTATCAATATAGTTTCACTAGAAAAAATTCAAATTATGTAGAACTACAGTGAGCAAAATGGGAGTCATCATTACTAAACCTACAGAGGCTATTATATATTTTTTCACTTGAGAGTATGTATGTGGATATTTTCATATCAGTAGCTCACGTTTACTGGTTACAGTTGTGGAGTATCCCATAATCTGGATTTACTATAAATTAAATAATCACTCACCCATTCATGGCCATTTAAGTTCTTCCTTCTTTCTTGTTCATTTGTTTGTGTGGTTAGTTTTGACATCACAAATAATGAAACAATGTTCACCTTTGTACTTCACCTTTGAGAACATGTACTGGTATGTTTTTAAAATAGATTACCAGATATGGAATTGCTCCAACAAAGGAGAGATACATTTCAAATATAGATACTGACGATATGCTTTCCAAAGAAGTTTCCCCAGTTCAGATTGTACTAAAAAAAGTTTGTTCTTTTCAATGAATGCTAGGCAATGTTTTTTTGTTATCAGTCTTCAAATTGTGCTATTCTGATAGAAAATATTATGTCAATAAAACATTTTATTTCCTTGATGACTAGTGATAGTGAATCTAATCTCAATTGTGTAGTAGGCAGTTATATTACTTTGGAATTATCATTTTTATTATGTTTTTACACATTTTTAAAAGTGGGCAATTTATAAAATGGGTAATTGTGCTATCGGACAATTTCTTATTTATTTTAAAAAACTCCTTATGGAATCTGATATTAATTTTTGATCATTAAATAAGTCATACAGATTTTTCCCAATTGTTACTTGAGTTTTAACATTTACATGGTATTTTTGTCTTATTGAAATTTTCCTTTTTTTTTTTTTTTGGTTGGCTGGTTTAATCTTTTTTTAAAAAACATGACCAGATGTGTTAGTCTATTCTTTATATTTTCTGGAATGTTAAAAATCTTGCTTAGGCTTTCAATACCTCAAATTATAAAAATATTCTCCTATATTTTATTTGTTTTAAAGCTTACTTTTTATGTTTAGCTTCTTTATTTATCTGGGGTTTATTTTTGCATACTATAGAACATGTAGAGGTCTAATTTCATGGTTTTCTAAGTGGAATAAACCATTGTCACAAATTATGTATTAAATAGAAAACATCTTTCTCCTTTTGATTTGCAATATGGCCATTTTCATGAATATGTGTGTATATAGGTGAATTTCTGCACCCTATTCCAATCTATTCATCTCTTTCTCTACATTTGCACCAAATATAATAATGACTGAATTACTTTAACATCATAAAATCTTTGGAATATGGTGAGGGAAGTACTCTTTCACTCTTTTTAAAAATGTTTTTGCTATTGAAGATTTCTCTTTTCACTGTAAAGTTTAGATTTAGCTTTTCAAGTTTTTTTACCTTAAAATGTCAAAATGAGATTTTAAAATCCATGAACTATAGATTAATTTGAGAAGAGTTATTTATGAAACTAAGTTTTCCCATCCAGGAATATGGCACGAGGATAGTTCTAATTATGTGATTTGGGGCAAGTCATTCAACCTCTCTGTACTTTAGTTTCCCCATCTATAAAGTGGAGATTTTAACAGTACTAATCTCAAAGAATTATTATGAGGATGAAATGAAAATATCAGGATACTACCTGATATTCAATATGTGTTAGTAGATAATGTTATTATTATAATTATTATTAATTGATTAAACAACTCACAGTAAAATTTTGTAATTTTCTTCATTCATGTTTTGCATGTTACTTATTGACTTTATGTGTTGGTATTTGATATTGTGGTTGTATAAATTACTGAATTTTAGTTATTGATATTATAACTGGGATTATTCACTGCACTTGTATCTCTTTTAAAAGTTTTCCAGATTTTTTAGATTCTCAAGGAAAACAATAATAATGTCTGCAAACACTGACTTTCCAAGACTTATGCCCTGGATTTTACTTACTTTATTGAATTAGGAAGGTGATCCATCACAAAGTCACCTCAATTGTCTAATGAGGACAATTAACATTATTAAACAAGTGAACTAAGAATTGAGTCAAAAGGAGATACTGGTGTGTGGTAAGCTGGGGAATGCATTTTCTGTCTAAAAGCATTAAAAACACAGTGAAGAGAACAATATGTTTGGTTGGAGGAATGCCGTTTTTTTTACTCCTTTTTTATGTAGTCATCACACTAGATTAGCAGTCCTCAAAGTGTAGTCTGGTGGCTTTTAGAAATGTTCAACATCCTTTCAAGGTCAAAATTATTTTTACAATGACACTTAGACATCATTGGCTTTTTTACTATGTTGACATTCACATTGACAGTGCAAAAGCACCAGGGGTAACACTGCTGGCTCTTTAGTACAAGTAGTGTTTCCAAACTGGCCTAGGGGTCATTAACTGCAATTTTTATTTCCATGTGCTCACAGTGAAAACAAAAGGTCAGTTTCACTTAAGAATATTCTTGACAAAGCAATAAAAATTCTAGACGTTATTAAATCTCAACCTTTTTAAAAATTTTTTATTGTTATTCAATTACAATTGTGTGCCTTTTCTCCCCATCCCTCCACCCCACCCCAGCCGAATCTCAACCTTTGAGTACACTTTTTAAAATTATTCTGTGTGAAGAGATGGCAACACACACACAGTATCCCTGCTACCTGCTCAAGAATGACTGTCTTGAGAAAAAGCACTTGTGCAACTGATTGCCGAGCTGAATGAACTAGTTCCTTTTTTCGCGAAACACTATTTTACTTGAAAGAAGAACTAACAAACTATAGTTTTGGGGACTTGGGTGTTTGGCAGAAATGTTCTTAAAAATGAACAAAGTGAACCTTTACTTCAGGGAAAGCAACTGACAATATCTGCTGTCAATGATAAAATTCGGGTTGCTAAATTAAAAAATTAGAATTTTGGAAAATATTTAACCCAATACTAAAACACTTTTCTGAATTGATCAGTGGCAATATTAATTAATGCTTTTTAAAAATATTATGCAATGAAATGTGTAAATATTTTGAAGATCTGTATTATTCAGTGACTCAGTGTTTTCCATAAGACTTATGTACAATGTTACAAAACCATGCATGGAAAAGAAATCTATTTAAAATGCAAATAGACCAATATGTTAGAATGTAAAAGAGTATGGAAAGTTCATTGATATAGTTTTAGATCCCATGTTGTAATAATCTTAAGAAACTACAGCTTGTTGAGTTTTGGTGTAGTATCGAAGAAGAATATTTACAATTATCCAAAAAGCCTATTCCTCCCTTCCCAACTATCTATCTGTGTGAAACTCGATATTGTTTGCTTACTTCAACCAAAACAGTATCTTGCAATGGAATGAATGTAGAAACCAAAATGAGATTCTAGCCGGACGTTAAAAAATACATTAAAATAAAAGAACATAAATGAAACACTTTTTACTAATTATTTTTGGAAAATATATTTTTCATAAAATTTGTAATTTTTATTAACTGTAAATTATATGTTAACTGTAAAGTTACCTATGTACTAGGTTTATTGTTATTTTTAACATATTGCTAAGTAAATATTTTTTAAATTTCTCAGTTTTTACTGCGAAGACCCACTCTTATGACTTCAGTAAAACTCATTACTAGTCTTCCTTCTGATTCCCTTGACACTACTCTCAGTGACTACTTTATTTACCTTTGACCATGTTAAAACAAACAAAAAAAAACCCCATACACAACTAAGTGGACACAAAGATAAATATTTCTTATGCATCCAACATACCAAGACCCCTTTAATGACAAAATCCACCCTTCCTACAACTTGTCAAATTTCTCTGTAAAAGTCTAGGGCAAACCAACCTGCCAAAATGCTCTGATCTTCAGATCTAGTGTTGTAGCTATTGAAATAATAGCTAAATAAAATCCAGTTCTTCCTCACTTGGCCATTGATTTTTGTTGTTGTTCTTTGCCTTTGACATTGAGAATAATTTCACATTTTTGTTATCTTCTAACTTCCTAAATATACTGAAGTCTACAAAAATAAGACACTCTAGACTAACCTTTAGTTTTAAAAACAAAACTAAATCTATGTGTTAAAAGTCAACTTCATGAAAATGAATCTGGGTTCAGATATGTATATACAATTTCCTCTATGACTTCATTCAGGAGAAGAACTAGATTAGTCAGGCAGGGGTTATGCGGCAATAGAAGAGAGAGGGCTTCCTATGTAAGCCACCCCACAAGATTAAAGGTCACTACACGTACAGTGCAATTGTAGAATAGAGGGCAGCCCTTTAAACTTAAAATACATACCCTTTATGCTTGAGTGTGTGTGTGTGTGTGTGTGTGTGTGTGTGTGTTGGATGGGGGGAATCAGAAAGTGACATGTAAGTGAATTGTGTATCAAGAAGCAGATAACATGAGATGTCGATTTAACACTGTACACTACTATATTAGCTAATGCCTTAGCAGGAATTAGTTTCCTGCTAAGAAAGGAAGATGACAGATGGTTATTACAAAGTGGGAGCTGTGGAAGAACGGAAGGAAAGACACTGAAGTTGATTGCAACGTTGAAAGAGTCTAATCGTTTTTCCTTTGTAATTTTACTAGGGCCTATCTTCCTTGGTTTCATTATGGTTGTTTTGTTTTGTTTTGTTTTGGGTTGGTTTTTTTTTTTTTTTTTGATTCCATTCAGTAATCCAGGAAATCAGGACGCTCCAATAGAGGCCAGGAGTCAAGGGTGTTTTAGGGCCCCTTAACCCCTGCCCTATGTACTGTTGACAGTCCCTTTCAGGCTAGTGCTTGCATAGGTGTTCTTGCCAGGAAGTAACCAACATCACTGCTGAAACTTACCAAAAAAAGACATGCTCTCCCTTATTATAACTTGAATATGTAATTCCTGTCACCAGTACAATGTGTTTTTAATAGTAATAAATGTAAAAACAAAGGGAAAGGTCAGTGGATAAAAGGTTTCTGGAGAATCTCTGCTCATGTAATGCTAACTTCCCTGTGACAGGACATTAATTTCCATCAAATAAAGAACACTAAAAACACAGACATTTGGAACCAGGTATATCTGTTACACTCTGATATACATGTGATGCGATCTAAAGACTAATAAGAACTTTACTGACTACATCCTGTATTGTTATAGAGAACTTAGAGTTGAAAAATACCATTCACGAGTATTTGAAAAGTCACAGCACTTAACTTTAGCTTACCTTGAAATATTTTTGATTGGTTTATATAACAAAACCAAAAAACTCTCTGTAAATAGGGCTACAAATTGAATGATTGATATAAAATTGAATTAAATCTTCACCAAAGCCTTTTTAACATTAAAATATTAACTATCATTTTGTACTATTAATAAAATAAAAATCATTTTGGTAATATTACCTTTGGAATTGAATAACGTCATTTTGCTAAAGAATTTAAATATTTTTTCTTTTGGTTGGTTATTGCTTATTCTCATAACATCCCAACGAGGCATTTAAATGCATTTAGATATTTTAAATTATTTTCTTGCTTCCTTTAAGTAGCACTGAGTTTATTATGATTGAGAACTGAAGTGAAATAAAATAATATTACATCTAACTTCATAGAAGTTTCTGAACATAACTGATTATAAAAAATAATACTCGAGCTTTAAAAATGTCCTGCTTGACTAGAAAAATTTAGAAAATTTAGAAAAACTATCAACATTTTGCTAATTTAGGTTTACTAAATCTCTGCAAATTTTTAATGGAATATTAAAGTAGTATACAATTGAAAGGTGTATCTATTATGTGACTTTTTTGTGTGTGAGTCAGAAAGAAAATATTTAGAATAAATATTTTAGACAATCATACTGTATAAAAATGTAAAACTGGAGACTCTCTAGAGAATAAAATCTCAGTAATTTATTCTTTTCTACTATACTACAGCAACTTTTTTTCTGAAAGGAGGACTATATCTGAAATGAGGGTCCACTTCCTGCGAGAGAAAACCAAAAGCTTTTGGATTTAGGGGCACACCTTTAGCTAATGTGATAATCCTCTGTCCTGCAGCTCTAGGAGGCCACTCGGCAGACTTGTCCAGACCACCTGAGAGGGGCTCACAGAGTTCCGCTGTCAGAGAATCAGTTATCAGCAGTTCAGAAAATACTGTGAAAGGAAACACTGCCTGTGAAATCATCTCATCAGTAATATCTGTAACTGTAAAAGCTTAAGGTCTATTACATAAAACATTAGGGAAGTCCCAAACAGAAAGGAACCAATCATCCACCCAGAGGCAACAGGTTGTCCTGCGAGAGCATTTGCCATGAATCCAGGGACTTTAGTTCAAGTCCCAGCTTGGCTCTTAACTCCTGGCATGACTCTGAGAGAGCTTCCTGCCTCCCTGGGTTTCTTCACAAGCATCATCCAGGAGGTAAAGCAACCGGACCAGATGGCCCAGAAAATTTCTTCTGGTGAACTTGCTACGTGTCACCTGTAACTATTTAAGGACAAGTGTTTAACTATCATAAATGTATATTTTTATAAAAGTAAAAAAAATTATAACTGCCTAAAGTCTGTGCCAAACCCCCCAAGAAGGGAGTGTAACCGCTTCGACCACGGTCCCCCCAGGAGCTCTAACACCCTTCCCTGTGAAGGAATCCGCGGCCCCCTGCCCTTAGTGTCTGCAAAAGGCATTCACCTGCGGTGAATGGGCAAGCAGGATCAGGCCCCATGGTAGGAGCACGGGGAGGCCACAGGAGTCTCTGCTCCTGAAAAGAAAACAGAATGATTCTGTGATATTTGTGAAATAAAATATATGCCCCACGTAAGAAAACACATTAAAAACAAGAAACTAGCTAAATCTTCCCTCTCTCTCTCCAGTAATCCTTCGGTTTTTACCAGGAATGTACGGCGTGACCAGTTAACAAAGCCGTTCTCTGCACACGGATAATTCCTGTCCAGTGATCAAGGGCTAAAAGCGACGACCATGCACTAAAGGGTCAGCGTAGTGTGTCAGGGGATGGGCCACATTCCCACAGAGAACAAGGCAAAGCTCTTTGGACCTTGTGACCCTAAGTCTGTTTCTTTGTAAATTTCAAAAGGAGACTCAGTGAAGTGCTAAATAACAAACTTATCCACAGGCGCCTGAGAATGGATTTACTTTACAGGAAATTAAATAGGGGCGATTGAGGGCATGAGTTCAGCCTCATGTTTTTAACATCCACAACGCAAGGCCTATTTTCATTGCACAACCCACTTCTTCATTTGTGCTTATAGAACACAGATTTTCTTAAGCCATTACAACATTAGGTTTAAAAAAATGACTATTAGGGACATACGAAGGTTTTTTTTCTCTCTTACATACCTTATTCTGAGAAACAAAACAAAATAATGCCAAAACAACAGCAAAAATAAACTTAAGATTCTTTGCCGTAGACAGAGAAGAACTAAAATACAGCAGCACATTTCAAGTTACCAGAAGGTAGGAATAGCTCCCTGAGATTATGGTGAAGTTTAATACTTCGTCATATAGGCATAGGTGCAGCACATTTTTATTACAAAAAGGAGGTACCCAAGTTTTACTTCATAACCTCAGAATTGGGAAGGGAAAGTCGATAAGATAATAGAAAACAAAACTGTGATGGATAGATTTCACATCATAACTTACAAGTTAGCTTGGAAACAATTATTCTCGATAGAGGAAATACCTGGCTATAATTTCCCAATTCTACTGGGCAAGAACTGTTACCAAAAAAGGAGAAAGAGGGGGAGGAGAAGAGGGATTGTGAAACATCTTCTTATATTGTTAAATTTAACCAGAATTTTAAATATTTTTATAGAAATGAAAACCAAACAACATATAGTTGTAAATTCAATTATAACTTTAAAAAATTCAACCCTTTTTTCTTGATTTTTTCCTCATAACATTATTTGTCCTGTTGAAAATCTTTTCCTTGATTTCCATTTTATTACCCAGTAAAGTAAAGAAGGAAGCGCCAAAGTAAGTCTGCATGTGAACATCAAGACAAGAATTATGACTACAGAAGAAAAACACAACTTTAACACAGACAACGAAGATATCAAAATTGTTAAAGATTTTGCTTACCTTGCTTCAGTCATTAATTCAAATGAAGACTGTGGCCAGAAATCAAAAGAACACTGATACTTGAAAGGGCAGCGCTGGAAGAATTCCACCAAGAGCAAAGATGTGTCATTAGAGGCCAAGGGTAAGATCATTCATATCTTTGTATTTTCAAATACTGTGTATGGATATGCAAGTTGAGCAGTGAAGAAAGCCAATAGAAAAAAAATCATTCATTTGAAATATGGTGTTGGAGGAGAGCTGCATGGGTTAACCTGGATCACCAGAAAGAGGAACAAGTGAGTCCTAGAACAAATTAAGCCTGAAACATTGCTGGAAGAAAAAAAAAAAAAAGCAATTCTGAAGCTGTCCTACTTTGGGCATATCATGAGAAGGCAGGGTTCTTTGGAAAAGGCACTAGTGCTGGGAAACAGAAGGCATAAAGAAAAGAAGGCCAGATATGAGATTGATTGACTTCACAAAAGAAGCCGTAGGCTTGAGTCTACAGGAGCTGAGCAGGGCTGTTGAGAAAGGACACTGTGGACACCACTCATTCATAGAGTCACCAGGAGTTGGAACCTACTCAATGACAAATAACAACAACTTTTTTCCAATTGCTCTAACCCTTATTTCCATATTTCCCCGTTGCCTTCTTTCTCTTAACCTCAGTTTTCTCCTGCAGGAATTTGATGTCAGGGTCTAGCCTCCAATGCCCCATGGGCCCTTTAAATGGAAGGCCCTACGGGACAAGTACAGATGGAGAGAGTGAAAGGGGAAGCTGGGAAAGCATTCAGGCTGCAGATCAAGGGGAAAATTAATGAGGCTCAGATAGTCAGACATTAAGAACCCCAGAGAGAAAAGTCAGAGTGACAGCCTGCCTGTGTCTAGGCAGCAGGTCTCTTTCTCTTCCAGTCTCTCTTCAGGCGGTCTGTACTTCCTCTCTACTTCTGTCTTGTAACTGATGTGCATAATAGATTGTTTTCACTGTGTTTAAATATTTGTCTTCAGTATGGCTTTATCTAGAGAAATATGTTAAACTTTGGTTAAAAAATGTGTTGTAGCCTTCTCTGCTGCACATCTCAGAACTATTACTTATCTAACTTAATATTTTTATTTCTCAGTGTGATAGTTCTTGGGCCATATATTTGCTGTAAAGTTGAACCCCAATTCCACATGAGGGAAGGTCTATATTCACCAACTACTATGAGGTCAGGAGGACGCAGAAAAGTGTTTTGTTTTTCCTCAGTGCCAATGGAAGAATTTTTTATAGTGTATTTTTTCACTGAGTATGTTCCAGTTTTATGCATGAAGTGTATTTCTGTACTAACTTTTGTTGCTTCTATATGGATCCTAGTGCTCTCTCCTGCCTCCATGTGGATGCTAAATCCAAACTCTTCAGGTACTATTATTAACAACATTTCTACCTCCCTTCTACCTTTGGAAGTGCTGTGGCATAGTTTATCAATTTACTTCTCTTCATTTTAGTTATTTTTTAAAGATTTCATTTATTTATATTTAAAGAGGGGGGAACAGAAGGGAAAAGAAAGGGAGAGAACATCAATATGTGGTTGCCTCTCATGCATCTCCTACTGGGAACCTGGCCCGAAATCCAGGCATGTGCCCTGACTTGGAATCAAACCAACGACCCTTTGGTTTGCAGGCCAGCACTCAATCCCCTGAGCCACACCCACCAGGGCATTTTACTTATTTTTTTAAATGTGGATTACTTTAATTTCCCTCAATTTTTTTGAACTTGTCTATTTTTATCTCTAAATATTTCCAGTAGTTTCACCCATTCTATTGTGTTTTCATGTATACCAGTTCTTGAAATAATTTGCATTATTATTTATTCATCATAGCTCTCACATTTTGTCCAAATTTCTCGTTTCTGTTTTTTGTAGAGTTTTCTCAAGCACATCTTCATATCACTTGATTTGGTTTTCTGTAATGCTTAAATTAATTTATAATTAGATTTGAAGCCTTTAGTGTCATTTCCCCTGATTTATTTTCTTGCTTTCTCCATTTGTTTTTTAATGATTTTATTTTATAAAGTTTGTTTTTTGGCAAGTTTCCTTAAAAATTGAAGGGTGTTTTACACTGTCATTTTTCTGTTACATGGAATATTTCCCCTAGAATATTATTCATATTTATGTTTTCCAATCTGTATTTATTTTCTTCTGTTATGAAAAATATTTGCTCATATGACAAACATATATCTCTGCATTCTCAATTTTATCTTTTTGAATGATCATAATTTACCTGGGTCTGTTAGTTGTCTAAAATAGAATGAATGGAATTTCCTTGACAGTCTTTCTTGTTCTCCTGGCAACTGTTTTTGTTTAAGATATTTCTTCTATGTTTAATTATCTGGTTGCATGCGAGTGATAGGCAGCCAAAACTGTGGGCAGCACGAAAGCTCTGTGAAATTTCTTTGCAATGTTTTTGTAACTCTGCACCTGACTTCACTGGGTTAGGGATTTTTCTCTCCCTGGGAGAGGTATCCTTTCAACATCACTTAGCTTCTCACATTCAGGATGAGCTAGCAATTTTTCTAAGACAAAAATGTATAGTCTTTCTTTCAGCTCATGGGCTGTATGCATTATTAATCAATATGTATTTTACTCCATGTGTTTAATTCTGGTCAGCAATTATGCTCTATACTTTATTTTCCTAATTAGTCTGATAAAAAAAAAAAAGCCTGTGGAGAGGTTTACATCTTTACTGAACACATTTTCCCCCAATCCCACAGACCTTTCCAATTTTCAAAGGGAAAATGGACTTCACGTCTGGTATTTCTTGCAGTCTTCCCCCACTTCTAGCCTGTGCCTTGGGTATTTCTTCCACCCAGTCCCTGCAATACTTCTCTGTGCTCGCAAGCTAAAAATTAAAGCATCAGTTCCCAGTGTCCAATTCAATTTGGTCCAAGTTATAATACACACAACAAACATTCTTCAGAGATTTTAATATTATGTTGGGACTGTCTCATTTTCACCAGAGAGAAAAATTTCTCCTCTATTTCACTCTTTGTTGTATAACTTTTTGAAATGTATTTTTTTTTCAAGATGCATTTCTGAGTCATGGAGCTAGGTTAGTAGTTTATTTATACTACAGGAAACTGAAATTTAAATGAATCCTCTGTCAGTGATGTGTGACCATGCATTTTTGCTACTCTGTGCAAGTCAGTTAATTTGTTTAAGCTTTAATGTCCTCACTTATGAAGTGGAAATGATAATATATGCCTCCTTGGGTTGTGGTGGGAATTTAATTAAGTAATACATGCAAATCCAATGAACACGTTGTCTGGATGCTAATTATTGTTACTATTTGCCATAGTATTTCAAACATTGAGATTTTTCTTTTTGGGTATCTGCTTTTAATGTAAAGCACCATGTATTTTTGAAGAGACAGAAGAGACACACTTGGTTTATTGTAACCAGTCATTCTCTACCACCTGGGAGGCTTCAGTGATCACTGGAAAATCCTATCCAACAAGAAAATCTATGAAACTAATATCCTGAATCTGAAATAAAAATAACCATTTCTACCAAAGAATGTTGACACAGTTCAGTGATTATAGCATTTTAGTCAGCTAAAACAAGTTTAGAAATGAAAACTACAAAGTAAAAAAAGCGATAATATTAGAAGTTTTGACCCTTTAGACCCATTGTGGTAAATTTATAAAGCAAGCTTATCACCAGACAAGAATACAACCAAAGTAAAGAAAAAAAAAGAAAAAACAGAAGTAACATATGAATTTTTATTATTGTAAAAAACAGAGCACAAAGCCATTTTAGGTAATGGATTTATATGAAAAAAATTTTTTTACTGATGGCGTTGAGCTTAAGTTACCCATTTTTGCCACCTAACACCAATAAGGAGTCATGTTAACCTCCAAGAGCAAAATGTGCTGGACTGTGGTTTCCCTTTTAAATCAAGTTACAATGTATCCAAAGTGAGGAGTTATGGAATTAGATGTTATTAAACAGCAGTTAACAGTTACTTAGGTATTTCTGGCTGAATATATTCTTAACTCTATAAACTAAATATTTCAATCTCAATACTCAGTAATTAAAAAATGATGTCACTTTACATCACAATCCCAATTGCCATGCTTTGGGGGTCTACCCACTTCACTTGTAGTATATCCAGTCTCTCTGAGGGCCCCCTTACCTAAATATCTTGATATTTCTCATTGCTCGGGAATCAGTTCTTCTCCTTCCTCTCCTTCTCCTTCTCCTTCTCACTCACTCTCTTTCTCTCTCCCTCTCCCCGCTGCTGAACAGGAATTCATAAAGCTCACTCTACCATTTCCTCCCAAAGAGATGGCTGCTTGGTGCTGTATTCTGAAGGACGTTCCCACTCCACTGTCTTCTGAAGTCACTGAGGGTTCCTAAGGCTTCCATAGCTACTGCTGCTTTCTTGGGGTGACAGTTTAAGGGCCAAGTTGTGATAATCTCATAGACTCAGCTTCTGTTGACATTATGTCTATCGTCAGGCTCTTAGTTCCTGTTGGTATCATGTCCACCTTCAGACCCATTGAACCTTGGGTCTTTGAGCCTGCTAGAATAAAGCTCTGGTCATAAATGATCACCAGTGGTCACTAATTGCAGTGGTTCCTCAAAGGGGAGAAGCTACTTCCTTCAGTCAGGGGTGCACAACGCACACACATCCTGGGCCCCAAAGTTTATAAATCTAGGTGTGTGGTGAATCCTTAGATTCACCCACATAACTTGCCCCAAGTGTGCCCAAGATTTCAGGCTGACTGTTTGGGTAGGTAATTATTACACATCCTCAACGTAGCCAGAACCGACACCGTTTATTCCATGTTCTCAGCCCCATCGTCCTTTCCTGACTCTTTCTTTGGTTGGAGCTTCCCTTGTCTCACTGTAAATATGTATTGAGTGCTTTCTATGTCCAAGGTGCAGCTCACACAATGATAAAGCAAAAACCATCCAACATTTGTTGTAATCATTTTTAACCTCAAAGAGGAGGTATAATACCTTCTAAAACTTTTTCTCCTATGAGGTTCTTTTCCCTAATCAATATTTATGTTTTCAAATCGCCCTTTGGGCTCAGCCGGGTAGAATCTAAGGCCCAATGAAAGTTGTGTGAGGAGCTGTACAACTCCAAATAGCTACAGCTTCTGAGCCCTAGATTCCTACTCATTTGAAACCTTACTGTAAGCACCAGTGACAAACCTCGGAGAGGTTTATTCCAGCGGGAATAACCTACCTGGAGGCAGGCAATAAGTGTATAAATTATCTATGATTGTTTTGCTACTTATTATCCCAAAACATCAGCAATTTTAAACAACATCAGTGTTAAAATATTCTTCCTAGAAAAAAGCATTCTTGGTCTAAGTTAAGAGTCAGCAACCTTTTTCTGTAAAGGGAAAGATAGCAACAGTTTTGGGCTTAGGGGACGTAGGGCCTCTGTCACAACTACTCAGCCTTGCCACTGTACATAGACAGCAACCACAAACAGCGCAAAAATGAAAGGGAGTGGCTGTGTGTCAATAAAACTTTATTGACAAAAACAAGCAGCAGGCAGGATTTGACCTGAAGTCTATAGTTTGTGATCTAAATTGTAGATAATTATTTTTACTGATGAGTTTTAATATATGTAAGCTTAAAATTAGCATATGTTTATCACTTATCTTTCAATAAACATTGCATTTGATATACAAATTAATTCAGAAAACCCCAGCTAGACAGAGGCAGACTGAACAATATGGTTCAATTTCTAGAATAAGTTCTTAACAATAAGGATACATTTGGGCTTGCTTCTGTCTGGTGTCAGCCTCAAACTCTTATGAAACTGCATGCTTTTGCATTTAGACATAGATTAAGTAAACTATGATCAGAATGATGCAAAGAAGAAGAAACAGAAGTTGGGGTTGACAAATTTATTATTTCAGGGTTGACAAATTATGACTATAGCTAGCAGAGGATGATTTTTTAATTTTTAAAAATTTTTCAAGAGAAAAAATATTTTATAACATGAAAATTATATGGAATTTGAAGTTTGATGTCTATAAATAAAGTTTTATTAGAACATGGCCACTTTCATTGGTTTATGTATGGCTAAAAAAGCAAAACTGAGTAGTTGCAATAAATATCATATATCCTGCAAAGCCTGAAATATTTATTACATCAGAAGCATTTGCCAGTCTTTCTTCCATTGGGCCACTTGGAGTTTTTAATGGTGTTTAAAAGTTAAAATAGCAAAATAGAATACGAGCTCTAAGGTACAATATTTTTGTTTGGTAAGTGTAAATTTTAGTTTATATATGAGATATTTTTGTGACTCTGAATAATATATTTTAAATGGGAAGTTATTGTTCTCTTTCACTTGTTATTATAAAAATAGAGGATTAAAAGTAATGATTAATATTATTGTACAATTTATGTATGGTTGGGATGCCATAACAAAATACCACAGATAATTGAAACTTCTGGTGAAGATGTCAGCACAGGTAAACACAGCTCACTTCCTCACACAATCACATCAAAATTACGACTAAACTATAGAAAAACCATCATTCTGAACCATCAGAAACTGAATTGAATGGAAGTCTGAGAACGAAATTAAAGACCACATTCATCAAGACTGGTAGGAAGGGTGGAGATGCAAAACAGGCTGGGCTCACATCCACGTGCAGTGGATAAATATCAGAGGGATATCTTGGGAGCGAGGAGTCCCAACCCCACACCAGTGTTCCAGTGCCAAGAAGATAAGTCCCCATAACTTCTGGCTACAAACACCAATGGGTATTGAGTCAATAGAAGAAATTTCTAGAGTCCAAAGCAGTTCCTCTGAAAGAACCCACACATGGACTTACTCAGAATCACTCCCTCTGAGCTTCAGTAATGGGGTGACATAGAGGGAGGAACTGAAGTGTCTGGAATCAAGGCAAGAGCTGGTGGATAGCTTTTTCTCAGACAGAAAGGTGGGCAGAGGCCACTGTCCCTTTTTTGAACCCTCCTCTCATAGAGCCATGGAGCCAGCAAGTGGGTGCCATATAAGACTTTTTCAACACCATTTTCCCCACCCTGGAGACCCCTGAGACTCAATCCCACCCAAAGTACATGCCCACCCAGGTTGTTAAAGGTGGCTTATCCATATGAATGGCTGGTCTTGACCATGTGTCACAACTTCCTAAATCTTCTCAAACAAGCAGCAGCCAGTCTCAGTGAGCCTCCAGCCACCTTTTGCTAAGTGGCCCCAGACCCAGCACTAGCAGGAACCACCCTAGATTCAACACTTGGATTCACCAGGGAATCTCCAAGCCTAGCACAAATAGCTGCCATCTCAGATTGCTTTATAGCTCAGGCAGGGTGGCTCCAGGCAAAACACAGGTGGGGGCTGACATTGGCCTGCACCACCCAGGAAATCCCAGAGCCTGAGTACCCAGTGGACAGCTATCAAACATGTCAGAGTACCACCAACCAGTCTCTGTACAGCTGATCATCCATGGAAGGCAGAGGTTAGTGGTTAGTGGTCACAGCACATCTTTGAAAGAGACTGGCCTGGGTAAATCCCTCCCATTTATTTGCCAACAGCAACCAAGGCTCAGCTACAAGAAAAGGGTGTACTCAGCCCACATGAAGGGTGCACCTTGAGTACCCAGCTCGGGTGATGGAGGAAGCTGTGCCACTGGAACCTACAGGACACCTACTGTATTAGGCCACACTACCAAGACACGGAATCAAAGCAGCTCTACCTAATACATAGAAACAAACACAGGGAGGCTGCCAGCATGAGGAGACAAAGAAATATGGCCCAAATAAAAGAACATATCAAAACTCCAAAATAAAGCCTAAACAAAATGGAGATAAGCAATCTAACAGATGCAGAGTTCAAAACACTGCTTATAAGAATTCTCAAGGGACTATGTAAAGACCTCAAAAGCATAAAAAAAGATCCAGTTAGAAACAAAACATACACTAATTGAAATAAAGAACAATTTATAGGGAAACAACAGTAGAGTTGATGAAGCTGAGAATCAAATCAATGATTTAAAACATAAGGAAGCAAAAAACCACCAGTCAAAACAAGAGGAAAAAAAGAAAAGCAAATGAGGATACTGTAAGCAACCTCTGAGACAATTTTAAGAGGTCCAACATTCATCTCATAGGGGTGCCAGAAGGAGAAGAGAAAGAGCAAGAAATTGGAAATCTATTTGAAAAAAATAATGAAAGAAAACTTCCTTAGTTTGGTGAAGGAAATAGACATGTAAATCCAGGAAGCACAGAGAGTCCCAAACAACATGGATGCAAAGAAGCCCACAAAAAGACACATCATAATTAAAATACTAAAGCTTAAAGATAAAGAGAGAAACTTAAAGGCAGAAAGAGAAAAGAAGTTAGTTATCTACAGGGGAGTTCCCATAAGACTGTCAGCTGATTTCTCAAAAGAAACTTTGGAGGCTAGAAGGGATTGACAAGACATATTCAAAGTCAAGAAAACGGGGACCTACAGCCAAGATTGCTCTACACAGAAAAGCTACCATTTAGGATCAAAGAGCTTCCCAGAAAAGAATAAACTAAAAGAGTTCATCATCACCAAACTATTATTATATGAAATCTTAAAGGGCTTTAAGAAAAAGAAGATCAAACTACGAACGATAAATTGACAAGACATACATACCTATCAACAACTGAATCTAAAAAGCCAACAAAGCAAACAAGAACAGAGACAGAATTGTGTCTATGGAGAGCGTTTTGTTGGTTGGATGTTGGGGAAATGGGTGAAGAGGTGAGGGGATTAAGAAATACAAATAGGTATTTATAGAATAGACGTGGGGATATAAAGTACAGTATAGGAAATGGAGTCGCCAAAGAACTTCCTGTATTTTGCTGTGTATAATGTTCATTTTTTTGCCTAAATTTTTGAGGGAAAAATACGGATGCACATTATACATAGGTAGTATGAATTCCATAGCTATTTAATGTTTTTAATTCTTTTATTTATGCATTGTACATTAAAAGTGTAACTCTAGAAAACAATAATGATATACATATGAAAAATAGTACCTTGGAATATGATAATCAGTTTTGTTTCCAAATATAAATAAATAAATAATTGAATTTTAAAAAGTGAAAGATATTTTCCTTGACAGTTTGGGCCAAAAACATGGGTGAGCATTATACATGGCAAAATACTCTGTATGCAGGACCCAGGGACATGAACAATGGTGTGCGGATTGCCTGAGGGAGTGGGGGGTGCTGGATGGAGGGGGACAAAGGGGGAAAATTTGGGACAACTGTAATAGCATAAGCAATAAAATGTAATTTAAAGAAAAACACACAAAGTATCACAGGCTGGGTGACTAAAACAGTACAGATTTATTTTCTCACAGCTCTGGAGGCTGGAAGTCTAAGATCGAAGTGTGAGATGGTTTGGTTTTCCTCAGGCCTGTCTCCTGGGCTTGCAATTAGCAGCCTTCTCACTGTGTCCTCACGCGGTCTCTCCTCCGTGTGCATGCATCCCCGGCGACTCTCCGTGTGTTCAAATTTCCTTTTCTTACGAGGATACCAGTCACATTGCATTAAGGTCCATCCTTGTGGCATTATTTTAACATAATTACTTTAGAGGTCCTTTCTTCAAATATAGTCATGTACTGAGATCCTGAGGGTTAGAACTTCAACCTATACATTTGAGGCACACACAATTCAGCTGAAAGCATTCATGAGGAATGAAGAATGCAGTCTTAGCTTTTTAAGCCCAACGGGAAATCTGATTTCATTTGTTCGTTTTATAGCTGAGAGTAGAAAGACCTTTTTTCTAAGGCGAGCCAGCAGAGAAACCTGGGAGTCCAAACCTGAACTCCATGCTCTTTCCTCTAGAGTTTACAGGATCATTTTTACTGTTTCTTTTATTAGCTGCCATTGAAATAGTAAGTTTGCATTATGTCATTATATTAACTTTAGTAGAAAATTTCTTATTTTGGTATTTACTCTATACATTATCATACATATTTCTGTTACCAATCTATGCAAAACATAAATTTGAAAAATTCTTCATGAAAACAATAAAAATAAAAGGCCTTGAAGCTCAGTCCTTTGAAAGAAATGCTGATAGGAATCTGACAAGAAATACTTGTATAGGCAGTTAATACTTTTAATGATTAAAAAGGGCTTTGTTCTTCCCAGCTGTCCTCCAAACTGACTTTTAAGGAAATAAAATATATTTGTGATAACTTGAGAAATACTTCTGATGCAAGGGAAAATCAGGAATCATGTGTTTTCCATAAAATGCAGCAATTTAAACTCTTTTCCAAGACGATAGAAATATTTGTGAAAAAAAAGTAATTTAATTACTAAAATCAAAGGAATTACATAGCAGAAAGATTTTTTTTCTAAAACAAGAACATTTGAAAACTCAGACAATTTTTTCCTGCAGATTTCTCTGAAAATATCCCAATTTCTTAAAGTTATTTAATGATCGTTCACAAATGAAAGCCACACACTGTTATCCAGGTCTGAGGATAGACAAGTTTATTTATAAGGATTTAAGAGCATTTCAAAATGCTTGATGCTTATCACATACATAGGCTCCTGCAGTAGGCAGTGAGATGAATGGAAGCACTCTCTCATGAAACCTACTGGAAAGCGATCTTGAAAGCAAAGCTAAGATTTTTCAGATAAGGAAGGAGCACACAGTACCTTTTTAAAAGGGTTAGGGTGACCCTGATTTCACAAAACATTTTTATTTTCTGTACGAAAGTCTGGGACCCATTTTGGAGTTTTGAATCTGTTAACAGAAATGGGCAAGGTGTACTTTAACAACTGACGGGCTGACTTCCCTGTCTGTGTGCTCTCACTGTCTAGCAACATATTAGACAGTTGGCATATGTAAACATGGTCTGGAATTTGGGCCCCAATTTTGTTCTGTAATCCTCATGTGAATAAAATGAAGTCGGGGGGGGTGCTAATAACAATTATGGAACGCTTTAAAGCACACTAGTTAACTTTGCAATAATAGCTAGGGTTGTGAATTTTTCTTTTGGAAATATTTTATTTCTGTTGTTTGACTCTTTTTCTTCTACTGGATTTATTTATGCTATTTTTGTGAAGGACTTTCAGTTAACAGTTTGTAGAAAAAGGAGTTTCTCACCAAAAGGAATGTTATGTATAATTTAATCAAAACACCAGTTCTTAAAGAAACTGAATTATAAAAAAATTGAGGTGATGTTTTAATGACACCTGATAAACAGTGTCAAAGTAATGATGTATATCCATGTCTGATAATTCTTCATTTTATTCATTTTTGACACACCATGCAAAATATAGAAATTAAGGTATATTAACGAACTTTTTAAAAAGTAAAATATTGAGTCTTTTCAGTGGAAGAGTAAATAATTTTTTATTTTCTCGCCCTTCTAATACAAGTTTCTGTCTTCTTCTTTTTGAAATTTTAATATTCACTAGATACACTTTTGATTTATTCAAAGTAGAGGGAAAGAAGTCATTGGAAGGGAGTCATGCTACCAATTTGTCTTGAAAGGCCAACTGGTTACTCAGACAGAACTTTGGCAAAGGAAAAAGCTTTAAAGAGGGTATTGTAATTCAGAAATTGGTTTTCCAGCCCTCTAGATCGTTAGAAACTTATGTCAGTATACTTTGAGACACAATAAACTTACTAGAAACCGATGTATACAAAAAGTCTAGTAGCATCTAACTCGCAACAAAAACTAAAACTACAAAGCTGACATAATATGTGTGTTCACATAGCAGGAAATGGAAAAGATGCCAAAACAAGGCTGTTCCCAGTGATTTAATCAATATCAGGCAAATTAGACAATTTGAATTGTTATCGTCAGCAGCCTCCTGATAACCTGATTTTTAACTCAATCTTATTCAGAGATTTTAATTTACCTGACATAATGAAAATCTAAGGTGCAGAAAAACTTTTTAAAAAATGTATTTTGTGTTTGTGTGATACTAATAATTAACATACGCTTTTATATCTACAAAAGAAAAATGACTGTGGATTTAACTAAGCTCCTTTCCTTAAATGTGATATCATCACAGTGGCTTTTGATTCTTTACATCGATGTAAAGAAAACATCTATTTTAAATAAACATTAGAATACTAATGGTGATAATGTATCATATTCCTACTTCAATCGTCTTTAGGAATCTTAGGTAGGATTCTGTCCCCCTCAGAAAAACCTCAGTGTTTGCTTTTTGAGGCGTTTCAACTAATTAGACAGGCTCACCCACTTTATGGAGAATAATCTCCTTTACTTAAGGTCAGCTGACTATAAATGTTAACCACATCTATAAAATACCTTCATAGTAATATCTAGATTAGGGTTTGATTGAATCACTGGGTGCTGGAATAAATCATAAATTCCTAACTGGGCAAGCCACAGTGGGTAGTCATTTTAACTTTTTAGGGAGAGATTTATATTTGCCTTAAGCAAGTCCTGTCCATTGTTCCTGAGCACCTAGGTTAACAAATCTTTGAAATGCCTCTTTCAAAACTCCCTTCTAAGGTGTGAACCACCCTTTCAGACACCTCGTTTTGACAACACTCAAGAGAGAAAATAATCTTTACTATCCTGCAATCTAATCCCCACCCTGCTTTCTCCCATCTTCATGCAGGCTAATTTATGTCCCCTCCATAATTTCAAGTACATAAAAGAAACTGCAGAAGTGTTTTTCTCCAGAACATTTGAGACCTTGCTCCCCAGATTATGTCATCATTTTGGCTCAAATAAACTCTTACGTGCAGCATTATTCATGGTGGCCCAGACATGGAGACAACCGAAGTGTCCTGTGATAAGTGATTACATGAAGAAGATGTGGTATATACGTTCATGTACACAGCTAGGAGTTAACAAAAGAGAAGGGAGCTAGACTGGCTGGGCCTGCTTGAGTCTGGAAGTTACACTTAATCAGGCTTAAGTTTGGAAGTTATAGCTGCAGATACCCCAGGGATAGCCAAATCCCCGCCAAAAGTGTAAGGGGAAGGACTGGCTTTCTAATCTCCCAGGGGGAGAACCAGTCCACTTGCCTGGACTATGGGAGAGAGGAATGAATAAGAAAGGAGAAGTTCCTTTGCTAGCCTCATGAGCCATAGAAACCAAGATGGTACAGGGGGAGGTGAGCACAAGCACATTACAAACCAGATGACGAAGCAGAATTTTGAGGCCTGTGCAGTAGAAGCCAAAATGGTGACATAAACGGGTGGAGTCTAGACTGGACAAAACTGGGAAAAAGACCAGATTGGATAGGGGGTGGACCCAGCACAAGCCCAGAAGGATTAGGAGATTGGTAGTTTGAAAGAAAGCCTGCTCTCTCCCCAGCCAGAAGTAAGATAATTAAAACTTAACCATCTGGGTATCACATGCTCTCCCATTTGTTAGCACGTGTAGCAGCCCCACGGGGGCTTCAAGCACTGGCCTGGGTGCTGCAGTGTAGCACAGCTGAAATGCCCCTGGAAGCATGCACTCTGCTGGACTACCGGAGCCCAGGGTGATGGCATTGCATTCCAGAGCCTGACCCTCCCGGTGGGCACTAATGCTCACCAGGCCCAGGACTTCTTCTACGGCAGGATGGAGCTGAGCCATCTGGTTTGTGGATGAGACACCGGGCAGCTAGGGACAGTCCTTTGTTTTTCTTCCACTAAATTTTACCACTACACCTCATTCTCCAACACTTGGGTCTCCAAAATGTTTTTCTCATGACTCTACTAACGAATGCTGTTTCCACCAGAAAGGGTGGTTACAGAGGGAAAGCAGGGTACGAGAAGGTAGAAGAGGGTACAGGGTGTCAAATATATGGTGGGAGAAATTTTGACTTTGGGTGGTAAACCCACAAACACTATATACATATGATCTATTATAAAGTTGTATAGTTGAAAACTATATAATTTTTTAAGCAATGTCACCCCGATACATTTAATAAAAAATAAAATGTTCAAAAAAGATTATTTACAGGTTTGGATATTCTTACGACATGTTAAATAAGTTCACTACACAGTGATCTTTTTTGTCGTTGAAGAATTAAAATATGTGTTAGTGAACTGGTTTGTATTTACACTATACCTGTGTGAATAAAAAAAGGGGGTTCTATGGAAAGTAACCTCATAGGGTGACCTGATCAGAAATTCCTAACTAGGCAAGTCAGGGTGGGGAGTTATGCCCTAGGCCTATAACTTCTTTAGTGAAAGTTTTTAAGCCAGCCTTATTTATTATTCTTGTGCATCTACGTTAACGCATCTTTGAAATAACAGAATACCCCTTGAAGTGGTATGAATCCTCAAGAGAACATATAATCTTGTTATATAGGAACATGTAACTATCCTGTAAGCAATCCCCACCTTGCTTTCTCCCACTTCCATGTATTGTCCTCCTTAATTTCAAATGAATAAAAGAAGCTGAAAAACTGCTACTCCTAGAAACATTTAAGATCTTGCTGCCCAGCATGTGTCACGAATTTAAAACTCATAAAAACTCTACAGGTTTGGAAGGTTCTTATCTTGAAAAGAGGTCCTATGTCTCCAAAGATTTCCAATTTTTAACATTAAACTTTTACTATTTCTCAAAAAAAAAAAAAAAAAGAGCAAGGGCCTCCGACACATAATTTGGAGAAGAAACTTGATGCTTGCACAGTACCCATAACAGCCATAATTTTATTCTTTTTATCTGCTGCAGATTTTCAACTTGTGAACAGCTTGGTTTAATTTTAATCAAAACCAGCTATTTCAGGCAGATGTTCAGAGTTCAAAGACATTATGTACACAATTAAAAAACTTTCATTTTCAGACAACAGGAGTAAACCAATCTAACTGTTGCATGCTTGGGGATTCAAATTGCATCCTTGTCTTCTATTTGAAAATATACCTAATGTAACGCTTCCAAGCAGCTAAGGAAACAATTCTGTCCCTTTCCAAGGCACGGAAAAGCCCGAGCCAGGTCCCTGGGGAGGCTGCCCTTTACCCTCCCTCCAGGTCTGTCGATTGCTATCTCAGGGCAGAACTGTTTACACTGCTTCCAAACAAATGCTGCTTATCCTTACCAACAAAAATCACCTGGAATTACTGACCCAATTACATTATTTAAAGTAAAATTCTTGGCTACTTGCCCTTCTAAGAGGTTGCCAAAAGATATGAGAAAGAGAACTTCTGCTAACATTCCCAAGCCACTTAAAAACCACTGACTGAGAATTCCAAGCACTTGCCCTCCTGGGTATAAATATTTGTCACCTGCTGGGCTGATGTGTTGTCACATAGCTTTTATCATTTATTAGGTCAGAATTGCCTGATGGGTTAGGTATTTCTGAAAGGGTGAGTCAATATGAAAATAAACACAAGTGCAAAGGCAGCATTTTTGTATAAGTTTCTCTGCTCAAATGTAAATAAATTTAGATACACGTGATACAGTTTTGATAAGGCAAGAAACATTGCAACTTATTTAATAATCTATTTTAGAAAAAATGTTCAAAATTCTGGCTAGAAATAAGGGCACTTTATTCTTCGAAAAAGCTGTATTGATGACCGTGATGAAAGGCTGAAAAGGACTGGTTGCTAGACTTGACTTGATGTTGCCACTGATCCTGTGGCTGGCAGATTTTGAGAAAGATACTTTACCTCCTGCACCTCAGTTTCTTCCTGAAAAACAGAGAAGGGGGACTACAGGAGCACTTATCAGACTTATGGAACTCATGGGTCAGGAAAATTAAAAACAAAAGAAGTTGACATTGAGTTGTCATAGGAACTCTTTTTTTTTCTTTTTGCTAAATAAGAGCATTTAAACAAATATAAAGTTCTACCTTCCATGGTCCTCACCATTTTATTGAAGAAGGATTTGAATCCCAAGAAATAGGAACATCATAATCTCACAATATCAGTCTTTTAGAAGGAATAAATCCAGATTGAAGAAAAAATGATGACATTGTCCTCATTTGTCTCCTTTATCCATAGACCAGTAAAAAAGTTGGTAAAGCCCAGCACCTCCCCTCCAAAAGTGTTTTGAAATTAATAGTGACAATAATCTCCAATATTTACGCTCCCTCTCACTCAGAGCCTAAAATGCTACCTTGGAGTTTATATCCTAGAATCACATCGTTAATTCATCACTTCCTTGTTGGTTTATTTTGTTTGTTTGTTTTCATCTATTTACAATCCATTTTTCCACATAGACACTTTTCTTACCTAAATTCCACATAGTAAAGCAGTCTTATATTTCCATAGGTAATCCTGCATGCTCTCTTCCCAGTGTGGTTCTGTACATGCATGTGAGATGATACTAGCTCCACACTCCGTGAGACCTTCTTAGCCAGGTCGTCATCAGAGTGCATGAAGCGCAGGACAAACATTCAGAATGGCTGGTGAGATTCTCTTCTGTAAATGTTGCATTTGACCTTGGGAATGTCGTGATTTGTTCCCTATGTATAACTATATAAATAATCTATCTGACATTTAAAGAAATGACATTCTCTTCCTAAATGCATTTTACAAGCAAATAAAATGATTTTTTTTTTAATTTTAAATTGAGAATTCTTAGAGAAAAATATGCTTCCAAGGCCCTCTGGCTTTCACATTTCACTTGTATTGGTAATTAACTGCCCCCATCATTTTTATTTTAATTTTCTAATGTCTCAGTAGCTTCCAGCAACAACCATTTGGTAATCCTTATAATTACTACTTTTTCTGAACCCCCCAAATACCTTTTTTCATCAGCAGCACTTTCCCTTCAACTTGTATCCCACCCCAGTTGCACTGTGGCAGCATGCCAAAGGTATCTGAAGTCTGCCTGATACCAGTGATAGGTCTTCCTTGCTGCTGGATGGAGGTGGATCCAAATCCAAAATCCCAGTTTATGACTGATTCCTAGAGCCAACTTTCCTAGATGAGTTTCCTTGGGAATCAGCTCTAATAGAGATTTTAATTGTAGGAGTAAGACCTCTAAAGGAAAAGGGGAAGGAGAAGTGGGAAGAGGGATACCCAAAATGTGATGCAGTTCCTACAGAGGATTTTAGACAATCCCTAGTTGAGGCAAAGGGGGTAGTGCCTGTTGGGAGCAACCCTACCTGGTTTCAGAAACCGTAACCCCTCCTGGCTAAGGCTGAGCAAAAAGACCTTGGGACCATAAGCCACTTAGGAGACAAAGCTTATGTTCCCTGGCAGAAGCACCATCTCTGCCCACCTTACTTCATCCTGCCTGGCCCCCAGTGCATGATCGGCTAGCCAATGACAGGTAAGATTCCTCAGAGGAGGGACAACCTAAGACAGGCACAGTCACAAAGAGGCCCTCAGGGAAGGACTTGGGGTGCTATAGAAAAAGAGGGTGATGGACCCTCACCCCTCGGCTTTGAAATAGCCTGAGTCCTCATTCTGTCTGCAAGAAGTCTCTTAATCTCTTGGCTGCCTTACTTCCCCTCCCTGACTTAAGCCTGAAACAATGCCTTAAGCCTGAAACAATGCTGGATGTGGGAGGGGCCTTGTGCTGGAAAGGGCAGGTTCACTAGGACAATCAGGCCTAAGAAAGAATACATAAAATCCTATGAAAACTGCTTTGCTAAGAGTGCCCTCAATTTTCTGATAAGGGCCTAGGCATGAAATCAGTTTGTTCCCCTAAGTTTTATGGACCTTTAACTATCTAACCCTGACTCAGAATAAGCCCTCAGAGTTCTTTGAATGTTATCTATTATTTGGTCATTTCTGCCTGACAATGATTGATGAGCTTTATGTATTCCTATGCAAATTAAACCCAATAAAAGCCCATTGAGGAACAGGTTCCTGGCCATTCTCCTTTGAGAGATCTGCCATCTTTCCTCCCCAAGCAGATCATGTCTTGGTAGACTTATTTTCATCTGTGGCAGATGGGGGGCTCTGCGGGCAAAGCTTCCCCACAGGTGCCTTTATACTCTTGGACCTAACAATTACTGGATGTGGGCAACATTGCTTTGGGTGAGGAAGCTCTCTTGGTGGTGGTTGGGAGGGGAGTGATTCCGGAGAAGAGATTCAGCTGTGAGCCATCAGTAGGCAAGGATCCTAGCAGCTAAGGGATTGGGTACTTTAGTTTCAAATAAGAATCTATTCTTATGGATTCAGTCATATCTTTCAAAGGAAGTTTTTGGCTACCTGCCCTTTGTATAGGCTGCCAAAACATATAGGAAAGAGTTTCTAACTTTTATTACCACAGTATCCATTACAAATAAATTTTGATTTATATAGCCTAGAAATGCTTATATCTATTATTTTCTTCAGACTCAGTCATTTATTTATCATACATTTAACAAATATCTAAAACATAGCTAATGCAGCTGGGTTCAGTGGCTATGGAATCCTGAAGAACAATGAAAAAAATCTCTAAGTGGCCCTTGGAAATAAGTGTATGTGACAGACAAGTTCCTTTCACATTTTGTGAGGAAGACAGGCAATGAACAATTTATTATTTCATTTAGCTAGTATTTGAATTAATCATCTACTATTTTGATAGATCTTACTCTAAATACTAAGGAAATCACAATTAATAAGACAAAGCATGTCCCTGTTCTCACAGGTCTACTATATTAGTGGGAGAGGTAAAAAAACAAACAAAAGGATTATTTCCGATAGTTATAGGTGCTATGGAGAAAATAACAAAGTGTAATGTGATTAAAAGTGACAGAGAGTGGAAATCAGTCATAAAAGGATGTCTAAGCAGCTAGCATTTGAGATAAGACTTGAATGATGAGGGTACGCCATGCATGTAAAGGTCAGAGGGACATATGTTCAAGCACAGGCAACAAGGGAATGCCTGGAGGGGAACAGGAAGAAGGGCCAACAAGAATGGCTGGGCAGAGTGAGGAGGGATGGTAGATGGTAAGGATAGAGATGTGGGCATGTCTTGTGAACGATGGAAAGAAGTTTGGATCTCTTTCTAAGTTTTGGAAAACCATTGCAGAAATTTCCACAGGCATCTAAGGAATCTGACTTAAGTTTTTTTAAAAGGTTATTATGACAATCAAGAAAAAAATTGAATATGTGGGGATAGATGTTGAAACAGGTCCTCCAACTAGAGGGATACTACAGTCATCTAGAGTAGTGATGTTGGTGACTAGATAGTATTTTAACTATAAAGATGGAGCTCAGCAAACATTTACTGAATACAGTTTGGAGACAGAGGCTGATAGATTGATTCTATTTTTATTTTATCACATACTAGACAAACGAATGAAAGAAAAGTGGTGAATACTTTGAGACTGATGTGATAGGAATTAATGGGATAGACCTCTTTACATATGTGGAGATAACATGGTCATGGAAGTCTTTTTCTGAAGGTAATATCTGAGCCATGGGAATGAATTGGCCAGGTGAAGGTATGGGCAAAGGTGAACAGTCCCAAGGAAAAAGTCATACCAGCATGACAAAGGTTTTAAACAGGAGCCCATGCCATGATGGCTGGAGCACAGTGAAGGAAGGGAGATGCTGTGAGATATGTTTGAAGAGGGAAGAAAGAACCACAAAATAGCTACTCACTACTTTGTTGCTAGACCTGTACTGAAATCAGTGAATTCATTGACAATATAAAAAGTTGTGCATGGAAATTGGAAGAAGACTAGTAGGGTTGGGGGAAGAGTGAAGTTTGTATGACTTGCACTATTTGGTAAAGCTGGTTTGTTTGACCACCCACTAATTTCCTAGGACCACTTAGAGATTTTTTTTTTCATTGTGCTTCAAGATTCCATATGACTGAGTAAATGAAAAATTCATTTGTGGCTTTATTTTTAAATTTAGAATTAATTTTTGGCAGGTTTACTAACAAAATAATACAGAACACATGCAATGTTCAAAATGTTCTCAATGTTTCATATTTATGTAAGACAACATAGATATTATTATATTTATTTTATCAATGAGTTAAAATGAGTCATGGATTCGGTTAGTGGACTTGGCCAACATGAATTCACAATTAATGCAGGAATTAGGATTAGGATTCAGGTCCTTCATTTGTTGGTGCAGAATCCTTTTTAATAGACCCCTTCTTCTCTGTAAATGATGAATCATCACAGAGAACAGTGTTTAGCAAAAACTAATTTTGAATTCTTGCTTAGTATGAGCAAGACTACAGAGAGAAGCTGCAGAAAACAGCTTTCTGCACAGTAAGAAATGCTTACATGACAAAGTAATGAGGAAGAAACAAACTGAGAAGTTCAAAAGCTGAAAGGGAAATATTGCTTAAGCCTTTCTTCTCCCGTTTCCAGTGTTTCCCTTTCCAAAAGTGCCAATTTTTTAAGATCAAGAAAAAAATAAATAAACGGCTGGTCTCTCACTCAAACCCACTTTACAACTAGGGAAGTTGGTCCTTAGAATACTTTTGTTTTTAAAACTCTACCCCTTTCCATTTTAACCCCATAGACTGACTTTAGGTTTAAAAACAAAAGTTCAGATGTTATTATGCCCCTGGAGAGCAGGAACGGCGTCATCCACGCATTCCGCACAGGGTCCCGCACCTTGTGTAAATACATGGCCAGTATTTTCCCAAGGTGATTTAGCTGCTTTTTAAAAAGAGTTACAAAAGGACAGTGACTACTTATTGTTGGTTCAATTAACTAATAAATGCCTTTCCAAAGAATATAGGCATCATATCTGAAGCTGAGTCTCAACATGTTCAAGCAACTACATGTGGGTTTGAAAACTCCCATTGATCATAGGTTGTGGTTGACTTGATAAAAAGAGTGCAGATGCAGACTAAAGCATGTATCTACCAACAATGACACTTCATCTACTTTTCCTGAGATAAATCTTTAAAAAACATTGACCTGGAACTCAGTTGAATAATTCTGCATACTTCTGCTATAAAAGCACCGTGTTTGTTGTATCAATTGATCCTCTGACAGTGAAGATGTAAGAACCCTACTTCAAAGTGGCGTAATGCCTTTAAAATGTGTTATTTGTTCGTATGTTAGGACAGTAACTTGACTGTTTTCAATAGTATACTTAGATACACATAGGTTGTTTTGCAGTAGAGACTTTTGAGACATGAGTGGAGAATTGTGAGGTTCCCTTTAAGTCCTTTAGTTTCTCCATCTGAAACAATGACAACAAAAAAACTATATTCCTTCTTCAGCTTGACAATCAATGAACTATTTACCAGTATATGGAAGAATCTCAAATTAATAGTCACAAAAAAGAGATTTCTCAGAAGATTTAGTTCTGAAACTGAATTTTAATGGCATAGGTAAAAAATTAGGTGTGTGTATAAAATATTTTAATTATGATAATCTAAAATATTATGATAATGACTTAATTATTATTATTAACTAGTATACGGTTATAAACATTTAAATGTCTATTTGATGTGGTTGAAACAAACTCTAAGATGAAAGCCAACAAACTTCCTTTTCTTTGTTCTTCTTCCAAAACCTTCTCTATTGATCGGAGCTACTCACCTAACACTGTTTATGCTAGACATCTGAAAAGACATGTTTGAAAATGTTTGTTCTTTGAGGGATAAAAATTTTACATGTTGCGTATCCTCTGCTCTCTCCCCCTCTTTGTATTTCATGAGTGGTAAAATCACATTGCATGTTTTGTTTCCCAAGACTGTGAGAAATATTAATCTGTTAAACTGAACATTTTCCTACAAAGGTTTTATCAAAGAGAAATAATAACTTTTCAAGGTGGGTTTTTTTGGGAGGAGAGGATATCTAAAAAAAGATCCAATACAGATATGCTTAGTAACAGTAAAGAAGCAATTATCTCTTTGCTCACATCTTTCTGTTATATCATATGTGCATTATACTACATTTGTGGTTCTTCAATATTTCCTGCTTTGAAGACTGAAATACTTTACATAATTCATTTTTGTCAGAGAACTATCTCAAAATACACTGTACAAAAAGTAGAAATGAACTTCAATACACTGCACTGATACACCAGGAAATAGTCTGGAACCTCACTACGAATACTGTCAGAATTTCAGAGGGATTTGTTTTAGGCATGACCTAAAATACAAAAACTTGAATTTCTTGCACAAACGTAAAACCAAAACATATTATAACCTTTCTGTGTTTTGGACCCAATGTGTCTCTGTCTATTTGGATAAAAACTATTGGATGCACATTTTCTGGTGAATTGTCAACAATGAAGCATGAAAACAGATGTGTTTCTGCTATTTTCATTATTAGGGACATAAAAGCAGCTGTGCTGGGCTTGTATGTGAGGAAGGCTCTCAGTGAGGCCTTCATACTTGGGGAGATGGAAAAGCTGGCAGTGCAGACAAGGATTTACATCATGAGCATCTTCAAACAAGGCCATTCCTGGGCATCATTCAGGGTTTTACTCCTTTCTGGAATTAATTCTGTTTCTCTGGTATCAGAGTTCTGTGTGGGAACATATGCTAACGCTAGGTAAAGTTACATGGTCTTAATTTGCATAAAACAGGAAGAAAGACTATTTCATAACTGGACTTTGTGAGAATTTTAGACTTTGCCATTTAAAATAGTCACTGTAGCTTATCACATTTGGGGGTGACAAGTACAAACTATTAATAGTGCTTAGTTCTGCTAAGACTATCTGAATAAGAAGGACCAAATATGCCTTTTCTAGACACAATACACACAGTGGGAAAGAAACTTAGCATATTTGGTGAAAGAAAAATAAATCAAAGTATAAAAACAAGTCTTCTTTTATGCACTTTCAGACCTGACAGTAACCAGATGGTAAGTATTTTGCATTGAATCAATGTTTTGTGAAGAAGGTCTATTTTTGGCACAGTATGGAAAATTTGTCACAGTAGTTCATTTGTCTCAAGTTTTCTCTTCCTTCTGTGGATGACTGGTGTTTGTGTTTGTGTGTGTATTTCTGTGTGTCTGTGCATGTGTATGTTTGGGGGCAGGGGGTACTTAAAACTGTGGTTATGTACTCATCCTACCTTTATATGGAGCAGAGGTCATCTCTTAGCAAAGAGAGAAGAGAAAAAATATGAGAATGAAGAAATTGGGTTTCTCTGTTGACCTGAAGTTTGAGCTGATGTTAAATTGGTGATCAGGGTAAGAAAAGATTAAAGTGAGGAGACTGATAAATAGAATAATGACATATTTGATTCTATACAAAATTTTTAAACACTGCATTTACTGATAGTACCTTGAGAAATGCTCTCAAAGAGGAGTAGGATTAAGAATGAATACAACTGGGGACTTCCAGTCAAGATGGTGGTGTAGGCAGTCATAGTTTGCTTCTTCACGTGACCACATCAAAATTATAACTAAACTATGGAACAACCATCACTCAGGAACCACCAGACATTGAGTTAAGTGGAAGTCTGAGAATAAAGAATTATCCATCCAGACTGGAGGTGGGGCACAGATGCATAATGGGCTGGTCCCTCACCCACATGTGCTGGACAAAAATTCGGGCAGAATATCTCAGGAACAAGGTGTCCCTGCCCCACACCAGGCCACTAGTCCAGGGTTCCAGTGCCAGGAAGATAAGTCCCCACAAATTCTGGCTGCAAAAACCAGTGGGGACTGAGTCAGTGGAAGAAACTGCTCGAGCCCAAAGCAGCTCCTCTTAAAGAACCCCCACACAGACACACCTATTCAGACTTACTCCCTCTGAGCTCCAGCACCAAGGTAGCAGCTTGAGTCACGAGTGGTATACAGGGATGAACTGAAGTATCTGGCATTGGGGTGAGCATAGGTCATTGTCCCTTTTCTAGACTTTCCCCCCACAAAACTGTCAAGGTGGGGCCATATCTGAGACTCTGTCAAACTGGCTGACACTATTTGACCTTCCTTGGAGATCCCCAGGGACTCTGATCCATCCAACATACAGTCCCATCCAATCTGCTTTTTCAGATGAATGGCTGGTCTTGGCTCAGTTTCAAAACTTCCTAAACCCTCCCAAACAAGCTACAGCTGGCCTCAGTGAGTCCCAGGCCCTGTACTAGCAGCAGCCAGCCTAGATTCCCTGGGGAATCTCCAAGCTCAACACAAGTAGCAGCCATCTCAAATTGCTTTATAGCTCAGGCAGGGCAGCCCCAGGCAAAATACAAATGGGGGCTGACCTTGGTCTGTACCACCCAGGAAACCCCAGGGCCAGCACACCCAGGGGACAGCTATAGACTATGTCAGAGCACCACCACCTTGCCCCTGCACAGCTGATCCTCCACAAAATGTAGAGATTGATGGTCAATGGTCACAGCCAATCCTTGCAGGTGACTGGCCTGGGTAAATCCCTCCAATTGATCTCCTAATAGCAACCAAGTTTCAACTACAAGAGGAGGGTGTGTTCAGCCCACAGAAAGGGTGCACCTCCAGCACCCAGCTTCTGTGATAGGGGAGGCCATGCCACTGGACCCTACAGAACACCTACATTAGGCCACACTACCAAAACATGGAGTCAAAGTAGCTCTACTTAATACACAGAAACAAACACAGGGAGGCTGCCAAAATGTGGAGACAAGGGAACATGGCCCAAATGAAAGAATAGATCAAAACTCCAGAATAAAAGCTAAACAAAATGGAGATAAGCAATCTATCAGATTCAGAGTTCAAAACACTGGTTATAAGGATGCCAAGGCATTTAGTGAGGACCTCAGCATCATAACAAAGACCCAGTCAGAAATGAAGAACCCACTAATTGAAATGAAGAACAATTTACAGGGTAACAACAGTAGACTGAATGAAGCTGAGAATCAAATAAATGATTTGAAGTATAAGGAAGCAAAAAACAACCACGCAGAACACCAAGAAGAAAAAAGAGTCCAGAAAAATTAGGATAATATAAACAGTCTCTGGAACACCTTTAAGAGGTCTGACATTCACCTCATAGGGGTGCTAGAAGGAGAAGATAAAGAGCAAGAAATTGGAAATCTATTTGAAAAAAATAATGAAAGAAAACTTCCTTAATTTGATGAAAGAAATAGACATGCAAGTCCAGGAAGCACAGAGAGTCCCAAACAACATGGATGCAAAGAGACGCCCTCCAAGACATAACATAATTAAAATGCCAAAGTTTAAAGATAAAGAGAGAATCTTAAAAGCAGCAAGAGAAAAGCAGTTAGTTACCTACAGGGGAGTTCCCATAAGACTGTCAGCTGATTTCTCAAAAGAAACTTTGGAGGCTAGAAGGGATTGGCAAGAAATATTCAAAGTCAAGAAAACAGGGACCTACAGCCAAGATTGCTCTACCTAGCAAAACTATCATTTAGGATCAAAGGGCAGATAAAGAGCGTCCCAAACAAAAACGAACTAAAGGAGTTCATCATCACCAAACCATTATTATATGAAATGTTACAGGGGCTTATTTAAGAAAAAAGATCAAAACCATGAACAATAAAATGGAAATAATAGACATCTATCAACAATTGAATCTAAGAAAGCCAACAAAGCATACAAGAAGAACAGAGGCAGAATCATGAATACAGAGAGCAATTTGATGGTTGCCAGATGGGAGGCAGGTGTGGGCGAATGGGTGAACAGTTAAGGGGATTAAGAAGTACAAATAGGTAGTCACAGAATAGCCATGGGATGTAAAGTAGAGTATAGGAAATGGAGTAGCCAAAGAACTTACATGCATGACCCATAGATATGAATAATGGTATGGGGATTGCCTGAGGGACTAGAGTGTTGCTGGGTGAAGAGGGGCCATGGGGGAAAAATCAGGGCAACTGTAGTAGCATAATCAATAAAATATAAGAAAAAAAAAGTTGAACAGAATTTACATGGGCTATATATAGACAAACCACTAAATTCAATAAAATATATATTTTGCTTTAAAATAAAGATGCTATGCTTATTTTTGGTAACTATATGAGAGCAGCACTATACTGTAACCTTAGAATCTCCAAGGTGCAGAAGAAGCTGGAGGTGTTTCTATGAAATGATATTCCGTAGTGTCTTAGCATTCATTTTACACACACTGCCCATGTGCCAGAATCTCCCCAAACCTTTTGAGTCGTTCCCCCTCTTGTTATAGATCTCGAAAGACGCATTATGAAATAATTTGAAAAGAGGAATGGGGAAGAAGAAAAAAGTTAGGTATGGGTTTCAAAAAGCCCTGGCATAAACTCTGAAAGCCCTGCCATGCAAGCAGTTAAGGAGAGCCACTCAGAACTCTCTTGTTCCCAGGCGAAATATTTTTAACCCTGCAAGTTCGGCTCATGGTAATTTTAATTTTCAAACATTCCACTCTTTTCTCCTCTCCCTCTTTCTTTCCACCTCCCTCTCATTTTCTCTCTCTCTCTGTCTCTGTCTGTCATCACTCTTTTCCCTTTTATTTCTGGTTTTCTAAAATGGTATGATTATTTCTGGCTTATAAAAGTGTTATTTAAAAGCATAAATTTGGTAAAACCCCACTGATTTTTAAATCCCAGTTTTAAAAAATAACTGTCTAGGTTGTCCCTCCTGAGTATTCTGGACTGATTATAGATTGAATGTGAACTCAAGGACCTCCACTCTATAAGAGTAGGAGGTTTTAGCAGATGTGGAGGGAAGGAAAGCAAGCAGTCTGGGCCTCTGCTTCTCCAGGTAGCACCTCATAGAGATGTAAATGACCTTGTCCTAACCCCCATAGCAGGGCTAGCTCAGATCAACTTCTAAGTTTTTATCTTGCTCACCTCTTATATTTCTGCCTTCTCACAGGACATTTAATATCCACTTCTTTGGCCTTGATCTAAATATTGTGTAAGTGCAGAGAAGTGTAAAGAGAGCAGCAGATCCCAAACCATGCTCACTCCCAGCTCTTTTACACTCAGCTGTGAAATTGAGTCCATAAGTGTAAAATCTCTTAACTTTCTTTTCCCCAAGCCTGATACATTGACTTATATGCATATCTTCCATTCTCAGAAGATGAGACCTCCCTCATGATTAAAGTCAATCTCTCCATCACACTCATGATTTTCTTTCTTCATGACTTGAGATGTTACTCCATTTGTTATCCCCCACCCCCCAAACTCCAGCCAAACACTTAACTCCCTTCTCTTCACCTTTCTCTCTGCACTATATTACAGACAAATCTTTCCTATTTTTAAACTCCCATCATGACCCTCTTTCCTCCTTTAGTTATTACCCTGTCTTCCTTTTTTCCTTCACCTTCAAACGTCATAGCAGTATTTGCTTACTCTTTCACAATTTCCTCCATTCATTCTTCAAACTACTGCAAGTCATTGCCCTTCCGAGCAATTCTTTCACCAATCCCTGATTCTCATCTTATTTTGCTGACTTTCCTTCTCGGTTTCATCAGGGACTTCTTTTTTCTCACTGCCCTCTGAATTTGGATGATCCTCAATTTCCTTTTAATAGTATATACTTTATCTGAGAGATACTTTGTTTTATGGTTTTAACTAGTGTCTATTCACCAAAGACATCTCCCCTTCATGGATTTCTCCAGTGTAGTCTTCACCTGAAGAAAAGTATCTTATATTTACCCTCTCTGAACATTTACACCTGGAATTCATAAGCCTCTTTTATCTCAGTATCTCCCAAGTGGAATCAGTCTCCTTTCCTTCTCTTCATGTGATCATGACTTTGCCTTCTCCCTTTTCCTCACACTATTACCACCAGTTCCACCAGTGGAACCACCACCAGTTCTATAGACTTTATTTATTAAGTATTTCTTGACCCTGTTATCACTCTCTCATCGTCTTTCACCTGGATGACTAAAATAACCTTCTAGCTGGTTTCCCTGTATCAAGATTTTTGTTCCTTAAATTTATCCTTCACACTTATCGGAATGAAGTATCAAAAAACTATTTGGCTACCATCCCACTCAACCTATAAAAGGGCCCTACTTGACTCAGTATATAAATATTTTATCATATGTACTCTGCTACATTTTCAGTTCTATTCCCAGTCTCAGTCTGCTTGCCAATATTCCTTTTCATTCACCAACTTTCTCTTGTCTTTATTACTGCTGTTTCCTGTAACTGAATCATCCTTTCCTCACATCTTCACTTAACTTCTGCTCACCTTTCAAGGTATCATCTTCTTTAAAATGCCTTGCTGAGTAGTCTTCAAGATCTCCACACTCCTAGATGAATAATACTTATGCTGGTGATTTGGGAGTCTCACAACATCTGCTAAATATTGGAAGCCTGCCAGGTAGTAAAGGTCATATTGAGGGCATTGCTTTTTCATCAAAGGCAAATGTTGTAGTGAGCCTTTAGGTAGTATCCATTATGTTGAGAAGGTGGAGTGGGAGAGTAGAACACAGAAACTAATAAATAAAAAGAAAAAACCCCAGTGATGTCAGATTTTAAAATTATGTTTGAAACTTTGGTTGTGGTTACTCCCCAGTGGGATTGAGTAGGATCAAATCGTTGGAAACCTATTAAGGTTTTGAGGACACCGTATTGTCAAAGAATCTACAAACTAAGCTTAAAAAGAGTTTCATGATTCAAGCTCTAAGTCAGATCATTCCATACTTAATGAAATCTGACTGCAAACGCTAAGCAGCCCTCAAATATACTTCAGAGATGGCCACAGAGGACAGTAGACTAGAAAGGAATTTCCCAAAGGGTAAACTCAAGGGCTCTTCTCAGAGAGAAAAATCGGGGTAGTCAGACTGTCTATAAAAGAATTACTCTAGGGTCAAGTCAAGGAACATGTATAAAGGACCCACGTACAAGGACAATGGTGGAGAGGATTGAATGTGGGAGGTTGGGTGGGCAGGGCACGGGAGAGCAATGAGGGAAAAATGGAGACAACTATAATTGAACAGCAATAACAAAATTAAAAAAAAATTTAAGGCAGGGAATTTTTGTACTTCTTATCAAGTAGCTCTTGATCATCTCTACAGACATATGACTGTTCAGTATTTCTCATTTTCCTTGTTTAAAATGAAAGACTTTATGACAATTATTCTAGTCATATTTGTCATATTTAAACTGAAATATAAATTAGTCATATTTCAACATTATAAATTTGGTGTATGTGGGGGGCCACTTAGCTTGACTTTTATTTTGTAGGTTGTTGGATGTTAACTGGGACTTGGAGAGAGCTTAAATATGCTCTATACATGAGGAGAGTACCACAAGTATTTGGGTAGGCTAAGGGTGGACTGTGGAAGAGATGGCTAACTAATCCCCAATACGTGTTCTCCTCATCCAAGGTAATGGAATTCTAACTCTTATAAGGCCGTCCAAAATAAAGAGTACATTTTCTAGCTTTCCTTGCAGCTGGTTGTGGTTATATGATTCAGTTCTGACTTTAGAGCAGAAATAGTGTGTGCTTCCAAGATTTTTCCTTAAAGGGATGCCCTCTTCTTACTCCCTTTTTCTTTTCCAATTATGGAAAAGAGGGGGTTAGTCTATCAATGGAACACAAGATGGAAGCCACATGTCATGGAGGTTAGAGCAATAAAATAGAAGGGGCCTTTGTTCTTGACGCTCATAGAGCATCAAGAACAAAGAGCATAGAGCTACTATGCAAGCCAAATGACTCATTTGGGTCTCTTTCTATCTCAAGACAAAAGTGATATGAAAACTGATGTAAATTACATGAAGAAAAGTTTTACAAATAGTATCCAGATAATCCAACATAATTAATTCTACTTTATTATTAAATTGTGTGTTCATTTGGAGAGCTTTTGTGTTTTTTACTTTTTCAAAAGTAGTCCAAACTTTTCCTGAAAATTGCAGTACCAAAGTCTTTCATGTATAGTTATTTTTTCATTCCAATTCTCATTCTACTTGGGGGGTGGGGTGAAATTTGAGCTGGAAGTGAGGCACAATTGGAGAATAGATGGAAATGAATTACCAGTATCTAGGCTCCTGTCTTTGGATATGTATTTATAATGTTTCATTTGTATTAAGAAAGTAGGTACTCATATCATTGTATGTTTTAGTAAATATTAATCTGTAATGGTCAAAATCACCAAGAGATTAATTTCAAATGAGCATAAAAATGGTAAAAGGTGAAGTTAATTAGAGAAATCTAGGGAAATGGCAATAGTAAGCACATTTATGAGAGAGCTGGGACATTGAAGGATAGGATTTCCTTGGCCCTGAAAATCTAGGAAGTTTTAAGGTCATTTTATTTGTGCCTGTTGTATACTGGGTGAGACAAAAGTAGGCTTACAGCTCACTTTATGGAAAATAATGCAACAATTAATAGAAATAACATGAGAATAAACTCTGTATTTTGTATATTCACAACTGTAAACCTACTATTGCTCCATCCTGTATATTGCCCCAAATTAGATATTTCTCTTCTGCTTACGTGTCCTCTCCTTTTCTGGCTCAGGAGATTATTTTAGATGTTAGGGGCAGGCTTTAAATGCCATCTTGTGTGTCCTTATAAAAGAGAGGGAAAGGGAGATATGATACACAGAAAAGATGATGTGAACAGAGGCAGAGATTAGAGGAATGTAGACATAAACCAAAGAATGTCAAAAAATGCTGGCAGCTACCAGAAGCTCGAAGACTCAAGGAATAGATTGTCCCCAGAACCTCTGGAGGGGGAATGATCCTGCTCACACCTTGGTTTTGGACTCCTGGCCTCTAGCACTATGAGAGAGTAAGTTTCTGTTGTTCTAAGTCACCCAAGTTGTGGTAAGTTTTTGCAGCAGCCACAGAAAATTAACATAAGGAGTTAAGGTATAACTATAATATACATTGAGTTGTTTCCTTTTGCATTAGTTAGGGTATATACCAGGGCTACTCACTCATTCACTTTTTTTATTCACCATGTAATTACAGTTCTGGTGATTAGCTCTGTGTGTGTGTGTGTGTGTGTGTGTGTGTGGTTACACGTGTCTTTCAGCATTTAAACAGAGAGTGTGATGCTATGGCTACCTTTTCTACGTGGCTCCTTCTTTCCTGCTCTTCATGACTTGTCTTTCTAGCCTCTTTCTGGGAAAAAAAAAGGCTATGAGTAAGTTAATTACCTGAAGCAGTTTCATCTATTAACACTGCTCTTTGCTGATACATGCAAGCACAATTATGATTCCACTTGGCCTGGCAGTATGACAGACATTTGATGGATGAAATGTTTTATGATGCATTTTTTCTAGGAATTGCACAGGCCTTTATTATGGTCTTATTCATGAAAAATAGACCATATGTTTTAAGGAAGCAAACAGCTGAGATTCAGAAGTCGGCAAACTGGTCTACCGACAAGGGCAGCCAAAGCTTCTGCTGTCATTTGCCTGTGTTCTATCCGGGGAGACGTACAGAGAGAGGCATGGATAATACTCAAAAATATAAAACCGATGTGTTTGTATCCCCCTCTCTCACAAACCGTGTTTCATCAGAGATTCTGTTGGTACAGCCCATTGGAAATGGGTGGTGGCAAATACTACTTAAGGAAAAAGCAAGATATGTGATAAATGAAGACCTATGTTATGAAACAGGCAGTTAGCCCACCTTTGGCCCAGTGGCTTAAAAAGAGAAAGAAAAAGTGAAACAGAAATAAGGAAATGAGACAGTCAGGTACAGGCTTTTAATGGAGGAGGGCATGAGGACTCTGGCTTCAGTCCCCATTAGGTTTCTAGGTGAAACCCACTGAACAGAATGGCTACACAAAAACGTGGAATGGCCCACACTGGGTGAGTAAGCAGAGTAGCGTAGACACGTTAAGACAGGGTTTTGTTTTCCCTTCAGGACCTCCTCCAGGTCCTATGTAATGTAAATGCTGAGTTAATAGCCAGTCCCTGGGCAAAGCAAGCAGACTCAAATATAGGCTCATTAGATATAGATGTCAGCAGTAAACACCAGCAGAAAACGCAAGGATGGGGCCGAGCCAACCATAGCTCACTGGATCTGGCCAGAACACTAATGGTGGCTAAAAGCATGGGTATGGAGCAGACTGTCTGGGTTCAATTCCTGACTCTGCCATTTACAATGTAGTAATCTGCACAAATAACATCGCTTTTCTTTGCCTCAGTCTCTCCAACTGTAAAAAAAAAAAACTAGTAAAAGCATTTACTTATAGCATTGTTGCAATGATTAAATTAAGCCATGAATGCATAGTAGGCCCCCATAATTCATAGGGGATATGTCCCAAGACCCCCATTGAATGTTTGAAACTGTGGATAGTACTGAACTTTAAATGTTTTTTTTTCTATACATACATACCTATCTATGTAAAGTCTAACAATAAGAGACTAACAACAATAACAGATAATAAAATAGAACAATTATAGCAATATACTGTAATACAAGTTATGTGGGTGTGGTCTCTCTTGCTCTCTCTGATAACCAATCTGATAGCTGAAACAGCTACTAAGTGCCTAACAGGTGGATACGATATACAGTGTGGATACATTGGACAAAGGGGTGACTCACATCTGGGCAGAACACGGTGGGGCAGCAAAAGATTTTATCATGCTCCTTGGGATGGTAGGCAATTTAAAACTTATAAATTCCTTATTTCTGAAATATTCCATTTAATATTTTCAGACTGCAGGTGAGCTCAGGTAAGTGAAACCATGGAAATATTCTCTTTTTACTGTATGCATCAGTGTATTGTTTGAAGATTCCTGACTTGACTATACTAAGCTTATTTCTATTGTCATTAAAACAAAATGTTTGGAAAGCATCCTAAATAATGCATGTCTATTACAGACAAGTAAGAAAATGATACTGAGACAAAGAAAAACAATTCATTCATAACCCCATGTCTCATAAGCAACAACTATATGAACTTTTCCTTGTGTAACTATACTTAGATGTAGAACTTTAAATATTGTGTTTTTATATTCCAATGTAGAACTTTATGTATTTTATTTCTAGGTTCTTTGCAAAATAATGTTTCCCAGAGATGTGTCATTAAATTTTTATTCTATTGCATTGTGATTTCTTTTCAATTCCCACTTTTTATACCACTTATATCTCTAATCCAGATTTTAATCCTGTGTACCATACTACTCCATCCTCTGCTACCACCTACTTGACTTGGGTATCTTCTAGTAAGCCCGGATTCAATGAATCAGGTTTGAAATTTATCAGTTTCTATAGTCTCCACAGTCTGAGTTTTGGTAAATGGCATCATTATTTACAAAATCCACAATTTTAGGCAAGTTCTCATCCTTGACCTATCTCATTCCTTTGCTCTCCATAGCTACATAGTAGCCATGTTCTATAGATTCTACGTACTCTGTGACTATCAAATCTGAATTCAACTATCCTCATTGCCATTGCTTCAGTGCAAACTTTCAAAATATTTTTATGTTATAATAGCCATTTAATTCTTATTTTATCTTGCTACAACTTAATCTTTCTTTTACAAATAAACGGGATTATTGTCACTCCATTATTTAAAACTCCCAGTGGCCACCTTCCATATAAAAGCTGAACTCCATCATAGGACACACAAGGCATTTCATGACGGGACTCCTGTGTTTTGGGTGTCGTGCATCTAATCACTTTTTTTCGCACCCTCATTCTAGTAACAGGGATGTACCTTCAGTTTCCAAATCCTACTGCAGCCCCAAATTTGCCCGCAGTTCCTGATAGAATACCTGACACCACATAGTCATTCAATACACGCTTATTGAATACAAGAAGGGAAGTTTAAGAGCACTCCCAGAGCTCACGGTGTGAACATGCTAAACAGCAGACTGTAGAGATGCAAAATTCAAGTGGCAAAGGAGCTGTATCAAAGGATTCAGAATAGGGAAGGAACATTTGAAATCACAGGGGTACAGTATTCAGGGCTGCATATTCTAACCCATGCTGTCCAGTTGAAACATAACCTGACCACATAGACCATTTTCAACATTTGTGTAGCCACACTTAAAAAGTGAAAAGAAAGAAGTAAAAATAATTATACTAAGGTAATGTGTTTAAGCCAGATATTCGGCATAATTTTATTTCAATGTGTAACCAAAATACAAATGAGTGAGGTATTTTAGATTCTTTTTTCTAACTAATTATTTGGAATTCAGTGTGTATTTTACACTTACGGCACATTTCAATAAAGAATAGTCATATTTCAAGGGCATGATAGTCACATATTGGCTGCTGCAATGGACAACACAGGACCAACACCTACCAAGCGGAAAAAGGGGAAACCTGCTCTATCACAGTGTTGTTATCATTGGAGTAAGACAGCATGTTTCCATAAGTTCAAGTTTGAAGCGTTTAGGAACACTGTATTTCACTACATGTGGATGGGATTTAACATGAATCAGAGAAGTTGAAAATATTAATGAGTGAAAGTTAGGAAGAAATTTTATGGTGGAGAGTGACAACAATGATCGTGACTCAGAAATAGGAACTCCAAAATGGAAAGTTGGGTTACTATGGTACTAGAAAACAAAATATAGCTACTTCAGATAGGTTATCAAAAAGTTTATGGATTTAGACTTTGCCAAAGGCTGAGTGCATTTGCTCTTATTTCTTAGTTTACTTGTCATGGCCTCAGTGGGAAAAAAGTTACTAATTCAGAGGTTCTTATAATTTATTTTATGTTTAATAGCATTTTTTTATTTATAAGAACTCAAAATCCAAAGTAGTGGTTTCCATTTTTGTCACCTTGAGTTATGAGTGAGTCAAAATCTCTAAAATAGCACAGGGTGGTAACCATCACTGAGCAGGACTTGATGACAGTTCCTCTCCCTCCCCTCCAATAAATAGGCTGTGAGCTCAGATGATAGAGCCCGAAGTGGAATCCCGGCACCTTTATTAGATAAGGACACTAATTATAGTGAGGTGGGGTGCTATTCATTTACATCCTCTGATACTTCTGAGGAAACAGGAGCCATGATGTGTCAGAACCGATAAACGGCGCTCAGAAACAGGCCGCCTGGTTTTTGTCCGTAGAGAGTATACATCTGTGACTAAAGACGTGTTAGACTTTCTGGGGGAAAACTCCAGACACAATCTTTATAACGGAATTTCTTAAAATTAGATTCTCTATCTGTAAATAAGTAATACACCAGAGACTTATTATTTTTTCTTTCTGGTGAAATGTTTTAACTCTTGGACTAGTAATTTATGAATTCTTACAAATAGAAAGAAAAAAAGAAATGCAAGGGATTACACTAAAATCAACTAATCCTTTCACCTACTAAATCAATCAGCCATTCGAATAACGTCACCGTATCTGCAAGCATCTGATGATTTAATGTGCAACAACCCCAGCAAATGTTCCTCTTCCATAACAGTCCTACTCAGTTCCTCCTGGTTGTTCTAACTAGTTATCCACCCAGATAAAACTTTTATACTAGTATTCAGCTTGTTGGTTTTGATATTCAATAAGTATTTAATGAGTTTATTTGCTATAACTTTTGATAATGAAGCTAAATTATCTTTATTGATTTGATTCATTTTTATACCAAACTGTACAGTCTTTGTCAAATTTTAGCACTAAAAAAAGAGCAAAGCTTCATTTTTAATCACAAACAGCAAAAGACTGATTCATGTGGGTCATAGAAACTTGGCTACAGAGCTAAACTTTTGAACCTAGTTACAAAGTCTCTCAATGATGCACATGCCTTTGTGACCTATACTTGTCCAAGTTTAATCCTCTGCCAGTGTGGGAGGGTGGGGCAGGGAGTAAGGAAACAGTTGAGCTGCGATTTGTGAGGGAGGGGAATGCTGGGTGTATTGGGTGAAGTAAGCTTATAGCTCTTGCATAAATAATGGATTTTGAATGTTACAAGCAAAACTGGTTATTGCAGGAAAAGAAAGTATTTGCTTTTTCTACAGTTGTTTTAGGTTAAATAAAATTTAAATAAACTTAAAAGCACACACATATATATATATAAATTATTTATTGAACCAATAATGTTAGTTCTACTTAAAAAATCTCAAGATAATCTTCACTATGTTTTCTTGGACAAACTCAAGCTTCCCACTTAATCCTGAATTGCGGCTTCTACCTCGGGAGTTTTAGACAGGTCTGATTCCTAGCAGTTCACGGCAGGAACGTGAAGTGTATAGCGGTGGACCTCTGTGCTAGTGGTCACTGTCCAAAGGTCTCGTTCAGCTCTCTGGGAATCAGTGTTAAGAAGGAAGAGCACCCAAGAGTCAAACTTCTCCCACTACAGTCAGGCTTCAGGGAGAGGGGGCTTTCTCATTAAGAAAGCTCCTAAGGAGCCCCCTTTTAAAGTCTGTTACTATCATTTTGAACCTATAAATTTATTATAACCCACTTCTACTGATTTTATACAACCATATACTTTTTTGTAACTTAGAGAACTTGCTTCTTCCAAGTTATTTTCTAGAAATATCTTCCATATAGAAAAGAACAACTTGGCAAGAGGGAATTGTCAAATCTAGCCTGTGATAATGGAGGAATAAGGTTCAGATCATTTACAGGTTTTATTTTTACCTAAAGGACAAGAAAATGTTTTTAAAGATTTTGTTGTGGTAGGTCTATTTGTTTATTATTGTTTATTTATTTTGTTTTTGCTTTTCTAAGGATTAAGTAATATGCTTGGACTACTTAAAACAGCTAGTTACTGTACCTGGTTATTCAGTCTGTAGACACTAAAAAAAATATCTAATATGTAGTATGAACCTAAGAAGAAATAATGATTAAGAAAAAATTTAAAATGAATTGATAGCATTTAAACCTGCTGCAGTTGGAGTATATTTTAAAACACTATCTTTAAAAAAGGAGGGGGGTTTTAACAAGGCCAAAAGAAAAATAATTGTAGTCAGATTCATGTTCAAAGTTAACAACACCTGTAACTAGAACATTTCTCTCTTGATGTAAGCTTCACCGTAGAGTTGTTTTAAAAAAAGATGACTCATCTCCATTTATAGGACAGTCCATGACCTGTAGCAATCTATAAGGATGAAAGAGAAAAAGGCAGGATTAACGTGTCACTCTCCCATGCTACTGAACTATGGAACCTACAAATGCCAAGGAAGAGGGAGACTCATACAAGGTCAGTTAGGATTAAGCATGCAGACTAATGACCTTACTCATTGTTCCAAGGGGTCCTGTGATTGGGCTTGAAGCCAACACACTTGAGCCAGCAAAGTCTCTCAATTAGGTACAGTCCTGATGCCAAGTTTCTCAGCAACAGCATATGAAAGAGTTTCTTTTAACATTTGATCAAATCAATTTAAAATCTTTACCATGGGGCTCTGAAAATTGCCACTTAAAAATGTGTCTGGAATGCTTCATACCTGAGAACTGATATTAAGTACTTTGTCTTACTATAGAGATTATGACCATGGAGTTCACAATTTTCTCAAGTGAATGGATTCATGACAAGATATTGCTGTAGGCCATGGTGGGAACAGAAAATCCATCACAATTTTCCAGCAGTGCTAGACTGTCAACTTTTTAGGGCGGACCTTGTCTTACATGTTTGTGTAGGTGCGGAGCCCCAAATATGGTAGGCAATTAACATTTTTTTATACTGGATGGATAAATTAAACATATTTGTTTACTGACTTGTAAAATATGCAACAAACAAATAGATGGTTTACCATTTTGAAGAGCTTTTTCTAGCCTATTTTCCCAGTTACCCATGGAGAGACCTTTTAGGAAAGAGAAGAGTTTTTTTACACCAGGGAAGCTAGTCCAAAGGCAGGGTGCCTGCTTTGTGGAGGCTGCATAATCCCTTCTGCTCCAAACGTCATTTGAGTTGGGATTTGAATTCTCCTGCTTTGACTATGATCGTAGAACTATAAAGAAGGGCTTTTACCATATGGCCCTTTATTTTCTTTTTAAGTGTAAGGAAAACAAGGTTTAATGAACATGTAGTACTGGACACTTTGTTTGCAGATCTTATTTGTCTTTTTTATTGAATTTTGTGGAGACAATAATAAAACAATGACTCACAATCCATAAGAGAATTCATACTTGTTCTCTTTAAGAGGGATACTCCCATGCTTTCAACCAGACTGGGGTGGACACACTAAGTAGGCAATGCACACAAAAGTAAGAGAACTAGGACAGCCTATGACCTGAGCACAGGACCCTCTGTTTATCTTGCTAAGCCCCTCTACATAAAGCAAACACACCTTCAAAGAAAAAAACCTAAAATTTGTTTCCTGATGGGAAATGCAGGAATTTATGAGATATTAAACACTTAATTCTTAACCATGGGGGTTTAACCTATGAAAATAAAGTTTTAGAAATTAAACAATACTTGCAAACTCAAATGCTACAGTGAGCAAAAAGATAAAAATCCATGCATTGAGCTAGATATTAGATGACTGGAGTGGTGGAAACTGGGGGGGAGTGGTTTCTGCCTGATTCAAACTTGCTCAAACTGTCGAACACACACACACACATACACAGATACGCGTGCACACACAGATACACAGTCACATGCCCTGAGCTGAAAGTGTCAGTGATTGGCTGTAGGTAACCCTTCGGTCATTATTTTTAACCCATTAATTCTACCCTGGTGTTTAGTTTTTCTAAGTTAGGACAATTTTTCCAAGTGAGAATCAAGCCAGGATCTGCTTCTTGTCGTGTGAAATTCTTTAAAAAAATGTGATTTTAAAAGAACTAAAGACTCAGCCCTATGGAGGCTAATTTCTTCTAATCCCTTCCTAATTCACCAAAATTCAATCTACCATTACCATGACCCAATAAAGTTTTAGATTGAACCTTCATTCAGTACGCCCCTCCTTGAGCTCCCCCTAGAGGTGAAAGTGTGCTGCTAACAGGTTCACAGCTGCCACCGCCTTCTGAGACAAGATGGGATAAATACGCTGGAACGAGAGTGGCACTGTTTTTTGTTTTTTTCCCCTTAGAATATAAAAATCAAAACAAAAACAAGAGCAAGGTTTTGGGAGTTTATTCCACAATGTATTTTGCATTAAATAAATATTTGGTATACTACATGCAAAGAATTGGGATAGGTTTTTTGGTAAGTACTGAAATCACCAATAACGCAATTCTTCCCTCTCTCTTTAGGAAAACTAGAAGTACACAAAAAGCAATGTTCTTTTTGCCTTTTTGCCATCTTAAAATTCTCTTCAACTAATTTTTCTACTAAATATTTCTTAAGTAATGCTGTGTTTTAGATTTCTCTTCAAGCCCTCTCCTTTTGTTGCTTTGTGTTCTGTTATTTATATACTCTCTTTCATTCTTCTGGTTTCAGTCACCGCATATTTTCTGATGATTTCCACATTTATGTCTCTCCACTGAGCTTTTCTTTGAGTGACAAATTCATACTCTCATTTTTCTATTGAAATTCTTTACTAGAACATTTCAAAGTCAGTTCAAATCCAACATACCCAAATGATAACTCAAAATAATAAATATTTAGTGCCAAGTGAGCATTATTAGTGATAAGAGTTATGAATCTAGATCACTTTAGGCTGAGACTGGGAAAGTTTCATGGCAGAACTAGACTTGGACAGGACTTTTAACAAAAAGTTGTTTGTGGACAACAGTGTAAACAAAACCAGGAGCACATCTACCACCATTTTCTTTTCAACAAACAGTTCTTCTGCTGTCTCAACACTTTCAAGTTCCCAACTTAGTTGTTTTTTTAAACTGTTTTGTTTATTTATTTTTAGAGCAACGGGAAGGGAGGGAGAAAGACAGGGAGAGAAACATCAATGTGTGGTTGCCTCTTGGGCTTCCCCTACCGGGGACCTGGCCTGCAACCCAAACATGTTCCCAAACTGGGCATAGAATCTCTGACCCTCTGGTTGGCAGGCCAGCAATCAATCCACTGAGCCACACCAGCCTGCACCGAAACTCAGTTTTGACCTCTATGACAATCCAAATTTAAAAAAGAAAAAGAGAAAGAAAACTTGCCTCACGGTGATCTCTTTCTCTCTCGTTACTTGCTTTTATTCTCCTTCCAGTCAGAGAGATTGGAGATTTAAAACCAAATAATCCTGAAACCCAGTTGAAAGTTGGCTTTTGACTACCAGGCATTTTCTTGATTCACTCTGCATCCACTTAAGAGTGTGGATTTGGCCCTGCCCTTGTTCCATTCAAGAAGCTGAATGGAGCCTCTGAGGCTCTCAGCATTTCCCTGCAATCTCATAAAAGAACTGCCTCCTTGCCAACCCCTCCCTTGCAGTGGCACTTCGAGTCTGTGTAATTCTGAGGTCAAATTGGACTTAGTATAATCCCATCAGGCAAGCTCTTCTGATGCTTACTTCAAAATAAAATAGATTTTTTTCTTTTTATCTTATGCAATGTTGCCATTTAGAAGAAACATGGAGAGGCTTTTCTCTTTCCTTAGCCACAACAGCAGTTGCTGTTCTTGTACAGAATTGTAAATAATTATAAACATGATTGTTTAATGCACAACTGGACACACCATTAAAATCTTAGTTGTTTGAAAATTTTTCATGAGAAAGAAGTACCCTTTTTACTGAGATTGCCTTGGAGGTAAAAGGAGTTGTACTGTGACAGCTTGCAGAAAAGTCAATACGGTTGTGAAAATTCAATCAGAAACAATAAGCTCCGCTGAAGAACTGTAATGTCCTGTTTGTTCTCTTCCTGTTTGATAGCTACAAAGTTTTAAAAAATCATATATATTTTATACACACACATATATTTGGTGGTATTTAAATGTAAAATTGTCTACTTGTAAGACAGGTAAATAACTTTAAACATTTATCATCCAATATAAAGAAAGATCTATTATAATTGCAACAATTGGTGTTAGCTGGACAATATCCTATATCGTGACTTGTTTGCCATAATATAGGTTTTGTTCATAATTTAAGTGCTATTTGATGAGTCTGTTTAGTGAAGGGCTATGTATTTTCTTTTGTAATTTCAAAAGTAACAAAAATTTAGCCCAGGTTAATGAATGAATAAGCATTTGAAGAAAATGTAGAAGTGTCCCAATTTTCATTTAGTTTATAAGCTTGCGATGGCATGAGAAACAGTGGTGAATGTGTTTTGATTTTAAAAGTAGAGCAAGATAATAATTCATTTAGTTTAAGTTTTGACGGAGTAGCCATTTGGCTTTTAAGAATGTATCCGATGAGGAACGTGCAGTTCCTGCTCCACTGGAGCTCAATAGAATGAGGAACATGCACAGACTGGGGATTAGCATGACCTGTTTCAAAGTTCAGAATACAGATATGCATATAATAGAATCATCTCCATCCCTCTGCTAATCTGTTACTTATTCTTCTACATTTTTTGAAATGACAACAGTAACAACGACAGTATCTCTTTTTAAGCCTTCCCCCACCACTAACCCCCTCACCCCTGCTGCCTCAAATAAAATTATCCAAGAACCCAAGGAATTTATTCAGTTCAAAGAAGTGTGTGTGAGGGGTTGTTCTGATTTTAACATTAAACTAAGAGAAAGCCGCCTGACTAAACAGTTTCTGCCATCGCTTTTCCCTGGCACATAATGTTGATGGTAAGGACTCTGCCTATGTATCCTGATGGGCACTGTTTGTGTAGTTGCTGGTGTTCTTGACGGTAAATACACATCTTAGGTCATTTAGATACCCTGCATTATGAGCCAAGGTTACAGCTTTCTTGGTTCCCTTTGCCCAGCCACTACTCCTGAAAACACATGAGTGGGGGGAAAAGCATTCCGGGTGTATGGAACAGCATATGTAAAGACCCAGAGGCAGTTTAGATAGAGAAACATACTGGAAAACTACATAGCTGTTTAACAGTTAACTCTGGGCTACAGGATTATGGATTATTTTTTGTTTTCCCTATATTGTTTTCACCTCACTTAGGTTTCTGCAACGAAACCACAATATTTCCATGTTATTTAAAAATGTTTAAGTGTCCAAGAGAGTAAAAAAATCAGTAACTTTGCAAGAAAAGTAGAACCTAGAGTAATACTATTTAAAAAAAAAGTGTTACAGGGCAGTGCTCAAGCTGGAAAAAGAAGAGAAAAGAAAAAGTAAATTCCAGGGCGATACCTAAAACATTGGTGTAAAAGCCCACCCAGGTCTAGAGTGAAGAGGTCTTCACCTGGGTCCTGACAGATGCTGCGGAGGTTATAGAGATAAACAAAATAATTCAGAGCTGAATTCAATATGGAAGTTTTTCTAATTTGTATTCCCTGTTCCATAAGTACCACCCATGCCAGATGCCTGAGAATGATTTTTAATCCTTCACTTTCCTTGTTTCCCTTTCTCAAGATTTTCTCTTTGTCTTTGGATTTCTACAGTTGCACATGCTATGCCTAAGTGTGTGTGTATGCATATGCATTGTATTTACCCTGCGTGGTGTTCTCTGAGCTTCTTGGATCTGTGGCTTGGTGTCCGTCATTAGTTTTGGAGAATTCTCAGCTATCATTACTTCAAATATTTCTCTGTTCTCCTTTAGTGTTCTAATTCTGTTGTATCTTTTGAAATTATCCACTGTTGTTTGATGTTCTCTTGTATTTTTTATTCCTTTTCTCTTTGCATTTTAGTTTGAGAAGTTTCCTCAACCACATCCAAGAATTCTCTCCTCAACCACATCCAAATATATTGATGGGTCCACCAAAGGCATTCTTCTAGTCTGTTACAGCATTTTGGTTTGTTCTCTCAGAATTTCCTTTTGATTTTTTTCTTAGAGTTTCCATCTCTTTGCTTGCATTAGTAAGCTATTCTTGTATGCTACATACTTTAACCATTAGAGCTTTTTAACATATTAACCATAGTTATTTTAACTTCTCTCTGATAATTCCAAAGTATATGCAATATCTGGGTCTGATTCTAATGCTTCCTTTGTCTCTTCAAGCTACTTTTTCTTGCCTTTTAGCATGTCTTATATTTTTTCTTTTTTTTTGTGGGTGAGGAAAGCTATCATATGTTAAATAATAAAAATAGAAGTACATAGTGTTTTAGTGTAAGGTTTTATTGGCTAGGAGTTGGGTTGGGCCATGTTTAATGTTTGCTGTAGCTGTAGATGTGAGGGACTTCAAATTCCTTGTGTTCTTGACTTTGTCTTTCTTGTTGACTATGAGCTTCTCTACTAACTCCTTCTTAGATAGAGTCTGCATCATGCAGCTCTTTACTCTATAATTCACTGCTATTACACTGGAGTCTTGTTGTGTGGTGGTAAGATGTGGGTTAGGAAAGCATTCTATATTCTTATGAATAATTCTCAATCCTCTAGCGAGCCTGAGTTCCTTCACAACTGTCTTCACATTTTCTTCTCCTCATTTGAAAGAGAAAAGTTACGGGGCACAAGAGTCAGGGGAGGGAGGTTGGGCAATGTCCTTTCCACACGTTGAGTAAGGAAGGCTTGGACCAATCTTTTTATGTGGAAGGAAGCAGGCCTCTATTGTGGAGCACAGCTGGGGCTCTGCATCTATTTCTGATGGAGGCTTTTCCCTCCTTCCTACCAGAACCACAGGGGATTTTCTTGTCTTTTCACAAAAAGAACCTGGTGTGATGTCTGGGTGGGGACCCAGGAAAGTGCGGGGGTTGTCCCTGAGACTGTGACCCTGGGGAGTTTCTCACTGTCACAGTAGCCCACACTTGGTCTCTGGTAATTCACCCATATTATCATTTGAGTGTTCCTGCCAGTTTAAGGCTCAGAGGCTTCCTCCCAAGGTAAACACATCTGAGCTGTGACTCTGGATTCTCCTGTCTCACCTGATTCAGAGGTGGTGGTTTGCCTTGTGGCTTTAGTTCTCTGTATCCAAGAAAAGTCATTGTTTTTTCAGCTTGTTCAGTTTTTTCTTATTGTAAGGACAGATTCCAAATTTTAAACATGTTAGAGTTAAAAACAGAAGTCCTCTTCACTTCCTCATCCTTCGTAAACAACAGATCAAAGATCCCTGGTTTTATCTTCTATCTCTTAAATTCATCCCTCCTTTTTAACCCCACCACTGTTACTTTCCTTCATGCTTTTTTGTCACCAATTTAGATCTTTTCAGAAACTTCATAAATGATTCCTGTGCCCTTAAGTCTCATCAAATTTAGTAAACATACATCTCAGTTTTGTAGGGACAGTTTCAGCTTATGCCTATTTTTGGAATGAGATGATCATAGTGCTCTCTTTTGGTCTTAAAGTGTACCAGTTTTGCAACAATTTTTGGTCACCTTACCTCCTTGAATGAATCTTGCCTTGAATGCACCTCTGTCCTCAAATGATCTTCCTAAAATTTAAGTATGATCATGCCTCTGTCCCATATAAAAGTGTAAATTCTTTTCTCAATCTGTAGGGTAAAATCTCAATGCTTTATTGTACATGGGCATCCAAGGTCTTCCATGAGTTGATTCCTTGCTTTTCTGGCTCATTTTTATTATGCCTTTCTCAACTTCTTAAAATTGAAGATTTAGCAAAATAGAGCTTTTGGGTATTCCTTAAATACAACGTGTTGTTTTAAACACTGCTACCTTTGTTCTAAAACTATCCAAGACCCATTCTTCTCCCTGCCAGCTCTTCCCACCTACCTCTTCCAAATTCAGTTATTATAAAAAATGGTTAATTAATCATCAATCCCTGATAGTTACATATTATCATAACCATTATTTTGCAGGCTCAGTCACACACATAAACACTAGACCACAAACAAATACTATAAACACTGGATTATGAATCCCTCAACAGCAGAAAACAGGTCTTAATCTTGGGTACATATTATGTTAGACATTGAGATTCAATGTCTAGAACTGAGAATTCAATGTCTAACATAATAGGTAGCCAATAATATAGGTGGCACTCAAGAGACACTCAGCATTAGCTTAGGAGACAGGAGAACAATAGAAAAGGTCTAGTTAATAGCGAGGGTATACTTAAGTTAATGTTATGGATTTACACAGAATAAGGAAGGGTTCCTTAGGCCTACAATTTATTTCAGGAGAATTTACAATGTTGACTTTCTCTACTTCTGAGACTTCAGATGATAGAGGCTGGAAAAAGCAAGGATTTTCAATGATTTAGATGAAGCAAAAAGGAATAATGGAATAATACAAAAAATTATCCTTCACCTCTTTGGCCCAACTCTAATTTAGAATTCTGGAATTTCTTACAATTCCATCTGGCTTCTGGTGCACAGCAGACCTCTTTTTAGCTTCCCAATCTCAGCCCATTTTCTAATTTCTGCATTCACTCTTCACAAACAACCACTTCCTGGTGACCTCCTGGGGCCTAGAGTCATTATCCTCCAGTAAAGTGGTTGGAAGTTATGAGATAAGGCTAGAGCAAGTGGCCTGTGCAGAACCATGAAATTCTGTGGCCCCTGGAATTTGGAGTGTGGTCTGGAAGGGAAAGCATAGCCATATCTCTAGACCCTATAGACACCTCAACCCACACTGGGGGAAAGGTAGACGAAAGAGAGTCCAGTTGGGTCTTCTAAGGCTTAGTGCTCAGAGTAGGGGCTTATTCCATCAAGGGCTAAGGCTGGTATTGAAGTCAGGACTTTATAGGAAATGACAGAGGATATCATTGTGTAACATAACCAGATTTTTAATAGAGAAAGAGGTAAAAAAATGTTTGGGGAAACTATAAAGTTTTCACTTAACAGAATGAGGCCACATAGGACAGAGTGGAAGGACATAGGCAAAAGCTATGGCTAGAAGCAAAAATAAATTATGGGTGAATGTTAGCTCATAATCTAATATCCTTCATCCATGCTTTTACTGGCTCCCTATGGCTGAATATATTGGTTTGGTTCCTTACATTAGGGACAGATTCGGTCCCCTTTCTTTATTATATTAAAAAATATTAATTGATTGATTCCAGAGAAACAAGAAAGGAGAGAGAAATATTGACCATTGCCTTTTGCATATGCCCTGACCAGGGACCTAACCAGCAACCTAGGCATATGCCCTGACTGGGAATCAAACCAGCAACCTTTCAGATTTTGGTACAATGCTCCAACCAAATGACCCACAGCAACCAGGGCCAGCCCCCTTTCTTAAATAAGGATTTTCCTTGTTTTCCACAATAGGCTTTGAATAAGAAATTCCTAAACTCAAGTCTTTCTTCTTCCACTAATGATTTATGTAGTCTTCAGTAATTTTGGTGGCAAGATCTCATTTCTCATAAACCTGAGAGGACTAGTTACAATATTAGTTTGACTAACGTGACTTTGAGGGAGTTGGTAATAAGAAAAGTAAAAACAGGAGATATTCAAAGTTCAACTCGAATTATGTCAGAAAACTTTGTGCAATAATGTATATGCAGCCTGATTTTTTTCAAGATCCTTTCCATTGCTAGAGACTTTATTGGGTCAATCTACTTTAAGTCCAGAGAGAGAATTTATTGCAGCCATACCTGGTTTTTAAAATAATTTATCAGTCACCTGGTTTCTTCCCCTCTCCACCCTTCCCCCCATCTATCACAGGTAGAGTTACCCAGCGTCAGATGCTGAGGTGGAGCTGGGAGTGTAAACCATTTATTAGGGATCAGTACCTGTGAAAGGAAAGACAGAGTGGAAAGGAAAACAAAGATGCAGGCTCTGCAGAATCTTGGCCAACACAGTGGAAAGCTCTCTATTAGGTACTGACCAAGAGGTCTTTCCCAAGATGGGCCGAAATGGCCAGGCTGTATGCCTGACCTTGCTCAGTCACGAATAGGAGCTTCCACTAATGTGGAAGGACGTGACCTCAGGTGAGGCAGCTTTCTGTAGGTAAGACAGACTGCGGAAGGCCATCTGCTGAACACACTCCCTATGGCTGAACAACCAGTCCTTCCTTGAAGGGAAACCTAAGCGGCACACCTCACATCTATTTCACCGTCTTTGACTCGGCTTTCTTTCCCATGTGCTGGCTTCATTCTGAAGTTTTTCCAAAGTTACAGCAAAAACTGTTCACCCAAAGCTTCAGACATATTTTTCCAGCTTGGAAATTTTAGAAGAGCCTCTGTTACAAAAGTTTCAATCAATGTCCTGAGATTAAATGTTATTTATCTGGCTTGGATTTGTGGCCTCATTTCCAGAGCTAGGGTGTAAGAGCTAAACCGTGTGGACTGAGAGCAAGGGTGAAGTTCCTCAAAGGCACACTTTTTTTACCATTACCAAATAAAGTGTGCTGGGGGGGTGAGAAACAGATGTCTCCTACCGTACTGTAGGCTGTGATACTCAGGCACTCTGGAGCCTTTTCTAGAGTGGTCTGGAGGGCTCCAAGAAATTGTGGGACTGCACTTAATTTTAAGCAGAGGACCTTAAAATGCATTGTTAATATTCATAGAGACCCTCATTATTTTGGAATACAGCACCTTGAACTGTCTGTAAATGAAAGAGTCAATAAAACTATAATGTAAGGATTATTAAAAATTTTCTTCTCCCTTTCTACAAATTCTACCGATATTCTGAGGTATCTTTTGTTTTTATTTTATTGGTAATGGAGTGAAGAATAACTGTGGTATTCTTCAACATACTGAATGGAAAAGTAGCACAAGAACACAGTAACAAAGAGCCTTTCATGCAGCAAGGGGGGGTATTCCTGTTGGCGGGGAGAACCTCCACCACCGAGACTGCTAAACTGCAAATCTGTGAGAAGAAAGAGATTTCTATATTCGGAAATACTGATTACATGTAAAGTACTGTCAGTTTAGCTGTGTGTGCCTATGTGTGTGTTTGTGTAGACACACAATTTGCTCGTATTTCTCTGTATATATGTATGTGTTAATCTTTTTAAAAAATCTCTTTGGTTGGGTTTATGAAATTTTGTTCTTCTAGGTAGTGCAAAGTCTGTTTTTCTTAAATAGAATAATCCAGGGCTTATGCTCAGGGGGTTCACATCAGTGAAGCCAAACTATCAAATATTAAAATATTTTTCAACCAGTTGGGATATGATATAACAGTAAATGTGCTAAGTACTAAAATTAATTAATAAATTAGCACACACATTTTTTTCCCTCAGAAATCAATCACTGCTATAATTCTAAGGTGTGCGTGTGTGTGTGTGTGTGTGTGTGGCAGGGAGGTGTCGAGCACTAGAGCACAGACTTGAGAAGCCTGCTGACCTGTTATTTATTTCAGATATCAAGAAATTTGGTGGTGGGGGAGGAGTTCAAGGCCCTTGGCTAGGAGAAGGGAGGCCCACACAGCCACATTGAGAAGAAAGTTGGAAATGGTTGAAGAGTTTGGGAGAAGCCTGGGGCACAGACAACACTTTCAGGTTGTGGTAGTAATCACTTAGGTATGTATGATTGGGAAACTTCGCTTTATTGGAAAACTTTCTTGGGAGGTACTGGCCACAATGTGGCCAGCATTGTGAGGATTTTGAACAGTGGGTTTTCCTGGATCCTTTTTAAGGGTCGGAAGAATGTGTACTGTAAGATGTGACAGTGAGTGCCTCCTCCTGGACCCCTCCCTACTGCCAGTGGCTGGTTCTCCCAACATATATTACTCCTCGCCACCTCAACTCCTGACTGCTTCTGCAGCTCTTCCAAGCATTGACGCTTGCTGAGTCTGGTCGTAGTTGCTATTTGTTTCTATTTTTCCTCGTCTTTTTCCATCTGCATTTGTCACGCTTATTAACTGGGCTTCAACTAGTTGTCTCCAGACAAGCACCAAAGAAACACCTGTTTCTTGACGGGTCTTTGAGGGGAAACAACCATTTTACTTTTTTGGTGGAAATATCTATACAAAACATGCAACTTTTTAACCCAGGTAACTAGAATTGGCCAATAACTACCTCTCTTGGTTTCTCTTTTGCCTCTTCTGTGTTTTAATAGAATTTATTATTACTTAGGTATGGAAAGGCCAACAGATCAGGAGACAAACTGCCACTGGCAAAAGTAGTTTATTATAGCCCAGATACCAAGAGAAGGAGTACATATCAAACGTTGGTTGAGTGGGTGGGGGGACACACAGGGAAGCACCAGGGCCAGTTGTGACACAGAGGGAAGGAGAACTGTGGGCAAGAGGCCTTTATCCTTTATGAGAAGGAACAGATGAGGCAATGGAAGCAGGTGTAGAATCAGCTAGGGAGAATAATTTTGATGTGTTTGGAGCATAGGGGTCATCCACAGTTATCTCACATCTAGCCCTGTGGTGATTAGGGCAGGCATGGAAAATGAAAGCTGGAAAGGGAGGTGTCGAGGGTCGTAGACTTGGTTGGTTTGTAGTTGAAAAGAGTGCCTCTGGGAGGAGGATTTCTCCTTTTGGAGAGGAGAGTGCCAGCAGCCAAGACAAGGTGACTCAGCCACACTGTTAGGTTTTCTGGGTCAAGGTATATCTGGAAGATGCACATAGGACCGAAGTTAGCATCAGGCTTATATACACTAGAGACATGACTAATATATCTTTCCTGTCCCATCTTCCTCCCCTCTCCCTCTGGCTTCCACACTCCTGTAAAGAGGCTCATGACAAAGGACCAGTGCCCTTTGCTCCGGACCAGCGTATGGACAGAGACAGGGAAAGTCGAAATTGAGATGGGATGAATCTTGACTCTCAGGTGCCTCATAGCATCTCCCATCACTGAATGACCTTCACTTTAATAAAGACACTTTGGAACAATTTTATATGTAAAATCTCATCTAAGAAAAGAGCATTATTTAACTAGTGATAGCTCTGTCAACCAAATATTACACTAATGACTTTAAAATAATTACAATGACATGATGAATAATTTTTACTACAGATGTGAACATAGTAAGCAAGATATAGAAGATTTAGAGAATTTACATTTAGAGAATAAAAGAAATCTATTTTAATCTTTATTTATATATGAAAGGTATAAACTATATATATATTTATATTATAAACATAATCATGTCATATAATACAAATTTTATATACATTTAAGTGACTACACATTTAAAACACATGGCATTGACCATTCTTGTCACCTCCAACTTTCCAAATTGTGATTCTCTTTCAAACACTGTTGAGAGTATCATCTCCTTACAGACTTGCTCATGATCAGGGCTTGTATCTCTTCTGTCTGTTTTTATGGTGGTAGGATCACTACTCGCTCTCTGCCTCAGTTCCTAGAGTGGTTGTACTTTTCTAAGGATGGGTGTGTCTCAGAATCATTGAGAAGAGTCTCCTCTGAATCATGTATTTGTAGCCCAACACCTCACCTAACTGCACATATAACAAAATCTAAAAAAACATTTGAATCTAAGGTGGTGTTTCTTAAACTGTATCAAAATCATGTGGGGGGCAATACTCACTTATTGAGGAAAAAAACTAGAGACTATCTGTCTCAACTTCCTCTTCCAAATGGGGGAACTTGGACACAGTGCTCTCTGACAGATTGACCTGGGTCATGGTGTTTTGCATTGATCACACTCACTAACCTACCCAGATCGTGGCTAGCACTGGTCACTAAACTTCTACAGTGTTCTAGAAGTCCAAGTTCCTCCTGATTATTTTTCATAGCAAAGCTCCTATGACTGGGTTTTTATTTTAAGAACCATCATCTTTCTTTCCTTCCATGCCTCATCCCCCCACATTCTGCATGCCCAGTCACCAGACCTCTGTCTTGACCTACATTTCACATTTTGTAGTGGCATCCTGCCTAATTATTTAGACCTTATGAAAGATCTCTGCCAGAATGGAAGCCCAGTCTTCACATGCAATACATTTCCTAGATGGTGACAACAAGCCTATCTAGCCTGCCAAGTATCTCCTATTACTATTGGCGAGGCCTACCCCCACTAACCTGAAACTCAGCCCTAATAAATGAGTTTACTCCTGGGCCCTGGCCATTCTCTGAAATTAAATGTCGCTTTGAGTAATTGGTCTTGTCCAGATAATGAGTGATTATCATGTCTAGGTAATGTCACTGGGATATATTAAGCATCCCAGCTACAATCGCTCTCCTCACATATTTTATATCAAACCCATTGGTTTGTTTTGTAGCTATTTAGATTCAGGGCATCACTCCTGTTATATTTGGAGAAGATCTACCTCCTTCTATCTAAAACTCATACTCCCACTTGAGCTTTGAATTACTTCTCTCTGCTTCCTACTCTTCAAATTTGTGATTATTTGATAAATGTCCACCTCTCACATGGGACTTTAATTTCTAGAAGGTCAGTGATCTTTTCTATTTTTTATTCTTACTGCATCCCTAATGACCGGAAGAGTGCCTGGCACATAGTAAGTGCTCAATAAATATCTGTTGAATAAACGAATAAAAATACTAAGGCCCTTAAAAGTCGGGACTGTGTAATGTCAACTCCACCTTAGAATCTACCATTATGTTAGCCCAACTGCCAAAATATATTTAAATGATAGATGAAGATGCTTTTGAAGAAATACATAACTTAATGTAATGTTAGAATTCATGGGTTTCAAGAGATTAATGTCCCACTTCAGAGAAAAGTATTCTACATAAAGGTTTAAACCTAAATATAAGAGGACATATTCCTGAATAAAAATGCCATTCTTTTTTTTAAAATCTATATAGATAATGTTCTCCTTTTTGTGTTAAAAGAAGATAGAATCAGATCGATGAAAGGAATCAACACAATTCCTAACGATTGAACAAGCCAACAGAAGACTCATTCTGGGTGCATTTTTTTTTTATTTTCCCTCCTTCATTATGGAATATTTTTGCATTTCCTGCTTCCACAAAGAAAGTCAAACCCCTATTAATCCATCAAGCACTTAAAAGGACCAGGCTGTTTTCTCTGTCTTCATCCATAGAACATGGAATCCTCTCCTTTACACACACACACACACACACACACAATCCCAAATAAGAACAGAGGGACTAACACCTTAGTCCCAATTCTGTTTGTTCTATAATAGTGCTCTCCAGTGGAAATGTAATGCCAGCCATAAATGTGAGCCACATTAACAAATTTACATTTCTGGTAGTCACATTAAAGAAAAGGTAAAAGGAGATGAAAATAATTTTAGTAATATGTTTTATTTAACTTCAAATACCAAAAATATATCATTTCAACATATAATCAATGAAAAAGTTATTGATGATATGTTTTACATTCTTTTTATACACTAAATCTTTGAAATTGGGTGTGTACTTTACACTTATTGTACATCTCAGTCTAAAAGCTTAAAGCCACTTGTGGCCAATGGCTACACACGGGGCAGTATGGTTCTAGAATGTGTTTTTGTTCTATAGTTTTTTATACAGTCTTAAGAGATGTCCCCATTCACCTTCACGGCAGGCAACCTGTTGAAACCTCTGAGGAATTTTAAGTACTGGTAGCTTCAATAAAGAATCCCTTCCGAATGCTTCCACTGTTTCTGGGACCTGCTTATCACAGCTACTGACAATAGATTCAGCATGTGTGATACAGCATAGTAGCCGAGCTGATGCTGTTCTTGTTGAAGCTATTAGTATATGTCCCTGGCCAAGCTGCTGTGTGGCCCAGGCACAAAGGAGGACCTTTTTCCTTTTGGTGTCAAGCATGGCCAAAGGTGATCAAAGCAAAACGGACCCAGCATCTCAGTGCCACAGCTCTTTTCAGAGGCATTTGCATTTGTTTTTCGGTGTTTCTTACTCTGGGAAACTTGGGAGATCAGATAGGATCCTCCCAGGCCAAGTACTTATAGATGTTAATACTTAGAATGATATTTTTAATGAAGGTTTTAATAGAACAGGCCAATAAATTAGTGAAGAATTTGTGAACACACCTATACTGTCATGAGAACTACATAAGGTTGCTTACATTGTAAAATGTACTCAATCATGAAGATGATATGGCGGATGCTGATATTTTCCGGTTCACATTCATGAAAGAGTGGTTGATGATAAACCTTAACGTAAGATGATTTTCTAAATTTTTACGTTGCTGCAGGGACCCCTGGGGCAGAGGAAGACTGAGAGTGCGGATCAAGAGTGGCAAGGCAGCAAGGCAGCAGAGTTCAGGGCCTGTCTAGTCTTCAACAGAGACGCTCTGGGTTTTTTGTTGTTATTGTTTTTTATGCTTCTGGGCAAGATCTACTATGGGTAACTGTGCCAAATTTTTGGAAAACCACCCACATAAGGGAATCGTCTCTGTTTTGATTCAGTCTGAATCTTTTTTTGTGCTCCCCACACTGCATTTTACCCTGCGACTGTGCTGTCTTTCACTTTCCCCGGGGCCTTCACAGCCCAGCACTTAGTCTTTGTTGTGCAATTGCTCCAAGAAAGGCCTTCAAGTACCACATCTTTTAAGCTCATTTTTATTGTTTTCTGTTTTTTGAAGAAATTCATGCTTATTGTGGGAAAATGAAAAAGTAGATAGAATAAAGGAGAAAATAAAAATCATCCAAAATTGCACCACAGGGATAAGTGATGTTACCAATTTGATATATGAGATGAAGAATGTTCCTGATTCTCCTTTATTAAAAAGATGCTTCAAGTATCATTCTTGTACAAAAATGGTGCTTCAGTGAGCATCCCCATGCCTATTTAACCACTCCTCTAAATTTATTTTCTAAGAATAGATTACTACGTAAATAAACTTTCTGAATGTTTACACTATATATTGCCCGAACATTGCCTTCTTGTGTCAAAAAACACAGTCCCACCAATAGTATACATGAATGCCAATCTAACCAACCCTTTCTGACTTTGAGTTCAACACTTCTAAAGAGCCTTTTCAATTTGATTGTTTTTTTTTAAAGTAGTTTGTTTTTCATTTTCAGGTCATTGACAAGTTGTTATGGGATATTTATATTTTATTGTCTGGAAATATCTATCTATCTATCTAAATATTTATCTAAGCCTATGACCATTTCCCTTTTTTAAGTTAATTTTATTTTTATTTATATGAACATGGTACGTATTAATGCTAGCGGATCTGGGCCAATCATATTTATTGTAAATATAAACAACCCAGTTTGTCTTTGCCTTTTGAATTTGCTGATTTTTTTTCTTTTTGAAGAGCATAAACTTGGTTACAGGCACTCTTCTAATTTCTATTTATTCTGCTACTTGGAGCAATTTCATCCATACATGTGGCTCCAGCTACTAAATTTCATCCATACATGTGGCTCCAGCTACTATCCGTCCCATTGATGATTCACATCTCCAGGTCAGGAGCCCAGACAGAAAGGGATTGTCTTAAAGATATATGTTTATATGGCTTTTATCTAAAAAGTAAAAAGAAAATCAATAAAAAGGAAGATTATATAGCCCATAAAAGACATTATATCAGATTGAACAAAAAGGGATAAAGACAGTACAAAATTAAGAGAAGCCTTTGGAACCCATACACACACACACACACACATATGCATAAGATCTATGTACATCTTGTTAATTCTGTTTCTCTGGAGAACCCTGGTTCATACAGGGTGGGTGTAACTTGGGTCATTACCTTGTAAATCTTCAGTTGAGAGGAACTATATTCAAAGAGTTATACTCAAGGAATAACTCTTGGGGAGTCTCATCTGCATCTATACCTAGTTAAGAGTATTTAGACTTTGAAACTAAGCCTGAAACCATAATGAGAAAATAACTTGCCAAGGGTCTTGGAAGGGGTTGAATGCATTTTCTATGTGGAAAAATGTGAATAATTTGGGCCCATACATTGTTTGACACTTATCCCGTTATGAGACGGATCTGTGTCTTTTTCTTAAAGTTGGATGAACTTGTGATTTGCTTGTAACCGAAGGAAGGTGGCAGGAAGGAGATGAAGTGTCCACTTTGCTTGCTAGAAGATTCTCATTGGAGCTCTGTGTCATCTTGTAAAGAAGTCTGGCTGCACTGAGGTTACTTGCTGTGAGGAGTCTAGCCAATTGGCAAGGTCAGTGTGTAAGTGTTCTGGCCAACACCCCTAGCTGAGCCCCCAGCTTACTCTCAACTTTTGGGAATGTATAGTCTTCTTTATGTCTTCATATATCATTAACTATTGTGCAAATTTTAATATATAGTGCTGTATTTCAACTGTATTAGATGTTTTATTGTAATGTCCTCCATTTTTATTTTTTTCTTATTTGAGATCAAAGGCTGAGAAAAGTGTTAAATTTGTCCACTAAAGTTGCATTTAAGAGTTTTGACTTATAATTTGACACTATATGACTGTTATAACTTCATTGTGGATTGTATATTTTTCAACATATTAACAACTCTATTGATAAATGATTTTTCCTCATTTTAAATATTTTTTATTTTAAAATAGTTTTAGACTTTCAGAAAAGTTATAAAGGTAATACTCCTCACCTAATTTCTCCTATTATTAACATCTTACATTAACCAGATACATTCATCATGGCAAGAAGCCAAAAGTGGTACATTACTGCTAACTTCACTTCAGATTTTATTCAGACTTCACAACCTTTTCCTTCAATGTCCTTTTTTCTCTTCCATGGATCTCATTCAACAGAAGTTGTGCTCCCTTAATCTTCTCTTGTCTGTGACAGTTTCTCAGTCTTCCATTGTTTTTCACGATCTTGACAGTTCTAAGAAACACTGACTAGTCGTTTTGTACAATGTCCCTCTAGCTGGGTGTGTCTGATGTTTTGCTCATGGTTGACTGCAGTTGCGGGCTTCAGGGAAGAATATCAGAGTGGTAAAGTGCCCTTCTGCATGACATTATATCAGGGGTATGTGTTATCGACATGATGCTAACCTTTGTCACCTAGCCAAAGTAGTTTTTTGCTAGCTTTCTCCACTGTAAAGTCACTTCCCCCACTGCCCACCTTTCCATATTCTATTATTTTAAAGTAATTTAAGCTAGGGGGAGGGAGTGAAGATTAAGTTCCACCTCCTGGAAGCTGGATGCTTTTCATGCTTAATTATATTAGAGATTTCCTTAATTTTATATTCAACACCCACATTTTCATCTGTCCATTTATTTTTCATTTTTCTTGATTCTGTACCATTTTATTTCAACATACTGCCTGTTTGGTTGATCTTATTTTACAGGCCAGTGTGTGACTCTTTGTTTTATCAGATTTCTGAGGACTTTATCTTGATTGATTGATTGTAAGGGATCCTGCTTGTTTCCAACAGGTTTATGGGAAATAAAGTCTCTGACCTAGCAAGCACTTGCTCTGTCATGGTGGAACATGCAGCTTTCTTCTCTTAAGCATTTGAATTCTCTGAATGTGGTCAGCCTTCTTTACATATCACCGAAGTGAAAGGGGATACTTTAAACTCCTTGTAACTGGGTGAGTCATTTCTAAGTAGGAATGTGACCTAAAAAGAAATATCTTATTTTGTATCACCATAATCTTTTTGGTTCAAATTTTAATAGCTATCAATTGTGTGTTTGGGGTGATCCTGAATGCTTTACCATGTTAACATCTTATTTTATGTTCTCGGCATCCCAAAGGGTAAATTGTGTTCTTCCCATTTTATAGATAATAAACCAAACCTCAATGAAAAGTTGTCATTTCTAGAAAATGGTAAGAGTTTAAAGACTAAACCTGATCTAGCTTACCCTGCACCAAATCCTCCACATAGACAGCATGTTCCTTTGCTTCCCACTCCTTACTGGAGCTTTCCAAAATATTACTGTGTATTCACTTCAGGCTCAAAGTTAAATAGGCAATTGTAGTACCATCCTCCTCCTATTAATTAGGGCAAAAATCAGTAAGTGGAGTCTAATGCCAAGATGCCAATCACACACACATATTCACAAACAGGGTAGATGTCACAGTGTGAAATTATTAGGAGATGAAAAAGCCCACCTTGGATGAATTCAACTCAAAAAAAAAAAAAAACAGACAGAAAACCCCCCCAAAAAATATTGGATTAACCCCTGCTATGTGGAGGAGATCTTTGGGAAGATACAAAGGTGAATTAAACAATGTATTTGCACATAAGAAGTTCCAGATTGTGATAAATAAACATGACTTAAATTTTATTAAGTTGGAATATCCAAAATATGAGACTGTATCATGAACGGATGACAGTCAGGAGGCTACATCTCTACTGGCATTAAAGGCCACGCTGCCGAGTCAGTGACTCAGATGGAAGGAATGACCTCAAGTGGCACATGGTTTATTTAGCCAAGAAACTTCATTTCGAAAGACCTGACACGTTTTCTAGATCGTTCAGCTTCTCCCTAGCACAAAACAAGACCTTTTCAATTTAAAAATTAGTCTATTTAAAAAATGTTTGTAACTAGAATCATCACAAACATTTCTGAAAGCTACTAAACATTAGCTTGACATGTTAAAAGATTTCTCGTATAATTGCCTTAATGCTGTCTACACAAGAGTGACTATAAATTTTTTCCTGACTGTGAGGAGCAAAGTATTATTTTTTAAGTAAGTCTTTGATTTAAAAACATAATACACGTCAAGGAAACAGAGCATGTTCTTATTAGTTTAGTGAGTGTTTTGTACAATACATGTTCACTTGGAAAAATTAAAACACAGCATATTGTTTTCCATAACTGGATATTAAGCATCCAAAGTATTTTTAAAACTTAGCCTCTAAAATGTATTTGAAGCTAAAATGTTACATTTTTTTTAAATCAAAACTTCATGAGCAATCTTCTACCGATGTGAAATATTGTGCTTCAAATTTCAGTGGGATTGCCTTCAATCTGGTATTTGTTGAAGAAGCAGATATCCTGCCACACATTATCTAACTTGGTAACATTGGGTATGATGCCAAATCTCCTACGTGCAGCCTCTGTCCCTCTGAAAAACATGTATGGAGAATCCTAGCAGACTCTGACGGTACTAAAGTTTTTAAATCTTAGTGTAAAAACTTTTTAAAATGTGTACATTTGTGGATGCAGATTAATGGGACAGTACTATTTTGATTAAGGGACATGATGTTAAACTTTGTCTTAAGTTTTTATTACATTTCAAATTGCAACAAATCAAAAAAGATAAAACTTTATGAGACTGCAATTATTTCTTGTAAGACACTTGCTTGTAAAAATTGTTCTCTGCCTTCATTTATTTTTGTTTTTACTTTAAAAGCTAAAGTGAAGCCAGGAAGAAAAAGACAAGAAACCTCAAATTAAGGTAAACATTGTTATAGCAAAACACAGCATTGTGAAATAAACCAGATGACATTTTCACACATGTCATACAAAGTGTCCCATATTCCCTTCCCCTCAACAATATTTGCTTTACCTTTCTTAAGGATATTTTCCATATAAATAGATACTATTAAAGAAATTACTTCTGCACCATAATTAAAATGCCAAAGGTTACAGATAAAGAGATAATCTTAAAGGCAATAAGAGAAGACGGTTACCTACAAAGGAGTTCCCCTAAGTCTACGAGCTGATTTATCAAAAGAAACCTTGCAGGCAAGAAGAGGCTGACAAGAAGTATTCAAAATCATGAAAAACAAGGGCCTACATCCAAGATTATTCTCTCTAGCAAAGCTATCATTTAGAGTGGAAGGGCAGAAAAAGTGCTTCCCAGATAAGGTCAAGTTAAAGGAGTTCATCATCACCAAGCCCTTATTATATGAAATGTTAAAGGGATTTATCTAAGAAAAAGTAGAAGATCAAAACTATGAACAGTAAAATGACAACAAACTCACAACTATCAACAACTGAACTTAAAAAAAAAAACTAAGCCAACAATTGGAACAGGAACAGAATCACAGAAATGGCGATCACATGGAAGGTTATCCGTGGGGAAGAGGAAGGGAGAGAATGGGGGGAAAGTTACAGGGAATAAGAAGCACAATTTGTAGGTACAAAAATAGACAGGGGAAGGTTAAGAATAGTATAGGAAATGGAGGAGCCAAAGAACTTGTAAGTATTACACATGGACATGAACTAAGGGGAGGGATTGCTGGAGGGAATGGGGGTACCAGGCAGAAGGGGACAAAGAGGATAAAAAAATGGGACAACTATAATAGCATAATCAATTAAATATACTTTAAAAAAGAAAAGAAAATACTTCTGCGTACTGGTCTTTCAAAAATGTTTCTATTTTTAATTTTGATACAAACATGAAAGATATCCAGGCCCTGCCTGAAGATTGTTTTCTGCAACTGATACTACAAAAACTGAAGAGAAAAATTTTAAAAGGGCTTAAACTTGATGAGCTCCTGCATGTTTGGGTATATATCTGAGTTATCCAACCCCTTGATTTTCCATCTTATATGGAGTATTGTGAAGTTTTCAGAAGATTCTCTATTTCCATTACTTTCAGCTGAGTTGAAGACATTTTAAGAGAAAACAAAAAAGATAGCCACTTGGCAGTTTTTGTGATAAAATGGTCAACAAATTATTTGCATGTCAAAAGAAAACAAAATACTTTTATATGCCAACATAAATTTTATGGAAGCTTTGCAAATTATAAAATACGACGATAATGACATAATAATTAAAACACATAACCTAAGATGCTAACACTGAGAAGAGTGACTAAAGTGAGACTCCTTTATTTGGTTTCTGCCTGTGTCTCTTGCCTTTTGTGTCTTCACTCTCCTGCCACTTTAACCCTTAGTGGCCACATACAGGCTTACGGAGGTAATCGTGGTAGTTTAGGAAGTCTTTCAGGAAGCTCAGCCCAGCCGTGGGTGGCCCTTAAAATGAAGTCATGTCACAGCAAGACATGATCAGTGTGCCAGGGGTAAGATGTATTCACACACTCATGTGTGAGTTTCAACATTCTCTTCTATTCTAATTCTCCTAAATACCTTGCTGCTATGTAAAGTAAAGGCCTTGATATTGAGCCTGATTGAGACCATCTCCCTTTTCCAGAGCCGCATGCTGATTGAGGGCTCATCCACTGACAGGCACATCGTTTTGTTTGGGTGGATCAATCAGGATGCAGTTCTCACCTGAGAGATAAGTCAAAAAACTTTTCACTGCTATGCCTCATTCATTGATTCATTCATTTGCTCATTTATTCATTCACATATTAATTAATAAATTTATATATTTATTAAATAGCTTTAAGAGAAATTTTAAGATAGAGCTACTAGCATTTAGTAAGTGATTGATTATAAAGAGAAAAACAAATGGAAGTTTTTACCAATTCTGGTTTTGTTAAAAAAATACGTTGCCAAGCACATTTTTGCTACCTGGGATCCAGATTATCAACTTGATACCCCTCCTCTTCCTGACTCAGGAACAAAATGTGACCTAAGAAAGGGGCTCCTCTGTCCTGGGACTACAATACTCTGTCTTCCCCACTCACTTCTTTTACAGCCTTGTCTTTCATGCTACCCAGGGAGGTGCTTACACTGTGGCAAATTTGACTGTAAAATTCTTTAAGAATGTTGGTTTTAAATTGAAGTTGAACCTGCTTAAGGTATATAACCTTCTTTTTATTATTTAGTGTAAATGACTACTTAAACTCCATACTCCAAAAACTACCCTTAAAAGAAGTAATTGCATAAGCTAAATGTCTTTATGTATTTTATGAAGCATAGCAAAATATTTAATAAGCAAATGGGATTTGATGTATATTTCTCACCCTCAGGAAAGCCTGTTTTTCTGTGACTGTTACATAATTTTATTACTGCACTTTATAACAGAAAGAAAAGGCTTACTTTGTAGAATAATGGCATAAAATGTGATAAAGAAATTACAGTTTAAAGAAAAGCGAGTTACTTTGTAAAAGTTATGAAACCAAGAAAATATAGACAGTTTTCAATGCATACGCTGTATTTCTAAAATAAAGATATCAAAGCAAATACTTTGTCTGTAAAACCAACAGTTTCTATGGAGGGCATGTGACTGATTTCCCAGACAAATGATAAAGACTAGCTTTGACTTGATCATGTTTTTGCCTTTTTTCCCGCTACAGGAGCAAACTCCGTGTTTAAACTCATTAGTCCAAAGCCCATCTTTGTCAGCAACAATGGGTAATTAGAGTAGACTTAACCCCGATGTACCTCCAGAGCTATGCTGCCCCAAAGAAAACACTGGTCAACTGAAACGCAGTGCCCATCCTCTTTAGGTTCAAGGAAAGTAGAAAATAAAGGTTCTTTGCTACTGAGCTAGAAAACAATTTTAAAATACTTGAATAGAAATCAGATTTCAGGTCTTGAGAAATGAACTTATCGCTGATCGCATCTATATTTACAGTCCCACTTAGTTATGAAAAACAGCTCACAAACAAGGCATCGCCAAGAACAGAGAACCAAGTGCCAGGAGTCCACTGCATTGTACATAGTTTTGCTGAAAACTTGCAGTAAACACAGTTGCCTTGTTCAATTTTGTTGTAAACTGAATCACCATAAGATGCACTGTTGATATGCTTTTTAAAAAATATTCACCTGCGGATATATCTATTGATTTTGGAGAGACAAGAAGGGGAGGAGTGAGAAACATCAATGTGAGAGAGAAACCTCACTCAGCTGCCTCCCCTATGCACCCCAGCCAAGGATCAAACCTGCAACCTAGGTATGTGCTCTGACTGGGAAGGGAGTTGAACCTGCAACCTTTCAGTTTAAAGGACAATGCTCCAAACAACTGGTCCACCCTGTTGGGGCTGATATGCTTTCTGGTGTGTATTTGATAAGGGTGATAAAATAAAGCTTAAAAAAAGAAGAAACACTGGTGATTCTGTGCTTCCTTCACATAAAAATATATTCTAAATAGATTATTATAAAATTCGTTATCCTCCATTTATCTTTGAAGAATGTAGGAATGCAGAAATATTGTCATTTTGATTACAAACTTGGAAACAAGCATAAAGTGTAAAGTGGTTATTTTCCTGACTTCATTATGTCAGAGAAGACATTATGTTTTCATAGTGGTCTGTTCAAAGTCTAAACCTTTTTTATAAGATGTTGGGAAATGAAGTAAAACTATTTTAAAAGGCCTGTTCTAATTTTCTCCAAATCTTCTGTGTTTTGTTCTGAAAATATTAGAAGTTAATAAGAGAACATGACGAGTTGACCTTAAGAGGTAAACTTGTGATTTTAAAAATGTAGTTGTTAGGCACCTCGTGTGCTTGAATTATACCCACATTGGGTCGATGTCATCTCTTAACAATAAAATTTTCCAAATTTTCTAAGTTCTCTATGTCAACAGAGTAAACAAGCACAACCATCTGTTTAGAGCAAATATAAAGTCATTGGAAGGGGAAATGACAGTGCCTCAGTGTCCTGAGGTGTGGCAGCGTGGCCACCTTATCCTTGCTTCTAGAAATCAGGACAACTGATTTCTCTCAGAACCTGAGGCTTTCTCAGGCTCGTAGTTATACACAGGTAGTGGTCTCAGCATGTGAAAAGCATGTGGCACATCACAAAATTATAATGTAACAGCAATTCGTAACTCTCAGGGCTGTAAGCAAGCTGAAATAATGCACACAGATTAGTTTTTAAAATATTCAGTTTTTTATGGTTACAAACAAAAGTAATTGTGCATTCTGTTAAAAAGTTGTTCTTTTAATGCCGTTACAAGAAGCCTGTAATTCCTGTTAATTGTTTTTCTCTAAACTGTCTTAAATATACATTACTTTTTTAAAGAAAAAACAATTTCATATTTCTTATAGCAATATTATTGCCTTCTGTGTTTGTTGATGATACTAGTATATTCAGTTACTTAAGAACATTATTTTCTAGTTTCTTAGTGAGTATTCCTTTACTTTTTAAAAATATTGTTTCCTTGAAGAAATAAAATGAAAGAAAATATTTGCATGAAAAACAAGAAAGCTGGCCTAATGGTCCTCCTTCCTTTCAACTACAATCTTCTTTCTTTGTAAGTAATCAGAAAATAAAGAGTAAATATTTGTTCTCTCCCAGGATGATTTTGCTTGTTTATTTGCTCATTTATTTTTTCCTCACCTGAGGACATGCTTACTGATGAGAGAATTAGAGACAGACAGAGAGACAGAGAAAGGCAAACATCGATGTGAGAGAGAACATCAACCAGTTGCCTCACACACTCCCCCACCAGAAACTGAAACCGCACCCCGCCCCCTGCCCGGACCTAGGCATGTGACCTGACCAGGAATTGAACCTGTGACCTCTGGGTTATCAGATGACACTTGAACTACCCCAGCCAGTGCCTCAAGGATGATTTTGGAACATTTGTAAATAAGAAAATGCCTTTTAAAATAAAGTAAATTTATAAAAGTATAAATTTAAAAATATAGTCACTGTTGAAACACCAGGGATGAAAAAGACAAGTAAAAGAGTAAAGTATCAAATAATGACTGTTGAAAAATCAGGAGAAAAAATAGAGAAAAGAAAAGAAATAAAATAACCTATATCCAGTGACCCAGAGAGAACCAATGTTAACATGTTGGTTGGCACCCTTCGGAACTTTTCTCCCATATGCATAGTTAGCATCTCGTTTTAGCAACATTGGGAATTAAAATAATGTTACATTTCTTTAACGTAAAAACTTCACTTTGGTTCAGTCTTTCCTAAGTGTCTTTTGGCAAAAGAATCTTGAAGATCCCTGGCTAATTCTGGCAATAAGAGAATCACCTTCCATTTCTAGCCTCTGCTCTCTTTTGGGAGAAGAGAATCTCAGATATGAGCCTGGCAGCCGATCTCTCTCCCTGTTGTCCTCAGGACAGCGACCCCCCCACCCACTGGTTTATTGCCTCCAGCACCTTTTGGCTGCCACAGTTTCCTCTGCATTCTGCTAGTGAAACCAGAATTCAGATGTCCTTCATGTAGAGCAGAGTTTAGCAAACTTTTCTGTAAAGGTTCAGGTAATAAACATCTTTGGCTATTTGGGCCAAGAGAAAAAAAAAGCAAGAATTTTATGATGTTACTTATAAAGTCTATAAGCCTTTTAAAGGCTAAAACACTTAAAAAGGTTTCTTTTCTTCAGCTAACTTTCCTCAACTGTGGCAATCAAATATGATATCATTGACTTACCAGTCGTAAATGGCTTTCCTTGCTTGGCTAACAAATGAGCAATTTGGATAGTCACTTTGGAGCCCAATTTTCATTAAAATTTTTATTTGGTAAGAAATTATGCTGTAATAAAATATTCTACATTAGACTGTATATTAGATGGGGAGGATTATTATCAATTTTATCAGGTGCAATTAGTTGCAATGGGCCTTTTCCATGTGGAGCTGTATACTAAAGTACTTAGAGGTAAAATGTCATGATATCTAGGATTTGCTTTAAACTCCAGTAAAGAAAAAAAAAAGATTTAGAAAATATAAAATCTGCAAAATGTTAGTATTAACATTCATAGAGAGGTATGAGCATCAAGAGTTCATTGTAATGTATCTCATGAATGTATGTTTAAATTTTTTTCAAAAAGATTAACAGAGAACAACTAGTGAAAACTAAAATTTTAGTGCATTCCATTTTATTCATACATATGCATATAAAATACTCTACATTAAATTTTCTAATTTTCCTGCTCATTGTTTTTCTTTGAGTTGGAAACATTGTATAGGATACAAAGTCTGGTTATGTTGATATGTATTGTATTCTTTTAGCATAGCTGTAGCGTCACTACATAATAAACACTTTTTACCATCTAATTCAATAATAAAATAACCTAACCCACACTTCACTGTGCCTTGAAAGCACAACATTTTACGTTCAATTTTTTCTTCTTTCCTTGTGTTGGCATAATAGGTACACATTGCTAATTTATAAACTTCATGTTCTGGTACAGCCATACGCATGGCATTCGGTAGGCTGTTGAGTTATAATTGCACCACTGTGACTTGCAGTGCTCTGAGCAGCAATTGAAGTGATGAGAGCCACATATGGTCCCTGTTGCAACTACTTAATGTTGCCAGTGTAGCACAGAAGCTAGGATATAAAATACACACACAAATGTGCATGGCTGTGTTCCAATGTTACTTTAGTTATATAAACTGAAATTTGAATTTCATATAACAATATATCATGAAACATTTTTAATCAATCTCAACCATTTGAAAACATTAAAAACATTTTTATTTACTCATGGGTTGTACAAAAAAGTACGCAGCAGGCAGATTTGATCCATAGGTCAAAGTTTACCAATACTTATTTAGACTAAAAGCTTCATATTCCTGCCATTTCTATCTTAATTCAAGAAGAAGGAGAAGGAGGAAGAAAACGAAGAGGAAGAAGGGTGAAGAGGGGGAGGGGAGGGGAAAGGGATTTCATGGTTCAACTCACTAAAGTATAAACTCTGCTCCTTATAGTCAAAGTTAGCTAATCTTCTATCTCTAGAATCACACTTGGACTTCGTCATGACTCTAGCTTTGTACTGGGAATATGGAAAAAGAACTCCGGTATTCCCTAAATCTAAGATTAATAACCTCCCAGGACCATTGGTGGTGAGATTACGCACTGACTTGTCCTCCCTACTTTGATAAAAGACACAAAATACGGCAGTGCATGGTTGTAAATTTTCAAATGTCCAGTCTGCTCAATCCTCCTTAAGTCCACAACGCTGGTGTAAGCTTTCGTGCATATACTTTATGTGAGTTGGAAGTCTCACACCTCCATTTTCTCTTCTCTCAAATACACACTCTAAGAAGGGGCCATCTTAAAGAATTTAACTGGAGTTACTACTGCTCAGGGAGGAAAAGTAAGGCTAAGCTACTTGTATGATGTCTTTTGTAGTACTATACTCAGCTGGGAATGGGAGGGACAAATGTCTCAGAATACTAATGGTGCAGTTTATTGTGAAAATAACAGGCCGAAGTAAATAAAATGATTTGAAAACAGTTCTTCATTTCTCTCTCTCACTCACAGAATATATATACACGCGTGTGTGTATACAGATACACACACACACATGTGCATGCATGGATTTTGGATTTGAAATTTGGTTTTCTAATCTGAGTACCCACCTTAAAGAGCATTACTTACTAGATGATCTAGTGTGAAAAAAAAAAAAGCCTTGTTTTTCTCCAGAGAACGTGCTGAACCTGAATTGAAACAATCATATTTACTGTTAATCACCTAACGAGAATCCATCCCAACTTTCTGAACAAAAGAGATTCTCATAAACGTTTGACCAAAGTCAGAGGTGTCATTTAAATTGCTGGGCATAAAATAGATGAAAAAAGTCTACCTACTGAGGAAAGTGGCAAGATTCCCCAAACAAAGGGTAAAAAAATGAAGTAGGAAAATAAAGTATTTTTTCACAGAAATGTGATTCTTAAAAAAAAAAAAAAGAAGTGTGGAGGAAGAAATTTTGTGAGGTTCAAACTGTGAAGGTATAAAAGAGTAATTGCATTAACTGTATTGGAAGGAGTCCAATTTTCATTCCTTCTCATTTTATTACCATCAGGAAATTTGTCCAAATCATGAATGTTGAATATTAACATTTTAAGGTAGCAAAAGCTAGTGATGTGAAGTGGTTAGGGGGGAGGGCAGATTGAGAAACGGGCAGAGATAATAGTGCTATAGGTGTCCCTTTGGACATTATAGGGAATTATCCAGTTCTTTAAGAATGCACATCCTTGCCCTGACCAGTGCGGATCAGTTGGCTGGGCATCGTCCAGCACAGCAAAGTGGAAGATCGCCGGGTTGATTCCTGGTCAGGACACAGGCCTGGCTTGCCCGCTTAGTACCCTGTCGGCCTGTAGGAGAGGCAACGAATTGATGTTTCTCTCTCACAAGGATGTTTCTCTCCCTCTCGTTCTCCCTCCCTTCCCTTCTCTCTAAAAGCAAATAAGTAAAATCTTAAAAAAAAAAACCTGTATCTTTTGATTGCTTATGTTATTTTCCAAACCTCTAGCAGTAAGAAATTGATAACCTATAGGAAGCTAAAGGTAATTCAGATAAATCTTTCTCATAGCAATGTAAATGAAATTGTCCCTTAGAGATATAATCAGTTTAATAATAAACATTACCCTATAACTGTGGTTTTCAAAGTATGATTTGGAGTCCCTTGCAGGCCCCAGAGAACCTTCCCTAAGGCCTAAAAGATCAAAACTATTTTCATAATAATATTAAGATATATCTGCCTGTTTCACTTTCATTCCCTCACAAGTTTACAGTGGAGTTTTCCAGAAGCTACATGACATATGATATCACCACAGATGAATGCAGAAGCAGATATGAGAAGACAGATGTTTTCTATTAAGCCAGACATTAAAGAGATTTGCAAAAATATAAAACAATGATACTCTCCCCACTAAATTTGTGTTTGTTTTGGAGAGCATGGAAAATTTTCACAAGTACAACACTTATAATTTAAAGTACTATCTCTCACCTGAAAATTACATTGCCAGTATATTTTTTCTAGTATTTCAAATTTATACTTAAAGTTTAGTACATTTGTAATTTATTTTGTGACATGGTATAAAGTAGGGATTTTTTTTCCTCTGGTGGTTGGCTTGCTCATTTACTAAATAAACTTTCCTTTCTTAATCATTTTAAATTTCACCATTATCATATGTTAAATTCTTATATATACTCATTTGTTTCTGGATTTCTAGTATATCATATTAACTTCCCTCTATTCTAGTATAAGTTATGAAATTTTTAAACTGTTAAAATTATATATTTTAGTGTATAGTTCAACCAGGGTACCCTCACTATTCCTTTTCACATTTTTTTCCAATATAAAATTGTTCTTAAGGACAGTAAATGTATTCAAAAATAGTGAGTAAGTATATGAATTATATGTGTAAACTGTTAAAAAACATTCATTAGTTGTTTTTTCATTCCACAAAGATGTAATTTTTTTCAGTTTTATTGAGATATAATTGACATAAAACATTGTGCAAGTTTTAGATGTATAACATAATGATTTAATTTATGTATGCTTTATGAAAGAGTTAATGAAATAAGTTTATTTAATATTCATCACCTCACGTAGTTATGCTTTTTTTTCTGTGATGAGAACTCTTAAGATTCACTCTCTTCGAAGCTTCCAAAAATATAATACAGTATTTAACAATCTTTAGACAGAGTTGAAAACCAGTCTATAAAACCCCAAAACCTATGTGAGCAACTGCAATGCCACAAACATTACAAAGTGCTTTACAATGACACGTATGTTAGTTTGGGTTACCTCCTCATTCTTAGACTATGTTTCAACTCATGTTTTAATCTTAGATGAAATACAAAATATCCAAAAAGTATTGTTTCTATTTAAAATGTACCTATATGTATTGTATTTTTTTCCTTTTAAACTCACTAGCCACTTTTTCTCGTGATTATTAGTTTGAAAAGAATAAGAGTTCTAATATATTTTCATTTTTATCAAGGTCACTATCGAGCATGCAGAAATATTCACCATTGGCCAAAAATGTGGTAGCACGATTGTCTTCTGCTTTATTTTTGGGCTGCAAAGTTGCCGTGATTCTGAGGATACTTGCCTTGGATACTTCCTCTCCTCTTCCTTTGTAACAGAGGCGAAGAATGGCGTGACAGGAGGCAATGTCGTAAAAGATGTCATTTCCTACATTTATCTTCTATTTTTTGCATAAAATATGATACATATTAAAAATAATAAACTACTGTGATGGTTAATTTTGTAGGGCAACTTGACTATGGGGAGCCCAGATTAAATGTTATTTCTTGATGTGACTGGGAGGGAGTTTCTGGATGAGATTAACATTTCACTCAGTGGACTTGGTAAAATAAATTGCTTTCCCCATTGTGAACGGGCATTATCTAATCCACTGAGGGTCTGAGTAGATTAAAAGGTGAAGGAAGAAAGAATTCACCTTCTTTTTTTTTTTTCTGCATTATTCATTGAGCCGGGACATCTCATTTCATCCTCTCTTGCCCTCTGACTGGAATTTATACCATTGGTTCCTCTGGGTCTCAGGCCTTTAGACTCATACTGAATTATATCACTGGCTCTCCTGAGTCTTCAGCTTGCAGATCACAGAGCCTCTCAGCCTCCATAATCAGGTGAGCCAATTCCTCACAATAAATCTGTCTATCTATCATCTATTCTCTACCTCCTATTGGCTCTGGTGTTCTGGAGAACCCTAACAACCACCTTTAGTATAAAAAATATTAACAAAAAGAGCAACAGCAACAGCTTTAGCATTTTGGAAGTACATTTGAGTAGGTACTCCATAGTTCCCTGTCACTCTAATTATTCATCCACTTATTTGTATTAAATACTTCCTAAATATCTCATAAGAGGTTTTAATGTGTACGTCTCCTCTTTCTTCAGTTTAATTTATATAATATGAAATTGCATGTATGATGGCTATATAGTTCTTTATATAAATATGTTTCTTTTCGCAGTTCTTCAGGCCTGCATATAAAATGTCTTGGCATAGCTAACTTATTCCACATTTCGCTGCCTTTGAAATTCCGAAAGGGGTTTCCTGTGCTCTGTGGGCCTTTCCCACTTTCTTTCTTCTCTTTTTCTCCTCAGATTGCTATGGGCAGTAATATCAAGTAACTCTGAGGACATCTGATACTTCCAGAGAGAGGATTTTCCTTTTGAAAAAAAAATTTTGGAAACAGGAAATCATTTTTAGTTAACCACATTCAGAGTTCCAAAGCTTTTAGCTTTGGAAAGTTCTATTTTATTGCTTTTTGATGTTAGCATAATGTAGGCTCTTACACTTAGTCTGGATATCTTTTTTGGAATTATTACTTCAGAAGGTAATACATAAAGATGTCCTTCAGAATACCACCTGATGTGCATGTCAACAGTCCCATCTATCTATTATCTACCTATCTACCTACCTACCTACCTACCGTTTTTGTAGATTCACTGCAAGCTTAGAACAGCTGTTAAACCTCTTATCTCTTTGAACCTTTATTTTTCAATATCTATCACCTTAATTGTGAATTCTTTAGGGTTTAGAGGAAGAACTTACTCACATGGGCCAACTTACATAAGCCTGGGTTATATCAGAGTCACTGAATTCACCACTGGAGAATTTCTGAACACCTACTAGTGTTCAGTAAATTATACTGAACTAATTACAAAAGGGAATGCCTAAGCATGGTTCAAAATGTTGCATTTCATAATTTTTTCCCTTAGGGGACTCACCTGGCTGAGAACTGTATTTGCTTTCAATTTTTTCAAGCTCACTCCCTCTTGTTAGGTATGTGTATTGAGAAAAGATTCATCTTTGTAAGGGTTATTTTAATCACATTACAGTGGAATTTATGCCAGGAATAGCTGGTATTCAGGGTGCTATAGCAGGTGTGTGAATGGAGAATGAGATTCCTTTAAAAGAGGTTACCAAACACGAGGAGAGCAAGTGCTGCCAGCTAGACAGACAATCATTGCACTTGGGTGTTGCCAGGTCTTCATCTTAGACCACTGCTTGCCAAAGTCTGAAATTATAGCTTCAGAGTTTCCTTGGAATGTGCTGGAGGCATCTCTTCCAAGTTCAGTGTTTTCAGTAAACCAATTTAACTTGTCTTTATATTTAGCTGCTTCTTTTCACTGAAATATCCAATATATTTGCACCTAAAAAAGTGAGGCTAAGATACTGTGAGTGGCTGGGCCACTAGAACTGTGTTCACAAAACTAATAAAAGAAAACAAAATTGGTTGCTAACACAGACTTAATATAAAACTTCAAGAGACTGTGTCTAATTTCTTATGAGAAAACTGAGGTGGACACCAGCGTCAACCTACATTTGCTGAGATTTCTTTCTATTTCCAGTAATGTGGTGTCTTTATTTAGCCACCAACTGTGGCAAAATTCTATCTTATATTTTAATGTAAATTTTGCAAGTTATATAAAATTGGAATAAAAAAGGAAAAAGAAAGCATCCATAATCTTATATTCCACAGTAATTATATTGTTATATTTGTATTTGTCTGTCAGCAAAATCCATTTTCTGTATATGAGGTCTGTCCAGAAGTTATACGGCCATGTGATATGGAAAATAGAGGCATTTATTGAAGAAGATACAAAATTCAAAAACTGTTGTACATAGGACAAGGATGCCTCAGTCCCTTTCAAAGTAGGCACCTTGGGACCTCCCACAGTTCCAATTACCATTAGCTGCCCTATTGTATTTTCCTGGATCTCATCCATGATCTGAAATTTCGTCCTTTTTAAAGGTGATTTTAGTTCGAGGAAAAACCAGGTTCGGGGCACCAAACCTGGGCTATAAGTTGTCCGAGTCACCTGGGTGATTTGATGTTTCACCAAGAAACTCTGCAAGAGACATGATGCATGAGCTGATGTATTATCATGATGAAGCTGCCAGTCACCAGTTGCCCATAGCTGTGGCCTTCTGAATCACCTGAATAGTTTCCATGGAGAAATGTTCATCTTAACACGAAAGTTGATGCAGATTTGTTGATCTACTTGCTCAGTCATTTTGAATGCAATGGCCACAAGTACACATGCTCACTCAATGGCATCTACTGCCCCCACTGACTAGTACAGTGTAGCTGTCATTGTTCACGCATGTACATTCCAGTCCACTCTCCTTGGCTGACAGTTTACATCAATGTCACACAAACTGTTCCCGTTATATTAACAATGACTGGACTTTCTCTGGGCAGACCTCATATGTGTGCTCTATGCTTTCTTTGCAGTTACTTTTTAAGCTAATATTTATGGAACAAATGTTAGCCATGATCCCCAGATTTTCTCCTTATTACTTTGTTTTGTCTTTATTCAAATCCTATGTATTGGGCATATACTTTACAGACGAGAAAACTGGAGTTCATAGACGTTCAATTAAAAACCCTGTAGCACACAGTTAGTAAAGACAGGATTGAAATTCATGCCCCAGGTCTATCAGATTCCAATGACAAGTTGTTAGCTCCTACTGCATATTGCCAATACTGCAAAGGAGGTCACCACTACAAATACGCTTGAGAGTCTATTATGCGCTAGGGTAACAACCACTTTCTTAAGTGGGGAAAATAAGTTATTACATTCCCTAAAAACCTGTTAATCTATGCATTTATGGTTAAATTTAACAAGACTGCAGATGACTGAGACCTAGGTGTCCTGCTAAAGCAAATGTCACACTTCACACTCAGAAACATTTGGCAAACCTAACTGAGCCACATGTGCTCATTTCTTACATGTGGGGCAGCAAACAGATGTGCAGACACTGTGAAGCACAGAGTTTATGCTGGAGACTGTTTTGTTACACACTTGACACTCCAGCAATCTAGGGAAATATTAAGTCATTGATGTTGCATGCAATACTAAGTCATTGATGTGGTGTACAAGAGAGCAAGAGGTTTTAATAATCCTTTAATCAAATGGACAATTATTAAGAAACAGGATGGATTTTATCAAATGCTTTTCAGCATCTATTGACATGATCATGCGGTTTTTGTCCTTCATTTTATTTATGTGGTGTATTATGTTTATTGATTTGTGAATATTGTACCATCTTTGCATCCCTGGGATAAATACCATTTGATCAGGGTGTATGATTCTTTTAATGTATCGCTGGATCTGGCTAGGGAAAGGGATATAAAGGAAAAAATAAACAAATGGGACCACATCAAATTAAAAAGCTTCTGCATAGCTAAAGAAACCAGGATCAGAATGAAAAGGGAACCTAACATATGAGAGAACATATTTGCCAATGATATATCGGACAAGAGTTTAATCTCCAAAATATATAACGAACTTATTCAACTCAACACTAGGAAGACAAACAATCTGGTTAAAAATGGGCAAAGGACCTGAATAGATACTTCTCCTAAAAGGACATAGAGAAGGCCCATAGACATATGAAAAGATGCTCAACATCACTAGACATTGGAGAGAAGCAAATTAAAACCACAATGAGATATAACCTCACTCCTGTCAGAATGGCCACCATTAATACATCAACAAACAACAAGTGCTGGCAAGGTTGTATAGAAAAGGCAACCCTAGTACACTGTTGGTGGGAATGCAGACTAGTGTAGCCATTTTGGAAAACAGTGTGGAATTTCCCCAAAAATAAAAATGGAAGTGCTTTTTGACCCAGTGATTATACTGCTGGGAAAATACCCTAAGGATCCTGAATCACCGATTCAAAAGTACTTATGCATCTCTCCATTCATAGCAGTGCTATTTATAAGAGCCAAGTGCTGGAAACAGTCTAAGTGTCCAAAAGTAAATGAATAGATAAAAAAAACTGTGGTATATTTACACTGTGGAATACTATGCAGCAGAAAGAAAGAAAGAAGGAACTCCTACTTTTTGTGACAGCATGGATGGAACTAGAGATTATTATGTTAAGTGGAATAAGCCAATGGTCAAAGATATATAGCATATGATCTCACTTACAAGAGGAATCTAATGAAAAAAAAAAGCTAACAAGCAAAATAGAACCAGAGACATGGAAACATGGAACAGAATGACAGTGGCCAGAGGGGAGTGGGGTGGATAATGGTGGGAAGAAAGGGAAGGAACTAGTCAAAGAACATGTATGAATGACCCATGGACATGGACAATGGTGTGGGGATTGACTGTGGGAACAAGGGGCAGGCTGGATGGAAGAGGGCAAAGGGGGGGAAATTGGGACAACTATAATAGAATAACAATAAAAAAAAACATGATGGAGCCCAAACATATTTACTTTAACTTAAAATGGACTGGAATCACTGGATTCAGATTTCCCTGACTACAAGGGTGATTAGACACAGTTTATCTTGTGATCAGGGGTTAGGTGGTATGTGTTGAAAACCTAACCTATATCAAGACCTGTTCTTTGCTTCAGTTTCTCTGATTAGTTGAGGTATAATACCTCTGAGTGCTGTTGTAAGGGGCCATGGATAATCCACACCAAGTACTCACGACTATGCCTGACTCATAGATTGTATTTTAGAAATGTTAGCAATTCAACACTAGGACAGGTTAGTCAACAGAATCCATAACTTGTGAATGCATTCTCTCCTAACTTTTAATGGATTTTGTATAATATTTATTTTCATCTTGAAATACATAATTTAAAATTCCAGAAAAATCTTCAAACATACTTAATTCAAAGCCATCGTTCCTAGACTTTTATCTCATTCTTTATGCTTAACTTGCTTAGTCTTCAGGATTTAATTCAATATTAAGAGCACTCTCACACTCTCTCTCCTGTCTTACCTTAATTGCCATGTTATTTAAATACTAATCACATACCTTTATAATGTTTATTAACTTTGTAACTTTGTAATCTTTTAGTATCAAGTCATTGTTTTCTCTATCATTTTAATGGTTTATCCAAACTTCAAACCACAATGTTTAAAACTGCAAAATGGAAATGATCAGGTAAGGAAGAACTATTAAGACAAATGAGTTTTAGCAAATCCGAACAGATGGCTCTAATCCCCTTGCGGTCCTTTGATGAGTGCACCCTGAGTTTCCTGGTTTGGCTTCCTTGTCTGTAAAACGAAGATGGCAATATCAGTTAGGTCTTCCTACAAGGATATTGTAAAATAGGATATTATGTGTAAAAGCTCCCTCCCTCTAAGCTCTTGTTATTAGAGCTCACCTAGTTTAGATAAAGCAAGTGAATATGTCCTATAAACTGCATAGTGCAAATGTTGTACATGACACTGCATGAGAACTTACTTATTTAATCCTCATTAAATCAGGAGGCACTGTGGTATGATCTGAGGTTTTGCAGCATTGCAGAAGCTTCCTGGAAAAGAGAACACACAACACTAAGGAGAATCTGACGAAAGGCAAATAAGTGGTTTTGGGAGTGTGTGTTTGTAGGTGTCCAGACAAGGCATGAGAAGTGGGAGCTGGCTGAGCTCTTCACGGAACAAGTACAAAGAAGTGGGTTTTTGACCCCAGCTTTGGATTTTGGGCAGGATTGAAATAAACAAAGGACACAAGAGAGGGAATTGTTCTGTTGGAAGGACAGCCTGAGCGAACATGTTCATAGGTGGAAGAGCACAAAGACTGAGCAAAGACTGGTTTGGATGCCGCAGAGCCTTCCTGTAGGGGAGCAGTGGGAGGTGAAACTGGCATAATTGAGTGAGTCTAAAAGGAATGCCAAGAGAATGATGTGCTTTGTTAACACAGCGCATTTACAAGGAAGACCACTGAAGGATTTTTGAGCATGAAAATGATGTGGTAAAAACTGTGAACTCAAGCTTTAGACACACCAATTTCTAATCCAAATTGGCCTTTTAGCCAATGTTTTCTTAGGCAACACTTACTGGAAATGCACTGTGCAGTGGAAAAAGTGTGAGTTTGGGAGTCAAGGGAGGACCTTCGGAATGTGAGGCCTCTTTTCTGGACCTACCTTTGGACCAGCGTGTCAGGAAAAGCCATTGTCTTACATCCTGGATCTTTCTCATCATTCCTGAAACAACTTCTCTCACATTTTTATTTCATTGAATTTCTATCAGTGTCCCTTCAGGTTAAAAGTACAAAAACAGGTTACAAGATGTTTTCTCCTAAAAATCTTCAAAATGTTCCAAACTGTCCTGCCTGTCTGCTTTTAATTCTTTTTCCATTCCTTTATTGCTCAATCTCAATTAGTTGGTCACATTGTCTTTCAACATAGAGTGTGTTACTACATCACAATTAGAAGCATATGATTACATTTTAAGTGACCATTTCCTGTTCAGATCCATCATTAAACATCTTCTGTCACCAACAAATTCTAACTTATATTTAATGCTATTTTAACATCAGATAAGTTTACACTGTTTAAAAGCATCTTAAGCCAAGTTTTATGTAGAGAGTTTGAAAATCATCTTTGAGTCTACTGAGGCATTGTCAATCACACTTTGGGTTAGAAAAACACTATTTGGTTCTAAAGCAATTAGTGGGTCCCATATCGACTATTTAGGCAGTGAAATATTAGCAGTAAGATTTTTTCCTTTTCTTTTATTCTTAGAGAACATAAAAGCAATCTATCCATTTGCTCTCAGTCTCTCAAAACTGAAGAGTGGAGTGAACTTAAGTTTTTACATATTCCTTGATTTGTATCCTGGTTGCAGAGAGTGACAGAAACCTGGAATCTCGCATGCGTATGTAGATAGGGAACCAGTATATTTACACCATGCTTTACTAAACCTAACCCGTACACAAAGGGCAAGTCTGTTACAACTGCTGAGCCAATAAAGAGGACTGAGTACAATCAGTAAAGTTAACCCCCCTGAAGTATGAGATAGAAATATGGGAACCTAAATGGCCACAGTAGAGTATCAAGAATCACAATTTCTAAGTTTCTATTACTATTTTTTAGAGACATGAGATGTGGCTTAAGGTAAATTGGCTCAATTCAAAAATATGTTTTTATTTTGCTTTTCCCATTGTAAAGTGATTTAGATATTCTATATCCTAAATAATAATAGTTCATCTATGGGTCAGTTTGACATCCTTGGAAAACAAGCAGTAAGCGATGTTGGAAAGGCCTTATGGTAATTTATGAACCTGGAAACCATGGTAATATCATTGCCATCTGAGTTTTAAGTTGTTATAAATGAGAATGGACTTGGAACGCCAATACTATGAATTTATTCCCTATGCTTGTAGATCAGTAACATTTCATAAAAATAAAATGATCTTCATAAAATGATTTTTTCAGGCTGTTTAGCCTCTAGTTTTTTATTGTTACACTTTAAATGTTCAGAGGTGAAATTATCTAGAACTAGACACAGAGATGGTCAATATACATTGCTAGGTTTTCAACTAAAGTGGTTGTGGTCTGTTATGATCTCTCTTAGGAGAATTATTTAGGTAAGCCCACTCTTTTTAAAAGAAAAATTGAGTTAATAAAAGGTAATTTTTATTTGTTAAACAACTCTAAGTTTTATTAAGAAAATTAGATCTCATTACTAAAACAAAGTTTAATAAAAACTCATGAAATCCCCGTAAGACTAAAAATATCTTTGCCACTTCTTGAAAGCTATGCTTTCATAAATTGCATTTTCCAAGCCAGCACTTTTTTCAGATGATGAAATAAATTGAAAATTGAGTGTCTTAAATCAAAGAAAGGATGGCTGTGCTGGGTGGGGGGGAGGGAAGGAAAAAAATAATCCTTAGAACCATACTTAATTCCATGTAGTTATTAATTCTCACCTTTAAACTGAAGAAGCAATTAATATTTGTACAATGTCAATTGTGCATAGACTGTGACACAATCCCAATGACACCTGACATGGTCACTGGCTATATCCAAATGAGAGAAATAAGTGAGTGTTCATCTGTGTGCACATGTGTATGGATATATATATATGGATCTTTGTATGTCTATATCAGAGCACATTTTAGAAAACACAAGAATGAGGGTACATTTTAAAATACTGTCACAAAAATGTACACATAAATGGGAAGCCAAAGGCCATAAATTGGTTAATCCAGGCAATTCAAGGAAAAGCTGAGGCTGCATAGTTTAGAAAGAGGATAAGAACATGATTGAGTGGAGAGGGAGGAAGCAAAGGAATACCATGTGCCACGTACCTTAGCATATCCCTCTCCCTCCTTTTTTATCTACCCTCTACTTCAAAAATGGGCTTGCACTGCCTGCATCAACAGGGCCCTGATGACCTCTGACATCTGGATGAGTCTGGGACCTTGTTTCTTCTAGGTTCAGCTTATTCCTTCCTTTCCTCAGCCCTTTGCCATTAAAAGTGGTCACACCTCACTGCTGCTGGGCCCCATTCTTGTCCTGTCAGCAGTGATTCACTTCCATTCCACTCCAACTTTTATAATATGTCACTCGGTTAATAAATACTTATCTAAGGGTTTCTTTTCTGCAGGAAGCTTGACTAATACATTAGGTGGTATTAGATGGTCCCAGGAAGCAAACTCCTTGAAGTGAGCCTTTGGGATTGGTACCCCATACAGTATGTGAAAAGGACAGGGATCATTTCTTTGCTGGGGGTGTGGAGAATCTAATAGAGGTAGTCTTCGGAACATGCATATGGTAGCATGATAAATATTCAGGTTATCACTGCAGTTGCACGGGTGATGAGCTGGTAAAGATCAAGTGGCTGTGGCACATAGCTACTCTGTCAATTACAAGGATTGTTTACAATCCTTGAAAATACAGGTAGGGAAAAAGAATTAAAACTATGAACATGTAATTAAAAATGTGTACAGAGTCACATGTTTTACTGAGTAACTTTGAAGGAGCACCTTTCTCCTATAGTCACCTGAAAGATAGCTGACAACCGAGTTCAGAGTATGATTATAAAGGTTGCAGAGTCGTAGCACTAATTATAAACTAGATGTGTCAAATCCCTTATGCTATGGGAAAGGCAATTATGAAGAAACAATGAAACCCTGCCATACTGGATAGTATATTGGTGTATCAATGTTTACCATGACATACCATAGATGAAATTAAGAACTGTGAGTCCACAAATTCTTGAACTTCCCTTGACTCACAAGCAAATACTGACTCTCTTTAGACTCTCACCCACCAGTGGTCCCATAGTGAGAGTTAAAATCCACCATAGCCTGGGCTAGGGGTACAAGGCCTATTCACAAAGAAAGGAATAAATTTTCAAGTCAGTCCGCCAGTTAAAAAATCTTATCCAGCAGATGTGCTTGCAGAGGCTAAGAGAACCTAGAATTGAGTGGTGGAAGTAGGCAGTTATGATAGTCAATTTATGCGAGGGGATGGCTAGAGAGGGAGAATTTAGAAACTGCGTTTTATGGTACTCCATTATTTTTGGCTTCCCTTTTCCCTTTTTCCCGTTACATCCTTCTATGAAGACAGCATCAGTAGCTCACATTTTCAACTTTGGAAAGGAATATGACTGAATTATTATCTCATGATGATATTATGGCTGATGAGACTCTTCCCTATGGTGGCAGACACAAGCTTTCCAATCAGAAGAAGACAATATTGGGTGCTGAGGAGCAAAAAGGGAAGACACTTCTTGTTCTACAACTACACCTCTGCCCTCCCCGCCCACCAAAAAACAAAGCCAACATACAAAAAAGGCAGAAGACAGAACTAAGGGAAAAAAAAAACAAAAACCTTCCCATACCCTCTGACTTTAGGTCAAGGTGGAGCCTCGTAGAAGGTAGGAAGTAGGGATGGGAGTGATGTCAGGGAACTCATCCCCTTGGGTCCCTCCTGGTGAAATTACCTAGGGCTGGCTCTGCCCTCAATGGGAAATCTCTGCCTCTCCCCTGGTGACCTTATGTTCTCACATCTTTCCTGGTGAGTTCTCCTCTCACCCCTCTGAACATGGGGTGAAGAGGGGAGTAGAAACTCTGTTGCAGGTGGTCCTGGGTCCCTGGGTGATTTGGTTATTTCCTAAAGTCCATTCACACCTTGGCCATTAGTCCCTTTATAAACAGGCTTTCCTTGTGTTACTCTGATGTGAGTGGCCATCTGTTTCCTGTGAGGTAGGACTCTGACTGACATTTAGATGACTGATAACAAATATGCCAAAACCAACGTTAGAATATGCAGAGGCAAATTTGGCCAGCTTCACTGTGAAATTAAAAAAAAAAAAAACTTCACTAAGAATTTTTCTCCATTGTGAATTTTTTTCCCTGAAAAAGACAACATTGAGTCATCTAACAGAACACAGGTTTTCTTTCAGATGCAACTATTTCTGAAATGATACTGATATTCTCCTTGAGGGTCACTAAATATTCAAGTCATGGAATGACAGAGCCAGAGTAACACTTTGGAAATGTTTAGTGAGGGTGATCTCTTCTAGAAACCTTAAAAGTGCTATTAATACAAAACCATTTATCATACCAACTGATACAAAACTATTTACCGTAATTATTCTCCACATTCCTCCTCTTCTCATATTACATCTGTATACTCAGTCTAAATAAGCATGATATCATCATATAAGTCATGTGCTTTGAGAATTTTCAAGTAGTGATGGTGGATTTTCACTGATCCATTTGTTTATCTTGCCTATTTCTCTCCAGTGACTAATGGCAAGTAATGAGAGAAGGTATTTCCTTAGCAATTAGGTTTTCTATCTAGTTACCTATCTACTAATGGGTTAATATGTTGTACCGAGGAGTAGAAACACATTCCAAGTAATTAAAATCCATTAGATTTGCTGGCTCTTACCCCAAAACCAAAACTAAATCAAACCAAAACAAACCAAAGAAAAATGAAGAAAAACATTGTCCTAAACTGAGATGAGGTTTGTTATTTTCTTTTGTTATCTGACACATTCATTAATTCAGCAAACATTTCAATGTCAACAAGTGTTACTTTAGGTATGGTTGATAAAAAAAAACATATTAATCCTCCTTTTGAGCAGTTTCTAGTCCAACTGGGAAGAAATAATTATAACACAAGTACCATGGTGAAGGTAAGCCAGAAACACACATGGGAGGGGGTGTTTAAGTCAGGTGGGAGATGGACCTGGAAATCTTAGGGACTTCACATAGGAGCAAAGCTTTGGAGAAGAAGTGAAATTAGATAGTCTTAAAAATTTAGGTGACAAAGGACATTCCTAACAAAGGGACAAATACATACTAAGATGCAAAATCCAAAATAGCATGTGTTCAAGCAATTGCTATTGATACTTGACAGCTGGAGTAAAGGGTCAGAATGGGAAAATGACAAGTCACAAAACAAGAGAAGTTGTCAGGAACCAAATCACAAAGCCTGGAATAAGGCTACAATGTTTATGCTTCCGAAAGGAATAGGGCTGTATAGCATTTAGAATGCTATTCAATACGAGTTCAGAACATCTTATGGCAAATGACTTAAAAATAAGGAAATCCACTGCCTTGCATAACTGTAGATCCATAGTAGGTTTTGTTCCTATGTTCACTTTCCTCTGTGCATTGGGTCCAATGTCAGGCTGTGAAAATGCCTCATAAGAGCAAAACATGTCACTGTCTTGGACTCCCACGAATATACCACAAGGTCCAGAGGGAAAGAAGAGGCTTCTATCCTCGCATTTGAAGCCAGAGTCCTGAGATTCGCCCAGATTGAGACTTTTTAAGTCACATACCCACTCTTAAATCAAGCAACTTCTGGAAGTGGAAAATATTCCCATGAGGCACTTGTGTCAAATTCTCAAAACTTAAACATTTCACAATTAATGGAAGTACCCTCTTTTTTAACACTGCATTTTCCTAAAAAAGCTTCACTAATGCTATCTTAAAGGGAGTAAATCATCATGGTCAAATAAGAGTACTGGGAAAGTATTGGGGACAAGGGTCACACGTTACCAAACAACTTAAATTTCCTTGTGTTAGTTAATTATGTATGACGGACACCAGAATTTCAATGTCTGCTCTCCTTTTCTAAGGAATTGGTGAGAACTTTTTGTAGTAGCATGGCCAAAAAGATGGCCACAGAGTCTGTCTAGTACAGATCGAATCAAATTGGGTTGTGCATTGTTCTTTGTTGACCAGTCCATGCTGAGATGTTCCGATTTTGCTTCTGGTCTTTATTACTGAATTCTTACTTCTTTCCTAGGGAATTTTTTTAAACATATAGTCTTTTGAGAATAACATCTTTGTCATTTGATTTCTTGAAAGTTTGCTTCCTTTAATGTACTTTGCACATGCCTGCCTACTTTCATTCCATACATTCCCTTTGCTGGCTGCATTCAATATGGGATGATCGTCTTCTCACCTCAGTAGTGACATATGCATTTAAAGCCCCTTTTGTGAGAAGTCACTTTGTGTTAGGAGTTTCAGTTGTTCACAGTGCCTTGATACTTCAAGGAAAAAATATTAAACACAAAAGAATGAAGCCAATTGTTAAGCGTTATTTAATGTATACTATTATTTAGGGTATACCTCTACTAACTAATTATATTATGAATGTCTATATTGATGTTTATTAAAGTTCATTTCACATTTGTGAAATAAGAGTAGATTTGTTTCCTTCCTTTCAAACTGGTTTCCTTGGGCTTTCATTGCTCCTTAATGTTGATCTGTATCTAGATGGAATTTATTGACATCTTTCCACATATTGTCTAATTTCTAATGGTGTTTGGGTCAACTCTTGCATGTGACTCATATTGATTATACATTAGTTATCTTATTTTATCAATTAGATGATAAATTTCTTAAGGGCACATTATTGTTTGCCTTCTCAAATATTCTATATAGCTTCTAGTGTTTGTAAGGCTAGATCTTCAATGAGTATTCAATATATAATTGATAAATAAGCACAAAATGCTTTTAAAACAAAGATGTACTCTTAACTATAGTCCTTTTATTTATACAAATAAAAAATCAAGTGTCCTATCTAAAGATGGACTATCTAGTATTAAATTATGTGGGATCCACTAATGATGTTCTTCTTTGTCTTTTTTATAAGGATGATTTCCATTCACCATCCCTATTGATGGCTTCAGTTATAGAGTTTGAAATTTGCTTATGAAATTTGTAGAGAATTCTAAGTTTACAGGGATACCAATAACAGGTGGATATAAACTGCTCTTAATATTTTGCAAAAGTGACCCTATAAAAATATAATAGAATTTATTATGTTTGAGTATATAAGAAATTTTTAGGAGTATAAGTCTTAAGATTCCTTTTTAATTTAATCCATATTGTATTTTTTTCTATTATAATTTAGTCCCTTTATACCCCTCTCCTTATCAAATACAATAAATAATAGAGTACAGAATTAACAAAAAGCTATATCACACAATACTTTTATTGCTAAAAAAAATCATTGGTTGTTTTGAAAGTAGTGATTTTCTTTACATTGTTCTCATTTGGGATTTTTAAGAAAGTACATATTACTTTAAACTGAAGCACTATTTCACTGTAATATCTTTCTATCCCTCTTGCTTTAAGGCATATACCCCACACCCAGAAAAGTTGTACATCCTAAGGCTTAAGTTGGTTAGCCTGAATTTGGATAGTCACCTAAAGAATTTAGTGGATTTTCTGAGGTTCTTTTCAGGTCACTCTTCTCTTATAGCTGTGAAAAAGAAATCATTACTCTGTAGAATAGCAAGAAATTGTGAAACATTTCTCCTTGCCATCCTTTACAGCCTATAGAAGTTTATATCCTCATTTGATATGCATTACAGTTCGCTTTCTACTTGGCTTATTCTTTCATTAGTCTGTCTTTAAGATAGGGACTATGACTTTTGTATTTCCTCATCTCTTCAATCAGTAAAAAAGTTCTTTTTACATCAAAAATGGACTCCAAAGTTTGGTGATTTGAACTGATTTCAGGAGAACCACATTATCACCCATTCTTGCTGTTAACTCACCATGCCATATTTGGTGAATCACTAATCTTTCTAGACCTCAGTTACCTCATCTGTAAAATGGAGTTAAACCAGCTGATCTCGAAGAACTACTCCAGTTCTAAAATGCTACAGAGTGTATATTTGTCCCCATTAACATAACACCACTAGAAATCTCTAAAATATATTTATATCCCAATATATTTGGATTTCATCTGCTACTAATCATCTACAACCTACAAGAAAGTTTGGATTCCACAATTTTATTTAGATTCTTTTCATTAGCAAGTGCACTAAATTGTGTTTGTTTGATACATATGGATAACTGCTTGTACTCCATGCCAAGTCTGAGTAAAGGGATCCTTCCCTGGGAGTCACTATAGAGAGATGTTGTACCTCCTGTAAGAATTTTTGGATTGCAGTAGTATTTGCATCATTTTGCCATGTCTCATCAGGCAGAGACATGTCTGGTGATGCAGGCAAAAGAATTCAAAATGACAGTTTTTATTTTTTGTATTCCTGTTTTTTTAACCTGTGCTGAAGCAAGTGATTGAACAATTTCCCCTCTCCAGTTCACCTAATTAGGAAAAAATAAGTACATACAAAACCTACTGACCCTCAGATATATATATATATGAAGATCAAATGTTAATAAAGACTCATTGTAAATTAAATGTTTTTTGAAATAATGTTTCCTCAGTCTCTGAGACTACATATTTTCTTTAGCTTTACATTCTGTAATGAAGCACATACATACCTCCACCCCCACACACTTTGCTGAGCTGCACTTTGGCACAGAGGGTGTGACTATAAAGTCATAATAAACAGAGTGGCCAACAAAAACCACTTAACTAGGCCCACCTATATGGTATGACCTAGTTGAGGATAAGCCTCACTAAAATATTTCACCTGGCATGGATTCAAGTTTTGAAGTTGAATGAGTCTGCTTTTGTTTCTCACTAAGCCCAGAAGAAAGGGGACTTGTCAAGGAGGAGGAGGGAAAAAAGGAAGGAATGAGTTAAGTTCTGAGCATAGTTGGTTCTTTTTCTTTGCTTCTTTTCAAATAAGCACACTACATTGAATAGCATGTGGAAAATTGGCATTTCCAGTGAATAAAAATTAACTGGCAAACAACAAAAGGAAAAATGAAGGAATGCTGTTGGATGCCTTTTGGCTTGTCTTGTCTTGTCAGAGAAAGAACATGTGTGAATTGAATGGTTTAAGATGAATTTTACCTACATGTCTGGCTCCTGTTCAGATGTTTTAGATTTCTTAGTCAGTCCTGTTTACTTGGTAGGGTTTTCTCCTTCTTTTCTTTTCTTTTCTTTTCTTTCTTTCTTTCTTTCTTTCTTTCTTTCTTTCTTTCTTTCTTTCTTTCTTTCTTTCTTTCTTCTTTCTTTTTCTATTTTTTCTTTTTAAAAGTATGATTCTTCCATCAGTTAAGGATAAAAAAAGAGAAGATTGTAAGTAGTATGGGTGAAAAACTATTCAGATATTCCACTTCAGAAAACTTGCTCTCTTTTGCTTTCTTTTGTGGAAACATATAAAAATTATTTAAAAAGCCATAAAATCAACAAACGCACCTATAGAGTTCTGGCCTTTGAATAAGATTGTTAGTCTGATATTTTTTAAAAAGTGTATCTATTTAAGAAAACACATATAAAACTTTTTTCAACATCAAAATATTTTTCTTAAGTCACAATAGCTCTCTCCCTTCCACAATATGCTGCATGCACTTAAATTGTTTGAAATTAAAACCTCACTTTATTATAAGGAACTTAGGAGTCTTTATTTGCCTCCCTATGCTGCAAAATTGTCCACTGACTGAACATGTTTGGTCTTAGGAAAAAGCCAGAAACCAGCCACATACATGGCTGTCTTTTTCCATGCTATCTGCCTCTGGAGCTCAACAACATCAAACACAAAATAAAATTTATATTTTTATCCAGAGTAATGATCCTCTAGGTACAGCACAGATCCCCTTTATAATGCCAACCATATCACGACTTGTGACTGAAGCAATTCGTCAAAGCCAGATATCCGATGAAAGAACATATGTCCAGCAACAGAGATCAACTTTTGTGGAGAATATCTTCATGAAAAGTTGTACATGCTTATATTTTAGTGACAAGGATGTCAAACAACTCATCACACATGTAAAACAACTCACAACGAAGACCTTTCCAGCTACAGCAAGGTCATGGGGTTTTCACTACTGTCAGAAAAATGTCTTTATATTATAGTGATTGATGCTGCATTTTAAAGTGTTTAACTTTCAAAATAATTGGACATTGGCTTCATGAGAAATTATATCATGAGGAAAAAAATCACTTACAAATGATACCGCTTGATAAAGCCAGAGTTCATAATTTGATATCAGAAAAGTAGGGACCTTTAGAATCATAGACAACTAATTCATTTGGAAGGGAACTTAGATTACTCAATATAACTATGTTACTTTATGAATGAGGAAGCTTAGGTTAATGATATCAAGTAACTATCAAGTTATGAGCAAAGTTTGGTTAAGACGATGTTTCCCAGACCTCCAGCTCTACTCACATCACACCACAGCACATTTCATGTCGTTTCTGGGTGATACACTTGTCTTACTTCATATCAGTGTCTCTGGCATCTAGAGTTCAAAAGAGAATAAGGTATCTAGATTGGAGTTGTGGAGACTAGAATGGATGTCAAAAGATGGGGGCTAGGTGGAGGTGGGCACAGCAGAGGAAATGGGGATGCTAAGAGACTTCGCTTGGGGTGATGGACACATGATGCAGTGTGCAGATGATGTTTTCTTGAGGTGTACGCTTGAAACCTATATGGTTTTGTCAACCAATGTCACCCCAATAAATTCAATTTAAAAGTTTCCTTAGGAAACAGTGGTAGCATTTCTCCTGAGCCCAGAAACATGTGACAGCTCATTTTAAATAAGTATGGAATGAAAGGAATACTCTACTCTTGAAAAGAACCAGAAGCTCAATGACTAAGGAAAAAAAATGTGTCATTTTGATGAGTTTTTGCTAGAAGTTGACAATATCTTTCTGAAGACAAATATTTCTATAAAACCAAAATAAGAAAGACAACTGCTGTTATATTTTTTAGTGACTTTTTTCAATTTCATTTCCCTGTGTGTGTGCATATAAACTGTATTAATGTGTTTTTAAGAATGTGGACCATGAATAAAGGGTAAAAAATTTAGAAGTGTTTATTAAATCAAATATTCCAAATGTAAATTCCATGTTCAAAATTGGATTTACTCTATGATCATTTTGTTAAAAATAAGATTACTAGATTTAAAGCAGAGAATGTTCAGCAGACTTTGAAAGGTTTGTAATTGCTGACTGTAGCAGCAGGTGATTAAGAAAGTGTTCAGAAACTACTTTGCATGGGCCTCCAAATTATTCATCATTTGAATCGGTCCAGTGTGTTCAGCTTTCACAGACCAACTTAGTATCACTGCCAAATTAAAGCTGGCATCTTGAGAGCTTATTGAATCATACTGTGTTGCTGTTTAGAATTTTGCAAAGTAAGAAAGAATAATTATTGAACATGGGAAAGTACTTGCCCATGAAAATAAGTTTTTAACTCTGTTCCTCTAAGAATAGTGTTCTATTTTTGATACCTCATATTTCTCTTGTATGCTGGCAGATACGCAGCTAAGCCTCAACACTCATCTTCTTGCAAACTTCCCCCATCTTCCTTTGGCTCATAGTAGCTGAATTCCACTACTATGTGATAGGCTAATTTAACCCTCCAGGAAACTAATACTGAAAGTATTTCTAATCACATTTTTCTTTTGAGCTCATCTTTAAAGGCACTTAATAAAAGTCAACTAAAACAAAAGTTCTTATACTCTTTTTCTCTCTAACTCGTTGAATTTTTCATAGATGCTATTTGGCTATAATATTGAAATAAGGAACTATGCTTTACATTAAAAACAATTATTTGCTTTCTGAAAGTGCAATATGCGCAAATGGTGAATTATTTATAAAATTTATGTTGCCTATAACATCACACATTATATATCCTTCAAGGATCAGCAAAATGACTATCTATCCCATCTTACTCTAAGCAGTAAGAAGAAGCCAGATGGGACCTTCAACACTGCATGGAAATGTCCTTAGCCAGAGCACACTGTTACTTAGGTACATTTTCTACTTTGTGTGTTACTACAAGCAGCAGTGTTATTAACTTTCTGTTACTGCACAACAAAGATCCCTTTTCTCCAGTATCCAACAACATTCCCTCACTTTCCTTTGAGTTCTTCCAGCAGCCTCGTCAAAGACGGTCAGGCTTTGCCTAAAGTCTCTTCAAGGCCTCTTACATTTCCCCTACCCCTCTCCTTAGATGCCTCCAGATTCTTCCTACTACCTCCTCCCAAAGCCACTGTTATACTTTAAAGCATTTGTCGTGGTAGCACGCCACTTCCAAGCATGGAAATTTGTATCGGTTATTCATTACTAGGCAACAAATCACCTCAAAACCAAGAGGCTTAAAACAACCTTATTATTATCCTTTATAATTTCTGTGGATCAAAAATTTGGGGGCACTTTCCTGGATGGCTCTGGTTTGAGGTCCTTTATAAAAATGTATGTCCTATATTTCAGCTAGTAAAGCAGTTATTTGAAAGTGTCACTGGGGCTGGTAGATCTTCTTTCAGGATGGTTTGATCATTGGGCAGGCAGGATGGGGTTGGTTGCTTGGAGAGGCCTCAGTTTATCACCACATGGCCCTCTTGACAGGGCCTCGTGAGTGTCTTGTGGCTTCACAACACTGAGAGACAACTCTTCATGGGTGTCTCACATCCACTGAGCAGAGAAACTGAAAACTCCCCTGGTTATCAATTAGCTTTTCAAATATGTTTGTGTAGCAAACAACCTTGGTACCTTAGTAGATAGAGACAGTCTCCCTTCAGAACAGAGGAAAGTTTACTTTTCTTCCCCCACAAAATAAAGATAAAGTCTCCTTAATGGGAAGATCTGGCAGGTTTATTGCCCATTGTAAAAAACTGGGTTTCCTAAACTTCCGGTTCATCTCCTTTAATGCAACCCACTGTAAGAATTGGCATCATCCAGTTCACTTTGCATTGGTCTGTGGGAATTGGGGCTCAAGGATTGATCCACTGCTGTTACTTTAGGCACTTCCATTGTTTGGACTAATAAATTGTCCCTTGAGTGTGACCCTGGAGTCTCATCTTCTACTAGCACTACCCATGAAACTGACAGGATGACTTGTTAGCTTCCAGGTAGGGTCAGATCTCAGATCTCATACAGTTCTTGACAGGCTGCGGGCTTCCCACGAAGTGAATGATCCAACAGGTCAAGACAGAAACTCAAATGACTCCTTTACCTAGCTGAGAAAGCTACACACCGTCATTCCCACAAAATTCTATTGGCCAGCCGTGATTTAATGTGAGAAGGGTCTAAATAAACCTGGAAATACCAGAAGGTGAGGATCATTGAGTGCTATCTTGATACCTGGCCATCTCAGGACTCCTAAAAATCATAAAAACTTGATCTCTGGAATAACATATTATCCTTGTGTTTCTTGCAGAACTTTTAACTAGTTTTTTTCATATACTATCTACTCAAAATATTTTTTTTAACTGAATTGCAATTGTTTGAAAAATATTCCAGATGGTGTAGGGACCAGTATTTCCATATGAAATGTGATGAGTAGACCTATAAAAATAGAAAATATTTCTTAGTCTAATTTGTTGTCTAATAAACAGAAGAAATTTAAGTATTTAATCAAAAGTGGCACACTAGCCTTATAAAGACCCACAATAACAGATATGACTGGCTGATTTTGATTGGTTATTATTTTTCTGCTTTATCAAAATTCTCTGAACAGTATAAAATTGAGAGAATAAGATTTGTGATCATATTTCAAAACTTGACCCATATGAATTCTTAAGAGTGAAGTAAGAAGAAAGGAAAAAAGGATAAAAACAGTGTAACTCATTCAAATAACTTAATTGGAAAATAACCAGTAAAATTAAATATTTTATTTTAAATTAATTTTTTTTAATTTCAAATCATTTTTTAAAAATATAGAATTAATAATTTAGGTAGGAAAATGATTAGTATTAGTCCCTTGTTTGTTACAATTATAATTATGGAGTTCAACTGAATTTTTGTGTAAGTGTACTAAAATTTCTAAGAGCAAGTGAGATTAAGTTGGAGACAATAGTGATATTCCATTTTATGTACACTTAAATTTGTAAATTCAACTTTGTAAATTAAGAGAAAGAAAAAAAGTGGTTTTTCACAAGACAAAGCCCTTAGCTACAAGCCAATTACTTCTTCTGATGCTGAAAGAAACAATGACCTATCTCTACTCTAGGGAAAAATTGTTTAATGAAGTGAACTTCTTGAGATGTAAAATGATACCCAAACAATGTCGCTCTACTTTGTGTACAATTTAAAGAACTATCAAAGTTAATTTTGACATTTGCAATCCCAATAAAAGTCTTTAGAATCTAATCACTGACTATATTGCAACCACACGATAAATATCTTTATGAAATTTTAAGATGGAGGCAAAAAATAGAGATTAGAGTGAGTTGATGTTTTTCTTTTAAATGTATGTAAATCAAACCACCATCTCCAAGTGCTGCCACATTTTGGTTCATGGTCTCATCTCAGCTACAGCACAGGCCAGCACAGGCTTCTCTGAGGAGCTGTGGCTGAGATGTATCCAAAAGCCTGCCACAATCTCTACGGAAATAATTTCCAAATTCTTATGCAGTTATTATATTTCCTGGCCTGGGAGCATAATGAGTTTAAAGCATTAATTAGAAACACATTCCATCTTTTGCCTCCCGTGGTTAAATTGTTTAATTAAAGACCTTGAAGCCTTCTGGGCAAAACAATCAGCACATGGTGCGATCATCTCCCTCTTGTTCTCTTTGCTTTGAGCTTCTTCATCTTTTGGAACTTAATTCGTTTATTCTAAGACTGTTTGGCACTCTCCACTTAGGCAGCAGTAGACAAAAGAAGTCAATAGTAGTTTGGTTTTGTAGATTCTCAGAGAGATTGATTTCTGATGTTTGAAGATAGTCATGCATTGCACAAATAGTTATTGAGTGAATGCCAACTACAGTTCCTGACACTGCTGGATGTTTTGAAACAACTGATGAATCAGATGTAGCTCTTTGTTTAGGTGGGAAGCTGTGTTCAAGCAGGAAGAGGAACGACACAAGGACAGAGCTATCTACAAGGCAAAGAAGCAAGGGGTAAAGGGCCATGTTAAAATGTTAGAACAATGAAGTCAAGAAATTATTTCTTGGTAGGAAGAATTAAGAAAAGACATATGGGTGAAGTGGGATTTAAGGTCTACTAGAAAGGATTCAGATGTGTAGAGGATGAGGAATGGCAGACCATTTAAAAATTAACAGAGAGAACAAGGAGGCAAGGGAAATGTGATTTACCAAATCAAAGGATGTAAAAGAAAATAATGGGAAATAAATTTGAGTGAAGATAAAGCAGGGAAGCTGAACTTCAAATCTACAGGTAACAGGGAATCACTGAAGTTTCCTTTTTTTCCCCCTTTTTAAAAAGGAATGTGACATAATCTAAATTTGCTTGAGTACGAAAGAGTGAAGCTAGTGAGACCATTTAGGAGGTCAAATCATGCAGGGTCAAGTTAGGTCTTTTTAACGAAGTGGTCTCCATTCCAAGACCAGGAAAAAGGCATTATTAAAGGGTTATTAATTGAGAAACTAGTTATTTAGATCTGTATTTTAAATAGCTAACTCAGCCTATAGGGCAGAAATTGGATGGGAAGGAGTAAGAATAGAAACAGGGACAAAAGAAGCTAGTCTGTCTCTTGTAGTTCTTAGTGTTTGCTCTTTAGCTTTTTGTTTGATCATCCATTTTAGACAATGACAACCCTTCTGCTTTAATTTGGTATCGTCTTCCAGTCATCTGTTTGATATCTACTTCCTGGTCTTTCAACTTATGACTATAGTAAGAAACGTTCTTGTCTTCAGTAGAATCAATAGACTGGACCACTCAGTATATGGATTTCCCAGTAGGAGGATGAGAAGGTAGTTACAGAGAAATTCTGCTATTTGTCATGTGTATTGTGGCTGTAGGTTTTTCTATGTGTGGCTGTGTGTGTGTGTGTGTACATGAATGATGCCCATCTCAATGTTAGTGTCACAGGGTTGAAGCCAGGTGTAGGAGAGTATGAGGTGGGCCAGTGAACATAGGTGTGGGACAAAGGGAATCGGAATTCATGTCTTAGGCTCAATAGTCTCAGGGAGCAAAAACTCTGAAACATTTCTCTGTGGGAATAAGTGGAGGGCAGATACTGTATCCAAAATAAAAGAGCTATTTAATGTCCTGCCAAATGGAGCACCCTGAACAATGGCAGACTGGAGAAGGAAACCTTTTTACAAAGAACCTTTAACAAAGCCTGTGGGAAGAAAGAGGATTGGTAATGATGAGGCAAGTCAGAACATATATAGCCACTTCCTCATTTATTTTCTTAACACCAGAGAACAGGGTGGTTGGTCAAAATTCTGTCACCTCAAGTGCCCCATGGGTAACCAGTTTTTATTCCTTTGGAATGGTGGTAAGGATAGTTGAACCAATTATAAATATTTCTTTTTGGTGAGTAGAAAGAAATCCTCTGGGGGACAAAAGGCTATAATTTACAGTATTCTTTGCTGGTCTATTTTAGTATGGTTGTATGAATTTTAAGACTCTGTGACTAAATCGGCATCGTATGAAATGCACTTTTATTAGTGACAAAACCTGACATGGCAAGAGATGGAGTCTCTTATTCTAAGTCACACAGAGCAAACTGGTGTGGTACCATCCCACGTACAATTTACAATCCGGTGGATGAGTGGGTTTGCCTTTGTGAGACTGAGAGACAGAGCTCAGAATCCAATAAAAAAGGACAATTGTTGGTATGGATGAGAAGATGGCTTACCACCAAAGTCAGCCTGTGTGGCACTGTTTTTATGACTCGCTACTTGTACTTGATCCCGAAGCTTACCATAATGAAACGTAAGAAAACATTTACAACATTCGGCTTATGAAACGTACTTGCTTTCCTAAGATGACATGCCTGTTCCTGAGTTCAATGCAGCTATTTAATAGCAAGAAATCTCGCTTAGAAAATTATGACACAAGGAGCCATTGGGCCCCAGGCTACAGTCGTTTGCCACGTACTAGTAAATGTTGTTCATGTCATCCAAAAAAATATTTCGTGTTTGTCACAGAATAATCACAGACCCAACTTCATGTTAAAAACTAAATGTATTTGCCAATAATCGTAGTCTGAAGTAAAAATAAAACGCTTTAACCAGAGAAATGCCCTAATGTTTCGAAATTTGCCTATATTGATTTTACATTTTTTTCTGATATTTATTCATTAATTTATGTACTCAGGAGGTGTTGCAATTTTATCCATTGGCTAATAGCATAGATCCCTGTTCTCAAGAAAATTTATTTAGGAAGACAAATGTATTTACAAAGACAATTATTTGCCCACTATATAAACATATAAACATGATATATGGTAGAGTATTTTCTACATTTTTTCCACAGAGAGTGTATGTAGACATTTAAAAAATGACTTTACAAATCAGTAGTCACAAAACAGTTACTGGGATGTGAAGCACAGCATAGGGAATATAATCAATGATATTGTAATAACCATGTATGGTGCCAGGTGGGTACTGCACTTATCAGGGAGATGGCTTCATAAATTATATAAATATCTAATCACTATGCTCTACACCTGAAACTAATATAAAGTAATATTGAATTTCAATTGTAATTGAAATTTGAAAAGTGATTTTAGCCTTTGAAGTTGGCTTAAATAGTTTTGCCTACTGTGAGACTGAAAAAAGGTTCTCCTGTATATTTTCATAGTATCTTTCATTTTTATATTTATATAATTAAACTTGCTGGTATTAATATAATTTGAAAGAGAAATTTTAAATGTCTAGCAGTTCATCAAGCACCATATGCTATTTTCTCCACCTAAAACAATGAAATAGACAATATTCTTATTCTTGGAAATTTTAATTTTAATTATTTGTTATTTTAAATTATTTTTATAAATATTTTGTGAATTTTTCTGAATGCACTTAATTCATTTTATTAATCTGAGTAGCTTTTCCAGTGACAATTAAACCATGGTTTAATTATCGAAACTCAGATTGGTCCAGTTACCTTCAGAATGTCATTAACTATAACCTTAGCTGGACTCAGCAGTACTGTGTCTGCTGGCAACTCTTTCTGATAGGAGACTCGAGAGTTGGAAAATTTTAGTTTAAGGTAAGAAGTTACAAGCCTAGCAAGTACCGTATATGTTAAAGCTTTTGTTTCAGAAACTACACACAGATAAGGCCTGTCCTGGCTCCTGGGAAAACAGCTGACCTCCTGGGGCACTGCTAAAGATTACCACCTGGGAACAAGTGGAGGCATCTGTGCCTTTGTGTTCCAGGGAGAGACAGATGACTACCCGCCCCTGGGAACAGCTAACTGCCCAGGACAGGAATGTTGCAGCTTTCACCTAATCCTCCCTGGATCTCAAAGCCCTCACTGCATTTTGTTTATTTCCTGGTAGAAAAACGTTGGCCTGGAAAGAAAAGACAAGTTGGTCTGTTAGGGTATGAACCTGCCATCTCCTCAGATCGCTGGCCATCTGAATAAAGCACCTGTAAAGATTCAATCACTATCATTGCTTATTGGGTTTGGTAGTGACAGGCAGCCCAAATGCTGGTGTCTCTTCTGTTTTCATTTCCAATTCACCTTGTGGATAGTCCAAATTTTTACCTTTCTCATCTACCAGAAGACTGGTAGATGAAACCCACGAGATTAAAGAGTGATTTAAATTTCAAATACGTGTTTTACTAAGGAATAATTGCCTGGAAGTAACAAGATGATAAGAGAACCATTTTCTCTTTTCTTGAATTCTACCACTGGGTGAACAAATAAGGGAAAACGCATTTTCAGATCTTAAATACCCTCATTTGATTCTGAGGGTATTTAACCATTTGATTGTTTTGTGACTATTGTTGTTTCCCACAAGGACTGCTTAAAAATCTTATTTAAAATTATCTTCACAGATGCGGTATTATGGTGTAGTGTTACCGTATCTGGATTCACATTATCTGGATTTGAATCTCAGTTCTACAACCTACTGTTGTGTGAGGTTCAGTTTCTTTATCTGTAAAAGAGAGACATAGTAGTAGCTGTCTCATAGGACTGATACAAGGATTCAGGTAGTGTACCAAAGGACCTCAGTCATGTCTGGTGCATAGTAAAAAATTGATAAATATCATTATTGTTAATACTATTATAACCCCAAAGCAGCCAATGTTACTTTATTGAATGAAAAGGTGTTTTGAAGTTAGCTATATGAACATATTTCCATATTGTCCAAGTGAAACTATCAGCTCATTATTTTTTTTTATTTCACATTCAACCAATTATGGTCACGTAAAACCGTAACCTGCATGCCCCGTTTTATTTTTATTTTTGTTTCTCCCATGACACAGCTACTACTTAAATTCATAATATTTTATGGACATTTTTTTTACCCATGACAGTTCAGCTCTTTGCTGTCTTAACCTCTTGAACCCAATTTTTTAAATTTCTCCCTTGTATTCTTACTGAATAGAGATAACACAAGTTAAAAAAATACAAGGATGTGTGAGTTGAACTTGAATTTTAATTTGTGCATGTCATTCTTAGTGGACAAATAATTCAATTGCTCTGAGACTTAAGAGCTTTAGATCTGAAATTATAAAACTAACTATATATAATTATTGTCAGCATTAATTATTATATATTTAAAATACTTAACAAGGTTATGGCATATCATAGATATTCAATGATAAAGTTAAATACAAACAGCAGAAAGGGAGAATATAGTTTACAAACATATAATACATAAGTAATAAAAGTTAGAATAAAAATGAGATGTCACTTTTTACCTTTGGTTTTAGAAAACAAATAAATATTTTTTAAAAATAATCCAGTATGGCAGAGGGCTGGAAAAACTGGAAGTCTCACAAATTGTTGGTGATAAGGTAAAGCAAGTAAGAAAAGTCAGTAAATGCAACAAGCTGAGAATCCAGCAAAAAAGTCAAGAGCCAGCAAGTGTTAACCAAAACCAAGGTGCAGGAAGAAGCATATTGACACTGAACTGAAGGCCACCTGACTTCTCTTTAAATCAATGGCTCCTCTCATTTCAATGTGAATATGAATCACCAGGTGGTTTACTTAAAATGCAAATTATTGGATGTATGTCCAACAAGCTCCCACAGGGATCCTCAGATTGCATTTGTATTACCAAAGCTCAAGTACTTCCTGCTAAAGCAGTGCTTTAAACAAGAGTAAAGAATTCTTCACCACTGGCCCCTTTCCTGCTCTTTCCTACAGGGCCAATAGCATTCAAACTCAAAGGACTTTTCCTGATGACTCTGTACTGTGTTTCACAAGACAGCTCAACACAAGGTCCCATCCCTTAGGTATAAATTGTTCAGTTTTACTTGCAACATATGCAAATGAGAAGCAACTTTTCACAATATCTTATCTAGGAGTTCTCAGGCCTGAGTGTGCATCAGTCCCTTCTTTAAAAAAAGAAGAGATTGCTAGAGATAATACCCAAATTTTCTAATTCAGTTAAGCCTGAGATGAGGCTAAAAATTTACACTTTTAACAAGTTCCAAAGTGATACAGATGCTGTTGCTCAGGGACCACACTTCTAAACCACTGTTTTATGCAAAAGTTTATATGCAAGAAAACCTAACCCAAACAAGCAAACTCATGTCAGTACCAAGTGTAAAAAAAAAAAAGGTTTAGATTAATGCAAAGGAAATGTTTTTCTTATATGAATAAATTAAACTGCAAAAACAGGTCCTTTCAATCCTCTCAGAAAAAAAAGGGAAATGGGATTGGAAACTTCAAAACCAAGGGCACTCCCTGGAAAATGTCCCACATCCAAGCTGAAACCAGAAGTGGGTAAAATATCTTAACCCCTTCTGAAGCAAGAGAAACATTGATTCATTAGAAGTATTCAGCATTGTTCATAAAATAACACTTGCTAAGAATCAATCTTTTGAACTAAAAAGAAGGAAAATATCTGACATGTACTCATATTAAAATATTTCATAACTGTTTCCTTGCTAAGTCTTAAGATGAAGTACTCCTAATTTAAGCTAAAACTTTATGTAATGCAAGAAGAAGAAGGGAATTCTGTGATCTTTTTACCCTCCTCAAGCATTGGGAGGGCTAAAGTGTTAACACGTTGATCAAGGAGGAACAAACATAGAAATTTTGTAGGTAGTAATAATTTATTTATTTAGAGTCTTTGTGTGTGATTCTTTGGGCTAGAATATTGTCGCTGTTAGGAATAGTTAAGTTTTCCTGGCAAGGTTTATCCAGAGGAGGATTTGGGGGAGTCAGTGAGCTTGGAAGTTACCACTGATCCTAAGACGAATTTTAGAACACTTAATGAGAACACAAATAAACTCCTGGGCAGTTTTAATTCATTCTGTTCTTAATGGTAACTGAGTTAAGAATGAATCAACCTTTTATCTAGTATGATTCACTACATCAATTAGACATTATCTGATTATAAATTTTCCTTTTAGATTTGAAATCCTTAGATTTAAAAAAAATGAATTAACACCCTACCTAGAGAAAACATCATTTATGCTTGGAAATATGAGGTCAAGGAAGCCAATAATAATGGCAAGTTTGTCCTAAAAAGTGCAAACAGATTTCAGAGGATTTATTGTAAACTTACTCTTTAAAAAGAGCATCTTAAATTTAGAATAACTTTTCGCAAAGCAGGAACCAGGACCTGGGAAAGTCCTTTAAAGCTTTTAAAGTTTGATAATTTATTTTTATTCATTTTAAATATTAAGTCATTACATAAGTAAATAAAATTTAAAAAATGCTGACATATATACAGTTAAAAGTGAAATCTATCCAACCATGATTAAAGGGTTGATGTTTTTCTTTCTAGGATGTTTATGTTGACTATCAATCAATTTATGTCTGTGTATGTGTATATCTACATGTATAAATAAATATATAGATGTTTTTAATAAAAACTGGAATATATTAATAAATTATACATTTTAATTTGTACCTTAATTTTTTCATATTTAAATTTCAGTATTGCAGAAATTTTAAAAATATTTATTCTACATCAGGATGTGTAATAGTCATATTCATTTTAATAATGGTATTGAATTTCAAAATATCGCCATACACTAATTTAATTCAATACTTTCCTCGTTGTTACCAGGTTAATGCTACTGCGAACAGTGCTGCAATATGCACTCCTGTAAATGCACCGTTTTACGGGCTGAGACAGTTTCCTAGAGGCAGCATTGCTGGATCAAAGACTATATGCTTTTAAATTTTTGCTTGATCATGCCAACTTGTTGTACACGGAATCTTGTAACAATTTGTTCTTCCACCAACAATTTCTGAGAACTCTGTTTTCCACATCCTCTCTTAAACTGAATGTTATAAAAATTTTTCTTTGCCTAACTAGTAGGTGAAAAATGATATCTCATGCTTTTTAGTCTGTAATATTTTGATTATTAGTAAAATTGAAGGGATAGGAAAGAATTCATCCTAGTAACAGCGAGGGGAAGAGGAGAATGGGGACACACACATTTGGTTTTCAGAATTTATAAATTAAGGTTAAGTTTTGCTGGCGCAGCTTCATGAAAACTCCAAAAGACAGTGGCTGAAATACTATGTAACTCTTTCTTTTTCCCTCATGAAACTTCTGGCTAGTCTGGCTAATCTGGTCCGCTCTGCTCCATGTGGTCATTCAGGGGCCTGGGTTTATAACATTTGCTACACCTAGTATATTATCTTGATCTGCATGGTGGAATCTGGTTTCTGAATATCTACATTCCAGCTTGTGGGAAAAGAAAAAGAGAAATTTCAGGGTGAATAACTTCTTCTATTTAAATGCAGTAGATACTGCACACACCATACATCCTCAGATCCCAACGTCTAGAAAGTAGTCAACTAGTCACACAGAGCTATAAGGCAGGCTGAAGTGTATGGACACCTACTGCTCAAAAACAAAAATAATGAATTTTAGCCACTTTCCTGACAGCTGCTTCTCAAACAGAAAAACAGTTGCTTTGTCCCCACATTGCATGGGTCTGCTCTGTTTGTGCCAGAGGCTTCATAATAGCATCCCTAGGGATTGAGAAAAAAAAAATGCTTCCCAGGTAAATAGTTGGTCTCCTAGGAAACTGGGACTGTGTTAATTTTTTTCAAATACAGATATCACTACTAGAATAGCAGCAATAAGACAACTAAGTTTTTGATAATCCAGTCATTCTCTAAAACCACCTTCCCAGGAGCTGATTTTTGGAGTCCTACGTCTGGAAATTGAGTGGGAGACTACAAGAAGTAATGAATTCCTCCTTTGACAACTCAGTTCAGATTTCTGTTTACCAAACATAGAATTTTTGCAATTATATAGATCAAGTAATACCTTGTCGACTGCCCGCACACTTTATGCCAGGAAACATTGTTATCAATTAGCCAAAGCCACAGATTCCTGCAGGTCAAAACGCTGGTTGCCATTCCGTCTCTGTGGCCAATTATGGTAATTGTGACCACCTTTCCTCTGAGGGTTAAGCACTACCACATGGTTTTCTTCACTCCAGAATTGTACGTTTACCACTGAAATGGTAGAGCCCAAGAAACAAGAGGTCCTAATACAATGGTAGCATCCTTCAAGCTTTATTTCCACTTTGCCAGAGACAGCCACTACAGAACTTTCCTGGGGTGCCATTCTATTCTTGATGAATTTTCTTAATCTCTTAATTGCCTTATAAAAGTAGAAGGTATGTGGGCTGTATATAATAAATATACCTCAAGAGTCTCAGTTCTCTAAACCTCTGGATTCCTTCTTCAACATTAGGGTAAGAAAGTTCGGGCATTCTAATATCATTAAATGTTGGTTTTTACTGAATCCAACCTTCAGTAGTTTCCAACAAAGAAAACTACTACAGGTACTTAAAGCTACTTTGGCTAGCTTGCTAAATTCAAAATGCTAGGTAAGCACTTCTCTATTGATAAATTTGCCTAATTTACCTTTATATTTTGTCTGTTTCAGCAAAACACTCTTACAAGCCAATTTTAAAAGGATCTTCTAAGTCTTAAGATGCATACTCTATCCCTTCTGGAAGTAGGCTTAGCACTTCTCCACCTAGGGGATGCTAGGATCTAGCTTTAGTTGTGGGCATAGAAGCAATGGGAGATGGTGGACATAGATATTAACAACATACTTAACTTTGTAAGGCAGAATCCAAGATGAGGTCATTGCAAGGTCTTTATGTATGGAAATATTATTTTTTCTCATATAGGGGAAAAGAAACTACTTTTTTACACAAAAGAGTCTTGGGATGATTTGGGAAATCAAAGTTCTCACCTTCAGGTGGGTCTATTTAAATATCTTCATCCCAAATCTGAGAGTCCTGTTTCTCCACCAGGACTCCAACCTTATCATAAGGGCCTAAATGATTCTGTGGATGTGTACAAAGTACATTCAGCAACCTAAACAATTATATTTGGGGACCCAATCCTCAGGAACGTCTGTCTTGTAGTTACTAGAGAGAAGTTCTTCTACAATCACCACAGAAGCTCTTTAGTTCTCTACTAGTGCTTTGAGTAGAAATTTGAGTCTTGTGTTTATTATTTTAAGTCTTTAAAATTTAAGTTTTGTATTTATTATTTTGTTTTTGTAAGCTCCCAGTACAGTCAGAAACAGCTAACCCACCCCATACTCCTGGTGATTATCATGATTGCCATAGAAACCAAATGCAACAGCTATTTGATACCTGGCTTTCCATCTTACATGAGCACTGACATGACGTGCTATTTCCAGTATCTCATTTTCCTAGAAAAGACCATGTGTTTATAAATGTCAGCAAACCAGTTATAGAATGCCATATTGAGAGTCCACTTCGCGTGGTTACCCTTGGTGTCCAGTACTGTATCAGTCAGAATCCCTATAGGAAACAGAATTCTCCTTAGATGGTTCAAATGAAGAGATTTTTAACAAAGGGCTACTTACAGATGTGTGTGTAGGGCAAGGAAAAAGTCAGGTACCCACAGGCTAACACCAGCAGGAAAACATACAACTTGCAGGACCAAGTGGTCAGAGAGAAAATGAAGTTCCTTCAGGCCAGAAAGAACTAGACTTAGGGAAAGGGGCCAATTGGCTGAAGCTTTGGTGGGATGCCGCTAGTGCTAAATATACCTGCCAAGGCATGGAAGCATCAGAAATACCCTGACTTCTCTCTCCTTGTACACTCCAATCTCCTGCCAGTGTTTCCACTGGTTTGACTTAACTGGAAGCCAATTGACAAGGAAAACAAGCGGATGCAGTCCTTGGAGGCCAACCTCCTGCCTACAGAGTTAGGTAGAGGAAGGGAGAAATGGACCTGTAAAGGTGTACGTGGGGTTAGGTTGAGGGGAGATGCAAAGGGACAGCTAGCAACAAAGGTAACTATTTCACATCTCATCTCATTTTATCCTTTTACTAATATTACCTCCTTTCCCACATTTTATAAATAGGGAAAGTGAGGGTCAAAGAGGCTAAGTAAAATTTTTCAGATAATATAACTAGTAAATGGTCAAGGTAATGATGAACCAATACCTGTCTGATGCATATTTATATTCCTTTATCTTCTATATCACATCATGACTTAAATATTTATATATGAGAATGAAAATGAAAGAAGATTGAAAGTGAGGGAGCTGGAATGGAGAAAAGGGCACAAACAAAACATGCATTTTGACATTCTTAAGACAAGTGATTTTAGACATTTATTTTTTTAAAGATTTTATTTATTTATTTTTAGAGAGGGGAAGGGAGGGAGGAAGAGAAGGAGAGAAATATCAATAGGTAGTTGCCTTTCAAGTACCCCCTACTGGGGACCAGGCATATGCCCTAGACTGGGAATCCAACTGACAACTCTTTGGTTCGCAGGCTAGCACTCAATCCACTGAACCACACCAGCTAGGGCTAAAGGCACATTTTTTTAAGAGAACTTATCACAATTTGAGATTATTTATTTACAAGTTTGTCATCTGTTTCACTCACTAGGCTGTAAAGCTCATAGGGCAAGAATTTTTTAATCTTGTTTATTGATATATTCCTGGTGCCAAAATTCATATACGACATATTGTAGATTCTCAAAGAATATTTGTTGAATGAAAAAATACATAAATTAATAAATGAGTGGGTCAGGATATAAGCATACTCCTTTGGAAAATTGGGAGCGTAGGATTATATCTTGAAATATTAAATTTGCAAATTATTCTGAATACCATTTACCCTGAATATTCCTGAGTGCTTCCAGGAAAGAGATTATCAAGCCACCTTTGAGTGGTGTGGTTATGCAGTATTATAGTAGCTGTAGCTGATTTATAGTTACATTGGGTTTGGGGGGATCAATATCAAAAGAAATACAAGAAAAAACAATTGAGGGTGATGTCAGGAAAGGAGCGCAGAGAGAGCCTCCTTTCTCAAGAGCTGAGACAGGAACGGGAGTCGTTAAAAAGGACCAAAGTCCCCTTTGCCTTTAGTTCCAGACCTCCTCTGAAATGCTGGGTCAAGTGATTGTCATCATGTCACACTGCAATTTTCTTTTTAGGGTGTCTACTAACATGAACAGTAAGTAAAAGACATCTAGAAGCAAAGGAAGAGTTCAGTTTTCTTAAAAGAGAATAAACTGAAGGATGGAGGGTAGGCACGGATGGTCTGCGGTTCAGCCTGCATGAGTCAGCCTTTCCAGTGAAATCCTGTGTGCATTTCAGTTAGGTCTGAATGTTAGAGATCCATATATAGAGTACAGTATAGCTGCCTTTGATGTTCCGATCATGTTCCATGGAAAAGATAATACAGACTTGGGAAAAACTAAAAGAAAAAGACAACTTTCTTCTCTTGGGGAAAAAAGGTCTGGAACTTGCTGCCAGTGAATTGAAGCTTTGTTTGAGGTATCTTTCGCTCTCATCCTGCCGTGAGAAGATGAATGGAAAAACTGATCCACTATTTTTAAAACTGGGGAATTAGAAAGTTACTGTTCAATGCTTTTATGGGTATATAACTAATGAGAAATAAATTCAGTTACATTCTTTTACATCTGCCACTTCCCAAGAGTGTGGCTCTAATTTAGCCTGACCTGCTGTCAGCTCAGGAAATTTCCACCCTGAGATTTTCCTAGCAGAGTCAAAATCAGTCACAGTCAGAAACAGATAAAGATTGTTTTTATGAAAGTGCCTGAAACTGCATTTAAATTCTATCTTTAAAAGTTGCAAAGGGCTTGCCTAATGATTTTCCATAATGTCATTTTTAAACTATTTTGGCATGTTCTATGAAGAGTACATACATTTACTGTTCAAAAATTAATAAAAAAGCATTATATTTCTTGGAACAGAGTATCTTTTTGAGAAAGCAGAAATCCATCCCAGTACACTGACGCTAGCCAGCTTATTAGGGGGGACAGACTTAGGCCTGGGTAGACCGTGGCCTGGCAGTAGACGAAGAGTGAAAGAAGAATTTGAAACAGCCTGGCTCTCAGGCGAAATGATGATGTGGGTTCCAGGTGGAAGGAACACTGGGTGGGTATTGGAAATGTCTCCACTCCTTTTCCCCAGCTGAGTTAACAGTATATTTTCCAAAGACATTTGTGTGTGTGTGTGTGTGTGTGTGCCTTTCCAGACCTACTACAAGGAAAATTCCAAGATCCCTTCTTTCTCCCTTCATTTTTACCCATGAATTCTGTAAGGTTGTTCAAGAATATCCAGTGACAACAGTGTGTTGATTAAAGTGGTGGGGGGAGGGGTAGAGGTGGAAGAGGGTATGGGGGAATAAATGGGAATGAAAAAATTAAAATTACAAAAATATAAAATAAAAATAACATTTAAAAAAGAATATCCAGTGAAGAGGCAGAGAAAAAACACTTTGGAAATGAAATTATAAATAAGGTATGAATTTATAGTGTGAGCGGTCATTAATTACACAGTGAGTAGACTAAGAAACAAGTGTATAATGGTCAATTCCCTATCACTGGAACAATGAGACAACAAGGAAGAGGAAAGAGCTTACAGACAGCCAAATTACAATGAGAGCAAAAGTAGTCAAATGGATTGAATTTAAAAAAATATTTAGGTCATATCCAACATTTGAGAGCAGATGTTCTATTCTGTATACATCATTTAAAAATGTAAAAATAATAAAAATTTAGTTCAAAGACAACAAACTTCAAATACATTTTTTCATAAATAACATCCAAAAGTTTCCTGTTAAATAGTCTGAACTAAACTGTTTATATTTTAATGCCTCTATCCTTTGTCAATTGTTGTAATAGGAACTGAGTTAAACAGAATTAGAGTCCCGCCTCCCTTTCCTTTTTTACCTAATTTTTCCAGTTTCACAGCTACAACGGTAGCCTTTGCCTGGGATGGATGGTAACCCTATAATTCACTCAGGGATTAGATGTAATCCCACTAAAGCAGGGGCTGAGCCCACCCTTTCACTGTCACCGGTACCCAGTGTAACAAAGGCTTCATAAATATTTGTTGTATGAAAAGCAGGAATGATAAGCTCTTGGCCAGGAGTGGAATAATGTGGTTTGAGGGGATCAATGAGCAACATCTCCCTACACTATTGGTTCATGAACCAACAAAAAGTAGGACAAAAAGCAGGACACATGGAGAACAAACTGATTTCTGACAAAGTTGATAAAGAAGTACATAGCTTACATGTGTGAACAAGTGGGTTTCCTAATACTGATCCTCAGAATTAGATAAACTTACCTGCATAGGCACAAGCAGTGCAGAACCACCTTCTTTCAAAAAGAGAATGAGAAGATAAAGGAGCTGATTTATACCAATCTAGTTTCTTTTCGATTCATGCATTAAATCAAATCTTTTGTCTCCTTGAGGAGGGATAAATGAAGGACAGGGAGAGGTTAAGAGTGTCACATTAGTGAGATTCCTCCACATGGAAGGCAACATTAGGGATGCAGAAGGTCCACCTTCCCACCTTCCAAGAGTGAGCACTGTTACAGAGCTGACTGCCCGGTGGTGGGAGCTCTCTTGTTGCATAAAACAGGGTCCATTTATTACGTTTAGTTTCAGACAGCATATGTAGACTTTCTGATAATTTGCAGAAATTGTAAAAGTTCACAAATGTTTTGTCTCAGTGTTTGCCTCCACAAATTAGCATTAGTAAATCCCCAAATAAGCAAGAGTTCAATCTAATTTTCCAAACTACCTTTACAATTCAGAGACAAATGTTGAGCACATCACTGACCCTCAAAGGAGGTGTCACTGAACAAGGCCACTAGTGGAATTAAGCATGTGTCATGGGAAAAATCCAAATACCAACTAAAAATATTTTGAAGCTACCTGGGGATTTGTTAAACATGTTCAGCAAGAGGAAATCCTTTTGTAATTCTGTACACAATACTATAAAATACACTGGGAAAATCTGCAAAACATGTAAATACAGATTTTTATTTCAGCCCAGTAAAAACAGAACCTCACAAAAATCCCAATTTAACTGGTTTTAGTCAAAAGTCTTAGCAACTACTGAGTCACACATGGTTCCCATCAGAACATAGCTGAGTCTGGTCAGCCAAAACTTCACCTCATGCCTTGGCTGGGTCACCCACTTGGTTAGAGCATCCTCCCAATACACCAAGGTTGTGGGTTCCATCCCCAGTCAGAACACATACAAGAATCAAACCATGAATACATAAATAACTGGAACAACGAATTGATGTTTCTCTCTCTCTAAAATAAAAAAATTAAAAAATCTCACCCCAATGGTTTAAAAGCCACTGTGAACATGGCCAAAATTATTAAGCTCAAGAAAAATGGTTCACCCTATTTCACTTTTGGTAATAGAATTTTTTCTAGTTCTGTTTATCTAAAGACATATAACATTTCAGCCCTGGCTGGGTTCAGTAAGTTACAGTACCATCCCCATAGGCCAAGATTGTGGGTTCAATACTTAGTCAGGGCACATACAAAAATCAACCAATTGATGTGTAAATGAATAGAACGACAAATTGATGTTTCTCTCTCTCTCTAAAGTCAATAAATTTAAAATAATTATTTTTAAAATTTTAAAAAAGATTTTATTTATTTATGTTTAGACAGAGGGGAAGGGAAGGAGAAAGAGAGGGAGAGAAACATCAGTGTGTGGTTCCCTGTCATGTGCCCCCTACTGGGGACCTGGCCAGCAACCCCAGCATGTGCGGTGATTGGGAATCAAACTAGTGACCCCTGGGTTCACAGGCCGGCACTCAATCCACTGAGCCAGACTTGGCCAGACCTGCCAGGGCTAAATTTTTTTATTGTTGTTCAATTACAGTTGTCCCAGCTTTTCCCCTGTTGCTCCCCCTTGCCCCATCCACACCCCTGCTCCCTCAGTCAATCTCCACCCTGTTTGCATTGCCATGGGTTCTTTATGTATGTTCCTTAACTAGATCTTTCCCTTTCTTTCCCCTGTTATCCCTCTCTCCCCTTCTCTCTGGTCACTGTCAGTTTGTTCCTTATTTCACGTCTCTAGTTCTATTTTGCTCGTTTGTTTGTTTTGTTCATTAGATTCCACCTATAGGTATTTCTCTTTACCTGCCTGGCTTATTTCACTTAGCATAATGCTCTCCAGTTCCATCCTGTCATGAAGGATAGGAGCTCCTTCTTTCTTCCTGCTACGTTGTATTCCACTGTGTAAATGTACCACAGTTTTTGATCCACAGTTTTTAGGTTGTTTCCAGCTCTTGGCTATCGTTCTGCTATGAACATTAGGGTGCATAGGTTCTTTTGAATTGGTGTTTCAAGGCTAACATTTCAAATAGTGACAAATAATGGATTACAAAATTACACCTACCTGCCTGGGAATCTTAGAAAATAAGAATAGCTTTTTAAAAGAAGATAAATAAGTTAAATCATCAGGCTTAAATATTGGTCTTAGAGAATTAAGTTTGTCAGAGATTTTTTTTTCTTGAATTGAAGCTAAGTCAGTGAAAACTTCTGATAAAAATCATAGATTTGATAAAAATTATGAGTAATTTTGTTTCTATTTTTAGATATACTTCTTATTGGAAAATGTGCAAAATAATTTTGGCACTTTCAGAGTCCAACTACTATTATTTCTGATTTATTATAGGTCAATCAGAAACAGATATTCAGCACCTAGTTTGATTTTACTTAAAGGAGCTCTCAAGGTGCCTTCTCTCATTATTGTTTGGGAGTAATTGTATATATTGTGGGCAGTACACATTCTGATTCTATGAGTAAGGAGTTATTTATACCTGCCCTAGCTGGTGTGGCTCAGTGGATTGAGTGCCAGCTTTAGATCCAAAGGGTCACTGGTTCGATTCTCAGTCAGGGCACATGCCTGGGTTGAGGGACAGGTCCCCAGTTAGGGGCATGCAAGAGGCAACCACATATTGAGGTTTTTCTCCCTCTTTCTCCCTCCTTTCCCCTCTCTCTAAAAATAAATAAATAATAAAAATTTTAAAAAGTTATTTACATCCATTATTCTTTAATCTCTGTAGTCCTATTGTTGTAGGTAGAAATTAAGCTCTTCCACAGGATCACAAGGAAATAACTCTAAGGACCCAGACACAGAAGACTGTGGTAGTGTGGCAATATACTTCATTAATGTGAAAGGCTTCCCCTGTGTGTCCTCTCCGTCTATGCCACCGTGGAAAAAAACCCAACCATGTCCTCAGCAAGGCCAAAACAAAAGCCAGCGTCCAGAGTTTCTGCTTCATCTTAAAGCTCAGTCCTTTGGAGCCTGTGCTACCCGCTGCCGGCCCAGCAGCTGCTAGACCCACATGTTTACATGCTCCTGGGTGCATGACCACACAGGGCTAGCACAGGTCATGAGAGAGAGACAGAGAGAGAGACAGAGAGAGAGACAGAGAGGGGAGACAGAGAGAGACAGGGTTCTTTGTTCCCCTGCAATTATGTATTTGGGATAGACCAGGTGCTTTTTCAAAGGAACCGATCAGCTTCCCAAGGTTTCATGGCCTTTGGATGAGTCCATATCCCATAGTTAGACTGACAGGCCGCTTTGGTCAAACACCTCACTCTGCCCATACCTCACCCCCCAACTCCCCACCCCCCAAAATCTGGTACCAGAGGAGAGCAGAGAGGAGTGTTAATCCCCTTGGTGGAGCAATGCTGTAATCCACCTGGGGTGTGAAGTTGTAGCTTCTTGGTGAAGAAAACTAGCTCATTACCACCAGTTTATTAAGCTCAATGTCTAATTCCCTTTGCTTCCCTTATTTGAATAGCTAGTTAATTACCTTTGGGAACATTATGACACAAATAATGTGACATTATTTGTTTACACTCCTTATTCTAACTTCACCTCCTTGTTCCTTTTACTGACTACTGGCCAACTAAAGAGCCAGTCATCTTATGAGATATTTAAATTCAATTTTGTCAGAAGCAGAAGGATGGATAAAACAGGTAGATTTCAAGACACTTCCATTCCTAAAAGGTTTTTTTGCTTATTTATTTATGTTTCTATCCAGTTATTTTTCTATTTAAAAGGATTTGATAAGTGGTGCAGCCATTCTGTACCTGTGTAGCCATGTGGAAGATGAGCACTGAGAAACTGTCGCACAGTGAGAACATTTAGCCAGTATACAGCCAGAAGGTAGTTCTAAACAACCTATGTATATCGGTTTAGCTTATACATTTGCAGACTTTGTTTTTCTTTGAATAACATTTCTTTGTCAAATAATATTTAAAAATCACTAAAATTATGCCATATTATTAAATATACTTGTATAATTTAGTTGACATATACAGATGATTTTAACCGATCAAAATGCATGGCTATCTTACTAACTGAAATTAGTAATCAGCTAACGGTGGAGTCATTAGTAGAAATTAGATATCAATCTTTTTTTATGATCATTTACTAATTAAAATATTAGCTTTAATTTTGCATATAGGGAATACAAATTGAAAACTACTAATTCAACTACAGATTGGCTGAGCAACTAGGTGAGACAGAAAACATTATTGGTTTGCTTGTTGAAATATCTATGAGATCTTGTGGTTATTTCTGTCTTAAAGGTAAATAAATGTTTTATAGGACTTGTATAGGACTTGCTTATAAAACTACTTATCAACTAAGTGTTAGAACAAATGGAAAAATTAAAAATTTAGATCACACTGTAATCTCATTTAAAAAAAATAAAAGGAAAAACTTCTGCACAACAAAATTAAAGGCAACCTACAAAATTAGAGAAATTATTTGTAAATCATATATCAATCAATAGTTAATATCCAAACTATATAAAGAATTTATATAACTTAATAGCAAAAGTGATTAAAAATAGGCAGAGGAACTAAATATACATTTTCAAAGATGACATAAAAATGACCAATAGGTACACAAAAAGGTGCTCAATATCACTAATCATCTGGGAAATACAAATCAAAAGCACATCTCTCAAAATGAGATGCAACCTCACACCTGCTAGAATGCCTATCATCAAAGAAACAAGAGACAACAAATGTTCTCAAGGATGTGGAGGAAAGGGAATCCTTGTACATTCTTGGTGGGAATGTAAATGGGTGCAGCCACTGTGGCAAACAGTATGGATGTTCCTCAAAAAAGAAAACAGTACCATATGGCCCAGCAATCACACTTCTGGGTATGCATCCAAAGCAAATGAAGACACAATGTCAAAGAGACATCTACTCCCCCATGTTCTTTGTGGCATTATGAACAATAGCCAAGATTTGGAAATAACCTAAGTGCCCATCAATGGATGAATGTATAAAAAACATGGAATATATATATGTGTGTGTGTGTGTGTGTGTATGTGCATATATGTATATAACTACCTACATTTATATGTATATAAATATTATTCAGCCACTGGAAAGAAGGAAATCCTTTCACTTGTGACAGTAAGCATGATCCTTGAGGGCATTCTGCTAAGGAAAATAAGTCAGACAAGGTAAGGCAAATACTTCATGGCATCATTTATACATGGAATTTAAATAAATACACTCACAGAAACAGAGAGAAGAAAAGTGGTTGCCATGGAGTGGGGGTTGGGGGAAACAGGGAGAGGATGGTGAAAGGACACAGGTGTTCAACTGTTAGGTGAACAAAGTCTGAGGCTCTGCAGTAAAACATGGTGACCATAGTCGCTCACACTATATAGTAAACTTGAAATTCACTAAGGGAATACAACTCAAATTTTCTCACCAAAAGAAAGATACAAATGTGAGGTGATGGTTGTGTTAATTAACCAGATGGTGGGAATTCTGTGACAATGTATACTATATCAAACCACAATATACACTTTATATATCTTAAAATTTGTCGATTACATCTCAAAAAAGCTAGAAAAAGAGAAAAAATTTAACTCAAACCTGTAAACTACTCTGTCAGCTATCCCTTGCAGAATATTTTAAAAGTGCTCAAACAGATTTTTCAGCCCATCTTGAGGACTAAGGCATCGAGTTACAGTTATCTTAGTTAATAAACTCCTACTACAAAAATAGAACAAATCCATGAGTGAAAGGGAGAAATTGAGAATTGTTGATCTCTCCTTATCACCATAATTGATATGTTTATAAACATCTGTGGAGAACTGAAAAGAAAACCGAACAGATAAAAGAAGAAAATTTAACTTTGTATCATTTATTCAGGTTCTTATCACAAAGTGGTCCAGGGGATGGCTATCCATGGGGCTTCCAACAGTTCTTTTACCCAGTTTGCCCGAAAGGCTACGACGTAAAAGAGCTCAAGAACAGACTTCCCAGACACCTTAATCTCGTCTCCTTTCGGCAAAGCTACACGCACGTGTTCGTTTTAGACAGAGGTCTTATTTTTATGGAGAATTCCACAGCCACTGTGGACACCCCATTCCAGTATTTAACAACTGTCACGAAATTCGGCCTTATTCTATAAGGTCAATTTTTCTCCCTGCTTTGTGTTCTTATGAGACTGAACATCTGGTCCTCATTCCTAATATAATGACATTTCCTGCTCCAGAGTTCCTTTTTAAATCACCTCAACCTTCTCTTCTTCAGGCTAATTTCCAGGTCTGCACACTCTTCTTCAGAGCCACATGTGCCAAGCCTTTCAGTAAACTTGCCCTCCTCCGAACCCAGGGTCACTCTCTTCCCATGCAGACCCGGACTGTTGGCTGAGAGGAGCAGAATTTCCCACTTGCCCCTGCTGAGCATTCACAGGACCACTTTCTATATCTCTTCCAGGCAACTAACTGCTCACTTGTTCCGTTTTCAAACATGCTCAACGAAGAGGCACTATTTCATTTCAGGGCAAAGACTTCCTCTGCATCAACTTGCTTTTCCTCTCTATCCCATGAGGAAAGAGCAGAGAAAATTGAGCTTTGGGAGTCAAGTGGCAGACAGCTGTGGTTTCAGCTTCCAGCAGTCACACAACTCCAGAGGGACAGGAAGGTCAGGGGAAGCGTGTTGAACCGCAGGCTGTTCACGTGGCTCGGAGGAGGAGATGACCAGCCCCTAATAAAACACCGTCTGCTGGAGTCTGCCGGACATGCCATCGGGACTGGCATGCTAATTGAAAACAGCAGGCGTGGGGCTGCAGCTTTTGACTTTAGCACTCAACTTGGAATAACTTCTCCTGCAACAGAAAAGGCAGTACTAGGCCAGAAGAGTTGTACTGTTAGGAAAAATATCCAAGCATACCAGCCTCTCTGTCTAGCACAAGACATTTCTCTTACAGAGAGACAAATGTACAGAAACATTTCTCTTTATTTGCTTTTTCAGGAACAAGGGTTCATGTCTTGTTTGTTTCCTTTCAACTGGGCCAGCGCTTGACACTTCTGCACACAAATGTTTTATTGTTTTAGGATAGAAAATATCTATTAATCCATTTCAATAATATGAATGTGCTGTTATTATTATATTTTTATTTCTTTTAAAATAAAAATAACACAAACACATAGTTCAACAGTTCTTCTATATTATTTTTATTGAATGGTGGCTCACTGTCTACCTCATCCCAACTACCTTTCCCATAAGCAACTTCTTTGTAGTGTTTTGGATATTTCCTTTGTTACTTACCCCTGTTCCCTTTAAATAGCATATTTAGTGTTGGGTATGGTTTTTCAATTTTAGGCATTATATATTGACTTTCTACTATGGAAAATGAAAATTTAGCTGGTGTCACTCCATATCTTTCTCTTTTATTTTTTGTTTCCCCAGCCTCAGCATAGTTACATCATAACTTTGGCTAAATAAATAATAAGTATTTGCATTTTTATGAAGAGTATGCATATGTATAATGCTATTTACAGATAAACTATATAAGATAATATGATTACTCTTCACTGCTTCACAACTTTCTGTTTTCCCTTAGAGTTTAAACTTTTCTTATTTTATTTACTTCATTTTCTATGCACTTGTAATGAATTTATTACAATTCTTAGATTCTTAGATTCTCTTCCTGCTCTCTATATCCTCTTTTTAAATGTTCAAACCACCAAGTATTTTATCAATATGTTTTTGAGAACACATTTCTTCGTAGCTTTCTGATCTGCTCTAATCTGGGCTGGTTTCCCGGCCCACTGCTGGGGTCATTGCCTTTTCCTTCACCGTTATCCTGGGTATTCCATTTTGAGTGGATCTGCTATTTTCTAGATTTCATCTCTTCCTCTTTGTAGATTTATTCCCTCAGTGTGGTAGAGACATCCTCTTAATAACTTCCTGAGAAGGTATATATGATTGACATTTTTGAGATCTTACTAATTTGAAAACATTCATACTTTCAAACTGATAAATTGGTAATTTGTTGGGCCATGTAATTCTAGGTTGAATATAATTGTTATTCAAATTTCAGAAGTGTTGCTTCATCTTCACCTTATTTGTGGCGTAGCAATTAAAAAAGTCAAAAGCCATTCTTATTCTGGGTCCTTTTTATGTAATCCATTTTGTTTTATTTTCAGGTGCTTATCAGGTCTTCCTTTTGTCTTTATATTCTGAATTTCACAATAGTTTACCTTGGTGAAGTCCATTATCAGGACTGTGCTGGGTACTTATAGGCCCCTTTCAATTTTGCAACATTGTCTTAAATTATTTACCTTATATTTCTTCTACTTGATAGTCTCTGTTCTTTCCTTAATGTTGCTTTTAAAATGTTGAAACTTCTGGATTACCATTGTAATTATATTTTCTTTTGCTTTTAATTATTTTATTTTTCTCCTTCCTGTTCTCACCAATCCCATTCTTGTCTTTCATTCTTTGTATTAGATTTTAAATTTCTACAATCACATCTTTTAGTTTCAGAAAATTTCTTGTTGTTGTTTTGACCACTTTTGAACTTTTAAATTGTCTTACTCATATATCATTTCCATTTCCCTTTGACCTTGTAGATTCCATTTAGTAAGCTTTATTTTTTTTTTGTTTTGGTGAGTTTTTAAGATGAGTGAAGGAAATTTTTTTATGTTCATTATGCTATCATTTAAAAATACTGAATTATTAGGGTGACATTGGTTACTAAAATCATATAGGTTTCAGGTATAGAATTCTGTAATACATCATCTGTGTATATTATTGTGTGTTCACCATCCCAAGTCAACTCTCCTTGTATCACCATTTCATCTTCCTTTACCATTTCTACATGTCCCCACTCCCCCTTGCCTGTGGTAATCACCAGACCGTTGTCTGTGTCTAAGAGGTTTTGCATTTGCTTGTTTTTCGCCTGTGCTTAGTCCCTTCACTTTGTTCACCCAGGCCCCTAACCCTCCCCTCTGATAGCTGTCAGTCTGTTCTTTGGATCTCTAAATCTCTTTCTACTTTGTTTGTTAGTTTATTTTGTTGCTTAGATTCCACATATAAGTGAAATCGTATCAAACCTGTCTTTCTCTGACTGGCTTATCTTTAAATGGAAGTCACCATGGTTACCACATGTCCTTTTACATACTCATTCTATTTTATTTTTTGATTTAATCTTTATTGTATTCTTTCCATCAGCATTTAGTCCCCTCATAAACTCCTTCTCCCAACAATCACCACGCTATTGTCCATGTCCATGAGTCCTTTTTCCTTTTTGCTCTTCATTTTAGAAGCTCTAAACCAGGAGTGCAAATGAGCAGATCACATGGAAATAATCATGCAGGAGGCATTAAACCATCCAATTTAATACTTCTCGTTGTGTTATATCCACTAGATTACCTGATTTATGTCTCTGAGTTTTACAGAGATTAGAGCTGGTAATCTCTTCCTGTAGACAGAGTAGCTTTCAATTTTAGGCCTACAGTTTACTAGGCCATTGGCTTTGAACAGATGCAGCCTAACTTTAGGTTTCAATCTCCTCATTTTTAATGTGGGGATAAAATAGCTTCCTTATATGGCTGTTGCAAGATGTATTATATTCAAAGTGCATGGCATGTGACCATTATTATTATTTCATAGCTTCAAAAATTATTTTTCAAATCTATTGCTTAATCTAAAATAGCTATTATTATATTTTTAGCTATGGCTGTGACTTTTGATCAAAGTCCAATAACCGCTAGTAGATATTGATTGTAAATGATATATTCTGATCTCAAAAGTTTGAAATAGAAATATACATTACTGTAGTTTTTTTTTACAGGTAACTTATTCCTGAGCTTAGTAGAAAAGCTTTTAGGTTTTCACTGTTTACTACAAAGTACACTGTCAATTTTCATATATGTGTATAGTCTTTATTATGTTGAGGTAATTTTCTCCTATCCCTGTGTGTTCAATGTTTTTATCATAAAAGGGTGCTAAATTTTGTAAATGCTTTTTTCTGCGTTTATTGAGATGGTTATGTGATTTTTATTCTTCAATTTTGCTAATGTGGTTTATCACATTGACTATTCTTGTATGTTAAATTGTCCTTGCACCCCAGGGAAAAATCTCATTTGGTCATGGTTTATGACCCTTTTCATATGCTGTTGAATTTGGTTTGCTAATATTTTGTTCAGGAATTTTATATCGGTTTCATTGGGGATATCGGTCTGTAGTTCTCCTGTAGTGGTTTTTGTTTGCCTTTGGTATCAGAGTAATGCTAACGTTTTGAAATTGAGTTTGGAATTGTTACCTCCTCTTCAGTTATTTGGAAGGGTTTGAAAAGGATAGACATTATGGGAGAAAATGCAGACAACTGTAATTGAATAACAAGAAAAATTTTTAAAAAAAGAAAAGAAAAGGATAGACATTAATTGTTTCATTGTTTGGTAGAATTCACCAGTGGAGCAATCTGGTCCTGGGTTTTTCTTTGTTGGGAGATTTTTTATTACCGATTCAATCTCTACTAGTTATAGATCTTTTCAGATTTTCTATTTCTTCATGATTCTGTCTTTGTAGGCTGTATGCTTCTAGGAATTTATCCATTTTTTCTAGGTTTTCTGATGTGTTGGGGTATAATTGTTCATCAGAGTTTCTTATATTCTTTTTATTTCTGTTGCATAAATTATGTCTCTTCAATCATTTCTAATTTTATTTATTTAAAGTTTCATTCTTTTTTCTTAGTCTAAGGGTTTACCAATTTTGTTAATTTTGTTAATTTACAAAAATGGCTCATAGTTCACTTGATTTTTCTATTGTTTTTCTAGTGTTTATTTCATTTGTTTATTCTCTAATCTTTATTATTTCCTTCCTGCTGCTAACTTGGGGCTATGTTTGTTCTTCTTTTTCTAGTTATTGAAGTATAAAATGAGGTGCTTGAGATCCTTCTCCTTTTTTCCTATGAGTGTTTACCACTATAAACTTCCTTTTTAGTGCTACTTTTGCTGCACCCCTTAATTTTTTGTATATTTTTGGTTTTGTTTGTCTCAAGATATTTTCTAATTTCCTTTTTTTTTATTTTTCCATAGTCCACTGGTTGTTAAGGAATATGCAGTTTAGTTTCTACATATTTGTAAATTATTCAATTTTCTTCTGTTATTGATTTCTGGTATAATTCCCTTATGGTTGAAAAAAATATTTGGTATGATTTCAAACTCATTAATTTTGTTAAGACATTTTGATAACTGAAAATGTGATCTACCCTGGATAACATTTCTGGATAAGGAGGAGTGCTCAACTGCTGTTGGGTGAAGGGTCTGTTAGGTCCATTTGACTATAAGGGGGGTGCGGACCCAAAATCACAGAATTTACTTATTAAAAATGTGTGTATTTATTCTTACATGTTTAAACTTTAGACACCTTCAAAGTACTCTCCATTTGATGCAATACACCTACGGAGACTTTTATTCCACTGCTCAAAACAGCTTTTGAACTCATCAATTCTGATGCCTTTTAGTCCTTCTGCCATTTTGTTGTTTTACCTCTTCCACATCAGCAAAATGTTCCCCTTTGAGGACTTTTTCATCTGGAGGAACAAAAACAAATTGCTCAGGGTGAGATCAGGTAAATAAGGAGGGTGGTGCATGGGGGTCATGCCATTTTTGGTCAGAAACTGCTCAACACTCAGCACTGTGTAAGCAGCTACATTATCATGTAATGGGCAAACAACCTTGAAAGAGTCTTCCAAAAATATTAACTGAAGCTGAACACAGACTCTCGCAACAACATCAGCTGGTGCACTGACACAGATGGATTCCTAGAACACTCACCTTGAAGGGGAAGCCTGCACTACAAGGAGCCCACCCTCCAGAAAATAACTTTTTTGTGGGGTCCCCCCCTCATACTGTTGTTCAAGTCCTCTGTTTCAATATTGATCTCTGTCTGGTTATTTTATTTATTATTGAGAGTGGGATATGAAAATCTCCTACTATTATAGTCATGTGCTACACAATGACATTTTGGTCAATAGCAAACTACATATATGAGATTGGTCCCATGGGTTATAATAGAGCAGAAAATTTCCTGTTGCTTAGTGATGTCACAGCTGCCGTAATTCCATAGTGTAACACATTACTGATGTGTGTGTGGTGATGCTGGTATAAACAAACCTACTACACTGCCTGTTGTTATAAAAGTATAGCAAATACAATTATGTATAATACTTAATACTTGATAATGACAATAAATGACTATGTTACTAGTGTATGTATTTACTATAGTGTACTTTTTATTTTTATTTTAGAGTTTACTCTTTCTACCCATTAAATAAGTTTCTTTAATACAGTATGCCATGTTATGCCAGAAGCAGCCTCACTCATCTAGTATTTACTGTATCTCTTCATTGCATCATTTCCTCTTGTGTTTCATATAGTCACGTGATGTTTGCATAGTAACATACTGCACAAAGGCAATGTTGGCTGTACCACATAACCTAGGTGTGTAATAGGCTATACCAACCAGGTTTGTGCAAGTACACTCTATGATATTCACACAATGATGAATTCATTTAATGACGCATTTCCCAGAACAAATCCCCATCGTTAGAGGCACTTCACTGTACTATGTTGCTGTCCATTTCTCTAAGTTCTGTCATTGTTTGCTTTTTATGGTTGAGTGCATTAATATTAGGTCCTATATTTTTATAATATCGTTATATCCTCATGGTGAATTGATCCTTTTTATCATTATATATTACATTTCTTTGTGTCTTATCAGAGTTTTTGACTAAAGTCTATGTTTTATCTAATGTATATATGACCATCCTTACTCTTTTGCATGATATTTGATGGAATAGTTTTTTTTTTTTATCTTTTCACTTTCAGCCTATATATATATCCTTAAATCTAAAGTGAGTATCTTATAGACAGCATAGCATTGGATCTTTTTTTTTTTGTTCATTCATCCATGTTTTTTTACCTTTGTTTGGGGAGTTCAATTACATTCAAAGTAATTACTCATAGGAGTAAGATCTTATTATCAACATTTTATTATTTTCTGTAACTCTTCTAGTTTTGTGTACCTTTTTTTCTCTTGCTATATTTTTGTTCCTTTTTTAAGTGACATGCTTTGATTGCTTTCTCATTTTACAGCAATCTATTTAAGCTAACAACTTCAACTGCATACAAAAATTCTACTCTTTTACTTCTTCCCACCACATACTACATGTTCTTGATGTAACAAATTACATATTTCTATATTTTGTATCCATTAGCATAGTTTTGTAATCATAGCTATTTTTATACTTAAAAAATTTTACATCAGAGTTAAATGTGATTTACACACCACTATTACGGTATTCTGAATTTGTCCATATGGATGTACCTTTGCCAGCAAGCATTGTGCTCTCATGGTTTCCTGTTGCTTTCTATGGTCCATTTGTTTCAACTTGAAGGAATCTTTTTAGTATTCTTGTAAGGTGGTGATGAACCCCCTCAGCTTTTGTTTTTCTGGGTGAGTCTCCTTCATTTTCAAGGACAGTTTTGCCAAATATAGTATTCTTGGTTGACAGTTTTTTTTTTCCTAATCCTTGAATATATCATCCTATTCCCTTCTGATTTACCAGGTTTCTGCTGAGAAATCCTCATATAGTTTCATGGTGACTCCCTTTTACATAACAAATCATTTTTTCTCTTGCTGTTTCCAAAATTCCCTTTTTGTCTTTGACTTTTGACAACTTGATTCTAATGTGTCTCAGTGTGATCTCTAAGTTCATCTGAGTTCAGCTATGTTAGGGTTCTGGAATCTGGATGGCTACTTTCTGTCCCAGATTTGGGAATTTTTTAGCCTTTATTCCTTTAATAATAATTTCTTCCTCTTTGTTTCTCTATTTTTTTGCAACTTCTGTAACACATATTGGTCTGCTTGATGGTGACCCATAAGTCCCTGAGGCTTTTTCATTCCTCTTCATTTTATGCCCTTCTGACTGAATAATACCAAATGCCCTGATTCTTTCTTCTTAATCAAGTCTGCTGTTACACTTCTCCAATAAGCTTTTCAATTCAATTGTTGTATTCATCATTTCAAAAATTTCTGTTTAGTTCTCTTTCAGATTATCTGTCTCTTGGTGGCTCTTACTATTTTGTTCATACATTGTTTTCCTGAGTTCATTTAGCATCTTTATGATGGTTATTTTAAACTTTGTCAAATAATTCAACTACCTCTGTTTCTTTAGAGTCAGTTTCTAGAGATTTATTTTGTTCCTTTGGTTGTGCCATGTTCCATCATTTATATGACTTGGGACTTTGCACTGTGATCTGAATTTTTTTTTTTTTAAATAACCACTGCCTCTACTATTTTTTGGACTGGCTTCATACAGAAAAGACCTTCACCAATTAGCTTGGCTATAGATTCTGTGAGCCTCCCAAAGTTTTCTGTGGACTTATTATCTAGATTTACCTGGACTTATGCATTTGAATTTCCAATTAAAAATGTTTTGCAGAGTCTTTCTTCAATGTTCATAATCCCTTTTCCTCTCCAGTGTCTGTCTGTGGTGCTGCCAGTGTTCTGAACCGCCATAAGTTGCCTGGCTCTTTTTGTTCTTAAAGACCCTCAGGTACTTAGAGTATCTCAGGGCCTGTTGGCACTTTAAGCCAACTGAAACAGAAACCAGTCTCCCAAGCAGCCTCCCTACCCTCCCTGCCACCCAAATCCAAATTGTTAGACATATGACCCAACATAGTTCCCCTCTCCAGGGAGAAGCTAGGAGTTGGGGGTTTTCTCCCACTCGGTCTATGCTGAGCAGGGAGGTGGGGCAATCTCAAGTGAGTGTGTGCTGGTTCAAACCTTCATTTTGTCTACAGTAGCCACAGAAGTGCGTCTTTTCCTCTCAGTGTTTAGATTCAAGCAAGACAGGAACCAACCCATGTGGTAGCTGCATTTCTCACTCCAAACTGCTGCCCTGCCAAAAGTCTGAATGTTACATGTGTGCTCAAGTCTGCTCTTTCCCTCCCCAGTGGAAGCTGAGGATTGGGAATTTCTTTGATCATGCTGCAGTATATAACAGGCAGGAGCCCTGGTTAGTGAGTACCATAAAATTTTTCTGCCATGAATTTGGTATGGCTGGTTTCAGTCTTATCTGGAAAGAAGGAACTTCTTAAATGGTTTTTGGATTTCTCACAAAGGAATTTGGTCTGTGTATTGTTGTTGCATCTGTATATCCACTTGGGAAGGAAGATTTAGGGTTTTTTATTCTGCCATCTTGTTGATATCCCCATTCAAACCAAGATTAATTTTGTAAATAATAAAAATCCTTTCTAAATGTCTAGCAGTTAGAAGAACAGGCAGGTATGTTACTAAAGGGGTTTTTTGATAACAGCCGACTCCCAGCCCTCTTTTCCTAACTCTTTCTTCTCTAGCTCACAATGTGGTTAAACTTGAGGTTTGGATTACAAAAAGAAGTCCCAAAGGAAGAAGACCTTACATGGAAATTTTACATGAAGTCCCACTGATATTTTTAGAGTATCTAAAAAGAGTCTCCTGTGAAGTAAGTTTCCAAAATTTCGTGTCTTTTCTTTCCTCCACCACTCAGACTCGAACTTGGAAACTACATTAACAATCTTAGAGAATGAGTGTCAGAACCTTGTGTCATAAGTAGTCCACATCACTTCAGCTCCCCCGGCCTCTTCTACAAATACCCTTTGCATAGAAAGATGAGTCCCAAGTGCAGTTTTTAAAATAGCTGTCAACTTTCCACTGACCAATGGTTAATTTCCTCATTTAATTAATCACTTCTGAACTGCTACACAGTGGGAAACTTCCTGGTGCATTTCCAACATAATTAAACATATTTGGATGTTCTTAGTTGCTCCATAAATATTTGAATGAAGATAGTAGAGAACCTGCAAAGTGTCTGTGAGCTGAACATGGAGTAACTATACAGCTGTCAGCTTGCCAGGGAGCCAAATAGAAGCAAACTGCAGTTGAAGAAAAATTGTTCCGCTGACCAAAAAGCAGGATGAGCATATATGGTTCACACATTTCATCCTAGAGACTGGGCTCAGCTATATCTGCATATCTTCATATATATATTATTTAAAATATCAATAACAAGTTATTCATAAAAATTCTAAAAATTGTTGTTTTTAATTTTCTCCCTGTAGAATAACATATATTACTATACATTCCATTGTCTTTGAGCTCTTCTTTCCATTTTCTGAAGTAACATTTTGTTCACCAGACACAGTAATAAGAGCTGACAAAACACAGTAGAATAAAATCTTAATTCAAGAAAAGGTCAACAATAGACAAATGGTTAATTTAAAATTCTTCTTCCTAAATAATTTCCTTAGACGAATGAACAAAACTAGTTTAGCAGGCCATAAGGTTATTAGTGTATATTTTTGGCTCTTTGGCCACAATGCTTTTGTTCGAAGTTTATCCTAATAGTAATTTTAGGAATAATATTAGTAAACAAATAATCTTCAAGTAACATATATTGAACATTTAATCTGTTCAGTTATTGTTGTAAGTACTGAACACATAGTGTCGAATTGTAATGATCATAACACAGAGGGAGATATTAAGTAACCAGCTAAAAGTCACATAGTCACTGACAGAGCTGCAGTTGAAATCTACTCCGTAATAAATATTATCTTATTCAGACTTAACTTGTGGTACTCAGTGAGTACTAACATGGGGTGCTTCCTCATAGTCTCAAACAATGAAAGGATGTGATGGAAAAGAGCTAAGTTATAATAACATCATCTTACTCTTTCATAGTAAAGTACATCAGCCATCATAACACAGAAAATCATTTTTTATATATAATATATGTGAAAACTTACTGTACATAAATATATATGTATTTTCTTGTGAACCTATAAAAAGTTTTACTTTTTTGGTCAATGTACCTATCCAAAGGCTGAATGGAGCGCACTCTACCTTCTCAGAGTTCTCTCCAGGAAAGGACAAGAAAGTTTATATGCTTCTCTTTCTGTCCTAAATGGCAAAGCGCCCAGACTTTTTGTTACCATTCCATGGTAAACATTTGTCTCTCTAGTCACTCAGATTCATGATTCATTTGTTCAGGACTTAGTGGGCACATTTTGGCCAGCAGCCTGCCGTGTGCCCATGTGGAGCCTTGAGTGAGCTGTGTTGAGAGGAAGTCTCCTTTTGACCATACAAGAGCATGTGCATGGGTTTCCAACCAAAAGCAGCTTAGTAACGAGATAGGTATGTAGCTCCGGCAAGGCCCAAGGAGGCAGCTCTCTCATGAGTAACCTCAGGAGGCGCATTCAGTATTGAGTGTTTTTGGCGGTGAACTGCGGTGGCAGGGCAGGAGCCCCGTGGCTGTGTTGTTTTATCACAGCTATCTACATGTTGGCTGGGACAGAGATATGACTGCTCTACGGTGCTGTCACATGAGAAGCAAGTCTAGCATTGCTGTACCATGTGACAGCTGTGTGCTTACCTTGCTTCATCATGATTTATAATGGTCTTTTGAGTCACTCAGCCTCACTATTTAAAATAGCCTCTTTATTTAAAAATAAGGCAAGCCGTCCATCAACACTAAATCTGAAAGTGTGACCGAAATATCTGCACTGCCGCCCTCCCGCACCACCTTTACCACACTTGTGGAGCTCGAGCTCCTACCTCCAAAGGCGTTGCTGTGCAGAACAACAGCCACACGCAACTCAGAAATAGCTGAGAAGGTAAATGCAGGGAAAGGGAAGATGTTATAAAATAAAGGATCAGTTAAAGCCACATCTTTTTACAAGTTTCTGTGTTTTATATTTTATTCATTTTTTCAACGAATAATTATTGAGTGCCTTTACGGGCAAGGCACTGTGGTAGGACTAGAAGGGAGGGAAATCATTCAGAGTCAGAGTATTTGGGGAGGAAGGCTGGTGCTCATCAATAAACATAATTTAAAACAGAAAGTGAATATAACTGAGAATATTCAAAAAGAGCAACAGGCAACATTCAGGGGAGAAAAGAATAAATATAAAAAAGTCAAAAGATTCACTATATACATTGCCTGTGCCAAAATTTTATTCACAGCCAACCCTATAGCCAGGAAAGAAATAAATGTGTGTTTTCCTTCTCCTTCCTCTCTGAACTCTGAGCTCCGTCTCAAATGTAATTACTACAGTTCAACTTAATTATACATTCAATGAGTTTCAGGTGGGGAGAGGCTATAATTTGAAATATTTTTCTGAGAGAAATTATGTTTAAGAGCCAAACTATTTATAAGCAAATTTCAAGTGTACCTACATGGAATCATGTATTTTTTCTTTCACAGGACTGAACTCATCATGTAACTATACAGAGTTTAACTATTTATGTACAGGCAGCCTGAATATGTAATAAAATTTCCTTCTTCACAGTTAAAAGTTCAAAATATACTTATGGCCAGTACCTTTTCACTTATAATAGACATGAAGTTGTTTTCTTTTGGGTTTTTAAATATGTGACTTTTTAATCTTTAATAATAATATATTCATAACACATCTAAAGTGTTTTCCTCTCAAATTTAAATTGGTGGTTGAGTTCGTCTTCAAACTTTAAAAACTTAGAATTCAGCTAATATTTCATGGGGTAAATTTCTCAAAAAAGTGAAAGGAATGTTTTTCTTAATTCTGTAGCAAGATCATTCCAACTAATAGTATATACTTCAATTCCTGTGAGTAATTTTAAATGATTTGCTGAGAGATCAGCTTAATTACTTGAGGAAAAGAGTCCTTACATATGAAGTGATTAAGCTATAACACAGGTACATTCTTGTTACATTCATTTTCTTCTCTGAAATTTCTAAATTCAAACAGTTTAACAGATTGTTAATTTATTAATATTTTATCAACAAATATTAATTTTAGAAATTATATTTGGAGATATTTCAGGCATGAGACTTCATCCTTAGTTTTTAATGGAAATTTATCTGAAGAAATAAACCACAGTGGTTGATAAAATACGAATTAATATTGTTGAGATCCAACTAACAACACAACTGTGATATCTGCCATGACCTTAGTGCATTTTAGTCATGAAGACTGAGTGCAAAAGATAACATTTCATAACACATTACAGAGTTCATTTTGGGTGACTATTGTGGTTTCCTGTTGTATTTTTCTGGATACATATTTAACGGCAGAGTGACTGACAGTCAGAGAAAAAGTATTAACTTAAGGGTAATTCTAGAGAATCAAGATATCCCAGAAACATTATTTGCATATCACAGTAGAAATCCCCAATTGCTCTGACTGTGGCACACGAAGAGGTACTTCACACAGAGTGGTGTAAACCAGAAAAGGGTGAATCTTGGCTCTGCCACCTCATAACTCAGAACTTGTGCTTTTATGGAAATGAATAAAACATTCTGGGCTTTCATTTCCACATGTATACGAGAGAGAAATAAATGGTATTATGTAGAGCTGTGAGGGTTAAATGAGACCCCGAGCGAAGGCACCTAAGAAAGTGCCTGGGACAGAGCAGATCTTCAGTAAATGACAGCTATCCAGCTAAGTAAACCAGGAAAAGAAATGCTGAGCAATAATGAGGAAGTAAATCACCACACCCCTGTAATTCCCCAGCCCCAGTGCTAAAGAACTTGGGAAATTAGAAAAGCATGGACCGCTCATTGACCAATTTGTGTGTGTAGCTGTGTGTAGGGAACACGTGTTTATGACATATGAGAGACTTAAGTCTAGTTCTCTATTTTCTTCCATTCAGCAGGCAAAACAAAAATGGTTATTTTAAGCACTAAGTTTTTGTTCTCTAACAGTTTATGATTGATAATTGGACTTCGTCATATAAACTAGACGCTGCATGTGCGTTAGCAAATGCTTCACCATTCCTAAGTATAGAAATGTTTTAACTATTGAAAGCCTTGATTCTCAACAAGGCGCTGACTAAAAATTTTCACTGTTGGAAACTTCAGAAAAGACTACCAAGGGTACAATTAGGGAAATTTTAAGAGAAACTACTGGGGGTCATGCATGTCCTATAAGTTACCCTTGCAAACTTCTTGACGCCCTTCTGCACACAAGGCTAGTCTAACATGTGACTTGTCTGTTGTTTTCATGGCCCATGGGAAGTAAAGGTGTGCAGTTGAATCACAGCGGCCTGTATGATTTCATTCTTTAGTTCTAGTATGTAACTTTCTTGGAAAGGAATTTAGCAAAGTGGACTATGAGCCCAATTGATATCTAAATATTCACATCTGGTTAAAATTCAGTATGTAATAATTTATTCATAGAAAACTAATTAAAAGAAAAACAATATACAAAAACAATGTGCATGAAAAATTCACTGCAGTGTTATTTATAGTAACATTAAAGATGACCTAATTGCTCAACAAGAGGGAAATGGCTGTATAAATATAAAAGCAAGTCAATGAAATATTATGTAGTTGCTGAAGTAATTATTATAAACATTATGCAATAACATGAAAATGTCATGATATAATGGTAATTGAATAAAACAGAACAAAAATCGTATTACCTCATCATTACGACTTCAGAAAATATGTAAGCATAAATAAGTACTAGAAGAAAAAACTGCAAAGTGTGTATTATGATGATGGAAATTGTGAATGTTTTTTCTTTCTCTATTTTCTATATTGTCCCAATTCTATGTGTATAATTGAACATGATGTGTAAAATGTATAGCACTATATCAAATATGTTCTAGTATAATTCTGTATATCAAGCTTTAACATGGTATCATTTAAGTTATTAATTATAGAAATAGTTTAATACACATAAGCACTTTTGTTTTTCAGTTGGCATATTTCTAAAAAGCTGAGAAAGATAGTGAATTCAAAGTAGAAGACATGGATTGTTACCTCAACTAAGGCACTAATTGTGGCTTTGTTTGAGACAGTTTAGTTTTTGAAACTTAATTTTCTCACCAGTAAAACTCTGGAGTTGAAATGGAAGGTTTGTAAGTTACATGTCCAGTCGAAAATTCTGTGACACTGACCTTACAGTTCTTTATTGAAACCCTATCCAATGTTTACCCCCTCCAGTTAGGTGCTGTTTTGCAAGCTAATAATAACATTAACTACTAGTATTGTATTTATTTAGAACATCTGCTGAAAATGTTAAATGCTGTACAATCATAAATTTATCCACTATTAAAAATTACTTTCCAACACTCTAACAATCTTAAGAAATTTATCTTTGGATTTGTATAGGGTAAAAATTACACATAAATGATAACTCCATCTGAAAATAAAAAATAGAGTTATAAATATTTTCTTTATATCTGCTTTTTCTTTTTAAACTTCTTCAACAAGTTTCATGCCCAATATAAACCTTTTAATTTAATTAGGACATCATAGAACTATGAAATAATGTTTTCCATAAAAGATATGACCAAATTAGGTATAATTTTCTTGTTAATTATAACTGCAAAATATGATTAATTAAAAAGTAATAAATTAGAATTAGGAGTGACTGAATCTATTTGATTGTGAATATAAAACAAACTGTTGATATATTTGAAAATAAGCTCCAGTAAGGAACTTAAATCTCAAAAATAAAATGTATGCTAATTCTTACCACCTCAGAAGTAACTGGAATCCTCACAGAGGAGCTACAGACTTAGGGCCATCCAGAGGCAGTTTGCTTTCTGACATTTTCAGTGTCAGGAAGGAAACCAGTCGCCTCTAATCAGAGACTTTGGTAATTAGTACCACTCAGGAGCTCACCACCTACAGGAAATGAAAAGACAGAACACAGCCTGTTAAAGCCGCTTGTTTTGTTTGATCTTCAATACAACTCAGCTGCAGTGCCCTGGCATCCCAACTTTATGGAACGTGAGGGCTCATAATGGACGCAGCATGCTGGCAGCTGCTTTCTGTGAGGAAACTCCACCTCTTTCGCTCTGCTGCCTATCTCTGTGTTTGGCAAGAAATTCTTCCTTCTAGGGATAAACTCACGGAACTGTATCTGATATGGCATGAGCTAAAGCAGTTTCAATTTGAGAACACCAATACATTTGAATGAGCTACAGAATATTTAGGCTTTGTGGAAACCAACCAAATTTTATTATAAAATCTTTCCCAAACAGTTTACAGTGTACGCTTGAAGTCATTTATCTAAGTATCTATAGAATATTGACTTATACAAATGCGTAGAACTTTTTAAAGCGCAAGAAAGGCTTTTAAAGTCACAAAAGGTTTAGGACCAGCAGCTCCACATTTTAAAATTCCGTGGGCTTTGAGGTTTGAACATTTAGCTCAAGTCGTGGGTCAGATAAGAGACATTCTGGTCAGAGGACTTATTAATTTAGATACTTTATCTTCTGAGTAATATTGGCAAAGTAGAGATTCCAGGAATACATGGTCTGGAAAGGTGCAGAGGGCAGCATTTTCATCAGCGCTATTGGAGAGTTTGGAGAGAGCAAAGAACAGCAAAAGATTAAAAAACTATTCCTATAACCCCTGTTTGCCACTTACATGAATGACCCCTCGCCTAGAGAGCAGGGATAGAATTGACTCAAATAAAGCCTGTTTAGGAATATTTGTTCTTTAATCCCAGATTTACTAGTTCCTCCCCATGCACCAAGCACTGTGCTAGGTGCAGAATCTGGCAGTGGCCACCGAGACAGCCCCTAACAGGCGCAAATACTCATTCCACAGCCACCAGCCCAAAATGACTCCTATAGTTTTCGTCACATGATCATCACACGTAATTTCTATGGTTCTGCCATTTATATGTTTGGCTTTTGAACTAAGGCAATTTAAAAAAAAAGGTGAAGAGAACATTAAGACTGGCCAGGATAAAATGCTACAAACAGTCCTTAGGTTTTCATCTACTGAGTTTGTCCCATGAAATCCTCTTCAGTGACATTTGCTTAAAATGAAATAGCTACAACTATTTATTTCTAACTTGCTAAATAAAAGTCTTTGGTGTGGCTTTATTGAAGGTGGGGGAGCAGGGGGGAAATTATTAAAGTTTTTGTTCCATTTTTTAAATTTATTTTTTTCTCATTTCTGCTTTTAATTAAATGAATTCTAACATCAAAGCTGCATGCACTTTTTGACCATAGTCTGTCTAATTGACCAAAGCTTAGATGTGGAAAATGAAGAAGTTATGCAGAATTCTGATAGACTTGAGAAATTTTTCTTGGTTCTCCTTGCTCCTTCCTCGCTTTGTCCTTTCCAGTATACCTGTGATTTTTAAGAACAGCCTTGTAATTTGAAATCCTTCCTAAAATTCACAGGCGACTTTTCAGCCTATTTGCTTATTGACTTATTGTGACACTTTTAGTTCTGGAATAAGATTTTAGAGTTCAGTTTCACTGGAGTTCATGTTCTATTAATTTGTACTAAGGACATGAGGATTTTTTCTAAATCACACCATTTGTTTCAGTGGAAACCACACAGCAACCCAGGTTTCCAGACTCCCATCTGTGTTCTCTCTGCCACATCCTTTTCTGGCTTTTAGGATGCAATATCCCATATGAATAATACCTGAGGTTTTTAAAAATAAATCCTTCTGCTAATAACCAGCAAAATGAACCTCTGGAGCCCAGCTGGTGAATTTTAGTGAGGGCCATAAACCCTGACAAATTGAGACAGAGAGAAAGAAAACACGAGTCTGCTCAGCCTTTCTCGATCCCAGTCGCTTCCCTACCTAGGCTTGTCTTTCCTGAAGTCCAGAGCTTCCCTTCACATTTCTTTCAAATTCTGGATCGTGGATAGAAAACCACTCTGAGAAACAGTGTGAAAGTAAAATCTTGATGTTGTAATGATGCATTTTAATAGTACCCCTAAAATTGATTATAGAACATACATTTTGTCTGATTCTAATTATGTTTAACTCCAAAGTCATTTTGGTACCAGAAACTGCTATAACCTATTATTAAACTAAGCATTTATTTTTTTACAGGAATAAAAATTGCTTTGGTAAGAACTCTAAATTTAAAAATAAATTATGAGTGAATCAGACTATCAAAGCCTAATAAAATGAAGGATATGTATACTTATGATTAAAGCAAAACTACAGCTTAATTCAAAATGAATTTATCTTTAATGGTTATATATAAAATGAGAAAATATTACCTCTATCTCGAAACTTTACTTGATGAAGAATTAGTGAGATCTGGACATCAATATATGTCTCTAAAATTGCACTTCCCAGGGAAATATCTATTTAGCTCCTGATTTTTTTAAATTTATATATTTATTTATTATGTATTTATCCACACAATCAATGCATAGGAGAAGAATGACCAGCAATGTTAAAGAATTTTAAAAAATCTGAAATAGTAAAAAGGGGGTAGGAATGCCCTGGCCTGGCGGTGCAGTTGGTTGGAGTGTTGTCTTGTACACCGAAAGGTTGTGGGTTTGATCCCTGGTCAGGGTGAGTAGAGAGGCAACCAATCAATGTTTCTCCTTCCATTGATCTCTCTCTTTCTCTCTCTTGCCCCCTCCCTCTCTTCCTCTCACTAAAATCAATAAAATATACCCTTAGGAGAGGATTAAATAAAAAAAGGGGGGTAGTAAAAGCTGAAGTAAAGACATAACAAAAAAATAAATCAGCTAAACTGTTAAGATTTCTTAATTTATTGAAGGAAGCATTTATGAGATTTGGTGTTGATTCTGGTTAGTATGACCATTTTAGGGCCTTCACTTTTGCCTACATTGCTTGGCAAGTTTTAGGTGAACACTTCTGTAGTACGGTAATACCTTCTCTTCGGATATGCTTTTTATTGCAAAGTAATATTTAAACAGCACACATCCAGTTCTAGGAGACCTCGAGGCATAAAGGCAGAATGGATGTGATCATGGGAATATTCACAGTGAGGCACGAACACCTACAATTAAGTATGTCAACATCAGACTTCCTGCTCTGCCACCCACCATTTCACACAATTCAGCCAGCTGACTCATTCAAAACCTTAAGGCTAATCAGAATAAATTAGAGTCATTATTAATAAACAGGCAGAGTATGTCTCTTTATTCCTCATTGGGGTAAAATAACTCTTCTGAGTAGTTCTGAAGTAAACCCATATCAACTACTCACTCAAATTACTGACTATAATAATTCATGTACACTTACAGAAGACATGAAAATTCAAAGCTCTGGGTTGCTACTTGGCAGACAAGGGAAACTGTAAAGAAATTATTTACCATAAACATGAGAAAAAACGACAGACTTTGTTATGATTACTAATAATAATGACCACAGTTTTATGTGGATAGTGGGAAAAAGCAGTCAGAGATCTCATTTTGGCATTTGTGCCTACATGTTCAAAATTCATCCAATGAAGGTGGTCAAAGAAAGCCTTTTTGTTCTGCCCTTTCTTTTAAGTTCAGAAGTCTCACATTGAGCATCATAATATTTTCACTCTTATTAGGCGATGAGTGGTAAGAATATGTTTAAGATCAATGAGTAAGACAATAAATGTAAATACAATATATTACTGACAGAAGCTAAGTTACCCATTCAGGTGATTGGGAGAGAACAAATTCATCAGGAGTCAAAATCCCAAGTCAGACCTCCATATGAAGTAGTGTTTATTTTAATGATATTAACTACTTCAATAAATTATTTTCCTTTGTTTTTTCCTAATAGTTTTAAAAAATATTTAATAGTTTTAGAGAACTACAATTTTTATATCATAAAATTCACCCACTGAAAGTATTCAACTTGATAATCTGTAATCAAATTTAGAATTGTTCAAGTATCATAATTCAGTTTTAGAGAACTTTCTTCACTCTAAGATATCTCTCATGTCTGCTTTGAGTGAAACCTGCTCCCACTCTCAGTCCCAGGCCACCGCTAATATAGTTTTTATCTCTATAGCTTTGCTCTTTCTAGAGATTTTACATAAAAGGTGTGGTAGGCAAAATAATAGCCACCCAAATATGTCCACAACCTAATCCCTGATATAGCAAAAGAGACTTTACTGATGTAAAGAAGACCTTCAGATGGGAGATTATCCTGGATTACCTGGGTGAGCTCACTGTTGTTGGCTGTAAAGACAGAGGAAGGGGCTCACAACTCGGGGAATGCAGGAGGCCACTAGAGGAGACAAGTCAAAGAAACCAGTTCTCTTCAAGAGTCTCCAGAAAGGAACGACACCCAAAACAATATCCAATATCAAAATAATCAGCAATCTCTTTTGGAAGGATTGCTAATTATTTACTGGTACCATATAAGTACCATATACAGCCTTAAAACACTGGAGTTGTTCTTGCCCTGGCCGGTGTTGCTCAGCTGCTTGGATGTCATCCCACAAAATGAAAGGTTGACAGTTCCATTCCTGGACAGGGAACATGCCTGGGTTGTGGGTTCAGTCCCCTGTTGGGGAGTGTATGAAAGGCAACTAATCAATGCTTCTCTCTCACATCAATATTTCTCTCCCTCTCTTTCTTCCACCCTTCTCCTCCCTCTAAAAATAAATAATGTCTTAAAAAAAGCTGGAGCTGTTCTTGTTGGCACTCAAAATGGTATTATATAGAGAAGAGAGACAAAATTGTAATATTCTTTTAAAATATTTATTGAATCTATTGAGGTGATATTGGTTAATACAATTATATAGGTTTCGGGTGTACAACTCTCTAACACATCATTGTGTGCTCATCACTCCAAGTCAAGTCTCCTTCCAACACCATCTCCCCTTTACCCTCTTCGCTATTCTGCTACCTCTTTCCTCGCATTGTGCCACATAATAAAGATTTTCTTCCTTTTAATTTCTATTTTGCTGTTGTATCATTATTGCTAGTCTAAGAAGAACCACTTAAACATTTGTTTAAGTGAAACAAACATTAGCTAGTATTAGCTAGTATATTGCTTTTGCACAGTCTCTGTGAATTTTCTCTATTGCCGGATCTCTCCTTCTTGTAGTCAGGCCATTCCAAAATGCGAGTGAAAATGTCAAAATCTGAATATTGCTATTTACCTCAGACTCTGAAAAGAATCCATATGGCATACTTGACATTTAGTCTAATTACCCTAATCACAATAAATCATGTAGGAAAATGTCAGTGAACTCAAAACAAAAATCTTTTTTTTCAGATCAGCTGGTTTAGGAGTTTTATCCAAATTTCTCTTTATGGGAAAATATTTGGAGACTCTTTTTATTATCAATTTATACTTAAATTGAGTTGTTAAACTACATAGAAGAAGAATATCTAGACATCTAAAATAACTGAATTTGGGTTAGGGTTAATCTCAATTAATCTGTCATGTGGAGTTTTATCTTATTAGAATTAAAGAAAGCAGTAGGCATCCCATTTACAGATTTTAATTTTTACATATTATAAGAATACACCTCTAGAAATGATTAGGATATGTTAAACAACACAAGTCATACTAAAAATTATTTATGCTAAGAGGGCTAATTACTGAATTTTAATTTTTGCTAATATATTTGCCACTAGATAAAGTGTGTCTGAATATACTGCCTAGAGTTCAATTTCTGTGTTTGAAAATTTTAAAACTAATAAATCTCAGTTTATATTATGAAATACATATGGTTTGAATCTCACTTAATTAAAAAAAATTGTAAAGACCAAAACACAACAATTCAATACTGAGATTAGCTCAGATTTGTGCTAATCTCTGACTGTGATTTAACTGATCCTTCACTCATTCTAATCTAATTCAAGTCTTTATTATGCACGTATTTATAAAAATTGAAATCCTATTATTTGATACTATATGTGTGTGTATCATTTAAAAATTTATTAATGAAACAGATTACAAGACATAAAATTAGTGGCTATTTTCAGCAGTTAGCTATTGGCCATGGAATTTAAAAACTAAATATTCATGTTAGTGGCATATTTATTAATCACCCATAATTTTAGAGAATAATTAATAGATGTCAAAACATATTCTGTGATTTCGTATAATTTATTACTAACTTCTTGTTACTTCCTGGTTTTGGTTTGGTTTGGTTTTGCTTCTCCTGAGTACAAGTATCAATTAAATTAAACTTCTCATGTGACATTTCAAACCATTTAAAATAGTATCTGATGGGAGTATTTTGTTTATCAAGACACTGTAAAATTGTCAGTATAATCCAACAATGAGTTTGCTTTTATTACTACTGTCCTTGTGTACTACTTAAACTTGGCCATCTTAAAGTAGTCCTGCTTGAATTGATCCCCTGGTTTGTCATTTATTACGAGTTATACTAATTTATTTTACTGATGCAAAACCTTACACTTCAAGTTTATAAATTTATGTGCCTCTCAGGGCCTGGAGCATGTAATATAGGAGGAGTGACATCTTCCATTAAGGAAAAGGGAGCACACAGTAAAAACTTAGGAGGGGAGAGCTTGGGTGACAATGAGACTGTGGGAACCCGTCCACAATCTGTGCGTGTCAGAACAAATCCAGAATTTCTTTATATTCTCTCCTCTGCATCATATTTTAATTTCTATTTATATGGTGTAAGGGAGGCATCTATTTACTTTTTTAAAAGAAAACAAGGAAAGAAATATGTTTTGTCATAGCATATTCCAATTTTGTAATTGGAATATACAAAATTATCCAACTATTATACTACTATTATCCAACATTTTGTAATCAAGAAAAGTCACTGATTTCATAAAGTAAAATCTTAATCTGTTCAGATATATTAACATTTAATTAGAGCTAGAAATATTCTTTTATGATTTTCATGATCATTACAAATACTTCATATGGTGAATTTTTTCATACACATAATTCTATTTTGAGTAAAGTTTTGAAGATTGTGCTAAAGTTCACTTAAATTGTCAGTAGTTCCCAACCTCTTTTTTTCTAAGCGACATTTAAAGTATATCGTTAAGGATGTAATATAAATATGCCTTTATTTTAATAAAAGCTAATAAGGTTCCTTTGCAAAAGCAGCATTACTAATACATGAAACCTTTTTCAGAGGGGGCGGGCCTTGTTTTCTGTGGTCACATTCTTAGATTTCAATAAAAATGAGAACTGTAAATAAGGCTTCATTTCCCAAACTAATGGTTCAAACTATCGTAAATTCTAAAAATATAATTTCCTGCTATCAGTATAGAAAAATGGAATCTTTCCAGTTAACGAGCTAAGGAGCATCACTTCTGACAATGAATGCAGCGTCTGTTGCTGTAATCTGCGTGCGCATGGGTGGCGGGCTGAGTTTCACTGGACCTTTTACTTCGTGTCACAAACGAAATGGGCTTCATCTTAGTCTTCCCTGCATCCTGAGAAATCTGTACAGCGTGACTGTTTCTCTACCTTTCCAGCTCGTTCTTTTCTCTAATTTTTGACTAAAAGGCAACATTCACGTGTTCCAATGACTTTACCTTGACTTCCTGAGAACATTGTGTTGTAGATAATAGCAGAACGTGTGATTTTATTGCTTTCCTTCGGTTTCATGTTTGCGTTTTAAATTATTACAAGTAATGTACTGACTATATATGGGGTTACATTCTATATTTTAATAATGTCAAAACAGAAAAGAGAAAAAATACATTTAGAATTCATTATGAGAATTTTCAAAACAGTTATTTAAATTGAATGTTTCTCAAATATATTGAATAATAGTTTATTCTCTTAGTTGGTCCACCACATCTGAATTTCAATGTCAAAGTCTATTTTTTTTGTTTCTCTATACTTTTCAGCAAAATTCCTAGACAAAATTACAGGCCAATAATCAAAGAGAATGAGATTATATGGGACAGTAGACTTCACTTATTTCAAAACAAACTTGGTATTGTTAAATTTACTTAGAACCACCCTGGCTCTTCCTTCAAGTGATTTAATGACCTTATAATAATTTTAATTCTATTAAAGATTTTCTGAATCAGTCGTGAATTAAAGCTATGAAGACGTGACTTAAAATTTTTAATACATGTAGACATTAAAGAAAATTGCACATCACGATTTATTTTCATTTCAGAACAAATGGATTTTTTTAATAATAATGTGTGATTCTATGTGTGATTATATGTGCATTTAGGCCTAATTGTATATTATCATCTTTTTTTTTTACTATATAAGATTATCATTAAGGTTTAACTCTAAGAGCATTTGTAGTTTTAAAACTCAGACAATGATTGAAAATAAGGGATGTAATTTGGACTTACCGGCATCAAAATGCAGCACCAAATATCATAGGCACTGTCTTTAACAATTCCTGGTATTTTTTACTTTTGAGGGTATCCTGGTATACCATTTGGTCTCCTAGTTTTACCTCCTTGTTTGCCAAGACAAGTCTCAATGAGGTGTAGAAAAGATATCTGGGGCCAAATAACACAATGTGGTTGAAAAACACTTGCCTCATATAAATATAGTCTTGGTGAGAGAATATCTAAGATTTGTCTCTCCAACAATAATACCATGTGGTCTTGGAAAAATCGCAGTATTGTTGCTTTAATTTGTTTACATGTGGAATTTTAGGGTTTAATCAATATCATTAAACACAAGATGATCCTTCATTCAAATTGTTAGTTTAAAATTTTTTGTAAAATATCAAAACAGAAAAGTAGTATATGGTTTCAATATAACATTTTCTTTCAAAGAATTGTGGCAGAAACAGTTGTGTAGAAGAAAAAGAAATCCTCAATATATAAGAAGCAACCTGATGAGCTTATTGTCAATAATGTTGTAATTCATTGACTAGTACCTACATAAACAGGTTTCAATGGTATGACATTATACATATTGCAATAAGCTTTGCTTGATTCTTATGTCTTCATTCTTGTGATGGATTGCACAACAGCTGTTGGAATGGCCCTGCTCCTTGCCATATTTGTACTTTGACTGAGGCTTATAAGTGAAGCTTTTATTCACTGCTTGAGTTAGCAGTGCTCCTACAGATGTTGTATAAGTTGACTTAGCTGAAACCAGCTAGACAAGTAATATTGAAAAACTCATGAAAGTTTTGTGTATCTTCTGAAAGCTTGTAGCCACAAAACAGATTTCGTTTCCAAAGTTTATATAATACCTTAATTTGGAGTTCCTGGAAAATTATCCACATAAATTCTTTGAATAATTCGTTCTTCTTAGAATTATATTTGTGAAGACTATCACCTTCATGCAACACTGTTGTAATGCTGTTATTCCTTGTCATAAAAAAGATGCCAATGGTATTCTTGCATTTTTCACATTCACAGCACTGCCTTTTCTTTACTCTTATTTGCCAAGTACAGTATTAGAGGACCCAGGGGAGCTGGCAAAGTGGAAGTAGAGGTCTATCATTATCATCCAGGTTAAAATTCTATTTCTGAAATATTTTGGCTGTGCAACAACTTTCTCAAACAATCTTAGCCATAGTTTCTTCATGTATAAAATAGTGCTAAAAACAGAAGTTAAATAAATTATAGTTATCTTGTGCTTTTAATTAAGATTATTTAAAATGAAGCTGACTTGTAAAAGCAGAACAACAAGGATTAGAGCAATAATGAAAATATACATAACTAGTGTCATGAAAGATCCCATGAAAATATCCTTTAGAAACAATAACTCTCCAAACAACAAGTGCTGGCGAAGATGTGGAGAAAAGGGAACCCTTTTGCACTGTTGGTGGGAATGCAGATTGGAGCTGCCACTGTGGAAAACAGTATAAAGGTAACTCAAAAAATTAAAAATGGATCTGCCTTTTGACCCAGCAACCCCACTTCTGGGACTATATCTGAAGGAGCCCAAAGTACTAATTCAAAAGAACATAAGTGCCCCTATGTTCACTGCAGCGTTATTTAGTAATTGTCAAGTTATGGAAGCAGCCCAAGTGTCTATGTGTGGATAAAACAACTAAGGGACATTTACACAATAGAATACTATTCAGCCACAAAAAAAAAATAAAAATTTTACCTTTTATGGCAGTATAGATGGACCTGGAGAACATTATGCTAAGTGAAATAAGCCAGTCAGAGAGAGGCAAATACCATGTAATTTCACTCATATGTGGAATCTAACAAACAAATTCAACTAACAAGGAAAAATAGAAACAGACTCATAGATGGAGAACAGCATGACAGCTGGCTAGGGAGAGGTTAGGGGGCGGAGGGTTTGAGCAAAAAGGAAAGAGGCCTTATGGACATGGACAACAGTGTGGTGATTGCTGGGGGGAAGGTGGTATAAGGGGACAAGTGGTAATAGAAAAAATGCAAAAAAGATTAAATTAAAAAAGAAAAGAAACAGGAACTCTCTCACTTATGTAGGATAACGTATGTTTGGCAGATAGAAAAAAGATGTTATTTCCTTTACTATACATTCCTTTGGGATGTGTGATGGATTGGGTGTTGTTGCCAGATCTTCAGTCAACCTATATTTGATGTGTGTGTGTATGTGCGTGAATATATTTGTGATGTGTGGGTGTGTGGAGATGTGTGTATGTAGGAGAATTGCTAAGAATCAGGGCCTCCAAGTTCAGGACTCAATTCCAACACTCACTTGTTCTGTGATCTACACTCTTAATTGTAGTTTCCTCCTCTTTAAAAGATGATAATGCCAATTTCTCTATAAATGTCACTAGGATGTTATCAATAAAATCATGTCAGATAAGTATATTGGAGTGATTTACAAACCATAAATACCATAAAATGTGAGGCCTTTTTATTCAAGCTGTGTCTTCAAGCTGTGTCTTATTCAAGTATGGGTCTTCAGATAGAAAGCAAATTCCTTTGAAGCCCTACCAGTCTCTCAATTTTTTACTTTAAAATAAAACATAAAAAAAGAAACCACGAAATTAGTATGCAACAATATATTATTATAAAGTAAGCACTCTTGTAAACACCACTCAGGGCAAGAAATAGAACTTTAGCAGATACCCCAAGAGCTCCTCCGTGTGCATCATTGCAATCATAACCTCCTGTGACCTCCCAAAAGTAACCACTACTCTAATTTTTATTGATCATTTGTGTAGATTTCTTTAGAGTTTTATTACCCAAGTGTCCATCACTAGACCACTAGACCCTAAAATTGAATCTTATTATGCAATTTTTAAAGGGCAAAATGCCCTTTAAACCAGCATTAACTTACCAGTTCATTCTATTCTTTTCTCCTCTTTGTTATTGAAGAATTCAAGTAATTCGCCCTGGAAACTTTCCAGAGTCTGAATTTTGTTGTGACGCACATGGTGGAGTCAGTATAGTTTCCCTGTCCTCTGTGTTTCCTGAAAATTGGCAGCTGGATCCAGATGCTTCATCAGGATGTTTATCCTTTTGGTAAGACTGTGATTAGTGTCGGGCTTGTTCATCAGTGCCTGGTTATCTCTCTTTCTGTTTGTTATCAGCCACTGATGTTGAATACCTAGACCCATGAATTCATCACACATTACACAATGGTAGTTATTTAAATTCTATAATTTCATTTGCATGTGTTTGTTGAAATACTTTCATAAAGTTAAAGTTTCATAAATTATTTGTTCACCCAGTGCTATAGTTTATACAAATAAGGCTTGATTATTTCCCTCTGATGAACCAGTTTTCAAGATAATGAATAGTAAGTATTATCTTTTTTGAAGCTCAGATTTTTCCATGGAGCCCTGAGCAGCTGGTTCCTAAATCTTTTTGACATGATTATGGTAGTCTTTGATAGTTACAGATTCATCTACATTTCCTCCTTAAGACCTGGAATTACTCATTTATCTTTGAAACCCTGGTTTCTTTAAGTGGGGATTATATTCAAAACTAAAATCTGGGTACCAAGAGCTTATGATTTTTTCCTAGGCCTTTTCATTGGACAAGATTGGGAAATGTATGTACTCTGTGTTTACACACATATAAAAATGTGTGTATATAAAATATCTCGACTTCACACTGACACTTTCAATTCATAGTCAGTGCTTCTGAGTTTTTACTTACCCTCTTCTGAAGTACACCCATTTCTTCAGTGTTTCCCCACCAATGTTCTTGCTCTCAAGTACATGGGATGATAGAATTAAGATATCCAATAATCAGTAAACTGTTTATTCCACATTGCATACACAACAGCCTCAGAATAACAATATTCTACAAGGTCTCTGAGAATAAGCCATTGTTTTCCATATGCTCTCCCTGGACATCTTTAATTTTTTAAAATAGTGTACTGTATTTACAATGTCGAGCATCTAGCTATTGCAAAGTCTCTTTCTTTTCATTTAATTTTGGTTCTCCAAGTAAACATCTATTTAAAAGGTACATTTTATTTCCTTCATTTTCTTATTCAATATATTGTTCTATTTCTTATGGCATAAGGTACTGCTTAAAAAAAGTCTGATGAAATCAATTTTTTCCTTATAAATAATGTTACTTTTGCCTATCTCTCCTTTATTTTTTCCCCTTTCCTTTAAAGTCCAGTATTTTCTAGAATATTTATTGATAGGATTACTCTAGGTCAATATTCTCAGATACACAGCATGCTTTCTCAACTTGCAGTTACGATTTTTATATACCTATCTCTCTCCATCTCCATCTCTAGGCAGGTGGAGCTAGAGATAGATGTAGACAGACCTGGCATGGACAGATCTGGTGTGTATACATGTAAATACATAGATATATAATTGGTTGGTTTCTCTTCAGAGCTGGAGTCATAAAGAAAGAGATAATTTTAGGCTCAAAGGCTTAAATTCTCACCTTAAGATACAGTATGGACACTGGGAAAATGTCTATTTTTTTTTGCTAAAAGAATATATAACATTTATTCCATTCCCATGTCTCCTCCTGATGCGCCTTTAAGGGATTCTTTATATCCATGTTTGGATCTTTTTTGTCTATTTTCAATACTTGTCATTGTCTCAAATACTTTTTAGCTCTTTATTCATTTTCAGTTTTAAAAAGTCCATCCTTTAACCTTGTATTTCTCTTAAAATATTATGTTTATTTACTTTTTCTTCATTTCCTTCATTTTTGAAATATTTTTTTTGTTTTATTTCTAATTCATTTTTTAATCCTGTCACCTCATTCTGAGTTACTCTAATTTTAACTTATGTTATACTTTTTTTGTCCCATAATCTTTCCTAATATTGATGGCTAATTTATGTACAAGTTATTTGTAAGCATGTATTTATGCCATGATTTCTTTGTCTATAAGGATATTATTTTATTCCTTACGTTCTTTTTTCTCTTTTAGTAACTGGTGTGATATTTCATCACAATATGTTTCTGTTGCTCCTTCTTTCTTTAGAAGACAGCTATTTAACTTAAGCTTTTCTATTGTGTTTGTGAAATACACAAACGTATGGAAGTTGTTTTCTAGTATTTACTGTCTCTTTTACCTTCTCCCCTTTCTCTTTTATTCATCTCTTTTGCCCATATCCTACTCAATTTTGTTTTCATTATCAGCAGTATTTTTATGTTAGTAATATATTTTATTTAAACCAACATATCCACAATGTGATTATTTCAACAAATAACATATTTTACTTTTTTTTTTGTTTGTACTAAGGCTCCAATATCCAGATATTTACATATACGTCAGTCATGAGAACATACAGAACAATGGAATAGAATGGGAAGCTCACAGAGACCCTCTCAATATATGAGTTACAAAGGTAGCACAACGATCGGCATGTAAAGAATGGAGTGTGAAGTTCAAAGGATTAAGAAAACTGACCTACCACATGGAGAAAATGAAAGCTGGAACCCTGCCTTACACTATGTATAAAATGGTAGATTTCAAATGCGTTAAAGACCTAAGCATGAATGGTAAGATATAAAATATAAAAACTATTGCAACAAAAAATCTTTGGGGCTCACAAACACAAACATAAGGTTTAAAAATAGATGGAATGCATTATCTAAGTATGGGAAGGTTTGGGTTGATAAATGGCTGCACCCATAAAATGTAAAGGAAGAAGCAGGCCAGGACTGCAGGATAGCTTGGTTTCTCCTCAGAAATGGAGTTATAAAGAGATAATTTAGGCTCAAAGGCTTAAATTCTCAGCTTCAGGCACAGTATAAACACTAGAAAAATGTCTATGTTTTTGCTAAAAGAATTTCTTCTCTCTTATCAGCTATAGGGCTGGAATAATTGAAAAGCAAGGTTTTATTTAACCTGATGGTTGCCAAATTACTCCAGGATTCGCATTCCCAGCCTTACTAGGATGCATGTAAAAATTAAGAGTATTGACCAGGAAAGAGTAGGAGCTGGATTTGGAATGGGGAGTTATGCTGAGGGGGATTTGAAGGACTTATGACATCCTAAACTATGTGAGTGATGGCTCATGTTTGATTACTGAAAGTTCTGTGTCCCAGGAAACCCCTCACCCCCAGGTAAACCACATCCTTGGCATGTCCTCCCTTGCTAATCAAAGCAGTAGCTCTTCCTGTCTAAAGATGTTACTGCCTTGCTTGAAGATACCATAATGGCCTGACTCAATTTACCTCCTGCTCTTCCCACATTACTTCTCCTTACTTCTATTCACATGTCAGATTCCAGCCTGGAAAGGAGCTGCGGTGGATGCAATTAAAAAGGCAAGGCCAAGGGAAGATTTCCACACAAAGTATTCTAGACTTTGCTCATCTATATTGCAAAACCTGAGACAAATGTTTAGGATTCTATTGTAGAAATGTACAGAGGAAGGAGAAATGTAATTTTGGATTGGGTAGAATGGATTGATAGGGGTGTACTTGCTACCGGTTCTGGATTCAATGTGTGGCCTTAAGCAGTTGTAGGTGATTTTATTTGTTGGCTCGGTTAGTTAACCGAAATGTAGACCTAATGGCCCACATTAAACAAATTGAGAAAGCAAACATTCCTTGAAATAATATTTAAAAATCTCAAAGATTTACAAATATAGGAATGTTCGTGTGGATTTGTCTTGTGCAAATCAGACCATTGTAATCCTAATGATTTCCTAAGACTCCCAATAGGACCTACGAGTGACTCTCCATTCACTAAGGTCTTTTGAGACACATTGGTGAAGGGAATAGCAGCATCCATGAAAAATGTTTTTAAAAATTGAGATATAATTAACATATGATATTATATTAGTTTCAGGTATTATATATTTGTATATATTATGAAATGATTGATATAATAAGTTTAGTTACCATCTGTCGCCCCACATAGCTACAAAATATTTTTTCTTGTTATGAGAACTTTTGAGATTTACTCTTTTAGCAACTTTTCAATATGCAATAGAGTATTAGTAACTATATTCAACATGCTGTATATGATATTCCTAGGACTTATTTATTTTATACCTGGAAATCTGAATGTTTAAGCCGTCTTACCAATTTCTCCTAACCTCCCACCCCTGCCTCTGGCAAACACCAATCTGCTTTCTGTATCTATGAGCTCCGTGTTTCACTTGTTTGTTTATTTATTTGTGTTTTAGATTTCACATATAAGTTCATTTTATTTAGCATAATGCCCCCAAGGTCTATTCATGTTGTCAAAAATAGAAAGATTTTTACTCTTCTTATGGATGAATAATATTCATATATACCACATTTTATTTATCCAATCATCCATTTTTGGACACTTATTTTCCATGTCTTGCCTAGTGTAAATAATGCTGCAAAGATCATGGAGCCCATATATCTGCATGAATTAATGTTTTCATTTTCTTCAGATAAATACCAAGAAGTCAAATTTCTGGATCATGTGGTAATTCTAATTTTTATTTTTTTAAGAACCTCCAAACTGCTTTCCATAAAAGTTCCACCATTTTAAATTCCTACCAACAGTATACAAGGATTCTCTTTTCTTCACATCCTCATCAACACTTGTTATTTCTTGTCATTTTGATAATAGTTATTCTGCCAGGTGTGAGGTGATATCTCATTGTGATTTTTATTTGCATTTTTCAGGTAATTAGAATGGTGAGCATCTTTTCATGTATTTGTTGCACATTTATACCTTCTTTTGAAAAATGTCTATTCAGATCCTCTGCTTATTTATTTTTCTTTTTTATTGAATTTATTGGGGTGGCATTGGTTAATTAACTTATATGTTTCAAGTGTACAATTCTATAATACACCATCTGTATATTGTACTGTGTGTTCACCAGCCCAAGCTAAGTCTCCTTTCATCACCATTTATCCCCTTTATTCCCTGTTCTACTTCCCCAACCCCAATCTTTTCTCTTTGGTAATCACTATACTGTTGTCTGTGTATTTGAGGGGTTTTTTTCTTCCTTCACCTTTTTCACCCAGCCCTGCAAACCCCTTGTCTTCAGACAGCTAGCTATCAGTCAGTTCTCTGTATCTATGAATCTGTTTCTATTTTGTTAGTTTATTTTGTTCACAAGACTTTACATGTGAGTGAAATCATATGGTAATTGTCTTTCTCTGGCTGGCTTATTTCACTTAGCATAATGCTCTTCATGTCCATCCAAGCTGTCTCAAAGGGTAAGATTTCCTTCTTTTTTATGGTCAAAAATTATTCCATAATGTAAATACACCACAAATTTTTTTATTTAATCTTTTTTTCCATTACCATTTAGTCCCCTTATTACACCCTCCCCCACAATCACCACATTGTTGTCCATGTCCATGAGTCCTTTTTCCTTTTTGCTCAATTCCTCCACCCTCTCTCCTCCCCCATCCCTTAGCTGTCATCCTGCTCCCTATCTATGAGTGTGTCCCCGTTTTTCTTGTTAGTTCAGTTTGTTCAGTAGATTACACATATGCGTGCAATCTTATGGTAGTTGTCTTCTGGCAGGCTTATTTCACTTAGCATAATGTTTTCCGGGTCCATCTATACCACTGTAAAAGGTAAAATTTTTATTCATTTTTATGGCTGAGTAGTATTCCATTGCATAAATGTCCCTTAGTTATTTTATCCTCTTATGTGCTGACGGACACTTGGGCTACTTCCTTACCTAGGCGATTATAAATAATGCTGCCATGAACATAAGGGTGCTTATGTTCTTTCAAATTATATTTTGGGCTCCTTCAGATATATTTCCAGAAGTGGGATTGCTGGGCCAAAAGGCAGATCCATTTTTAATTTTTTGAGTTACCTCCATACTTCTTTCCACAGTAGCTGCACCAGTCTGCATTCCCAACCACAGTGCATAAGGGCTCTCCTTTCTCCATACCCTTGCCAGCACTTGTTGTTTGTTGATTTATTAATGATGGCCATTCTGACTGGTGTGGGGTGATATCACATTGTGGTTTTAATTTGCATTTCTGTCATGATTAGTGAAGTTGAGCATCTTTTCATATGTCTATTGGCCATCTATATGTCCTCTTTGGAGAAATGTCAATTCAGCTCTTTTGCCCATCTTTTAATTGGATTGCTTATTTTATGGTGTTGATTTTTATAAGTTTTTTATATGTTTTGGATATTAACTGATAAACAGATGCATCTTCGGTGAATATGTTCTCCATTTCAATGGGTTGTCTTTTTATTTTGTTGATGGTTTCCTTTACTGTGCAAAATCTTTTTAGTTTGATGTAGTCCCATTTGTTTACATTTTCTTTGGTTTCCCTTGCCTGAAGAGATGTCTCAGAAAAAAAAATATTGCTATGACAAATGTCAAAGACTTTACTGCCTGAATTTTCTTCTATGATTTCTATGGTTTTGAGCCTAACATTTAAGTCTTTAACCCATTTTGAGTTTATTCTGTGTGTGGTCTAAGAAGATGATCTAGTTAAATTTTTTTGCACATATTTGTTCAATATTATTGACACCATTTATCGAATAGACTATCTTTACCCCATTGTATGTTCTTGCCTCCTTGTCAAATATTAATTGACTATAAAGGTGTGGGTTTATTTCTGGTCTCTCTATTCTGTTTCATTGATGTATATGTCTGTTTTCATGCCAGTGTTTTGATTACTATATGGCCTTGTAGCTTATTTTGATATCAGGTACCAAAATTCCTCCAACTTTGTTCTTTCTCAAGATTGCTATGGCTATTTGGGGTCTTTTAGTTTCATGTAAATTTTTGGAATATTTGTTTTAGTTCTATGCATTACACCATTGGTATCTTGATAGGAATTGCATTGAATCTATAAATTGCTTTGGGCAGCATGGATATTTTAATGATGTTAATTCTTCCTATCCATGAACACTTTATATGCTTCCACTTATTTGTACCTTTTTCAATGTCTTACAGTTTTTTGAGTGCAGGTATTGCACATTTTGGTTAAATTTAGTCATAGGTATTTTATTATTTTTAAGCAATTGTGAATGGGATAGTTTTTTTTTTAGTTTTCCTTTCTGATAGTTCATTATTGGTATATAAATATGCAACTGATTTCTGAATATTTATTTTGTATTCTGCTACTTTACTGAATTCATTTTTCAGTTCCAGTTCAGTGAAATCTTTAGGGTTCTCTGTGTACAGTATCATATCATCTGCAAATAATGACAATTTTACTTTTTCCTTTCCAATTTTACTTCTTCCTTTCCAATTTTACTTCTTCCTTCCTTTTTATTTCTTCTCCTCTGATTGCCATGGCTAAGAATTCCAACACTATGTTAAATAAGAGAGGTGAAAGCAGAAATTTGTGTCTTGTTCCTATTCTTAAGGGAAATGCTTTTAGTTTTTGCCAGAGGGTGATGTTGGGTATGGGTTTGTCATAGATGGCCTTTGTTATGTTGACAAATCTTCCCTTTATTCCCACTTTGCTGAGAGTTGTTGTCATAAATGGGTACTGGATTTTATCAAATTCTTTTTTGCATCCATTGGTATGATCATGTGGTTTTTATCCTTCATTTTGTTTTTGTTGTGTATCACATTTATTGATTTGTGGATATTGTACCAACTTGGCATCCTAGGAATAAATCCCACTTAATCTTGGTGTATGATCTTTTTAATGTATCTCTGGATGGGGTTTTCTAATATTTTGTTGAGAATTTTAACATCTATGTTCATCAGGGATATTGGCCCATAATTTTCTTTCCTTTGTAGTTTATCTGGTTTTGGAATTAGGATATGCTTGCCTCATAAAATGAGCTTGGGAGCCTTCCCTCCTCTTGAATTACTTGAATTGTTTGAAAATAGCTTTAGTTCTTCTTTAAGTGTTTGGTAAATCTCACCTGTGAAGCAATCTGGTCCAGGACTTTTGTTTGTTGGGAGCTTTTTGATTACTGATTCAATTTCAGTAGTTGTAAGCAGTTTATATTTAATATGGGATGTTTTCCTGGAAAGGAATTTTACGTGGTTGGTTTTAAGAGTCCATGCCACCCAAATTATTTTAAAACCTTTCAGAAATTACTAAGTATCTTGGGAAAAGCAGAATTTGAAAGATGACTCCCCAAATTTCTATCCCCTGATGAGTCAATCAGACACTAAATCTAAGTACTTTTGTGATGGCACTTTGCAGATATAATTAAGATTACTAATCAGTTACCTTCAAAATAGAGACATTATGCTGGATTATCAAGTTAAAACAAACATCTAATCATTTAAACCCTTAAAATCTGAGAAACTTTTTACATTTGATCCAGAAGAGACTCAATAATGAGGAATTCAGAGATGTTTGAACTAAGGGTCGGACTTGACCTGCCACTGCTGTGTTTGAAGATTGGGGAAGGGAACCATAAACCTAGGGTGTCAGCAACCTCTAGAAACTGAGAGAATGCCTCCTCACAAGCAGCCAAAAATAAATTAAACACTTCAGTCCTACTGCTGCACGAAATTCTGCCAACAAACTGAATGAGCTTGGAAGTAGATTCACTCTCCAAGATACCTTGATTTCAGCTTTGTTGGATCTGCAACAGAGAAGACATGTGAGCCTACAGGACTTCTAACCTACAAGAGCAAAACTATAAATTTGCGCTCTTTAAGTCACCAAGTTTGTCACAATGTGTTATGGCATCAGTAAAATTAACAGAGCATTTATATGCAGCCATTAACATGCTTTTCTCAAATTGGTCCACTGTCCATTTATATGAATATTATTGGCTATATGGGGAATTTTGTGAACTCAGGTACATCGGACATTCTATTGCTTACTTCTGCTTCTATTCATAAAGATGCTGATACAATGCAAGTCTTTTAGTTATATGGAATTTGTTCTCTGCAGCTTGTATTTTATGGTTCATTGGAATATATTGTAAACTAGCTCTGTTACTAAAGTTGACCCTGGTTATTCAGTTTTAATTCAGCTTCTTTATTTGTATGTAGAAATTCAAAGAGACTTTAAAAACTATTGACCCGTAAACATGGACAACAGTGTGGGAATTGACTGTGGGAGCAGAGGGTAGGAGGAGGACACCCTCTGGGACAGCTATAAATTGGGACAACTATAATAGAATATCAATAAAAAATTAAAAAATTAAAATATTGCTGCTGCCATTTTCACAGAATCCCTCTGGCTCTACAGTTCTCTTGTTAGTATATGTTTCTCAGTCAAAAGTTGATTTCTTATAATGTATATTTTATAATTAACCTCATCCAACCTATGTCTGCCAGGAATCATTAACTTCACCTGTCAGTGCTTCAGAACTCCATTGTTACATATGCCATGGGGATACATGCCCATTAATGTGTTGCTTTGGAAATACCATTTGGTTGTTTCCTGCAGAGTAATATTGAGTATTCCTCAGGGATGAACAATGACCGTGTTTATTATATTTCAATCACTTTCTGGTTGTACAACATTCAGCAGGCAAGTATACATTGGTTAAATCTAGAAGTCTAATGCAAATGATGATTTTTTAAGTGAAAAAATCTGAAAGAATCCCAAGAGGAACAATAAGAAATCTTATAACCAACAAAAAAAAAGTCAATGGAAAAAAGAAATGTACAAATATACCTACGCATTTCTTAAGCACCAGAAATAACTATTAAGAAACTGTGATGAAAAAAAACTATGCATGCAGACAAGTGTGATTGAACGACAATAAAATAATTTTAAAAAGAAGGAAAACAAAAACAAAGAACTATGCATTCATAATAGTAATCAAAAATATAAGTGACCATGTAACAGACTTTGTGAGAAAGTAGCAGGACCTAAATGCAAATCTCTATGGAAAGACAAAAGAAAATAATTAATGCATGTGGACATAGCACCATGTTCTTGAATGTTATTTATTTGTCAGAAATAATACCACATTAGCACCAAAATAAAATTTAGGTGAATATATATATTTCAGTGAGAAAGGCCTTTGTAAGCATAATATCAAAGGCAGAAATCATAAAAATGGAAGGATTTGATTCTTAACCTCCCTCTCCCTTTAAATAAAACTAGATCTTTGTAAGTTAAAAATATCAAAAATTAAAAATAAAATAAGAAAAATATCTTTATACATGTATATAAAATAATTTTTATATTCTTTGTTGGTCACGATACAAGGTAATATAATAATCTTGTTTAATCAAAGTATGTTTAAAAAACTAAAATACACATATCCAAAATTCTTCTTTAAAATTTTTCAGTGGACCTAAGAAAATATTTCATTCTAAAAGTGTTAATCATAGTAAGATTTATACTTAATACAATGGAAATATAACATTGAAAAAACATTAATTTCCTAAAATAAAAAGTTGGTCAAATTAATTATACCTCACCAATACTAGACTAATAGATATCAATTAAAAACAATGTTGGTTGTATTAGTCTGCATTTTTTGTGTGTGTATTGACTAGAAAGATGTTTATAAAATGGCAAAAGAGCTTATGGAGAGTGTATACATATTATTCCACCTCTTTTTAAGGAAAACATCCTAAACCTTTCTGAAAACAAAGCTCTCAAATTTTTGCACCATTGAATTATATTTACCTCCTTTTAACCTTTGAAATATGTTCATGACACAAGGAAATCATCTTTGGCATTATTAATGTTGGTTTGCATCACCTAGAGGAAAATTGTTGTTTGTGTTTCTACTTCCCTTCCTATACAAAGAGATTGCTGCCTATATTCCTCTGTTAATAGAAACTTTATTTATTATTAGAAATCATTTAATGACACTAATAATTTATTTAAAACAGCCAAAGACAAATTATATCCAACTCTTAGTAACTAAGCAGAAAAGAACAAAATTTGGGATAATTAAAAGAAAAAAAAACAAGCAACTGATTCAATTGTTGAGGTTAATATTATCTGGCTGTAATTAACTGAGTCAGATATCTTGAAATTGACATATGACAATATATAGAATTATATGTAAATGTGTAGATAAAAAACATTATTTCACTTAACATGGACTTAATGCCTTGCCACCAGATGAGCAGCATGTGGTAAAGTTATTACAGTCTTGCGCTCTCTCACACTTCAGTCTATCATTCTAGCCAAATGAAAGTGTTAAAGAAGAATTTGACTCATGTATACATATTGATTGTATGGTAACAACTGAGTAGCTATTCAATTATCTCATACTGATGCAATTAATCTTTTTAAAAAAACCAATTCTCTCAGCTTATATTATTTCTGCTATCTCCTGGGTGGGGGGAGTGGATCTCAATCCACCTTTGTAAAAAGGATGCAGCACAATCACTTTATCTTTCTAGGAATATTGCATGACACTTTTGTGGAAAAGTCAGTAAAAAACCACTCACCCATTTGTTTGCTTAATAGAATAGTTTGGTCAATGAGGCTGGTGTTTGGAGCCAGGCAGGCCTGGTGGCATTGGATTTTAGCCAAACATCTCAAACTGTTTTTCTAAATGCTTTAGGTCCAGCAAAATACAAAGCTGGTTTTACCGAGTACTTTTTCTCTTTAATTTTTTAATTGTGCACTTGTGAGGACAATGTAATCCATCTGTTTCATTGGCACTTAATTTGAAAAATTATTATTTCGTAAAAGGAATTTGATGTCCAAGAAGCCTTGTGAGCCTTTTTATGAGCACTTGAAAACCTCTACTCTTCTCCTCCAAGACCCATTAGAACCCCTGGGAAGCAGGGTTTTCCAACAGCAAATGGATTTCAAAGTTTAGGAAGCACTGGTATAGTGAAAAATATTGTGCTCTTCATATTATTCATCCTAGAATTGTCTAGCACCACCAGAAGAATTAATTGAAAATATAATCTAGTGGATTTAATTATTAGGTTTTTGACCCCATTCTTGGTTCCTTCTTAGTTCTTTCGAATCCCAATTGCTGCTAAATTGTGGATGCATGGTTCCCAGCCTATGTGATTTCTTTTGTGTGTGCCCTGAGCATCAACAGGTTATGTTTTTCTACAAGGCATTGATGACATCTCAGTGATTCCAATTCCCCGGACGCTGGTTCTGTGTGCATTTGAGAGTGTTTGCGTTGTTTGTACAAGCACGCACCAAGCACGTTCCCTATCACTAGCTCTGCAGGATCTTAATTTGTGTTACATTATGAAGGCTTTGTAGACTCTTAAACTTTGGAAACACTGGATGAAAGGAAGCTAAATAGATTTCTTTACTTCAGGATTTGGGGGCCTGATCTATTTTAATGAGCATTGTGTGTTCCCGAGCGAGGACAGCAGGTAGAGCACTGCAGGGTGTTTTCTGCCACGGGACACACTTTCCTCAGACTGTCTGGTTGACTAGAGGTATGTGGGAGAAAACTTGGAAAATTCTGGCCTACATATTTCCTGTTTGCTTTTATTTCATTTCTCTCCTGGTGTCTATTGTCTACTGTCTAAAAAAAAAAAGAAAGAAACAAACAAAATGAAACAAAAGCTGCCTTCTTTTAAAATTTAATTTAATTTTCTTGTAATTAGAAAAGACAGGATTGTTTTAGTAGACTGAAGAGAATAGATTACCATGAAGAAAGTAAAGAATATTTTGCAACTATTTGAATGGAATGTCTCACTTGATTTTATTGCTTAGTGGGTGGTGTGGCAGCTGGGTTTTAGAAAATCTAGTTTGTTTGATTAATTTTTACCAAATTGTACTACTATATACACTTTACCTGTTGTTTTGTTACATTTGCTTATTTAAATAAAATCCTGTGAGAATTGGTACATATTTACTAAGCTAGAAAAGAGGAAGTAGAAAGAAAAATTTTAAATAGCCTAAAATTAAAAAAAAATACTGTTGGAAGGCTTTTCCAAAATGGAAAGATCCATCTATCTATGTATCCACCCATGCATACATATAAGAGTATAGGAATTTGGGGTTTTTTCTTTCCTATTTAATTCTGAAGTTAATTTATCTGATATACCTTTTGAGTATTTGTCTCAATCCCACACCTCAATTTGCTACCTGGTTAAAGAACCACCTTGGGAGATGAGTGGGAGGACTCATCTGCCTGTCTGAAAACACCCATGGGAACAGCCACAGCCTTTGTGAGAGCTCATATAAATCTTTCAATTCAGGGATGTCTTAGGAAGTGTGTGTGTGTGTGTGTGTGTGTGTGTGTGAGAGAAAGAGAGGGAGGTCATGAGTTCATGACTCAGAAAAGGAAAAAATAACCTCTACCCTTTTCTCTGATTAGACAATTCTACTCCAGCATTACACATTCTCTTGAGCAGCTTCTTTTTGTTCCAACTTCAATCTCCATTGTTAGGGCATCAGATGCCACCCAAACATACAGTTATCATTTGCTGAAATCGCCTGGGTCAGCTGTGTGCTCTATCTCCCACTCCAACCTTGTATGCCATCTCCAGTTTGCTGTAGAATTGTCAACAATGATCTTTCTTCTATGACCCTGATTCTGCAAGTACCCTTCAGTGTTGTTCTGTTAGTAAATAAAGGGAATCACAAAGGCTCACGACTTCCTCTCTGTTTACATCGTGTTTTATGCATCCTGCATGCTATTATAAATTCATATATTCTTTCAACAAACCCCCCTTTTTTTCTGCTTCTGTTGATATCAGATCTTCCAAGAAGAGTTGCCTATATTCGATGTATTCAACTTTTCTCCTTCCTTTTTCTACAAATGTTAATTTGGCTTCACCTCAATCATCTTTCTTAAACTCAATCCTACCAGTTGACCAGGCTGAAAATATCAGGAGTCATTCTTGACTCTGCTCTACCTCTCATGCCCCACATCCAATCCATCAGCAAATCATGTCAATTATACATTTAAATTCATCTGAAACCAACTGACTGACTCACCACTTCTACAGCTAACATCCTAGTCTAAGTCCCTGCACTAATGGTGGAAGGCAAACAGAGTTCGGCTGTCAAAGGATACTCTCAGGAATCAAAATGCATTAAAGTGAAGATACATTCTAGCTAAAGGCTGGCTTGTACAAGGGGTCTAGAGAGGTACAGCATCAGCTCCAATTGTCCTCTCTCTGCAGGGCTCTCTTGTTTTCTTTCACAGAATGCAGACCACACTTATGAGTATTGTAGGGAATACCTTGGAAGCAGGGAGTCCAGACTGGATTTTTGATTGAGACTTTTTATACTTCGCTGGTCATGCAGATGTATATGTTTACTAGGTGATTAGTCCCAGAGTCAGAGTCCTCTGAGGGATCCCACTGAGAACAAGTACAAATCATTAATTTCACTGCTGTCAATAAAGAATATAAGTCATGCAGCAAACTTGTCCAACCATCCTGAAACTTGCCTTGGACTCATGTTTACAGAGCAACACATTTTTCAGTACCTTTCATGCCTTGACTGTAGGTTAGTACCATCCAGATACATCTCTTACTTAAGTAAAACAGCCCAGCTCAATTCCAGCCCTGCTATAATTGACCATCACAGAATAACGTTCATTATTTCCTTCTAGAATCATTGCAATTTTCTCTATGTCCATTTTGATGCTTGACTACCATTTTTAACATAACAACCAGGGCGATCCTTTAAAATTACAAATCAGAATATATCACTCCTCTGCCTAAAACCTTCCACAAATTTCTTCCTATCATGGCCTAAAAGGCTCAAACAATTTGGAAAGTCAACCTCCTTCCTTTTCCAGATTTATCAATTACAACGTCCCTCTTGGTTCCCCCCCCTCTAGTCACACTGAACTCTCTTTGGAGGTCATAGGTAAATAGGGACTTCCTACTTTCTTTACACTCTCCTGACACTCTCTTTACTCTTACAGTGGCTTGGCTTCCTCCTTCATTTCTCTGTAGGTCTATTCTCAAATGTCACCTCTATAGTGAGCTTCCCTCAACTACCTCACTGAAGATTGAAAACACTCCTCTTTAAGTGTTTCCTTTCCATCTGCTCAGATTTAATTTTTCCCCAAATAACTAATAATCTTTCAATATATATACTACATGAGGTCTGTCCAGAAAAAGGACCAACTGTTGTTAATATAACGAAAATAGTTTGTATAACATTGATGTAACCTGGCAGCCAAGGAGAGTGGACTGGAATGTGCATGCGTCAACAATGATGACTTCACTGTACTAGTTAGCAGGGGCAGTAGAATCTGTTGAGTGAGCATGTGTACTGTGTAGCCATTGCATTCAAAATGACTGCGTCGAGCAACGAATCTGCATCAAATTTTGCGTTAAGCTTGAACATTCCTCTGCAGAAACTACTGGGATGATTCGGAAGGCCACACCTGTGGGCAACTGGTGATTGGGAGCTTCATCATGACATCATGCATCATTCATGCATCATGTCTCATGCAGAGTTCTTCAGTGAAACATCAAATCACCCAGGTGACTCGGCCACCCTACAGCCCAGACTTGGCTCCCTGCGACTTCTGGCTTTTCCCAAACTAAAATCACCTTTGAAAAAGACAAGATTTCAGACCATGAATGAGCTTCAGGAAAATGTGATAGGGAAGCTGATAGCAACTGGGAGAACTGTGTCAAGGCCCAAGGTGCCTACTTTGAAGGGGACTGAGGCAGGATTATCCGACGTACAATATTTCTTGTATTTTGTATCTTCTTCAACAAATGTCTCTATTTTTCATGTTACATGACTGGGTACCTTCTGGACATACCTTGTAGTTTTACTATCTTTTCTTTATTGTCTGTCTTCTCCATTGATTGTAATCCTTTTGAGGAGAGAGATGTTTATCTGTTTTTTCTTTTCTTTTTTTTCATTGCTGAAACTTCAGCACCTAGAAGAGTACCTACTAAATGAATGAAGGACAGGTTATAAAATAATATCTTAAAACTTGAACATTCATTAGAACTCTAGAATTAAAAGCATAGGTATCATCTCCTCAGTCAAATGTCTTCTGTATATAAAAACAGAAATCTTCTTTCAAAATATCAACAAAATGCTGAATTCCAAGGAATGTGTTGGGTCTATCAAATGAATATATCTTACTGAAGCAGAATTAAGAAAAATATCCCATGAATTCAGAAAAAGATTATTGCTTTAAAATTTACCTTATAAATTTGAGCTCTTAGACTATGAGCAACTGGAAAATTCGATTGTTTTATTAAACTATATATCAAGACATTGTGAGATATAAATCAAGATCTCTCCTCAAATTCCTACACATTAAGAGGCATCCAGAATGTAGACATGGCTTCCCCATGAAGTGATCATGGGTAACTTCACAGAAGACATGCACTGAGGCTAAATTTTGGAGTCACATGTCCAACTGCCAATGTTTCTACCTATGTATCTCCCAGTCATTCCACTCTTGTCAAAAGCCAACATTACATTTCCCTCAGACTAAAGCTGTGACCCTGTGCTAATCCTATTCTCAATGAATAGCACCAGCATCCACTTTACTGAAAAACAAACAAACAAAAAACAACCTGAAAGACATCTTTAATTCCTTTCTTTCCTTCACCCAGAAATCAGACAAACTTCAGTTTCACTCAGTAAATATTTGTGTATCTCCCTACTCCTTTCCCCCACTACTGAATACTCCATTTAATGCCACCATTATACTTACCTGGATTCTCACAAAAGCCTCCCAAATGATTAATTGCTTTATCTTTCATTTCATCAATCTCTATATTCTCCAGGTTATAGCCAAAGAGAACTTAAGAAAATGTGAATTGATTGGGTTGCTCTTCGACTTCACAGATTTCTCATTGTTTCCAACATAAAGTTTAAACCTCTTTATGTAACTGTCTTAGGAGGCCATCTGTGACCTAGCCTCCGTCTATCTTTTAAAGACTCAGCTCTCACCAACTTCTCAGTTGAAGGATGGGGGTGCAGTAGATTGAATTGCCTTTAGAATCTACAGTGTGCCAGGCTGAACTCCACTGTTCTTTCTAGTATAATTTTCTTAAGGAAGTTAACCTTGACTTCCATATTTCAAGCCCCAACCAAACACACAACCTACTCCACAGGAGGAAGTCAGACACTCCTGCTCGGCATTTCTGCAGCCCTCGGTAACTCTCCTGTCAGAGTACTGAAGACCCTTACTGTAGTTGTTTAATTTTATATTTCCTTCAAGATTATAAGAATAATAAACATTGAATGATGACTATGTACCAGGCTCTGCTTTAAGGCTACACAAATTAACTCATTTAATGTTCATAAAACGTGATGAAGTAGGTACTACTTTCATCTTGTTTCATTGCAGAGGAAACTAAACAGAGAAGTAACATAAGCAAGGCCACATATTCCAGAGGAGACAGAATGAATTTTAGAGGCCAGAAACCCTGATCTTAACTTTTATAATATCTGGGAGAACACAACACTGTAGAAAAATGCAAAACTATTTTTGCTTTAATTGTAAATAATTTTACAATGAATAAAGCAAAACAACATCAAAAACTAAAGATGTGAGCTTTTCTTGAAAAATTCATAGCTCCTTCTGAACTGGGACCATAGTTTCTATGACCTCTACTGTATGTTTTGTCACTGATAGAACTCGTTTCCTCCTTTATGATATCTGTTTGGTCACAGTGAAATTAACATTTGTGATTACAGTTTATAAATTTCTTGGGACAAAAGATTATGTCTACCTTAAGTACTTCCAGATTCCCAATATCAAGCAAAGTTTCCAGGCAAAATATAGACACTAGATAAATATTTATTGCATGAATGAATCAATGAATTGAATAAAGACTGGAATAAAGATTGTTTCTATTCAATTACTCATTGAATAGAGACAGTGGAAGAAGTACATTGAGACTGGGAGAACTATACAAGTAAAGCAATTTCCTAGAGGTATTTTATTCTATGGGTATTATAATTATGTTTGGGAATTTTCTTGACATAATGGGCTCCTAAAATTCCCTTAATTATGTGATTTTCTGGCCTTAAATAGTACTTGCTGGAAGTAAGTAATGACAATTCTTTCTGCAAAGTACTCTTTGTGCATTCTTGAATTAAGGTTTGACTGTCATTATGACTTTCATCTTTTCTCTATTACCTTGTAGGCAACTTGCTATTCAACTAATGACTATATCCTTTGTGAGAGTAGTGTTTTAGCATAAAGCAATAAACAAAACCCCAAACACTCTTAAATCAATACCATGAAGATGAAAAATTTTGGTGTCATGGCAAAGCCTCTAAGAACATGTTACAAAGGTTAATGATAATGTGATTTCTGTTTACTGCAGAAATAGCAGGCTCTGGGGTTTTTGGTAGAAAGTTGGTCTTTCTTTCTCTTCAGTCCCCATAGACTTCCACTGCTCTGCAGAAATCAATTAATCTTTTTATGCCCAAGTTTATGCCTCTATAAACTAAAGAAAGCCCTTGCTATCTACACCTCAGAAGAATGTTCTGATGAATAATGAAGTCATGTCTGAAAAGTACTATATAAAAACAAAGTATCATTATTTTTTATTGGAATTAGCTGGTTTTCCAGTTTCTAACCAGTCTATAATAACTGAAGGACTGTCCAGTATTTTCTTGACCCCTTTTTCTGGGTAACTCAAGCAACTCCTAGAAATGCTAATGTGCACATATATCACTACATATATTGTGTACTCACAAGGTTTTACAGGGACAGCTCAAGATATTTCTGTTATAAAGAAAATGAGAGGAGCACTGGCCAATGTGGCATAGTTGGTTGGTTGGAGTGTTGTTCCACAAATCCGAAGGTCACAAGTTCGATTCCTGTTCATGGCACCTACCTGAGTTACGGGCACCCAGTTGGGGGCATGCACCAATTGATGTTTCTGTCACGCCTTGGCGTTTCTCTCTCTTTCTCCCTCTGTTTTCCTCTCTCTAAAAAAATTGATAAAATTTTTGGAAAAAAGTGAGAGGAATTTGCCTTTTTACAATATTTTCAAAACTGATATGCAATATAGCATACTCCTTTAATATGGTTAGATTAACTTTCTATAGTCAATGTTAAAAAAAAAAACCCACTTATTGGAGAAGAACAAAACCATGATACAACTTTCTCTGAGACATAAAGAAAACTTTGAACTTTCAAGCAACAAAAATTTCATTTTAGAGCTTTGGAATTTGGGAAAGCACTTGAGTACTGATGTGACAAATCTTAACTAAATAACCAATTGCTTAACACAGCATCAATCTGACCTCCTCCACTTTCCACTAAGAGATATAGTACTGTTTATAAAATGCTCTCATGCTGAAGCAAAGAACACTTCTCCATATTGTGCAGTTATTCACCGCCTCTGTGCAATCTTCCATTGTTTTTAGAGTTTGGGAAGTTAGGGGGAAGACTTTATGGGTTTTGTACTTTACAAAATTCAGTTAAATTCTGATTTCGATGATGCAAACTCACTCTTCATTCTAGGCAATGCAACAGAAAGTCATCGGAGTATTAGCCATATTGAGTCTTTGTTACAATGTGTTCGGACAGGCACATAACATGTCGAAAGTTTAGTAACAGGTGTGTTTATAAGATATATTTCACTATGAATACTTCATTGAACTTTTCTCATTCACTTCTTTACAATTGGCCCCTTATATAGTGCTCTTCCTGCATCAAACTTGTCATTTAAAAAAGATCTTTGCCCCTATTTTGAAAATGAATAAAACATGAAATACACACAAAAAAAATCTTTGTCAAAAGACTTTCCCCCTGTTTAGAAAAAGGACCTTTGTTTCTTCATTGCAACTCCCCTCTCTTCAATTACCTGTGAAGAAATCTGAAATCTTCACTGTTCTAGGTTTGGGAAGGGATCTTATCCCTAAGAAGCTCAATCCCATGTTATTGGTAGCTTAACTGGTCTTGGTGGCAAAGATCTGGGAAAAGGAGGACAAACCAGAGGGTCTTAAGTAAACATTAGTAAGAAAGGGGATTTAAGTGCTGAATTATACTATAGGTGAGTTAAGGAAGACTTTCAACTTCCAGGTGAAGGTGAGTAGGATAGAGAGCTTCTATGATACCAAAAGCCTCCACCTTTATTCTGGAAGGAAGAGAGGGCTAAGAATGTTTATCTTGAATTTTCCTATACAATTTAATTGTTCCAGACATGAGCCACCCCCCTACTTACCAGAAGCCTCCTCACACCCAGGAACATATGTTTTCAATTGGAAAATGTTTGCAAAAAGACCACCTGCCAGTAAAGGGAATGTTTTCCCTCTTCCCATGGGGGTCTTACATACAGGTTTTAATGTAGTTAAATACCAGCAGAGCAAGAAGCCTAGAAGAATGATGTTACAGGCTAGCCTGCCTGTTGCAATTATGTATAAGATGTATAAAATGATTATTTATATTCCTTTTATTGATCCTCCACCAGGAATCTGAGTCTTTTTGTCCCCTGCACCTCCTCTCCGTAATTCTTTGTTCAGTCACATTTGCATCGTGACCCAATGGTTTTAACCAAGTAAGTAACATATTTTAAAAGTTACATTTTTGAGTGCTACTACTTTAAAACAAATACAAAAATCTGTGATTGTAGACAAAAGCAAATCTTATTGTTTATGCTGCATCTATTATACAGTCACCAAAAGTGCAGAAGAAATTGTGGATGCAACAGAAGAATTAACCATTGAAACATTTAAGTGTTAAAATTAGCCTTGAGCACCAAATGGCAAACTTCTGCCCACAAAGAATGAAGTTGTTTGAGGGAAAACTGAGGAGGAGGATAAAGGAGAAAGAGAAAGAATGAAACCAAATATCCTCAAAAGAGTTTAAGAATGGAGTCATTCCTTGCTTCTCCTCCGCATTTGTGCCATTTTCTTTTCACACTTACTCGGTCACTGTAAACAGATGCTGAGAGATGGAGTCCTGGGGTTTGATAAACTTTTTTTTTCTTTTTCAGCTGGAAAAAAATGGTATAGGAAAGCTCAGCCTCAATATTTGATGAGATAGAAAGCTGTGGGTAAAGGGGTCACTACATATTTCATTTGATAAAATCGGTCTCACACCCAAGTAGCTAGAGGGGTGCTTCCTCAGTTGATGTTCTTGGCGTTCTCCTCAGCTGCCCCTTTGGAGGGATTTACATTAATCTTAGAAATCCAGGGAATGCAAGTAAATCAACACCAGCAGCAGCGATAACCTGGTGCGAGGTGCGAGTGGACTGGCCCGTATGCACACACCACAGGCACATTCCATGGGGATGAAAGTGATCTCAGACACCCAGCTACAGCTGACAAAATCTAACAGGCAGGTGACAAAGTGGTGACATGGTCAATGATAAAAGCCAAAAAGTAGTTCCAAATTAATATCACATACAGAGACTCGTGCCAACTTTATTCTGAATCACATTGTTATGTGGTAGAGACAAACTGCAGTGAGGAAAAATAAACTCATTTCACAGGCCTTTAGTGGTGTAATGAGATTATAATGCAAAAATTTGTTACCCCTGGGAAGTCTTTGAGCAGTTTACCACCCAGGAACCCAAAGTGAACTAGATGAACTCTGATTAAAACAACAAGCTGAAGATTCCGTATTGCATTATCTCACCAGGCAAAAGTAAGGAGAAGAAACAAGAATAAAATGCTGAAAGATGTAAACTTTCTCATGAGACACTTCTTTTGAGAATTCATAGGCTAGCACAATAACCTGCTTTAAAAATAACATGACAGAAGAAAGTGCAATCCGTGTTTAGTGACCTGAGTCCGAGAGGAATCGTTCCATACGACAGTGTAGTTTAAGTTCCTGCCAAGGCAACACCCCCTGGTCTCTAATCCTCTAGGAAACAAGGATGGAGAGTATTCCAGAATTATCCATTGCTCTCTCTTGTTTATTATTGCAGAGTTTATTGTTTAATGTGCATTTTTGTTCTTTGTCTCAAAAGCCTCATTGTATGTTGAAATCACAAGTTTCACATCTTCTCGACCTACAAAAAAATCTCTAACTTTTGCCAAAGAACTTAGCATTATGGTATTTATTTTCATAGGTATAGGTAGTTGCCCAGAATCACATCTCACCAAATCCTCTTCTTATGTAGCAGGTCTCCAGTGGTAGAATGAAAGAAAAAAGTAGTGTTTAAAGGTAAAATCTATTGTCTTATTCAGAAAAGTGCAGATGTGGCAGAAATAGAAATGGATATTAATTTTTGAAACAAGGTGAAAATCTAAATAAAATCACTTGTTTTTCCTAATCGTCATGACTTTAAGACCTCAAAGTGAACAGATTGGATATTTCTGCCTTTCTATTCCTGTGTCCCTCTCCTACCTCCCTCTTTTCTTCCTTCCTTTCTTTAACAGACCTTTGATGACCACTTACTCTTACAAGTGCCAGGCAATTGTGCTAGACTCTGAAGGTGACCCACTCAACTCTACACTGTAGTATGAAAACAGCCATAAATAACACCTAAATAAATAAGCGTGGCTATCTTCCAATACAACTTCATTTACAAACACAGGCAGTGACCCAGATCTGGCCCATAAGCTAAAGCTTGATCTGAAAATTTGAGACAAGGCCCTGTGGTCCAGGAAAACATAATCAGGCAATTACTTATAACAGCATCATGCATGAGCCATAGTGAGCACCAGGTTAAACAGCAGAGCACATTGGTCTTAAGAAAATGATTAAGCATCTGTGGGTTTTAGTCTCCTTATTTACAGATCTATATGAAAACCTAATGAAGTATTTTTGAGTATCTTTCCAACTTTAAATTCTTCTGTTTTATCATACCCCAAGTTCTATCACACAGCCAAACTTATCAAGATAAAAAGCCGTGTGCTGCAGTTTCTCTGAGCAACGTGTGTGCGCATAGAGGACAGGCACGCTTGTCATTAATATGATCTGAACTGGGGGAGCTGGTGACCTGAGGAAAGCCCATTATGAGTCCTATCACACACATAATAATAAAGGTAATCAACTATGCTGCACACCTGAGACTGAGATTGTATTTCAACTCTAATTGAAAAATAAAAAATAAATAAACGAAGATATGCTTGATCACATTTCCTTTAGGAAGCATTTTTATGTACAATTTTTCATATGGTCCTCATTAGAACTACATTCTATAGCAACAATACATATTATTTCCTTCATCTTTCATATAAGAAAGTAGGGGATTAGAGAAATTACGTGACTTGCCTACATCTAATGCTTAACTGAGCAGAACATTAATGTCAGTCAGGTTTAATTCAGAGCTCTTCAAACCATGGCAATCTCCTTCTAATTTATTTAAATTATATTTTCTTCTGAAAATTATAATTAAAACTTCTATCTTCATCTTATTAAAGTTGGAGCTTTAGTCATTCCAGATGACAACAAAGATATAATTATTTTTTTAAATCTGTATTTTCATTTTTTAGTTTTTTAAATATATTTTATTGATTATGCTATTGCAGTTGTCCCAACTCTTCCCCCTTTGCCTCCCTCTGCCTGGTAGGCCCATTCCCTCCAGCAGTCCCCTCCTTAGTTCATGTCTATGGGTCGTGCATGTAAGTTTTTTGGCTTCACATTTCTTATACTATTCTTAACATCTCCTTGTCTATTTTATACTTACTAATTTATGCATCTTAATCTCTACACCTTTTCCCTCATCCTTCTCCTTCCCCCTCCCAACTGATAACCCTCCAAGTGATCTCCATATCTTCAATTCTCTTCCTGTTCTGGTTGTTTGCTTGTTTTTTTGTTGTTGTTGTTTTAGATTCATTTGCTGATAGTTGTGAATTTGTTGCCTTTCTACTGTTCATAGTTTTGATCTTCTTTTTTTTAATAAGTCCCTTTAACATTTCATTTAATAATGGCTTGCTGTTGAGGAATTACTTTAGCTTAATCTTTACCGAGAAGCATTTTATCTGCCCTTCAATTCTAAATGATAACTTTGCTGGATAGAGTAATCTAGGTTGTAGGTCCTTGCTTTTCTTCACTCTGAATACTTCTCAGCAGTCCCTTCTAGCCTGCAAACATTTTTTTAAGAAAACAGCTGACAGTCTATGGGAACTCCTTTGTAGGTAAGTCTCTGCTTTTCTCTTGCTGCTTTTAATATTCTCTATCTTTAAACTTTGGCATTTTAATTATGATGTGTCTTGGTGTAGTCTTCTTTGGGTCCAACTTGTTTGGGACTCTGTGTGCTTCCTGAACTTGTATGTCTATTTCCTTTATTAAATTAGGCAAGTTTTCTTCCATTATTTTTTCAAATAAGTTTTCAATTTCTTGCTCTTCCTCTCCTCCTTCTGGCATCCTTATGATTTAGATGTTGGTTCATAGGCAGATGTCCCAGAGGCTTCTTATTCTACCCTCATTTTTTGGATTCTTTTTTCTTCTTACTGTTCTGATTGAATACTTTTTTTTCTTCCTTATGTTACAGATTGTTGATTTGATACTCAGTTTCACCCCCTCCACTGTTGGTTCCCTGTAGATTTCTCTTTATTTCACTCAGTGGAGACTTCATTTCTGCCTGGGTCTTTTTATACTGCTGCCATACTCTGAGTTCTTTCAGCATCCCAATCACAAGTGTTTTGAACTCTGCAGCTAGTATGTTGGTTATCTCCATTATATCTAATTCTTTTTTCTAGAGTTTTGTTCTGTTCTTTCAACTAGGCTATATTTCTTTGACTCCTCAATTTGGCAGCTTCCCTGTGTTTGTTTCTGTGTATTAGATAGAACTTGTTTGATTCCCTATTTCAGTAGCGTGGCCTATTGTAGAAGAACAGACCTGTAAATTGTGTGGGGTAGAGCCTTACATGATTGCCAGGGCAGAGCAATCCATTTTATCTCCTTTGTGGCTCTCTGTGAAGGGAGGGCTCAGAGAAGGGACAATGCTGCTGCCTGGCTTCAGGAGGTTTGCCTGGCAGGAAGCTGTCTCCCAGTGCTCTCCCTGTCTCCAGTTTCCTCATTTTTTCCCTGTATTCCCCTGGTGTCCTTCCAGATGTTTCCCTAGTGCTAAATCCCAGAAGGGGTGGGTGTGCATAAGTCCTGAGTCTGGGCCAGCCCTTTAAGATGAATCTCCTAATATCCAGCAGTTTCTTCTGCCTCCTCAACCTCCACTGGTTTTTATAACCAGAAGTTATGGGGATTTATCTTCCTGGAGCTAGAACCCTGGGCTGCCGTGTGGTCTGGTTTGGGACTGGCATCCCTCATTCCCAAGGTATCCCTCCAGATTTTTAACTACCACATGTGAATGTGGGACTGCCCATTCAGCCACCTCTCTGAGCCACTCCTGCAGCTCCGTGCCTCTCTGCACTTCTCAATCTCTCTCTGTGTCTCCGCCCTTCCTACTCTTCTGGATGAATGTGGCTTCTTTAAATCCTTGGTTGTCAGATTTCCATATAATTTTCTGATGTTTCTGGGTGATATTTGTTTTGTAGTCTACATGTAATTTTTCTGTAGTTGTGCAAGGAGGCTAACACTGTTTACCTAAGCCTCCATCTTAACTGGAAGTCTGTGGGGTTTTTATCTAAAATTTAAAAAAATTCAATTATAATTTACATTCAATATGTTTCATATTGAATGTAAGTTTCAGGTGTATAGCACCTGAATCTCATATAGCACTTATATTTCATATAAGTCTCAGGTGTATAGCACAGTGGTTAAATAATCATATACTTTACAAAATGTTCCCCCTTATATTTCCCTCCTGGCACCAGACATAGTTATTACAATATTATTGACTATATTCCTATGTTGTACCTTACATCCCTATGACTATTTTATAACTCCCAATCTGTACTTCTCAATACCTTCACCTTTTTCACCCAGTCCCCATTCCCCTTCCTTCAGGCAACCATCATTGGGTTCTTTGTACCTATGAATCCTTTTCTATTTTGTTTGTGAGTTTATTTTGTCCATTAGATCCCACATGTAAATAAAATCATATGGTATTCATTTTTATATGACTGACTTATTTCACTTAGCATAATACCCTCTAAGTCCATCCATGCAGTCACAAATGGTAAGATTTTGTTCTTTTATATGGCCAAGCAATATTTCATTGTCTATATGTACCACCTCTTTCTAGCTTTTGGAGGACTGGGGCCTTATCCATTCCTCCCTCTAGCCCTTAGCATGCAGAAGGCCCCATCTATTCATCTTTTCAGCTTTCTGCCTGTGCTTGGGTCCTGCCCATTCATATTTGCAGCTTTCAGCATGGGCCTCAGTATAAGTACCTCCCCTGAGCCATCCCTAGCTAGCTGGGGAGACACCCCTGATTCCCGCTGCCAGGGCTGCCAGTTTTCCCTGCCTTTGGGGTAGAGGCCTCAGGTGGGTCTCTGTGCTGCACAGCTCACCATCTTCAGGCCAATGCTCTGCTGCAGCCAAGCCCAACCACTGCTCCCACTGGGAGAGGTGGCACCCTGCCTCCACCTCTGGGCCAGGCAGTCACACATCAGAGATGCAGCGATCAGCCCAGCCTCTGGGCTTCTCGCCCCACCCGCAAAGAGTGATCCCCTCCTCTCTGCCATTGGGCACAGTCTGCCCAGTATGAGGTGACTCTCAGCTCCCCAAGAAGCAGTGGGCCAAGGGTACAGGCTCATCTACCAGTAAAAGTAGTACTAATCTCCAGTGCCTAAGAATGTGGTTTTAGAGATACAGTCTTTAAAATTCATTAAATTAAAATGAGGTCAATAGAATGGGCCCTAATTCAATATGACTGGTGTTCTTATAAAAAGAGAAAAGATGGCTACTTACAACCCAAGGAAAGAGGCCTCAGAAAGAAACTAACCCTGCTGGCACCTTGACCTCGAATTTCCAGACTCCAGAACAGTGAGGAAAAAAAAAATTCCATAGTTTAGCCACCCATATGCTTTGTTATGGCAGTCCAGGAAAAGTAATCCACAACATATTATAATTATCTCATATGATTTTTCATCATACTTACTTCTATTTTATTTGTCTTATATTTTTATGTAATCTTTTGTAAAATGGATACAATATCTAAAAATCAAAATTAAAGGGGGAAAAGCAGGCCCCACAGTGGCACTTCCTGAGTTAAAACACACTAAGTGACCTTAATCCAGTCACATGAAGGTGGTTAGTCTCCAGTGGGGCAGCCATCTCTAGATAAACATTTCCAAAAACTTCTTTGTCCCTAAATATGTTTAAGTAACAAATAGATAAAATTCACATCATCATAAGAGAACATTTATTTAAGAATTGAGAAGAGAGATCAGATGGTCTCTTGCCCTTTTCCCATTCTTAGTTCTAAATGATAATTCACACACTGTCTGAGACGGTACATACTTTTCTGAAACAATATCTGCTGTGAGAGGGACCCTGCCTGGGAAAGGGATGTAAATATTTTAAGAAAATGCACATAGCCTCAAAAAATAAATAAATCATTATTAGAATTACTGTTGATGATGAGCACTTACTGTTGCAGTTACTCTTGTTTTCTTTTAACTCTCGGTGGTCCTGATAGAGCGTCTAAGCGCCACGAGTTAAACACCCTCGCAGCCTAGATTCTGTGATCTGGGCTGAACAGAAAACACAGAGTGACTGGAACTTAAAGCCTTCTGTGGTAACGAATACTAATAAATAATATTAAATTGCTTACTGCTTTCTGTTTTAAGCACCCCTCCTGTCTATGAGCAACTACTGCTTCTCTTGTCTCTTCCCTGCCAGGGGTCCAGCCCTACCATCTCTCCCTGAAAACGTGCACAGCACAGGCCTCCGCGGTTCCAAACGTGCCCTACAGGAACCTGGAGCATCTCAGCTAGATTTCTTTTTTCCTCTTTTTTCCCATTACTCTTTTGAAGAATATATTTTTAATTAGTGTTCATTGTAAACCCTTTTTTAAAACTATGATAGACTTCAGAAAAGTATATACATGAAATTTTATGTTTTAAACTACCAATTCAAATTTACAAACATACAGCTCTGAAGTTTATGCTCTTATAATTTTTCAGTGATATCTATATTGTCATTGTTTCCCTTTTCACTTCTGATAATTATTTGCACCTTCCCCCCCTTCATCATATTGCTAAAGCATGATATTAATCACCTCCAAGTACTGCTTTTTGCTTTTATTAATCCATTTTTTAATTTTTTAAATTATTTTCTAGTGAGTTGGCTTATACTTTCATTTATATTAATCTTTTTCTTCTATTTTATGTTTATTTTCCTTGATTTTTGTCTTAAAAGCATAGGTCATTAATTTGCAATCTTCTTTTCAAATAGATACATTTAAGTTCCTACATTTTCTTCCCAGTCTTGCTTTCATCGTATTCCACTAGGTGTGTTACATAGAACTTTTCATTTGTTTGTTCAGCTCTAAATAGTTTATAAATTCAGTATTGATTTTTGCTTTAACTGAATAATTAGTTGGAATTGTGTGGTATGTGTGTGCTTTGAGTAGTGAAATTTCCTGTAATTGTTGATGAATAAATATCACCTTTAAGGAATTTGCTGACATTTCCATTGTGGTCTAGTGCATGGTAAATTTTTGTGGCTATCGTCTGTTTGCTTGAAAATATGTAGTTTCGTGTGTATGATACAAGCATCTTTGTCTAGCTCCTCAGTCGGGCTTGTTAAGTGCATTGCACAAGTCCTCCATATCCATCTTCGTTAGTGGGTGGTTTCCTGGTTGGTTTCTGAAAAAGGAATGTTCAGCCTCTCACATTACGCATTTGCCCATTTTACTTTTTAGGGCTCTCAGTGTTTGCTTTCTATATCCCTTTTGGGTTGACTCCAGCTAACCGTCTGGACCCAGAGTCCACTATGACGGCTTAAAGCTGCCATGCCCTCTTACCTTTGGCAACAGAACTTTCGGCTGCACGTTTTGCCTGCTTTGTTCTCTTTTCAATTTGACCTTCTGCTTCTGGAGTGTCATTGTTTGTGTGTGTAAGTTTTTTTAAATATATTTTAGAGATGATACTATTACAGTTGTCCCAATTTTTCCCCCTTTGCCCTATCCATCTGGTATGCCCATTACCTCCAGCAGTCCCCTCCTTTGTTAATGTCCATGGGTTGTGCATGTAAGTTCTTCACGTTCTTACTATACTATTCTTAACATTCCCATGTCTATTTTGTACCTACCAGTTATTCTTTTTAATCCCTGCACCTTTCCCTCTCCATTCTCCTCCTTCCCCTCATAGCTGATACCCTCCAAATGATCTCCATATCTAGGATTTTGTTCCTGTTCTGCTTGTTTGCTTAGTTTGTGTTTTTAGATTCAGTTATTGATAGTTGTGAATTTGTTGCTATTTTAATGTTATTAGTTTTGATCTTCTTTTCCTTAAATAAATCCCTTTAATATTTCACGTAGTAATGGCTTGGAGATGATGAACTCCTTTAGTTTTACCTTGTCTGGCAAGCACTTTATCTGCCCTTCCATTCTAAATGGTAGCTTTGCTGGATAGAGAACTCTAGGTTGTAGGTCCTTGCTTTTCATTACTCCAAGTCTTCTTGCCAGCCCCTTCTTGCCTGCAAACTTTCTTTTGAGAAATCAGCTGACAGTCTTATGGGAACTCCTTTGTAGGTAAGTCTCTGCTTTTCTCTTGCTGCTTTTAAGACTCTCTCTTTATCTTTAACCTTTGGCATTTTAATTATGCTGCATCTTGATGTGGTCCTCTTTGGGTCCAACTTGTTCGGGACTCTGTGTGCTCCCTGAACTTGTATGTCTATTTCCTTCATTAAATTAGGCAAGTTTTCTTTCATTATTTTTTCAAATAAGTTTTCGATTTCTTGCTCTTCCTCTCCTCCTTCTGGCAATCCTATGATCCAGATGTTGGTACATTTGGAGATATCCCAGAGGCACCTTATACTATCCTTGTTTTTTGAATTATTTTTTCTATTTGTAGTTCTGATTGAATGCTTACTTCTTCCTTATGCTCCAAATTGTTTATTTAAATCCCAGCTGCATCCCCTCCACTGTTGGTTCCCTGTAGATTACTTTTTTTATTTAAATTAATGTAAGCTTCATTTCTGCCCAAGTTTTGTGTGTGTATGTGTGTGTGTGTTGTTGTTACTGTTGTTGTTTTTTTATGTTGCTGTACTTAATGAGTTCTTTGAGCATCCTGATCACCAGTGTTTTCTCCTCTGCAGCTGATAGGTTGGTTATCTCCATCTTGTTTAATTCTCTTTCTGGGGTTTTGTTCTGTTTTTTCAATTGGGCCATGTTTCTTTGACCCTCAATTTGGCAGCCTCCTTGTGTTTGTTTCTCTGTATTAGGTACAGATCCTTTGACTCCCTGTCTTATTACCATGGCCTATTATAGAAAAATCACATATAAATTATGTGGGGTAGAGCCTTAGGTAGTCTCCAGGGTGGAGCAACTCACTTCATCACATTGTGGCTTTGTATGTGGGGAGGGTTTGGAGAGGGGACAATGCCACTGCCTGGCTCTAGAAGTTTGCCTGGCACTTGCCCTGTGTGACTGGTGCCCTTCCAGCTGTTGCCCTGGTGCTGGATCCCAGAGGGTCTGGTTCTATGTGTTTTGTAAGTCATGTGGGCCTTTAAGCTGAGTCTTCTGAAAATCCAGCAGTTTCTTCTGCTGCCCCAACCCCCACTTGTTTTTACTGCCAGAAGTCATGGGGATTTATCTTCCTGTCACTGGAACCCTGGGCTATGTGGTCTGCCCTGGGGCTGGGATTGCTCTATCCCTCATGATTTTTATCTACCACACATGAATGTGCAACCACCCATTCCACCATTACCAGTTCTCTGGGCCATACTGCATCTCCGTGACTCTCTGCCTGTCTCTGTGTCTCCAGCCTCCTACCCATCTGGATGAACGTGGCTTCTTTAAATCCTTGATTGTTGGACTTTCATGTAGCTTGATTTTATGATGGTTCTGGGTGTTATTTGTTTTGAGGTCTAGTTGTAATTCCCTGTGGTTGCATGAGGAGACGGAGCATGTTTACCTACACCTCTATCTTGACTGGAAGTCTGCTTTTGGTGTTTCTTTATATGTTCTGGTCATCCGAGAGTTCTCTTTCTCATTTCTAAGTGTTCAGCAGGTAATATTTTCTTTTCTAACTTCTATTTGGATTTGGTGGAAGAGGTGGGAGAAGAGGTTACATAAAGCATGTGCTCATTTCAATCCTTTCAAGATTAAGCTTAAGACTTTAAATGCTTTGCTGCCCTTTTTCTTCCATTACTCTAACCTCCCTTCTGATCATGAAATCTGTGGTCCCAAATATCTAACTCCTTTACCCATCAGTTTTCTCTGGAATTGACATTTCCCCCATGATGTACCTAATGACCATACTTACTCTTTAGGGATCAGGTTAAATGGCACTCCGACCCTTCTTGGACAATCTAACATAAATCAGTCCATTCAGTTCTAGTTTACTGTAATTCCTGCACTTTTTCAGTAGACAATACTTAAAAATCATATTTTAACTGATTATTTACTCATTTATTCTATCTTCCAAATTAGTTTCAAATACTAGTTGGACAGAGGCTATGTCCATTTGTTCCTCACTGTATTACCATTGTTGAGATAGTACCAGGAACAGAATAGGTGTTAAAACAGCATTTGTTGAGTGAATGAATGATAATCCCAAATAGTTGCACACTTAAGGTTGAGGTTATAAGGGTCATAAACTCTAATATAAAATTAAAATTCCATGTAAATATGACACATTCCATCTTGAAGAATTGTAATTTTTCTCAGAAATTAAGAAAATCATAATAGCTACAAGTTGTAAAGTGCTAGACATTTTATATTTATAATAGCTAATATTTACAATAACATGGAAATTTATATATTAGTAAGCTGAAGATTGGAAGTCAAGTAATTTACTCATGATCAACTTATTTTTAAGTGTAGGGCTGTGATTCAAAACCAGTCATGTTTGTTTATAAAGCTTCCCCTTTCTTTACACTACCATCCTATGCTCCATATGAAACATTTGGTAATCTAAGAAATACTATTAATCTAATTTTGGAAACAATTCATTTTATGAAAATAAATAATTTAATAAGTATTTGTTTAATAGATAAGTATATAATTAAATATAAATAAAGTAACTTTTAAAAACGTTTTTGTGGCAAACTCAATTTATTTTTTTCTTCCACATTTTTTTATTATTGTTCAAGTACAGTTGTTTCCACTTTCCCTCCACCATTTCCCCCCACCCCAGCCACCCCCACTTCCCAACCTTGATCCTACCCCTCTTTGATTTTGTCCATGTGTCCTTTATAGATGTTCCTGAAAACCCTTCTCCATCTTCCCCCCATTATCCTCTCCCACCTCCCCTCTGGGTACTGTCAGTTTGTTCTTAATTTCAATGTCTCTGGTTATATTTTGCTTGCTTGTTTGTTTTGTTGATTAGGTTCCACATATAGGTGAGAATAAAGTAAATTTTTAAATTCTGAACTTGACATAAAGTGAGATAAATATAAAATGTAGTTACTTAGATTTTTTTTTCAAGTTTTATATAATTGAAGGAAATTCAACAATGTCCCTTTGGTAAGTCTTTAGATTCTTGGGACAGATCCTCTCTTAAATTTTATTCAGTTCAATTTACCAAAGTGAAGAGGTAAATTGACTACAGGATTTAATGGGAGTCTATGAGTACCACTGTCTTTATCTCCGTTAAGGCCATGGGGACAGGTTCTGTTTAATACTTTCCTCATTCTAACTCTGCCATCTATGAAGATGACAACTTGAGTCAGTTTGGGCCATTCAGTGATTTCACATAAAGTTGACAAAAACATCTGAACAACTGATCAAACATCTGGATAACTGATTAATTTGTGACTGGACTAATGGAACATTTGGGCATCCTAAAAACACCAAGAATATCTCTAAAAAAATGGGAAAATCAGTATATGTCTGTAAGAACTTTCACTAGCTGCCTAGTATTCTGTCTTTTAATATGATAAACATTGTGTGTGTACATGCACAGGTGTGTGTTTTACATTCTCATTATCCCTGGGGGGTGTTTTTTTAGGTTTTGTGGCTGAGTATTAAAACAAAATGAAGAGAACAACTGGGAAAGATTTTTACAAAAACAATAGATTCACTCCACCCTTATTACAAAATTATTTAGCCTGTTTTTTAAAAACAGTTTTGCAATAAGCAGTAAACGCAAGGTACAAAGGGCTGACACCTCACAGATGATAAGAATCCAAAAAGCAAAATCTCAGAAATATTTAATACATCAAAAATGTTAAATGACAAGCCCACAAAATAAATGCATAAAAGGAGAGAAAATCTGAATATAATACCTTTGAGAGAGCATCTCACGTGAAACCCAACAATAGCACCTTAGTTACTATAGTAATACACACCGACACAAAGCTCACGATATAAGAATTTGTAACTGTCTTAAGCCTGATTTTTCTCATTTTAAAAATAATTGTTAAATATTGTTTCCTTGAATTGCTAATTTTGCAAATTTGTCTTACTTACCTTTTTAAAAACTGTATTCACTTTTGAAGATGTTTACTCCCAGCATAAAGAAGGCCGTCTTTTTCACAGAGACAAAACGGAAGCAAATTAGACAAAAGACCACAAGGAAGAAGATGGAAGGAAGTACAAGGATATTGTATTGTTTTCTGTAGTACTAAGGAAAAAAGAAAACACTAGTCTTTGTCATGTGCTCCTTGTATATTTTACACACTCATTCTTAACACCCTAAAACTTTGGTTTTTGTCCTCCACCTTATATGTATTAATCTCAAAGACTATTAAAAATCAACCCATTCTCAGTCTCATATTTAATGTTCTCCTACTCTGGTCCCCAACTCGGTATTTGACTATGTAGAGCAACCAACCTCTACCACTCTCTCTGTTTCTTTTGCTTTAGATAATATGACAATGCATCTTCTTTATACACTTTTCTCCCACTCTTCTTTCTCTGTCAATGGTTTTCTGCTTTCTTGCATTCCCCTTTTTTAGACATATTCCAAGTATTTTACCTACATGAATGAGATGCCATATATGAAACACTTAACCCAGGGTCTGATACATAAAGAGTGAAAAAAGAAATTCAAGTTCCCTTTCATCTCTTACACCATTTCTTTTCCAGTGATGTCATCAGTGCTTATGATTTGTCTCCTCAGATGTATTGTTCTACCTGCCTCCTGGAAGACCAGCTGATCAACCTCGAATCTTTCTTCCTCTGCCCTTGTCCACGTGTCCCAACTCCCAACTTCATTGTAGGTCCTTCATCATTTTTTGGTACTAGTTGTTTGTTTTGATCATTCTCTAAGTATCAGAGATGATATTCATTCATTATTCTTATCTGTAAAAGTCACTAAGTCCTGGAAAATTTACCTTCAAAATGTTTATGACATTAATGCCCTCTTTTAAATTAAAATTACCTTAGTAGTTCAAGACTGTAAGGCATTCAAACCTGGGTGACTTATCATACACTGAACAAATTCTAGATCTATGCTTCCAGTATTTTGATGTCACTAATGACACATTAATGTTTCTACAGATGTGCCTGTAGTATTTCTTTGATCATGCCAATTCTCTTTAACAAAACACAAAACATTCTTTCAAAGAAAAACTAAATACCTTTTGTAGTATTTATCAACTTATTTTTATACATTTATCTTTTATGATTTTAATTTTTACTCTGTGTTTCAACAAAGCTACAGTGTTAAGAGCTCCCCACTTCGTCCTTGTCTTTTCTTACCCTGTTTGTCCCTCCATATTGCTTCCCAACAGCCATTGCTAATTGACATTGAACATATAATTCAAAGCTCAGTGTATGTTTCATCTTCTCCAGTGACTGTATGATATTTTGATTTAAAATAAGAGACATATATTTCATTTGATCTTTCTCATTGTTTCTAACACAGAGCTCCTAAAATGCTTGGAATTTTCTAAGTCATGAGAACAACAAAGCCATCTTTTGTTATGTTACTGAGGTGACTTCTGGTCCCTACCTAAGGATGGGGCTGGTTGCCAGGAGAACCAATCATGTGATTATAGGGTTGGAACTTCTAGTCCCACCTCCAGACCTCCAGGGAGGACAGAGGAGCTTGAGGTTGGACCAAATGTCAATGCCTCATAATTTAGTCAACCAGGTTTACGTAATGAACCCTCCATAAAAGAACATAAAAGGATTGGGTTTAGAGAGCTTCTAGGTTGGTAAACATTTGGAGATTTTGGGACAGTGGCACTCTCCGGAGCAAAGAAGCTCTGCGCCCTTTCTCAGTACCTTGTTCTATATATCTGTTCCATCTGGCTGTTCCTGAATTATATCCTTTTGTAATACACCAATAGTCTAAAGAATAAAGGCATTATGTGAGTTCTGTGAGCTGCCCTAGCAAGTTAATTGAACATAAGGAACCAGTCAGGGGAACTTCTGATTTATAGCCCATTGGTCAAAAGCAGCATGGGAAACAACTCAGACTTGTGACTGACACCTGATGTGGTGGTGACAGGGGATAGAGCAGCCTGGTGGGACTGAGCCCTCAATGTGTGGAATCTGATGCTATCCCCAGGCAGATAGTGCCAAAATTCAGTTGAATTGTAGGACACCCAGTCGGGTGGCAGAGCATTGCTTGGATATGTGGGGAAGTCCCCCTCTACACATTGGAAATTGGGCTCAGGACCTCAAAAGAACAATCTACTTGATTCTCAGGGAAACATACTTAATACGACTATTTGTTGTACATAGACTCCATCACAGCACCCTGCACCTTGTGAGTGATACATGTCTGACGAATGTGGGGACACATCTCTCCTCTCTGGATTCCATGTACTTGTTATCTCTGTGTTCTCAAAATCGAGAGAAGTGGTTTTTCCTTGTGTTCCATGTTTTATCTCTCCACAATCCCCAGGAATATTCCAGAAACAGCTGAAAAAAGGCAAAATTTTAATTTTATCTTGATTGTCAGTTTTTAAGAGGGCAGATAATTATGTCTCACGTACAGAAACATGAAATGACAACTAGCTGTGGTCAGACATGCCAGGCCACGAGACTTAAAGGAGTCATCAGAAATGCAGTTTAAGGAGAGTCTACCATGGTGGCCTAGAATGATTCTGGTCTTTCTTTCTCCCACAGACACATTACATCTGTAGTTAAATATGGGACATATTGAATGATACGAGCAGCTCTATGAACTAGCTGAACAGCTCCTTCATGGGAAAAGATAAGAAAGTCGCTTGAGACAGGTAGGAGAAGCAGAGATGCAGTATCACCAAACTCCAGCCCTGGTACAGAAACCCACAGTTGGGAGGACCTCACAAATCCACAGCTTCTCTCTGAAGAGCACCGCACTTGGGGCTTACACGGGAGACAGGAGCCCCTGAAGTGTCTGTCACTGACAACCAGCAAGGCCTACATCCAGAGGACCCAAAGGTCTGTAAGAAACCAAGATACTTCTCTTAAAGGGATCACATTCACACTCCCTCCCCTGGGGCCCAAAAATGCAAAAGCCACAGTTTGAAAAGTGCTTAGACTTTATGTAAAAGAGATTGATTTGCTGATCTTAAAGAGACAAAGAGAAATGGGTCTGTCTCTGGAGACAGAGGTGCAGAAGGGCACCATTTTTGCACTCTTCTTCCACCATGTTGAACACAGAGGGGCATGTACATTCCTTGTACTTTCCTGTTGCCCCACTAAAGGTGGCAGTCATGTGCAGGCCACACAGGGGACATACCTTGATCAGCTGATGGCCAAGGGGGGGGGCGGTGCTTGCTTCCCTGAGTCCATAGGACTGTAACAATTAGTGGGACAGTTTTTGGCAGGCTACTATCCCCAGGGCAACGCACAGATGTGAACTGAAATACACCCTCAGTCTGTGTAAAAGGCATATTTACTTATCTTGGAACTTCAGCCTGAGGAGCTGGCTCCAGGTTTGCTTCACATCCAGAGGCTACAGAAGTGCTCTTAGGAGAAGTAGGCCACAGGACAACATCTTGAATTCTTTCTCATCCTTGTTACAGCTTGACAGTATCTACCAGAAAGGAGCATACACACTCATCTGGAGCCCCAGTTTTGTGACTGTCACTCAGGTAACAAATCTAGAATGTCCGTAGGCTAGCAGGGTTAACAATTGTAGATACACAGGACTGTATCTATTTGCATACTTTGAAAGCTCCTGCCTGAGGATCTAGCTTCTAATCAGCATGAAACTAGGTGCTGAGATTAATCCTTTTGGAATATTGACAGGTCTCAGCAAACCCTCACAAACTAGAACCTGTCAAGAATAAATCTGGCTGCTTAGACAATCACAAAAGTTTGAGAGTGCTAGAGCTAGGGCAAGGTTGAATAGAAGTGTGATTGCTGGGTCATATGGTGGATCTATTTTTACTGTTTTGAGGAATCTCTATACTGTTTTCCATAGTGGCTGTGCCAATTTGCAGTACTACCAACAGTGCCCTGGGGTTCCCATTTTTCCACATCCTTGCCAATACTTGTTATTTGTTATCTTTTTGTTAATAGCTATTTTGATTGATGGGAGATCATATCTCACTGTGGTTTTGATTTGCATTTCCCTAATGATTAGTGATGCTGAGAAATTTTTCACATGTCAGTTAACTATCTTTATGTTTTCTTTTGAAAAAAATATTTCCATGTTATTGGCCCATTTTTCATTGTTAACTTTTTTGAGTTGTATGAGTTCCTTACACATTCTGGATATTAACCTTATACTGCATATATAATTTTCGAACATATTCTCCCCATTAGTAGGTTGTCCTTCCTTGACTGGGAGATTTTTTGTTAATGGTTTCTTTGGCTGGGAGATTTTTTTTTTTAGTTTAATGAAGTCCTATTTGTTTATTTTTGCTTGTTAAAGGGACATATCTAAAAAGGTATCCCTAAGATTGATGTAAAATAATTTACTGTTTTCTTCTAGAAGTTTTAAGGTTTCAGGTCTTACAGTTAAATCTTTAATCCATTTTGAATTTCATTTTTGTATATGGTATAAGAGAGTGATAGCTGTTTTGGGGTTGGTTTTGTTTTTTTTTTGTTGTTGCATGTATCTGTCCAGTTTTCCCAACAATACTTGTTGAAGAAACTGTCATTTTTTCATTGTGTATTTTTACCTCTTTTGTCAAAGATTAATTGGCTATAAAAGTGAAGGTTTATTTCTGTGCCCTCTATTCTGTTCCATCGGTCTATGTATGTTTTTTATGTACCATACTGTTTTGGTCATTATAGCTCTGTAGTATAGTTTGAAATCAAGGAACATGACACTTCCAACTTTATTCTTCTTCATCAAGATAGCTTTGGCTATTGATAGGCTTTTGTGATTCCATATAAATTTTAGGATTATTTGTTCTACTTCTGATAAAACAGCTAATGGTATATTGATAGGGATTGCATTAAATATGTACATTACTTTGGGTAGTATGGTCATTTTAACAATATTAATTATTCTAATCTATGAGTATGGTATATCCTTCCATTTATTTGTGTTCTCAAATTCTTTCTTCAGTGTTTTGTAGTTTTCAGAGTGCAGATCTTCCACTTCCTTCATTAAATTTATACCTCGGCATTTAATTATTTTTATGCAATTGTAAATGGGATTCTTTTCATAGTACTCCTTCCGATTTTTCATTATTAGTGTTTAGTAATGCAATATCTAGCTTTCTGAAGTCAATTATTTTTTCTCTTAAGGTTTGAGTTTAGATTCTTGCGTGATTGTATGGAATATTTTTTGGGGGGGGAGTGTAACTAGAAATACAACACTGAAACCTACCTTCCTACAGCGTGAAACAACCTAATCCTAAGAGAAGTTGCATCATAATAAGGCATATTTGTTTTAAGTTGCCAGATTGCTTGAAATATTTTTTTCCAACAGACATCATATGGTGAGGAAAAGCATATTTCAGATTTGTAAGAAAATATTATTATATGTCTGCTCACCACATAGTGTCTAGGTGGCCTTTGGGTTTCAATGCTGGGAAGTACTCTTCTTATATTTCAGAATTTAAGAGCTTTGGAAACAGCAACCTCACTGCATTCTTGATGAACATGTTATATACTCAGAAAATTATATGGATTAATATATACTCAAGATACATTTCAAGACAAACAGTTTAATACAGAAAACATCAAGATGGTCATACAAGATTCCACATTCTCAGCATTCTTACAAAAATGTGAGTGTTGCAAACAGAACAAAACAAGACAGCTCCTAAAGGAATATTCTTCTTTCATTGTTCTTGTCTCTCAAATTTTCTTTCATCAAAGGTTTATGGATCCTGAACTTGATACTTTTTACTAAATCTTTTCTTTGAGGTATGCTAGTAATGGTTATCATGTTGTATCTCATAGTCTCTATATTTTTAAAGTATAGAGAAATTATCATTCACGAGAATTGATAACAAATCTTTAGGAATTTATGAAAATGCAGAGGGCATTAAATGATAGCAGAAGTAGAGCTTTCTTTTATGTCAGTAATAATACCTTCCTTCCTTGAGTTTCAGGAGCAGAGTGAGGATATGCTTGGAGCAAGAAATATTAGAATGAACAGAAATTGAACAGAGGGCTGAAGCTTTCCTCTTTGTTTCTCTATTTGAAAAATTTCTCTTTCTGTATGTAGCACAGGCACTGAGACCAAAATTCATCTAACCAAACACAACAACAGTTAAATAGAGTCCTCAAAAAGAAAAAGACAGGAGTGTTGTTACATGAACAATGCCTGCAGCTCAAGAATTGCCATCCAATATTTCCTCCTCTCCAGAGATTATTTTAAGATAAGTGATTTCCACAATTGAGAAGTCACTGCAGCTTCAGAAAAGCACTTAAAAATAAGTTTATTTCTATCTATCACAATTTATTTTCTAATACTCTTCAAGTTTTCTTCTTATGAACATTCGTATTTAAAAAATAGTCTTGTAAACCCTCCGGCTTGTGTTTTATTTTTTAACCTAAGTCATTGCTACTTACCAAACAAACATTATCAACAGCTGCCAGTAACTCAATTTTAATAAATTTAAACTAAAGATTTAAACACTAAATAATGAATCGGCACCATATGACTGTCCTAATGAAGGTTGTATGCATATTTGCATGTGTATATATGTTTGTGTGTGTGCACAAGTGTGTGCATGCTTATGTGTGTGTCTTTAGATTTATCTCTTATGTTAATACTTCTACCATCCAGTCCCAAATGTGCTAATCTGTTAGTGTAACATAAATGTTAACAGTAGGTTTACTTTAGTCAATTTCTGACCCACTTATCAATTTCATTTTCAGCCTGGTATAAAATGGTTTCTTTTAGCTATTGAGAATTTGTAATTTTATTTATGTCACCTAATAACTAAGCCAAAAAGACTAAAGCATCTCCGCAGAGAACTCAGTTAAATAGCTGTTTGGAAATGACTTGACACTCTCCCTTTCCAGGTTGAGCAAAAGTAAGGGGTTCATCTGTTGATGTTCTAAGGACTAAGGTGGGATTCAGGGCTGAGATGCCTTCTGGTGTACTTCACTTATAGGTCATGCTGGGAACTTCCAAGTCATTCATAAGTATGCAGATCAAAATAAGCTCTAAACTGCAGTTGGAGTAATATATACAAGTAAGAAAAACAAAGTGAAGGAGGTGTGGAATTTGGAGTGCCAGTCGGGAGGAAGGTATGCCACGGTAGAGACAGAAGAGAGCCCTGGAGAAGTTCTTCCCAACAAGTTAAAGGAGGATTTTATCAAATTCTTTGGCACATGGATGTTGGCAAACCCTGTGGACTTCAGGGTACAGTCTAGGAAAAGGCAATGAGAAAGTTGGCTACCTACAAAACTAGTTAAACCAGTTTTTTACAGATGAGACTAAGAACCAATTACTTTCACACTTACAAGTCAAAGTTTCTTTACTCATTTTGTCTCTCTCTCTCTCTCTTTTATTGAACCCTGGGACATTTGCCAAATAACAATATTGGAATATGTATTCATCATTGACATTTGAAGATATTCTAGAAAACACCAAAACAACAGGACTTCAAATTAACACTCAACCCAACACCTACGCCCAGTCTCTGATGCCAGCAGGAGTTGGTATTACAGAAATGTGAGCTCAAGAGCTTTTTCCATCGGTGGGTTTATATGAGAATCAAAGAGTGGTGGTGGGAGTAAAGCCGAACATCACATTTAGTTTAGATTAACTTATTCAATTAACTTATTTATTTTCAAAGAAAGGGGTTAGATTTTTTATACCTGTTGAAAAGGGACATGAGTAAAAAAAGAGGAAAAATGATGAAATATATTTCTTATTTTATATAGGTATAGGGCTAAATACAATTATTTTTCAGTGTATATGGGTGAGTTGAAGTGGGGCACAGACTGTTGCAGTGCACAGAGCTGGTAGCTGTGGGTTACAGTGAGGAAGGCTAAACCTCCAAGAGGAAGGCTGAGCCACCACTGTTTAATAAACCAAGTATTCCATTAGAGTTTAGGTTGGAGATGTTGGCATTACTTTAGTGTTTATGAGTGATTGCAGGGATAACTTTGACACATTAAGGGATGACAGTAAGAAATAATAACTAATTATTACAGATTTTATGGCATATAACTGTTAGCATTTTTCCAAACTTGTAACCTAAACTTTCCATACCTGGGCCATGCTTCATAAGTCGTCTTAGTCACAGGTAGAGTATTGTTGCACCCTATCGCACCGCTTCTTCTTTCAGGCACTGGACAAATACTTCTAAAGGAATTTAACTTGTGCTTTTAGTGCAGAATTATACTTATCAAATTTATCTCGAGTATGCACCAGGCAAGCCTCTCCGTACTCCGTGCTATAGACAGCACTCCTGGGCTTTGTCTTCATGGAGCTCACTAAAGAACACAGAAAGTGATGGAAATAAAAATTGAGACCTAGACATGTACAAGTACAGTATAGCACCTTCAGCATCATGCAACACATATAAGAAACCTGAAGCTGAAACAAAAAAAATATTTGTTGAATTACATACGTCCTTCTGGACTTACGTATAGGCAACAAGTGAAGACGATAAAAGTGGAAATACAGAGAATTGCTTTGACATATAGAAAGGAGCATAGATAGGTTTTGCAAACTACTTTTAAGAAACACATTTTTAAAAAATCTTAGCTCAGAAAGTCATTTTCCACATCTGTTAGGAAGATATAAAAATATTTTTAGAGCAAATGTTATGGACAAACTATGTTTAATAAACCAAGTATTCTATAAGAGTTTAGGTTGGAGATATTGGTGTTACTTTACTGTTTGTGAGTGACTGCAAAGATAACTTTGACAAGTTAAGGAAAGATAGTAAGAAAAACAACAAATTATTACAGATTTTATGGCATATCATTGATAGCATTTTTCAAACTTGTGACCTAATCTTTGCATCTCTGAGTGACAGATAAGTATCTCACTTTTTATTTCAAAAGTTCTTCACAATAGTGCTTTCAAGGATCTTTTAGCAGTAGAATCAGCATTTAAAATTTGTATTCTCTGCATAATACTAAGAGGCAGAGAGTAATTTATAGCTAGACATCCTTAATTTCAAGTCGGGTCCCTTCCAGACACATCTGCGCACCAAATGCAAATAGAAAGCATTTCATTGTACAATAAATCATTGATCGAAGAATAAATAGAAGATATTTTCCTAATAGCTTCTTTTTCTGTACACATTTAAATGAACAACATGGAATGTAAAGGAAATTATAGTTTGGTAGAATCTGGTTTATAATCTCCAACAGCAATGATCTATATTTTCAAATAAACAGTTGTCACTTTTACAGCTTGTAGATAAAATATTTAAAATCATTATCTTAAAAAGAAGCATTTATAAGCAAGCATGTTCTTTCCCAATGAACCTTGGCATACTCTGCATTAGCCATCTTTGCTGCTGAGTAGTGAAATCACAAAATTTCCCCTACACATCTTTCTCTTTACCACTGCTTCAAAAGCAGAAAAAAAAAAAAATGCTGAGATAGCCAAATCTAGCAAGTGTTGAAATAAACCCACCAGAGCAATTGTAAAGTATAAAATAATTTAAAATTGTATTGAAGAAAGAAAGAAAAAATATTATGTTGTCTGCTTTGGAATTTAAGATGGTAAATAATTTTTTAAAGTTGTTTACTTTGAGAAATTACAGAATCACAGAAAGTTATAAAGAACTAGACAGAAGTACCATGTACCCTTCGTGCATTTTTCACAACGGTCACATCTTACATGTCTGCAGTATAACATGAAAATCAGAAAAATTAACATTAGCACAAAGTGTGTCTGTAGTTCTAGGGCCTTTTATCACATGCGTAGGTTCACGTAATTACCACCATAATCAAGACAGAACTATACCATCACCACAAAGAGCTCGTTCCTGTTGCTACCCTTTTATGACACCCTCCTGACATCTGTAACCTCCAACCACTGATTTCTTTTCTACCTCTATAATTTTGTCATCTACATAATGTTAGATGAATGGAATCATACAGTACAGTGATGTTCAGAGATTTTTTTCCACTCAGCATAATGGCCTTGAGATTCATTAAAGTTTTTGCATTAAGAATAGTTCATTCCTTTTTAGTCAGAATAAATGACCAGGACTGCCACGTCTGGGTTGTATGATAAGTGTATGCTTAGTTTTATAGAAAACTAAACTGTTTTTCAGAGTGTCTTTACCATTGTAAGTTATCACCAGCAATGTATGAGCGCCCCAGAGGTTCTGCATCCTGGCTTACATTTGGTAGCGTCACTATTTTTACTTTAGTTGTTTTAATAGGCGTATGATGGATCTCAGTGTGGTCTCAAATTGCACTTCCCTAATGATAATGATTTTTAACATCTTTTCAAACATGTATTGTCATCTATATATCTCCTCCAGGAGACTATGTCTACTTATTTTAAATATATTTATAGGATACCACTTGGCACCACAAGGTATCAAATGATTTCTTCAAGTAGTAAGTGCATTTAATAAATGAATATGTTACTTTTCCCACGGAAGATCCTTTGTGGCATAATACCAGGAATTGTATAGAATAAAATTACATATACCATTCTATAATTAATGATCATGAGTAAGCTTAGGAAATTTTCAAAGCAATATAAAATTACAAATAATATAAAATCTTCAAAAAACCCAAAATAAAACAAAGAAAACATTCAAACCCCATTGTGTTCCAAATAATTTAAAACAGTAAGATTATAATTGTAAGAGAAAACAAAGGAAAGGCTTATAATAATGTTTTATCTGAAAAAGCACTTTGTCCAGAGTAATATGATATAATGAATATATATTTATAATAATCAGAAAGTGAGAAAAATATTAATCTAATTACATTTCTACATAAGATTAATTGCTTATGTAGCTTTCTTTATCTTTTTTTTATCACTCTACTAACCAAGGAAAGCCACCTGAAACCCTGACACACAATACAACAGCTAGAGTCACATAGGGGACCCAAATGTTGCCATGATAGCTTTGGAAACTAAAATTTGGAAGAAGCTGACAATTCTCCTGAAGAATCAAATTGTTTTGATGAAATTATTGAACTAATACTAAGCACCCACTCTGTAACTTTATTAAGCAAGTACTGTGCAAGACTCTTGGGATTCATGGATAAATAAAACATATTCCATGATTAAAAGAGACTTTCAATTAGTGTACCCTTCATTTCTGACTAGGTCTTTTGTATGCTGTTGAGGTCCTCACTAAGTTCCTTGAGCATCCTTACAACTAGTGTTTTGAACTCTGCATCTGATAGATTGCTTATCTCCATTTTGTTTAGGTCTTTTTCTGGAGTTTTGATCTGTTCTCTCATTTGAGCCGTGTTTCTTTGTCTCCTCATTTTGGCAGCCTCCTTGTGTTTGTTTCTATGTATTAGGTACAGCTGCTTTGACTCCATGTCTTGGTAGTGTGGCCTACTGTAGTGGGTATCCTGTAGGGTCCAGTGGCACAGCCTCCCCTATCACCCAAGTTGGGTACTCGAGGTGCATCTTTCATGTGTGCTGAGTATGCCCTCCTCTTGTAGTTGAGACTTCATTGCTGTTGGCTGGTCAATGGGAGGGATTTATCCAGGCCAGTCAGCTGCAAGGACTGGCTGTGACCATTGACCACCAACCTACACCTTCTGTGGAGGATCAGCTGTGCAGATGCAGGTTGGTGGTATTCTGACATAGTCTGTAGCTGTCCACTGGTTTCATAGGTTCTGGAATTTCCCAGGTGTGCCAAGGTCAGCTCCCACTTATATTTTGCCCGGGGCCACCCTGCATAAGCTATAAGCCAAATGAGATGGCTGTTACCTGTGCTGGCTTTGGGAATTCCCAGGTGAAGCCAAGCTGTGAATCTAGTCTGGCTGTTGCTAATGCTGGGCCAGGGGCACTTAGAAAGAGGTCTGGGGGCTGAGGGCTTATTGAGGCCTGTTGTTGCTTGTTTGATAGGATTTAAGAAGTTATGAAGCATGAGCTAAGACCAGCCGTTCATATGAATAAGTTATGATTAACACTTTTGGTGGGCCCATAAATTGAGTGGGATGGAGTCTCCTGGGAACTCTAGGGAAGTGTAAACAGTGTTAGTCAGGTTAATGGAATCTCAGATATGGCATCCACCTTGCAGCTCTGTTGCTCTATGGGGGGAGGCTTCAGAAAAAGGACAGTGGCCTCTGCCCTTCTTTCTGTCTGGGAGAAAGTGGTCCCCTAGCTCCCACCTTGATACCAGATACTTCAGTTCCTCCCTGTATGCCACTGGTGCCTTTCAAGCTGTTACCCTGGTTCAGTAGCTCAAAGGGAATGAGTCTGAGTAAGTCTATGTGTGGGCTCTTTAAGAGGAACTGCTTAGGACTCCAGAAGTTTCTTCCACTGACTCTATTGCTGCTGGGGTTTTGCAACCAGAAGTTATGGGGACTTATCTTCCTGGCCCTGGAACCCTTGGCTGAGGGGCCTGGCATGGATCTGGGACTCCTCACTCCCAAGTTATCCCTCCTGAATATTTATCCACCACACCTGGGTGTGGGTCCAGCCTGTTTAATGTCACCACCCCTCCTACCAGTCTGGATGGGTGTGTTTCCTTTAATCCCGTAGTTGTCAGGCTTCCATTCAACTCCATTTCTGATGGTTCTGAGCCATGGTTGCTCTATAGTTTAGTTGTAATTTTGATGTGATTGTGTGAGGTGGTAAGCCTCATATTAACCAGGAGTACAAACTGTTTTAAATTCTTGGGAAAAAAGCAAAATGAATGAAAGATGAAAAGAGATGGTAGTTGAAAGCAACATTCTGTAACTAAAATAGTTATGAATTATATGTTCTGTTCATTTTGCTCTATCAATTTCTTCAAAAGATTTTATTGGTTCTAGCTAATGGAAATGCTATACATACCTGTTGTATCCTGTAAACACTTTACATATTTCAATTATTTAATAACTAACTGCGTGTATATATACTAGATTTTACATGTGCACTCATATAATGGCATATTAAATTGTGCGATGGTATTCTAACATTGGCATTCACACATTAGAAAGTGGATAGTCATTCACCATAAAGCTGAAGTGTTTCTCAGACTGAAAACCCCAAGAAAGATAAAGTACATGCATAAAGCAGTAGTGCTCCTTATAGGCCTGGGAGATCTTACATGGAGAGAATGGGAAGAATTGTTCCTGATTCTATTCAGGATTGAATACAAAGACATGAAATAAAAAATACTATTTGGATAGATTTCTTGAGTGTTTCAAGTTTGAAAGGGATCAGTAAAATGTGTTTAAAACATCTACCTCTTTGAAAACCACCTAAAATAGAATTTTCCTTTTAAAGGTCTCATGAGCTAGGAAGATGGACTGTATTTCTTTTCAAGGTCACTTTAACCTCTAAGGAATCTGTTTTCTCTTCTGCAAGAAGAGTGCCTCCTCCTCCCCTTCCCCGATCAGGTGAGGTAATTGGCTTTCTGTGACTGCTTTCTTACTGTTAATACCGTAATAAACAGTGCCATCTACTGACTAATTTATATTATTGACTACCTCTCAGTAGCAATAAATATTCATGGTTGTAAATCCTATTGTGATGTTTGTTCCATAGGTTTACATGAGTCCATGTTATATATACCCACTTAAAGATACAGGGATTGTAGATATCATCTGTTTTGATCTTTTGGTATTTTTTTTTTCAGATGAGAAGATTGAGATCCAAAAAGATCAATCAATTTGCCCCAGATTTTGACATGGTATTTTAGTGAGCACCACTGTGAACTGAGCCCTGGGAATGGAAGGAAATTGAACACTTTGGAGATGGAAATCAATCTGCAAAGTTGTTCATCCACTGGGGAAAAGGCTGACAGATATGATTAATGACATGAGTATGAAGTCAGTATAGCAAGGCAAGTTGGGAAATTGCTGATGTAAAAGTTGTGGGTGAAGGAAATGCTCACACGCAAGCTTAGGTGAAAAAATGAAAGAAGAAATACTAAGTTAAGGCTATTTTGTTTTTCTCTTTTCAACTCTGATGATTGTTACAGAAGCTTGATTTGTTTTCACACGAAAACATTACATATACGTACATATAAAATGAACCCGTCTTGCTTTAAGATATAACATATCAATACCAAATTATAGCTTGCACACTAAAATAAATATAGCCATTTATATATAACCTTCAGATTTACGTCAATCAGGCTGAGCAAAATAGAGCCAACTCAATGAAAATGCTTCTATCTTTTTTATTATTAAGAATTAACCCATGTTTGGTGGAATGGGCAAATATTCTATCTTCTCATTTAGTAAACTGCCAAGTTATTACAATAGACCCCAGTATTTTGTTTTTGTTATTTTCAGGCTTATACAAGTTCATGTAAAACATGAAGCTATTAGAAAATATATACCAAATTAAGGAACTTAATGTTAACCAAAGCAAAATTAATCACATTTGAAAATATTTTCAATCATAATACTCAAATTTTATCCTATCTCTTACCTTTTAAACTTAGAAGAAACACAAAACACTGAACACCCAGGTTTGATTTTACTTTGAAACCATGTGAGCACATCAGGTTTTAGAATGTGTCTTTTTTCCTTCCCTCCTTCCTTCCTTCCTTCCTTCCCTCTCTGTCTCTCTCTTCCTCTCCCCCTCTTTCCATGAGTCAAACTACTGTCCTCAAAGGAACCAGAATCCACCAGAACTAAGATGCCAATTGTAATAACATAACTGTTATATAATAAAGCACTGGAGAAAAGTGCTTTCATGAAGGTCACACTGCCCTGAAGGATGTACATGGCACTGAAAGTGATTTGAGGCCTAAAGACAGGGACCGGTGCTGAGGGCATGTAGCAAGTTTCCACAAAGATGTCTTTTTGGCACAGGGTCAGGATAGAACCCAGAATTGCTGACTGCAGCAACTGGAGGAAATTTCAAAACCACACAACCATTCAACAGAACACACAGATACTTGTTCTCTGTACATGTATATTGGGGTTTGGATAGAATTTCAAAATAGTTCACACTCAGCATCTTCAGTTTCCAGAATCTCATTTGATGACCCTTTCTCTTTCCACTATTCAATCAGAAGACTTGGAGCATGTGACTCCTTCTACTTTATTTTCCTATTCATCCCAGAATTAAGTTTTGTGCTTTATTTGCCATCCATGCTGTTACATTTATATTCTGTGCTTTTTTTTACTCCACATTAGCAGAAGTTTTAGACCTATTGAAATGATACTCATTCACAGGTGACAGATGAAATCAGAACAATACAGAGTGAAGCACTATTAACATGCTCCCACTTTGTGGGTTCTCTCTATTACAGTGAAGTTCTCCATTCTCCTAGGCCTCCGAAACTAAATGACATTTACTACGTGATTAACCAATATTAGTGGTCTAGTTATAAACTTCTCCATATAGATTTGGCAGTTAATAAATTAACTTGGGACTTGATCAATTCTAATTTTAAGGGAGAGAGTGTGTGTGTATGTCTGTGTGTGTAAAAGAGAGGAAAAGGAAGAGAGAGCCACACAATTATAGAGACAATATTAACAACCAATGCAAAATATTTACACTGAGTAAGTAAGATGCTCTACCTATTAACTCACTGTTTTATTATAAGGAAATTTTAAAATTTAGAATGCACCATGCAATCTTCCATCCAAGCAGAGTACTTGCCATTTTCCAGGAGAACACTATGGTCATTGAAGTCCATTTTTAAATTCAGACAACAAGGCAGAGGACTCTTGTCCACCACGAAATCCCGGAAGTTTTCTTGTTTGTTTGTTTTTAATAAAAGGCGAACATTTAGTATATGTTTGAAAAATCCTGGCCCTTCAGTGAGAAATCTCCTCAAAGTGTGTACCTGTGGCATTGCTCGGAGCTGCAGTATCGACTGTCCGTTTCCTGTGGATCACAGTTGCTCACGGTTTTAAAATCATGCTGACTGAGAAAGAAGTCAATTTACCCCATTTAATTTTGGTGCCCCTAAAAGCTGGTTTTATTAAAGTCAAAGTCAAATTGCAGAAATATCTGTTTAGTTTTACACATACAAAAATTCTGAAGTGAGAGATGAGATTCTCAGTGTGCTTGTTCTCTCGTATGGAATAACTTCTTTACTAGACAAATTCTCTGTAATCATTTAGGGTCATGCCTCAAATTAGTAAATGCAGTTCATGAAGGTAATTCAAAGTGAAGTTAAAATACATACAACAATTATTTCCAGTTTATATGCCAGGTAACTAAATGTGTGACACAAAATAGGATCTACCCAATTATCTAAGCAGCAGACAGCAAAGTTGTAAAACATAAATTTTCTACTTGACCCACGTCTCTAACCTACCACTTTTCAGAGAAAATCTTGAAAGTGATTTAAAATTACAACCAAGAACCTGCCACTAACCATGATAAAAAACCAGGCCTGTGGATCTTGGATTAGTTCTAATCCCCACTGATTTCAGAGATGAAAAATACATGTTCGGTCCACCTGCACCCTCCTAATTAATCACCTCTCTAAAGTGACTTGAAGAGCAAAGAACAGAGTCAGCTCCTGCTTCAGCCACCCTAGTTCTTTAGAGCCTAAACCACTGAACTACCAGTATATCCAGGTTGATAGGGATAGGTAGGTATTAACAACATTTTCAATTCTGTCAAATGGAGCTTGGAAGTAGGTTTCAATACACAAAATACAGTGGCCCAGTTAGGATGCGTGTGGCCCAATGAACCACCTCCACATGATCCCTCAGGTGCGTATGTTTTTGCTCCAAGCAAACCTAAAATAGAGTCAGAGGCACTCAAGGGAAGCCAGTGCAGGGGAAATCTGACACTATGGTTGAGGCACCAGCTTAGGTTTTCTCTTTTTAATTCTTTAATGTTTTCCATCAAAAACAGAGCCCTGGTGTAAGACCTGTCTTCTTTCTGACACTTCCCCTTTTTCAGGGGCTGTATTTCCTTCATGTATTTCCCACTGCAATAGGAAGCCTTTTAAAAATACAATTTAATATTTTTCCAGATGACTTTTAAGAGTGAAAGGGAAAGATATTAATGATGATAGCAGGATAATAGACATAATCCAGGACTGCATGAGCAAATCAAGGTATATGGACGCCCCATTTTAAGCCTTTAGGGTTTTTTAAAAAAGCAGTGGAAAGACTATGACTGGGTCCAGTGTTGCTTGGCAGATACTTTCCTGTTATTTAAAGTCCATTCCCTTATGATTCTTTGTTGTCTTTCACTTCAATTTCTCCCTGGCAAAGGGATCATGTGCTCTATCCAGCTTTCGGCTTTGTAATTAATCTATTTTACATGTACCACAAGTACATTGTATATACATTATCTTACAGAGTAGGAAGACGCACTGGGAATAAGAATCAATCAAGTAATAATGCTTATTTACCAGAGTAATATGGAAGTTCAAAACATTGACCAAGGTATTCAAAAAGAAGTTATCTAAAATTGGCTTGGAATTACTTGTCATAATTCCTTGACATGTTCCTTGAATTCTTTCTGACAAGATGTGTTATGCAAAGTAATACATGATTAACATATTTTTCATTTAGAATCATCATTATTATCATACAATTTTTCATGTGGAATTTTTTTTATCTTTGGCTTGTGTTTATTTCAAATATAAGTTTTCTAATCTATAATATATTTTATCCTAAATTTTAAAATGTAGGTTTTGGAAACATGGTTGTATTTCCTATTATGCAATTTTTTCTTCAGTTTCTAATGGTTAATTGACACATTTGTGGATATTTTGAACTTTTAAAAAAAGATTTTATTAATTTTTTAGAGGAGAAGGGAGGGAGAAAGAGAGGAATAAAACATTACTATTGGTTGCCTCTCAAGTGCCTTCTACTGGGGACCTGACCCACAACCCAGGCATCTGCCCTGACTGGGAATCGAACCAGCGACATCTTGGGTTCACAGTCCAGCACTCAATCCACTGAGCCACACCAGCCAGGGAGACATTTTGAACTTTTAAAAATACACACTTTTATTACCTTTAGAAAGTTATCTTTTAAAAGAAGATGAAATTTCAACCCACAATGACATATCACTTTGCATCCATTAAGATGGCTGTAATCACAAAGACAGGCAATACCAAGTACTGACAAGGATGTAAAGAAATCAGAACCCTCACGCACCACTGGTGGGGAAGTAAAATGGTGCAGCCACTTTGGAAAACAGTTTGGTAGTTCCTCAAACAGTTAAATATAGAGTTACCATATGATCTAGCAATTCCACTCCTAAGTACATAACCAAGAGAAATGAAACCAAATGGACACACAAAAACTTATATATGAATGTTTGCAGTAGCATAATTCTTAGGAGACAAGAAGTAGAAACAACCCAAATGTCCATCAACTTATGGATAAATAAACTGTGGTGTGTATGTACAATGGAATATGATTCTAAAGAAAAGAAATGAAGAACTTATATATGCTGTAACGTGAATGAATCTGGAGAATATCGCCCTAAGTTAAAGTAGCCAGTCACCAAAAAATCATATATTATATGATTCCAATTTATATAAAATGTCCAGAATAAGAGAATCTATAGAAATAGAAAGGAGACTCATGGCTGCCTTGGACTAAGGGTGGGGAGAGGTTGGAGAATAATGGTTAGGGAGTTCAAGTTCATTTTGGACGTAATAAAAATAGTCTGAAGTTGATTGTGGTGATGGATGCATGCCTCTCTGAATATACTAAAAGCCAGAGAATTATACACTTTAAGTTGGCCAATTATATGGTATGTGAATTAAATCTCAATAAAGCAGTTTCTTTTTTTTAGGTTGCTAGAATATTTTGTCTTGAAGAATAATAAGGATGTGTTCACAATTCAGAGACAAACACAAAAAAGATATAAAATTAAAATGGAAGTGCATGGGTATTTAAGCCAATTTCTAGTTAAACCATGAAACACACAGCTCAGTAAGGGATGATTTGTAAAAGACCCACACAAAGAAAGAATGGATCAAGTCCTCAAAATGTGAAACCCAAGCAGTGATATAACCTGCCAGAGCTCTCTGATGGGTCACCATAACTGGGCAAACTGTATTAGATTTATTCCTGACAAATTAATTTGTTCATTCAGCCAAAAGGTAGAAATAATAATTGAAAAATATAATGGCTATAATGAGTATTCACATATAAACTTATTTTTTCTCAATTTAAGATGATGTTTATAAGTGGGATATACACAATTTAAAATAGCTTGGGTTTGACCCTAGCAATCATGCTTTACCTTTCTAAGCCTTATTCTCATTGTCTCTAAAACAATATGTACTTTATAAGTTTGTTGTAAAACAAGCAGAAATGCTTCTGGTGTAAAATAATCACCAAATTTGCCATCTTATTACTCCTACTTTTAAAAACATCAGATATGGGCCGTTATAGCTTGAAGCACCCTTCCTCTGGCAATAGGAAAGTAAGCACAAATGTGAGCTGATAAGACTGAAACTTTAGTGTCCAGTTGCTGTGTGATTTCATCAGTAATGAGTGAGGGTGAAAATCTAAAAACACATTCTTTAAGTTGCAAATGATACAGCATCTCATCCAATGGAAAATTATACTAGTCACTCTGACATTGGAGAACCATGAACCAGGGCCATGGAAACATTTCAATTCTCTGTGGATTAAGGGAACATTTGTACATATCATGTTCACTATTTGTTGTGTGCTGCATCTACTTTTAAATTTTAAAAGAGTTCATTTTCTATTTTCTTATGCTTTGGTTATATTTCAGCAAGAACTGGTTAATGTTTTTGCTCCACTCCCAAATTTTAGTGTTGGAAGAAAATCTCCATTGTATCCTCAGGAATAACTAATTATGCTGCTTTTATGCTTCTGAGATTACTAACACAAACATTATGTAAAAAACACACAGTGACACCACTGAGTTATAAATTATTTTAACAAGGAATATATTTTTTGCATTTTGCAAAGTAGTTGAACTGAATATTGGATAGAAACATATTTATAGCTCCAAAATGAAAAGACCAACTGTTTTTTCTAGTATATACTTTCTGAAATCCATAAATGAAGGAATCTACTAACACAATGCAGAGTAGTTCTAATATAATATAAAAAATCAAGAGGAATAGATCTGCGTCAGTACCAGGGTTTAATTTCTGCCTCTCCTTCCTGGGAGAGTCTCCAGTTCCCATGGAGACTCTGGGAGCCTCCATGTTTCTTGGTGTTATTAACAGTCTAACAATAACAACAACAACGAAATACCAGCCTGAGAGGGCTTCTGTCTGTGAAAATTGCTTAGAAGAAGACTTGTCTCATAGTAAGTGTTCAATAAAGTTGTTATCAGTTATTTTTTTTAATAATTAGTTAAATCCAATGGTGATAAATATCCAGACTCCTTTACATTATGAATTAGACAATTACCTTCTCAGAGACAGGGGCTGTGCCATATCAATCTTTGCAACCCTGGTATCTGTACCAGTGCCTGGCGTGTAGTCCACACTTAACAAATAAATGTAGGACTGGTTCCACTTTCCATGCAATCTCAGGTTCAAGGCCTTGCATCAGAAACCCCTGCAGGGATCATCCTGTAGAAAATAGCTCATCATTAGCCATCATTCTCCAAGTGCAGTATCTAATTTATTTTCTCATATCTCTTACCAGTATTGCAAATCCTCTTTTCCTTTATTTGTTTATTTACTTTTTATAATCTTCCCGCTAGAATACAAGGTTCATGGAACTCATAAAACTTGTTTGTATTTCATTTGCCATATCATCACAGAACAGTGTCAGGAACATGCTAGTTTCTCCACAAATATCTGCCAAATAAAGGAATTTATTTTTGGATAAAAATATACTTTTGTGAAATAAAGCAGTAAACTATAAAAAGGAGATATTTCCCATTTTTCCATCTTGTTGCTCTTGTTTGTGTTTTAGAGGAAGAACATGTTGTGTTTGGGGTGCTTATCGAGGAGTATCTTTGGCATCATCAATACCTGGGGAAGGGAAGGGGAGGCAGAAACCTAGCTGTGATGTGGGCCAGCAGCCTCAGCCAACTCCTCAAGGAAGCTTTGGAGCTGAAATGGTTCATCAGAGTTTTCCAGTGTTGCATCAAAATGGCCAAATGGCTGTGCTTCTTCTATCCTCTGCCTCAGTCAGTCACTCTGTATGGATCACCCACTAAAGGGCATGACCTTGGCAAGCGGCTGTCTTGTGTGCAGCTGAGGATATTCTGGAAGGACAAACAGCTCCACGCTCTGGGCAACAAGCCTTCCTTCCTGAACGGGGGATCCTCATGTCCACCACACACTCTGTATTTCTCATTTTTTTCTTTTTTACTTCTCACTCATTCGTTCAGCAAATATCAGAGTGTGTTTGCTATGTGCCAGGCACAGTCTGAAGTGCTGGGAGTTTAATAACGAGCAGAACAAAGTCCTTGTTCTCAAGAGGCAAACATTCTAGAAAGGCAAGAGAAACAGTAGACAATTATAATAAGTCAGGAAATCATAAAGTGTTATGAATAAAATACTTCAGGTTAAGGTAAGGAAGTGATATTTTAGCTGACCTCTGAATGAAGTAGGAGAGCAAAACACGTTTACTTTCGGACAAAGAGCATACCATGCAGCAGGAACGGCAAATGGGAAATGCTGGTGCATTCACGCAGCGCGAGGGCCAGTGAGGGAGGGTCGTAGGATATGAGATCAGAAAGGGGGAGGGGAGGCTGATTTATGAGTTGCATTCTAAAGTTCAAATTTTGGAAACTTAATTGTTTTTCAGTAGTTTCCTGAATTTCTACCCCAAAGTTAGTCTTTTATCCTGACAAGGGAAATTTAGTTTGGGATTTAATGAGTCCTCCTATTTATGTGTTGTTCCACGGACCTATTTGGTTGTTTACAAGCAAGGGGCAAAAGAAGTCTCTGTAACCAATGACTGTAATTTTACTTCGCAGCTGAAATCTCCCAGATGTTTGCTCTGCTTTCTTTCCTGAGAGGCTTTTAGATGCATCTGTTTGCTGAATTAATATTTCACATTTCATTTTCCTTTCCTTGGAGGATTGCTGCTCTTTTGGGAGGTTTTATTTTTAATTACCTTTCCTTTATATTCTTAGTATTGTTTATTTGAGATGGATGGGGCACCTAGCTTGGTGCAAAGTACCCCATAAACTTTGTCTCAAGAGCAAAAATTCCTGCTAAACAAAAACAAAACAAAAAAGGCCATATTATGTGTTTTAATCAGGGGGGGAAATGAGCCATTCCTCTTAATGTTCTTGCAGAAACCAGGTGGTTTTATTGTAAGTGCTCTCCTTTAACATATGTAAGCCATTATTCATCACAAAGGAGACAGGCAAACAAGATCAAAGTTGTAATCTTCAATTTGTATCAATCAGGAACAGGAAGGACAGAAGACAGAATAGGATCAGGTGTCCTCAGAGCCCAGAGGAAGCTAATCCACAGAATTACAGAGTCAAACACCCAGCCCCAATACATATAGCAGCCCAACAAGAAGAAACATGAGCCAACCTCATCCAGAGCAGCTTCTCTAGCATCTGAGCTCACAACTGCACAATTTGCCCTGAAGGCCCCAGAAGGATGGTTCTGGGAGCAAGGGCAACTCTTTCCAATAATTTGTTTAAAGCCTTAGACTTTACACTAATGTCAATGGACATTTAGAATTACTCTCTTTGAAGGAATAGATATAAGGAAAGCAATAGAAAATGAGGGGAAACACCGTACAGGATTGAACTGAATTAAGAACTGGAAAATAATTTGTTATAACCACTTTTTTTGTCTCCCTGAAAGTAGGGAAAATGTGCACTGAAATACCGTTTCTTTCTCAACTCCCTTTCATTAAGGGAAGGACAGAAAATCTATCTTTCATTGAGGGCAGAGTAAGCACTCTCTGATACACCTTCAAGGGCCCTCACATGAGCTACAGAATAGCCAGGATCTGGATAAAGGCAATGAAGTGTTCAGCAGCTGCCTTGCAAGTAGCCTTATAGCTGCTGACATTTGACATCTTATCTCTGTTCTACTACGAGGAGGATGAATATAGGAATTAGAATGACATATCATCCCTCCACAAATGAGAAATGAATGACTGGGGCCAAAAGGGCTTTACAAAATGCTCAAATCAGCTCAGGTAATCAAAACAACAGTGAAATGGTGTCTCAGAAATCCTAAATTTCTATTTCCCTTGCTTTCCATGTGTGCTTTCTTAAAAGCTTTATACTTGTGTCATAGGAGAAACTTGGCGCTTCTTGCCGATGCAGTGAAGTATGACAGATCAGCAAGTGTATTAGCATGCAAGCAGGGTTTATTGATGATACGTTCTCAAGGAAGAGAACAGGCATTGCTGAAGTGGGGGAGAAAATCAAGAGCAAGGGTGGCAAGGAAAGGGGTGGCAAGGGGGAGGAGTGGCAAGAGCCCGGGATGGCCTGAGGCCAGGTGGCCAGAGTCTTTTGTTCTGAGGGTTCATATAGTTGGCTGTATGGAGGTGAAGAAGTTACATATTGATTGACAGGTAAAGGTGGTGTCAGCGTTCCACGGGGGAGGAGGATAATGAATACCCAAAGGTATTAATTGGCTTCTTCCTTTGAGAACTTTGGGTCCTTTCTGGCCTTTCAGACCTTGGGATGAAAGCACCAATTCAAAAGCTTCCTTTCTCAGATAGTGAAAAAAATACATAGAATTTCAAGGACAGCCTCCTCCCATTTTAGCATGGTGTTTCTTGTGCTGTAACACCTGACAATATTATCAGACCAAGGTCAGGACTGTTGAATTGGTGGGTGAGACATGTCTCCCTCCTCCTTCCTGCCTTGGTTTGCTATGTATCCTACCTAACACTTGCCTCTGGTTTTCTATGTTAGATTAGATTCGAATAGGTTAGCACAAAGAAATGAGATATTGATATGACTTGGAGAGTTAAGAACTTTATTGGGACTTAGGGACAAGGGTAAAGTAAATTTAATAATTAGAGAGGGAATGGGAATGGCAATCAGAAGGAAAAACAAGAGCATGCAGTACAATCAAATGGACTCCACTGGAAAAGAATGTATGTGTGGCAGGGTTGAGCATATGGTGAGAGAGGGGAAGCTGTAGGTGGTCTAGGGCAGTAGCAAGAAGCCTTAGTGTGGATGACAGCCATTTTTCTTCCTACGTCTATGTTCTCCATCTCTGTATACTCTTCCCTTCTCAACACAATTGCAATGTACTCAATAACTCCACTTCTCAATCCCTGTTGATAAGTCTAATCATTTTCTCCTGCTCTGAGATGAGCTAAGTTCTTGTACTGGAAGTCTGGATAAGGATGGAGAAGAAATAAATAAGAAGCTTCTTTCAGTAACTGGTCTATAATGTAGAATGTGGATACTACAAAGAGTTATTTGAAAATGACCAAAATGGGACTGTTAAGTAAAGAGCAAAATGTATTAAAAAGACACTGAGGACACAGAATCATAGGGACAAATTAACAAATTCTGAGAAACATAGACACCTAAATCTTTGAATCTAGTCTTAAGATCTCAGGAACCACTTTGAAAGACTCCTATCTAATCACTTTTCTTATTCGTTTCCTCATATGACACAAAGTTCCACATTGAAGGGGTGATTTGCCTGGTTTGAACAACATATCAACCACTGTACAGTAGGATGAAGGATGGGGAATGAAGGGGGGATCCTATGATTGCCAGTCCAACAAAATCATGTGGAATTGGAGAGAGTCAGATACACTCAAAGAAAGGATGCGGAGAAGATCAAAACCAGATGGATCCATTATAAGTTTGGAGCTGAATGTTCTCGTGTTTTCTACCATGATAACAAAAGAAGTACAGCAAGTAAAGGGAGGTTGGAAGGAGGGGCGTAGGAGGGAGAGAAAAATGAACAATTAAAAATGTCAGGAATTTCAAAAGATATTGGGTTTGCAACATAAGGCACTACTGCAAATTCCTGGCACACAACTATTTGAAACAAAGAGCATAACAGATGACATATCTATTTTTTCTTTGAGATAAAACATTGAAATAACTTGTTATCATGCAAAATTTTCTTGAAACTTACTCTGGTACTGTTGTATAACTATGTAGTCTATGCCCCCCCCCCTTTTCCATGTTTTACAATACCAAACTTAATACTCAAACTGAGTTAATGGCAAAAATAAAAACTAGATCATTTAATAAAAAGATTTTTTTCCTATTACTACAGAGTTAATTGAAAAGGAACCCATCTTCAGTTCTCCTCAAAGGCAAATAACACATGGGATGCATTTGCAAACTCCTCACTGAAGTCACCAGTGAATTCAAGTGTCATCAGTCATTCCACCCTGACCCAGAACTTTTAAAAGTTCTGTTTTTATTAGCCTTGCGCCAGTTAAAATAATGGACTTACACAACTTTTTAGTAGATTTACTTTACATCAGTTTAGAAAAATTGATGAACCTAATTTGATGTTTTTATTGAATTTTTTCCATTGTTCCTGTTTTTACATGCAAAATATATTAACATTTTGAGTGGCCTTATTGCTACCTTTTCATAAGAGAATAATCTGTGGAACAACACAATAGTTTGTCAATAAGGTAGTGATTAAATAAACTATGATTTAGGTACATATGGAATACTATGGAAAAGTTAAAAACTATATGGCAGCTCCATCCGTATACTGATAAAATTGCTTTTTGATAATATTTGGCTTTTAATGGGAATGTATTACTAACACAATTAAAAATAAATTTTAAAATCTTTAAAACATCATTACTAAAGGGCTTAAAACAACTCGTAAAAACAATGTGACTATTTGCCTTCATTACCACAAGTCCTCAGTTAACCCAAGCTCACTCTATCAAAGTACGCATGTTGTCTTCCTAATTATGTACGTTTTTAGAGGTAAAGATTTAATTCCTCAGTATAATGTTCGGGCCCTATAACACTAAGTATACTGCCACCACGGTCCAGGTAAGGTCAGTCCTGCAAAGATCAATGCTAACTCGGATGTACTTATTTGTTTAGTAATTGTGCCTTATTGTATGCCTGAAGCTTGAGTTTTAGTTTTTATTGAGAGAATGCAGGTATTATCAACAAACATACCTTAAACATCAATGGCAAACTCCTAATGAGTAACTACTACCAGTTAGGTACAACAATAAGTTCTTTGAATACATATCTATTATTCAATAGTCTTAACAATCCACTGAGGCATGTCAAGAATTCCCAATCCTTGGTAAACCTATAGCCACCCCTTTTAACAAGAGATACTTGTCAATTGATAAATGATGGGCCCCAAGTGTCACTTTTGTTTAAAAGCTTCTCTTTGGTTCCAAGTGCAAAGAGAGTTGATAACCAGTGAAGCAGACATTGTCCATGCCCCATCCATCAGAGGGAAATCAGGGCTCAGAGACAAACTCAGTAAATACACCAGGGGGCCAAGTAGCTCCAAAACTTAAGTTCTTAAACTATGTAGTGGTAAAAGCATCTTGTAGCCTAGAAACATCTGGATTCAAGTGTTAATAAGTGTTGTTGGCCTTGGGCAAATAATTTAACACATCTAGTCCTCAAGTTTTCTCAGCTATAAAAAGAGCATTATAGTGACCACTTCACCATGCTTTTGTGAGGGTTAGAGAAAATAAAATGAATGTAACACAGTGCCTGCAACATGACAGCTGCTCAATAAATAGTGATTGGAATTATTAGTACTAAAGCATCAATATTATTAATAAACTCTGATGGATGGATAGAGGAAATCTCCATCTTGCCAGGATATCCTTATTTCCTCCTTGCTGTAAGATGCTGCTATTTTTCTAGCACATAAATATTTCATTATAATATAATATTATCATAATTTATATGCTACTTATTCTAACATAGGATCTTGAAATACCTCCTTGAATTCCCAATATCTAAGTATTAAGTTGAAAGCATTATATTCAGAACATGGTTTTAGACAAAGTCTGAGATTCTAAATGAAACCTGTGGCTCGTCCTGTGGCATGTGTCTTCTGGAAACCGTATGTGTTATATGACACATGTATTACATTACTCACTGATGTAACTGGCATTTCCTTTGCTTTTATTGGTTTCAGTCTGACCTTTTATGAAACTGGTCTCTTTTGTTTTCATTAATTTATTTGAAAGATAATGCGGTCTGAGAATAGACCTGGAGCCAAGGAAAGCCATATAGTTCTAACCCCAGCTCTACAGCTTACTCAAATAGTGGTCCTTAAGAATTAACTCTAAAACTTGTACATACAGAATGAATCAAATTAGCAGCCTTGGTAACATTCTGAGAAATAAGATATAAGAATACAAAGATCACAAGCAAATAAACTGTTTATTTTTGGTGCCATATTTCAAAACGGCAGTGGAATCTTGGAAGAACAGCTAGTCCAAAAGAACTGTCCAGTCTTTCTGTCAATAAAAATAAAGACAAATCTTTTCTCATTGACAAAAAATTGTCCTCTGGATGTGTATAGGAATAGAGAGGTATAATAAATGTGGCTTATTCAACAAGAGCAGTTTTAAAGCACAACATGGTAGATGAGGCTGTACTACAACAGTCTTCGTTTAATGGAAGCACGGGTACTTTGAGCATGAATACTTTCAACTCCGCGTGTTGTTTAGATTCAGTAAAGTTTAAGAAAAATGGCTAGTGCAGATGATTGTCATGATTTTGCACCGGTATAAAAACATAACCACATATGTTTATTTCAATATCACATTTCTGCAGTTCTTAGATGCAGACATTGCTATTCACCTGAGAGATGAGAAAAAATCATCGATGTAGCTCAAATATACCAAAGTTATAGTATTCTGAGTCAAAATGGCAAGCAAGGAACACATACAAATGAATTCTTGATCATTCTAAATATTTAGCATTTTATCATCAACTCACGAAGAGAACATTAAAAGTTTTTCTGTAATTAATACATTTACACTTTGTGAAATATATATAAACTTTAGTTAACATTATTTACCTTTATTTATTTAAGACATTACATTTAATGGAACTAAATTATTGTTTTTGGTTTTTAACTTGTTAAACTTTGATTAAACATTATTTTTAGAATTTCAATGTTGAGTCTCTCCTCCCATCCTTCTTCATTTCCTTATATTGCAACTCAAATTGCTTCAAGAACATGAACTAGTTTTGTAAAATAATGTTTTGCTAACATAAATGACAATAATTTAAACATAGATTAAATTTCAGTTTCTAATCTTAAGGGCTTTTTTTAAAAAATAGAAATTTGTTTGGAAAGTAATAATTTGGTGTTTACTAAACCTCAAACATTCAGAAGGAATCTTTGATCTCTTGTTCACCCTCATAAATCTCTCAGCAACGAACCATATTTTACTAACATAAAAAATCAGGATCACAACCCTCCTCATCACCACTCAGAGAATTTTCTCCATGTTAGACCTTTCTTAGAAGATTCCATCTAAAACCCCACAATATATTCCTGGAGTTAATTATCATAATGTTTCATTCTTTAAGACAAGCAGGACTAGAAAATTAAAAGAAATAATGTTCATAGAAAAGAAAAAGAACTTTTTAAAGATAATTTTTGGTTAACTTTTTGGTAAATTAAATTCATACTTAAAAAATAATTCCCTATTCATTTTATTTTGTGTGATTTTTTTGAAACTGTATGAAAGAGCAGCTAATTTTTTTTCACTTATTTCTTTGCCATGCATCTAAGTTTTCCATTGCAGAACTGATTAAATACATTCAAAGACCATCACAATATTTCCTGATAACTTTGGAGAAAACCAAAACAAAAACAAAACTTTCTGTAAACTGTTACCCAAATAATAAACAACATGATTTGCTTTACTTTCTTCCACTCGGTCTATTTGTCCTTTGGGCAACTCTGCCCTTTTATCTTCCTCTAAACTGAGAATCTCATGACAAAACTTCCTCCTCATCACATCTGTCCCCAGAAATTACTGGCATTAGGCTCAGTAGAGCACGTGAAGCACACGTTGGAGGGCGGAGCATCATAGCGCAAGAATCACGTTTAACGTGACTACTTTAGTTAGTCTCATGACTTTGAGCCAAACAGACATATGAAATCAAATTAGGATTTAGATAGAACACAACACATTTTTTGAAACTTTTTTTCTCTACTTTTTGGCTGCATACAAGAGTGCACAAGTAGTATCACTTACCCAACTACATACTTGTATCCACTTCGAGAATTTTTCTTATGATGTTTTTGAGGAATTCGTAGCCATTAGCTAAGAATTTTATCCAGATTTTTATGTTTAAAAGTAACTAAAAGCTAGTTATTCAGTTAATAAATTGAAATCGATTCAAATAAAAAATTTGTTCTGGGAAGAACATTATTCATCAAAACAAACTAGTTCTGTTTTAATACAATACATTGTGAAATATGGGTATATTGTGAAATGTATTAAAATATTATATTAATTAGCATTGCATGCTAAGAGTGTACTGTAAGTATAGGAATAAAGAAACCTACAATGATGCTAAGGTTACATATTTTGTAAGTGGCATTGCTCTATTTCAGTATTTTTAAATGCCGTGTTTCATGGTTTCTATCTTATCAGTTTCATTTTTGTAATATATCAGTGTCCGTATGTCCATTCCAGAAAAAATATCGCCTGAAGGATATATTTTCAAGTCCAGTTTATATTTGGCCCTAACTTAAAAAAATAAAAATAGAATAGGGGAGGAAGTGCGTAGGTTTTGCATAAATATACATGAGACAAATTAAACATTCTGTGATGAAGCAAATCATTTGCATGTGAGGCTTTATCATTATAGCCAAAATGGCTTACTCAATAAAACATTTGAGCAGAATTTGGCTCTTGCTCTAGAAATGATCCCAACTCCTGTCATACTGGCCATGATACTACCCAACTACACTAAAACAATTCAATTCTGCATGCTGGTATGTAAGGAAAGATTCCGCAGGGGGCACACAGGCAGGCCTAAGTAGTCACAAAACAAAATAGAGTAAAGCATAATTTGTGAAGTTCATGAGGATTCAAAGGTCAAAGAGATTCTGCCTAGTTTAAAGGGGTGAGATTATAATAGAAAGGTGTTTCTTGGAAAAGTCTTGCAAAAATGGTGGCGGTAGTGGAAGAGAAGGCAAGAGGCAGGAAACTGGGAAGAAGATGTGGGCAGTGAGAATTTAATGCTAGGCTAAGGGTAAGGAATAGGATCAGTGACTTGTACCTTAATTTCTTAAGTAAGACTTGAGCCATTTAAACCATAACAAGATTGTTTGCCATGGTCAGAACACTGATTAACAATTCAAAACCCAAATCTCTTTCATGTGGCTGGATACAAGCTCCTTAACTCAGTTCAGTGGAGCTTTCAACATCAATGTAATTTCTTGACATTACTAGAACTGATTTTATTACTTTAAGTACTTTTGAAACTGAACATTTCTTTTCTATCTATGCAATAATTTAAAGTGTAACCTACCAGGGTAATAAATATCCCGATGGGCCATTTGTATTTATTTCATGAAACGCACATGAGTGGTGTCTATACCAAACAATTTGTTTATCTAGAACGGTAAATTTCTTGGCATTTTATGGACACAAAAATCGAATGTTCTCATCAGCATTTTTATGTTTCTGTCAACATTTTTGGTATCATCTAGTAGTCAAAACTAATCTATACATAATAATACTTGATAGGAATAGCAATTCATATGTGTGAGTCTCCTTCTCTGAAATGTATTGGGATTTTATCTGAACCTATATCTACTCTGTTCACTCAGGGACAGGAGTAAATTTTATAAAATAAAAAGTAAAACCAATCAATTAAGATGTGGCTGCCACAATAACTCACATTTTTGAAAAAATTTAATGTTTATTAGAGTTTTATAGAGTCATACTATCAGTCTTATTATTTATGAGGAAATTGGTGCTCATTAAGGTAAAATAATTCACCCACCAGCATGACTACTGTTCAAATGCAGAACTATTACATTCCAAGCTACATATTCTTTCCATTATATCGCAGTGTCTCTGAAAGAAAAGGAAGACTCATCAAGTAAAACATTGATTGTCAGATTGTGGTGTTTTATTTATACAGATACAGATACAAATTAATTCTGGAATTCATTTATTATTGTTTTTTCCCTCCATTCCTTTCAGGTTAAACCTAACAATAAAATTTGAGGTCTCAAGAAGGCATTGATTGTTTCATAAACAAAAGAGAACATTTATGTGTATTCACTCATATCATTTGTATCTTGAAATTGATATAACACTAAATATTTTACATCAATAAAGATATAAATTTAGCAGTTAGAAGGAAATATCTAACATTTTTCCCCCAAATTTAAAATTCATCTGTTAAGAAATGTTCTCCATAATTTAAAAAACATGTTCTGTTGAAAAGATAAGGAAATGTAATCCAAATATTTTGGATTCATTTATACTCAGGCTCATCAAAAAATATTTCTTTGCTAACATCTATGATGAATGAAAGTATTTTTGCAGAAATGAATAAATAAAGCATTGTCATTTTTTCACAAATACAATGATTAATAGAATAGAAATCAATTTATTACTTTGAGCATTTAAGTTTAATTTAAAACCTAGGAAGTACAGGTAACACACATGCAAGGCAAAAACACAGAAACAAGAAAGGAGGGAAGAAGGAAAAATAAAGCAAAAGATGGAGAAAGAAAGAGAAAGGAGTAGGAGGAAAAGAGAGGGGAAGGAAGGAAGGGGTAAGAAAGATAAAAGAAAGGTAAATATTTGACATTTTCATATTGTTTTACAGTTTCAAATATACTTTTCATGTATACTACTACCTCACATTTACTTTATATTTTAGGTATACTACTTCATATTTTCTCACAAGTCTGAATTAGACAACATGAATTCTATCGTGTAGCTAAATACAGACATTCACGTTGTTCACATGAGGTGCCTGAAGTCTTGCGGGTAGTTGAAGGTGAAGATAGCCACCTCAGATCTGTCTGAGTCAACTTGGAGTACAAATTGGGGCACAAACTGTGATTTTCATATCTTTTTTGCGAAGTGCAGGGCTTCACCTCTCCACAAGTGGTTCTCCGACTTTAGCATGTCCATGACTAACCTGGAGGCCTTATCAAAACACAGATGGGTGAGCCCTACCTCCAGGATTTCTGATTGAGGAGGTCTGAAGGGAGGCTTGAGAAGATGCGTCTCTCCCAGATTCTCAGGTGACGCAGATGTGGCCACCCTGAGAGCCACTGGTCCTGTGGAGGGCTGGTTTCTGAGCATGCGGCCTGTGTGTCGGAGATCTTCCCATCAGCCACAACTTCTCACACTCTGTGTGAGCTAGGACTATAGGTAAGAAGTTACATGGGAAATGAATTTTCTTTGAGTTTTAGACTTCCTCACACCAAAGAGAGTTTCCTTTAAAATTGGCCAAAGTGTTGTAGCCAAAACATGAACAATCCAACAACCAACACGCACCACCCTCCTCCAACTTCCTGCTCTAAGGCCCGTTCTGCTTTTCATGGTCACTTGAGCTGTGTCATTTCTAGGACTTGACGCAATACCTCTCTTGCCTCTCAGTCAGGGTGACTGTAATTCTTCCATGCAAGATTCATTCCTACACATCGAGTTTCCCTTAACATTTCTCTTGTCCAGTTATAAAAAAAAATGTCCAATAATTTATTTCAATAGTTGCTGAAAAGCATTATTGGCTTTTCACTTCACCAAGTGAGGAAGACTGCAAGAGTGGAAGGAAGTGTGGGCGACGGTCAATGGGAGGAGAGTGTTAGAGCACAGCTAGGAGCGAGAAGGGGAGGTGATGACAGGGGAACAGAGGGAGCGGGAGAGCAATATGGTCACTGGGTCTGGGATGCATGTGAGAAGGGAAAGTGCAATGACAAGGAGGCTAGTTTGGCCTCATGGTGGAGTCCCCACTGACAGAAGAAATCTTCACGTTCACAGGGCTCCCCCTCCCATCTAACCATAAGAGGTGACTGGTATTGTTCCATAGGTAATTAGCTATTTATTAAAAAGAAAGAGAGCAAAGAGACATAGATACTGAACTTCATAACCTAGGAAGCATGATACTGTTTGCTTCACCAGGAAGCTATAGCTTCACACTCCAGGAGATTACAGCATTTCTCCACCATGGGGATTAAAAGTCCTCCCTTTCCCCTGTCCAGTACTGGATTGTTGAGAGACACAAGGGGAGATGCTTGACCTTAGAGGCCTGTCAGTCTAACTAGGGGGTGGACCTATCAAAAAGTTTGCAGAAGCTTGGAGAGTTGATTGGGTATTATGAAAAAGCACTTTGTTCCAAACCCAAGCTAATATAATCCCCGGGGAGCAAAGAAGCGCTCTCTGTCTCTCTCTCTCTCTCTCTCTCGGTGACTTGCACTCACCTCCTGTGTTCACACATACTCTCTCACTTGCTAGCATGTGACCATGAGGGTTTAGCAACTACTAGGCCCACCACAGACTGTGTGGACTCCAAAGGACTAAACTTTAATATGAAGCAGGAACTCTGCACACTGGCTTTTGTTTTGGTCTTGCTGAAGACATAGTTGGACTTTTTCCATGATGGGATGGAGGGAGATGGAAAATTGGAATACAAGGGGTGGCTTCTATTTCCACCCAAATAAACCTTGCCACGCCATATCTCCAGTGCGTTGACTCTTGGAATGCTTTCCTTGCAATCCCGTGAAAGAACCTGACTTCTACCAACAGTGTGGCCTTCGCTGGGTCAGACTGAATTTTTCCAAGGCAAGAGAAAACTCTCAAGAAAAGAGTTTATCTGATGTTTTCAGGATATCTTCAGAAAAGTATAATCAATAGTAAATTAAAGCACTGATAATATTTTAAAATCATTGGTATAAAATATGATAAGGTTTTGGAACTGTATGAATATCTGAGTCTTTGGCCTGTTTAAGAAGTTCTGCAAGGAAGGAGTCAGTTTTACCTTTTAAAAACCTCCTATACTGTTTTCCTAATCTGTACCTTTAAATAATAAACAAAGACTCAAGTTCCTCCTGATTTAGGGTGAAGTCAGGAAGCTGTGACTGTGAAGCTCACTGTCATTTATTATTCTTCAGTATCTCCCAGTGAAAAATATTTGGATGAGTGACCATGCACCTGCAAAAGATATTTCACACATTCCTTATTGGACATTTTGTTATTTTTCTCTGAGCTGATATCCTTTCCATTTTATGCAGGAAAGATCATTAAGCATTTCTAAAGCATAAATATTTCACAATCAAAGCTTTTGGTTCCTTCAGTTATAATATTGTTATTATGAGATTATAAATGTAAAATGGGGTTAATTTCTCTGCCTAGTACCCATCAGCTACAATTTAGGATACATACCTTTATATGTCTATCCTAGGGGCCTGGTTAAGTAGGAAGGAGAATTATTTATCTTGGGCAATGCCCCCAGGTTTCTCAGGTCACAAATCACAGAAAGAACAAGTAGTTGTATATTTTTCCTGGGGACTCAAGAGATATTCTCAAAGCACTTTTGCCAAGTGAATTAAAGTCATCAGTGTGAATTCTTCCTAATATGTTATTCTTTTTTAAAAAAAATATTTTATTTATTTATTTTTAGAGTAAGGGGAAGCGGGGTGGAAGAGGGAGAGAAACATCAATACGTAGTTGCCTCTTGCACTCCCCCTACCGGGGACCTGGCCTACAACCCAGGCATGTTCCCTGACTGGGAATCGAACCTGCAACCCTCTGGTTCTAATATGTTATTTTTATAACTACATGTAGTTAATGCTTTTTAGATTGGGAATCATTTTTATTAGTAATATAGTATCTGATCATCCCAACAATTCTATAAAGTTATCCCATTTTGTGGTTAGAAAAATTGAGGTTCAGGAAAATGACGGGACTTGATTTAATCAACTAGTCAGGAGATGAAGGCCGGAGATCTGGAGGTAATATAAGCTCCCAGGTTGGGCCTTTTCACTTTGCCTTCTTGCTTTCTAAAAGAAGCATAGCTCTAAGGTGCTTAACTCAACAGTCACCAGGACACAGAGGAGGTGAAGTCAGTCTGTGAAGCACAGAGCTGTCTCTGTTGCATAACACTGATTTGCAGAATCCTCCTTTGCCTCCCTTTTTTCTCTTTTTCTCTCCCCCGCAACTCCTCCTTCTCCTCTGTTACCTCACTGGCCTCCTCTTTCTTTTCCTAAGCCAACACTAACCTGAACATCTTAGCTGCTAGTAAAGGACAAATTCCCCAGGGACTACAAGGACCTTATTGAGGTAAAGGATCCCTCTTGCTTACCTAGGCCAATGTGAGTCACGTCTATTTCTCCTTCAGGCAAAACCTGAGAACAGTTTCTGAGCTCTGCGTGGGGCCTGGGACATAGTGTTAGTGGCTCCCCCTGCGGAGACACAGAAAGGGTATTTTGTCAATGACAGTCGAGAAAGCTGGTTCCAGTTCCTCTAGGGACAGATACAAGGGGCTAGATGTTGTCATTAATCATTTCCATTTATAAAACTTTCCATGCTCTGAATAAAACTGTTCAAATATTTAAGAATAAGCTTAACCCCATAAATAGAAGTGTTATGGTCTGTCATACAACATTTTACCTCATTAATCATATGATGGCCCAGAGAGATGAGCTCTCTCTCCCATTTGCATTCTTGATCCTCTGACATCCCAGAGATTCAACAGCCAGTGGAGTATGCTGGCAGCAAGGTGGGGGGACCAGAGGGTCAGTGGCTACTACAGCAAGACCTCACAATGAAGCAGAAGAGTGATTTTTTTTTCATATTTTGTGGTAGTGATATAGTAACAATCAGTCAAAGCCAATGGTCTTTTAACAGTACACTCTTTTACGTTTGATAAATAAAAGTGTTAGATTTAGATTCTTCCTGACTTCACCATTCCCTTTAAGTTCACTCATATGCAATCCGGAATAGGTATAATAAAATCACAGTACAGCCCCCTCCCTTCATCTCTCCCCCTCACACTCTAAGCCTGTCTAATGCCTTACTTTTAGGAAAGATGGTGTTGACCTAACGCAGGTCTCTTCTGGGGAAAATGTGCCTGCATTGTTGCTGCATGACTCTGAGCTGAAGGCCTTGTGCATCTTTCAGTGACAAAGGGAAGAGAAAAACACATTGTAAAACACATTACTCAGAAAAAAAAAGCCTAGGTTCATGGTAGGAGAGCAGTCTACAGCAAGATCACAATAACCAAAGCACAGGAGTGTATATTTCTAAGTAAGTGTTGGGTTAAGTGTGGAAAGTAAATTAAAGCTATTTGAAAGGAAAGACCAAGCCTTACCTTCTTTTAATCTTCCTCTTCAGGACTGCTTGCAGACTCCTTATCTCTGAAGAATATGCAATAATATTTTTCTGTTTCTTTATTGTCTTTCTGGTTTTTCTCTAGCTGACACTATAGCTCCCCTCATTATACCCAGTGCAAGTGAAAATCTGAGACAGTGACTGACCTGAGGCCGAGATGGCAAGAATATGGTGTTGCCCTGGGTGCAATTCTAAGGCTGTCCTAACTCTACACGGATGCCTTGGTGGTCAATCAGTATTGCCAAGGTGAAACTGGGATGTTGATGTGATGCACAGGCCAGGTATTCATCAGAGTAAATTACAAAAATGAACAGATTATTATTCATTCCTATAGTGTATCCATACTGGGAAAACACCAACACTTTAAGACTTGGAGACAGGTTTTTTGTTCCCTGTCTCTGTGGAAACTCTTTTTTGTTGTTGTTTGGGAAAAACAAAGTCCTCTCTACATTTAGGTAGCTGGCTTACAGTGCACGGTTCTAGGGAGAGGAGGGGGGAAATATTAGATTTCTCTTGATAGTATTCTTTCTCCTTGAAACTCCATAGAGTTATAACTGTCTTAAACTATTACTTTGTACTTATGTCAAGCCGTGTAACTTCATCACCTGATTATCCTTTCCAGAAGAGGAAAGATTGTGCCTTATTCCTGTTATACCCCTTAAAGCACTCCACAGACTGGTGAGTTCCTACTAAGTGTTTAACAAATATTCGGTCATTACCTTAGCCTGGATTCCCTAGAAAAAATAACCCAGTGAAAAATATTATGTGTTAATACTTCCTTGGGAAGGAAGAGCATTCCCAGGGAAGCAGGAATTCAAGAAGAGGGGAGTGAGGTAGGGAAAGAGAGAGAACAAATAAAAGTGTGCCTAACCTAAGTGGCCACTGTTTGATGTCAAACAGCACTACTGTTTTATCCTACAAAATTGTCATCAGAGAGGCCATGTGAACAACTGTATCACAATCTATCTAAGGGGTCAGAAAGATGATTTTTTTCAATATCTCCTGTCTTTCATTGGCCAAGGGTTAATGGCTCCACAGCCCCTTGCCGTTCCAAGTTGCATGCACCTAGGCTCTAAGTATATCTGCAGCACCTCACACCTGACAGCCAGAGGTAAACAGGAAGTTGATTGGAGCTCATACAGAGCTAGTCAACATCACATCAATTTGGGAAGGAACAGGCGGCCAAGTGACTCCAAAACAGTGAAAACAAGAGAACTTCGAGTGGAACTGAAGAGGTACCTGGTACTTTGGTCAAAGTTGCTAGAGTTCTTAGACTAAGGACTGGCTGAAAAACAAGATTCCAATAAAATGTTTCTGAGGTTTACTGGGACAAATATCACTCAACCATTAACTGTGCTATACTGTTAAGGTGCTTCCTTGGAACCTTTTTATCACAAATGTTCTTAACATTTAGAAAATCCAATGTACACTTTATATGAGCCATAAATGCTGTGAAATATGTATAACTGAAAAAATGACACAACATAGTACTAAGGTCAAGTTTGGCAATTGAACACCACAGTGGAACCATACTGCTAATGGTACAGTTGCTCATTCCTCAAGATTTTCCAACTGTGGGCCCTGATCGTGTAGATCAGTTAGTTTGCATCCTGCAAAGCAAAAGGTTGATGGTTCAATTCACAGTCAGGGCACAAGCCTGGGTTATGGCGAGTCCAGAGGCAACCGACTGATGTTTCTCACATCAATGTTTCTCTCCCTCTCTATCTCTCTCTTCTTCTTTCCCTAAAAAATAAATAAGTAAAATCTTTAAAAAGATATTCCAACTGTGAAAAATAATTTAAAAACCTATGAGAATTTGTATATAAACAGAGATGACCATAGTGGGACAGCACATTTACTCCACAAAGGTAAATACAGGCTTACAAGTTATCAAGTGAACTTCTGCTCTGATCCAGACAGGTGCTAAACATGCATAAATAGCAAAAAACCCTGCCTTCAAGTTGCTCATACTTTAGGAGACTGGGTAGACACTTATAAATCTGTATCCAAGTATTGGAATTTCCACACTGAATACAAACCCAACTAGGCCTTGGACAATAAGGGAAGGTTTCAGAAAGGAGGTACATTTAGGTGAGGATTTAAAGAATAAATAGAAATTTACTAGAAGAAAGAGAAAGGGAATAACATTGTAGATAGAAGTAACAGCAGGAGAGAATGTCTCCTGTTCAGTAATCATTATCCCAACTGAATCAGAAACACCTATCCCTCTAGAAACTTTATTTTCGTAAAGTGTTAGGAATTTAGATTTTCTTCCCTTCTACCCTAGAACTGGAATTTCAGTTTCAGCTGAGGTTGAGAAAAAGATTCAGTGTAAAGAGGTATTAGAATGAAAGCCAGAGAAGACACTTGTTCTTATGTCTCCAGAGTGCAACACACCCAGTGTGAGAAACTCTCCTTTGACTGGGCTTCTTGTCCTTGGGTGAGGATCCCCTTTCCCTTTGACTAGTTTCCCAGGAGACCTGAGTTGTTCACACCATTTCAGGTGATGGGGGATGGGTGGTGAGCAAAGTAAAGGCATAGCATTTGAGAAAATTCTAATGGAGTTTGACAATTCTGATGGATTCTACCCACCCCTCTCAACTAATTAAGATTCACCCTTGTGCTAAGATTTTTCATTTTTTTAAAGTTTGGTGACTTAGAAGAAGTATGACAATTTTAAAAGACATTTTTTCTGCCTTTTTGCAAACTGTTAAAAATATAGGGTGAAGCAAAGTAGGTTTACAGTTGTGAGTACAAAAAACAGAGTTTTTTCTTGTACTATTATTTATTAGTGTATTACTTTCCATACGAGCAACTGTAAACCCACTTTTGCCCAAATCTGTATATTGCCTTTTTCTTTTTCTTGTTTTCATTTATGAGCATTGGTTTGTATATCCATTTATTTAAAAATTCATAGAATAGTATTAAATTCTTTACCACACAGGTCCACAAATACCCTTTACTGGCACAATAAAAAGAAGAAGAAAGAAGTTAGAAAAATTTTATTTGAGGTACTTCTACAAAAAATATTGTGAATATTAATGCATATACATTTTAAGAAATTACTTACATATTACCTTTCCTATTAAAAAATATCCTGCTTTAACTTATAAAAACTTGACACAATTTTGTGAGAAAAATAATATACTATGCAATCCAAAATAAATTCTTTTTTGGAGGGAAAAGAACTGGAATTATAAAAGAGGTTGTACTTTACATTTTACTGATTCTGAACACCCATGTAGTGAGTTGGCAATATCTACTAAAAGAGTAATAATTTTTTATTGGCTTAGAAATGCCATAATATTTAAACTCTACAGCTAAATTGTTGCAAATATCAAGTACTTTGGAATATATCATTTCTATACTACCATATGCCAAACATTTAGCCCAAGAAAGAAACGCGCACTTTTTTCTTAGCCTGTGGACCGTTGTTCTGTGCGTAGACATAGCTAACGTGCATCACAACTATGTAATGTTAAATCCTGTAAACCTGCACATTAATATAATAACAAAACCCAGGATATGTCATTTTCACAATTTCTCTTTTATTCAGAATTGCCCCACTCAAAATTTTATACTTGCCAGCGTATTACATCAGGGTGATATAGCAAGGGTTATCTTCAAAACACAGATCATTTTCGCTACTACAAAACGGAGCGGCAGCTTGCTTGCTTGCTCAGTCAGATGGATCATATTAACATCTGTGCACTACGGCTTGCACTGGCTACCAGGGTGTTTCTGGATGCAGTTCAAAGTGTTGCCTTTGATCTACGAAGCTGTATACATTTTGAGCCAGAAACTATTTATCCTAAAATCACCCACAGTGGGCAGTTTGAAACAGGGAACCATTGTTGAAGCTGCTCGCAGCATAATTCAAAGTTAGTACCTTTCTCAATCAAGTCCACTAAGTTGCCATTCTCTGGAAAACTCAGCTGCACTTGTCTGGATGGTCTAATGTACAAAATAAAGGTTTAACTCTGAATAATGTAATATTTCATGTATTTAAAATAAAAAGTAAAATACTTTTGTATATTTAATTTGAATTTTAATACACTATACATCTTTATTAAGGCATATAGTTTTTTTTTTAAGGAAACAATATTCTTTAAAATTCAGGACAATGTTTTATATGGTCAAAGATTTGTTATTATTATTTTACACTCCAAAATTAAAAATAAATTAATCTAAATAGTTTATGCTGGTTTTTTAAAAGAAAAAGTGAAATTGTATGCACATAAACCAGAAAAAAAAATTAAAATCACCCATCATTCTAATACCCATGTATGGAGGTTCAGCTGCCTGCCTCTACAAAAGCCCATACTCAAGAGGCAGTTGCTGATGTAAAGAAAAGTGGTTTCTTTTCAGTGCTGTCAACCTGGAAGATGGGGGACTCTTGTCTCAAAGCTCATCTCCCTGAGAAGATAAAAAGTTCATGCTTCAGAGCCCATCTCCACATCTCAGTGGAGGCAGAGGATTTTAAAGAGAGGGAGAGGGAGACAGAACAAAAAGATCAAGAGACGGGGTGCAAAGTTCTCTACATGCAGAGAGAGCACAGTCCATTACAACAAAGCAAGTGATGGTCCAGTGTGCATCATCCTGGTTTAGTCATCCTGGATTAACAACATGAATTCTTGCATGTAAGAGATTTTATTCCATTTACCACGCCTTTGGCAAATCAATTCTAATTAGTCAACCTAATGGACTCTCTGATGGAATGGAGACCAAGCTACTCCTTTCAAAACAGAAGCAAAAATGTCATCTAAAGCAAAGACAAAGTTGAAACAGATGAAGACTCTCAAACTAAATCCTCTAAAAGGAGGGACTGGGACTAGCCTTAGAATCTTATCGCACACCAATCAGTGCCACAAATGACCCTGACAAAGTCCAAGTGGCATGAAGTTTCAAACAGTGGAAGCATTATCTCAAATGACTTAAAACCCAAATAGTGGAGACAGAAGATTCTTGGTGTATATAAAACAGCAAAGATCAAACCAAGCCTCCAAAAGACAAAAAAGCAAACAGAACAACTGTAACCAAGACAGATAGAGGGGAACTCTCAAATCCAAACTGACTGGTACAGAGAAACAAAACTAACAGACAATTAAAAAGTAGTACGATTCCCTTGTAAACTTCTCTGAACATAATATTCCAATTCAAAAACACAACTACTAAAATTGGAGTCCATCAACTCCCCAGATTGGAGTGTGTTGACTTTCACCCATGTCCTTTCACCAGCAAAGAGTTTAAAGGCGTCTGATTCCTTGAGTGGGAGAGCAGGGAGAGTCACTGAGATAAAGAACTGGGAAATCCCTGTAATTCCTGCCATGGGGTCAACCTGCCGTAAGCAGTTGGGAGCCCCCCAGCCTGTGCCCTCGTGGGCCTTACTAGGGTCCACATGGTCCCATCTGGGTCACCAAAAAATGATAACCAAATGCAGGTCTGGCTGCCTATCACTATGAGATCCGATACTCAAGAGGCAGGTGCTGATCTAAAGGGAAGTGGTTTATTCAAGTGCCTATCTTCTGTGAAGATGGGGAACTCATGTCTCAAAGCCCATCTCCACATCTCAGTGGAGGCAGAGGTTTTTATAAGGAGAGGGAAGGGAATGGAACAAAGAGATCAAGGGAAGGGGTTGAAAAGTTCTCTACATGCAGACTAACATAGTCAATTCTCATTAGGCAAGTGACATCCCAGTTTGCATCATCCTGGTTTAGTCATCTTGGCTTCAAGTCATCCTGGCTTTATGTCATCTTGGTTCCACAGTTGAAGGTGAGCAAGTCTCCGGGAGCTGAGATGTCTGGAGGTTGGAGTCTATATCTTTTGAAGTTAGTTCCTAGAATTCTTACACAATTATATTGTTTGTATATAAGCTACATATTAGTCAGAGTCAGCACTTACAGAAACAATATCAAAAGAATATTGGGGTAGGTTACAATTTCCCACTATTACAATTTCCTACTCTTTTACCCAGTTATTCTAGAATATTTATAATGGCCTTGAATTCAGCAAATTGCTATGTACCCACCAATAAGGAAATTAAGAGGCATTCTTTAGCTATTTATTTACTTATTTATTCGTAAACTAAAACAGTGTTTTAGACTTAAAAAAAACAGATAAGATTCAGAACCTGATCGGAATTAAGAAGAATCATATGAATAATTAATTACAATAAGTGTACTATTGTGTTATAATTGTCATATTTGAAGAATCTGTGAAGAACAGTAGTGGCCCAGAGGACAGTATCTAACTCAGTCTGGAGCAGGAGGTCAAAGTTGAATTTAAGGAAACAATGAAACTGCAGCTGGATCTTAAGAATGAATTGAACTGTCAGGCAGACACGTATGGAAATAAGAAGAAAAAGCACTAACTCTGGGACCAGACTGCAGTCCTGGATCTACTGTGACATGTGCTATCTTTGAGACCTTCCATGAGTTACTCAGTTACTCCGTGCCTTAGTTCCCTCACTTCTGCAAAATGGGAATAATAGTATTGACTTCAAAGAGTGGCTTGAGATTTAAATAAATTAATCTAAAGGTCCTTAGAACAGCATTAGCTAATACTATAGAGATATGTAAAATATCAGGATATATTTGAGGAGTTTCAAGTATTAGGGCACTTGAGCACATACAGAGAAAGAGGTGGGGAGCTGCAGAAAATGAGGATGTAGAGTGAGTTGGGATCAAATTTTGAACAAGCTTAATAACACGCCATGCTAAGAGGCTTTCATTTTATTCTACAGAAGATGAAGGGCCAATGAACTCTTTAAGGCAGAGGAGGGATGTAATACTACCTGCATATACTCCTTGAACATCAGAAAAGAATTTTAGTGGCAATAGAGAGAATGAGTCAGTAGGGGAAAGAGATTTCACAAATTGCTCTCACAATCATATATGAACAGCACTAAGGAAGCTCTGGTTGCATTTTCCAAATTGTTAATGAAAAGCTTAAAAAGTTTAACACTAATGTTACCAAAAGAACAGAGGACAAGTAAGACAAAGAACAGTCACATCTATGTCATTTATATTCTTCCTTTCCTATAAAAGATCACACATATCTTTAAAGCTCAATTTGCATTTACCTAGTTGAGGTCTTCTGTAATGATTCCAGGCCTATGGCCAAGGCTCTATCTCATTTAATTGAGAACTGAGCAAAACTAATCTAAATATATTTAGAAACGGACAGAAATAGTTTTTGATTAATTAGCATTAGGAAAGTTGTATAGGGTAAGTTGTGCTGAAGGAAGAATGGGATGTGTCCTGGAAAGAAAGAATCAGAAGAAAGGACAAGTAGAGAAATAAATATGAAATTTTGTTTATTTATTTTTATTTTGTAAAGATTTTATTTATTTATTTTTAGACAGAGGGGAAGGGAGGGAGAAAGAGAAGGAGGGAAACATAAAGTGTGGTTGCCTCTCAGAACCCTCCCCCGCCGCCCTCCGGGGACCTGGCCTGCAACCCAGGCGTGTGCCCTAGACTGGGAATCAAACCAGTGGCTGGCATTCAATCCACTGAGCCACACCAGCCAGGGCAGAAATCTGGAATTTTAATGACTAAGAAGACCAACTTTACTAGAATCAGAGACTGTTTTAGGAGCTCATGGGAGTAAATGTGAGTATGATTCAAAGATGAAAGATAAACATGACAATGTAATTTTTTTCACTAGTTCAGAGGCAGGTGTAACACTACCTGTGCTTTGGTTTGTTTTGGCTTTTGGTTCGCTGTGTATTTGCATATTTCTCAATCTACTTTAAGTTATTTCTTTTACATTTTTTGGATAAAATTAGAAATTTATTTCAGTACAAACTTTTTCAGTTCACCTTCTAAATTAGTTGATAATTTCACCTTTTAAACTCAGCTATTAGACATAGAAAAAATAACCCATATTTTTCTAATTCATCTCTCCTGCAGCTATTGGCAGAGGTGAGAGGGATTTTGTGTGTAAAATATACACATATGTATGTAACTTTTTTCTTTTAAACCATGAAATCTCCTTCTCAGACCTAATAAATATGAACTCAAGGACTGCAGTCTTTTAAATAACACTTTGAATACCACTTATAAATAATAGCACGTCTAGTCTATATTAAAAATTAACTGCAAACTTTCTCTAAAAGAAACTCTACACCAGGGAAATGTAGAAAGAAAAATCTCTGGTGAGTAGCAAGTGGTGGGAATTCTGAGGGTTGATACATCTCTGAATTAGAAGTTACAATAAACCAGCTGCCCGATCTGGTATAGGGTTTTTCAGGCTAAGGCTGGGTAGTGGAAAATGTTAAGGAGAAATTTTCCATTCATCTCGCATACTTCACTGCTTAGAAATATGAACCACCTGTAACAGGAGCCCCAGGGGATTAACAAAAGTCGTGCAGATTACCCATTAATGACTCAGACCCCCTCCTGTTTGAAATTCAGCCCATTTTTTCCCCCTCAGAACATTGCACGATCTCCTCCACTAATTATTTGGAATTCATTTGTAATAAATGCCTTATGTTCCCCTACTGAGGCATGCTTGTTCGCTAACATTTCACTTTTTCTGTGTGATGTGAGCACCACAATAGAATTCCAAATGAAGAAAAGATAAACTTTTGCTTGAGTTGTGTTTGTTTTAGAAAAGAAGGAGAGGAAATAAAAGTGTTTATTTGGGCTGGGCTCAATGATCCGGCCATTCCATTTTCTCTAGTGATTCTTTCATATTCTACTTTACTACAAACAGGAAATACATTTTTTCAATACATTGGGGGAAGAATCTAACTTGTCATTGGACTGAGTATACAACATTTTTATTTAGTCAACACACACACACACACACACACACACATATTTGGATCCAGGACTTCAGCAAAGTTCCTGAGCATCAATCAAGCTTTGGGCTATAGCACCATGCCAGAAGCCTACATTACTGGAGTGTTTCTAAGAAATACCTAGTCTTCTCTATCTATATAGTTTAAATGCATCAAATTAATTTGATGTTTAATAAGTAATTATGAGATATATTTTAGTTCCCACTAATAAATATCTGAAAAAATCATTTAGTCCCTGCTTTATTAACTTCTGGGCAATTTAGTTGCACAGGGGACACTTGACAATGAGCAACACATTTTTCCTTGTCACCAATGGTAGGACGGTGTGCTACTAGTACATAGAGGCCAGGGATCTGCTAAACATCTACAATACACAGGAAGTTGTCTTGCAATAAATATTATCAGGCCACAAATGTCAAGAGTGCTGAGGCTGAGAATGCTGATCTAGACGGTCACTTACCATCTCTGAGCTTCCATTTAATCACTTGTGAGAAGTAACCTCATGCTAAATAAATGCTTGTGTTTTTCTTTTTCTGTTAGGAGTTATGGACTATTAATTACATTTCAAATTCCTTGACAACTTTCAAGAAGGACAATTTCTGGGATCTCAGAAACACAGAAAGCCATCTCATGGCTATGCATATGCTTTCAAAATGGAGCAGGACAGCTTACCCACTATCGGGATGTGGGAGCCTTTTTTTTTTTAGTGACATTGAGAAAGCATGTTTAGTGGTTGTTGCACATGGCACCCACCAAATCTTGGTACACATATCCAAGATGTAAGGTATTAAAGAGATTATCATCATGTTTACTGAAATGGTCAAGAATTAAAATAGTACAGTATTGGAGTCAATCAGGAACTAAAAATCGCTGAGAAATGTAACAAGGAATCCAGGCATTGGTAAATAACGGAAATGATAAAGGACAGTAGTGTAATGAATGTGATCGTACTTATATATAACCATGTACTTATTGGCGAGAGCATGTAGAGATGTAGGTTTGTTTCGTGTTTTTTTGTTTTGTTTTGTTTTGGTTGTGGTGGGGGAGTCTTGAATTAGTAAACTATGATGAATAAAGCAAAGACTTCTATTTTATTAAGGTTTACCTTCATTTACCCATTAAAGAACTAGAAAAGCAAACTTTCATTTTCAGTTCTAGTATCAATTACAGCAACAAGACGCTGAGGCAAACCCTTCAATTTCGAAGTGATATTGCTCAGGTTTGATCTTTGTAGTGTCTCCTGACATTTCCCACAGAAGTTCCTTTATAGACCTCCCTGGAATGTATGTTGATTTTGCCAGCCAAATAAAACTTTCCTCTTTCCTTTGATGATACTAGTCCCTTTCTTCACAGAATTTACTCCCCTAGTTCTGAGAACCTGCCAATCATAGTATCCAACCTTCTGACCAGAGGCGTATATGTGACCCAGATATTGATTTCTAATTTAATTCAGTGGTGGTCAGAGAGCACAGTTTCTATGACTTGAATCCTTTAGGACTCATTTGCTGACCGAGAACTTAGTCTACCATGGTATTGGTTCCACATGTACTTGAAAAAAATGTGTGTTCTGCTGCTTCGAGTAGGTTAGTCTATGTCAATTAGACAATTTGGCAGTGTTTTCCAGGTCTTTTCTAACCTTTGTGATTTTCTATTTACTTGTTCTTCTTTTATTGAGAAAGGAGCACAGGAATTTCTCACTATAATTGTAGATTTATCTGTTTCTTCTTTCAGTTGTATTAGTTTTTCACATCATGTGTTTTTAATATTTATTATGTGCTTACACACTTAGGATGCTTACATCTTCTTGATGAATTGACCCCCTTTATTGTAAAATGACTATTTTTTATCCTTAAAAATATTCCTTGCTCAGAAATACACATTAACTAATATCACCAAAATGCCCCCAGCTTCGCTTTGATCCTAAAACAAATGTGTATTTTTTCATTAGCATTTTTCACTCATCGGTCCTCTGAAGGACTCTTCCTTCAGAGGCTGACATAGTTGGTATTTCGTGCCATTGAGGTCTGAGGTCAAATGACACCTTCTCGGAGAGCCTTTCCCTGAACCTGAAAATGGGAGCTTCCTCCCAATCATTCTTTTTTCTTTATTAGCTTATTTTATTTATTTATTGATTATGTTCAGCACTTATGACTAGCTGACATTATTTATTTTTAACATTTTTGTTTTCTTCCTCACTAGAATGTAGAAAGGTATGCTTTAATCACAGCTACATTTTCACCACATAAAAATAAAGCAATATTCCCTGGTCCCTTTGCCTTTTTACTCTTACTTATCACTGTGACTTGCATTTATTTCCTCTAATTTGTGTGCCAGCGATGATAGATCTTGAAATTGAAAAGTACCATCAAGATGTATAAAAAACACATTCCTTCCTTTTTTTTTGATTATTTTATTGTTGTTCAAGTACAGTTGTCCGCATTTATCCCCCACCACTTCCCCCCACCCCAGCCATCCCCACCTCCCTCCCCTGATTCCACCCTGCCTTGGTTTTGTTCGTGTGTCCTTTACAGTTGTTCCTGAAAACCTTTCCCCCCTCCCCCCCCACTATCCCCTCCCACCTCCCCTCTGGTTACTGTCAGATTGTTCTTAATTTCAGTGTTTCTGGTTATATTTTGCTTGCTTGTTTGTTTTGTTGATTAGGTTCCTTCTTAATGTGGTTTTAATTTTCATGTTATACCCTTGAGTCACTTGTGCTCTCTCTTTCTTTTAATTCTATCGTACTCATTTTCTCTCTTCTTTCTAATTTAAGTTGCTACATAAATGGCTAGGAAAATGCTTGATTTTTTATAAGTACCGCATGCTAACCAATTGCACCACTGGAGCTCCATAAATGCTTGATTTTTTAGAAGAAAGACTTCTCATTATAGATATTTTATAATGAAATCAATTATTTTATTGATTTACCAGTATTTACCAAGAGCGTACTATCAACTCAGTTTGGGAGATATAGCAAAGAAAAATACAATATAATTTTCTGCCCTCATAGGGCTTAGATTTAAGAGCAGAAAATATTTTTATAAAACATATATCAATAAGTATAATGATTTTAACAAAATGCATAAGAAATAAATACAATAACATACCAAAATAACAAAGATTAACTGGGTAGAGACAGATAGAGAGATAAGATAAGAGAAGGCTTCTCTGAAGAAGGGACTTTTAAGCTGAGTCCTTGATATAAGACAGAACCAGCTGCACAAGTATATGCTAGGAGAACATTCTAAAAAGAAGAAGTTTGGTCATATATAAGGAATGTCAAGAATACCCAGTATGGCTACAATGTGAGAAATGGAAAGCAATGTAGCAATGAGTCAAGGGATAATTAGAAGTCTGATATTTTTAGAAACATATAGTTTATAAAAGTGTGTTTAGAATTTTTGCTGGTTTAATGGGCAGCCAATGGAATATGTTTAATGAAAGAATGACACACATAGACAAGACCAAGGGGGAGGGTGGAAGCAGGGGGAGGGGGAGAGGGAGGTGGGCCTGGCTGGGGTGTGGTAGAGGGGTGGGGAGAAAATGCAGACAACTGTAATTGAACAACAATAAAGTAATTTAAAAATTGGGGAAAAAGGTTATTTTGGCTGATCTGTACAAAATTGACTATAAGGGCTCAATAATGCAAACAGAGAGACCAAATGAGAAACTATTACAGGATCCAGGAAAAACATAATGGTTCCCTAGGACCAGAAGATCTTACGGTGATGAAAGGAGAGATTGAACTTGAAATGTAGGTACTGGAGGTGGAGCTGGCAGGAATTGGATATTAGGATGGAGGCAAAGGAAAGAGTTAAAGATAGACTTGGTGTTACTTTAGCTGGACCTTAGGCTGGAAGCCTGGTCCTGACATTTGGTAGTGGCAAAATATCTGATAACTAAGTATTTACCATTCTCAGAGTCTATTTTCTCATCTTTGAAATTAGAAAAGGAGAATAATGTCTAGAACTGATAGTATTCGAAATGGTAAATTTTGTACCATGTCTACTAGAGTACTTCAAACTCAATGGGTTTTTTAATAAACACAGTACTTTCAAAAACTTTGATAGTTTTTTTTAAAAAAACTATACTTTACTGTGTAGTGCATTGTGACTTCTGCAAGACATTTAATAAAACCTCCCCTGAGGTTTTATTAACACATTTTTATTTGAAGAAAGAGTGAAAAATTCCTGAACCTGGTGATAGTAATTATATGTAGTCATATCTGAGTGACTGATTCTACTGAGCAGGCATTGATGCCTGGACTGCTGCCATCTGGATGGATGTCTCTGTGCTGTCGTGCCCACGCCTCCACTCTTGGCCAGGCAAGTGTTCAACATTTGGTTAACACTTGGATGAAGAAAGAGAAGACCTGACTTGATATTGTAGATGTTATAAGACTAGAAGAGAGATTTAATAGGGGAGATGTTGAAATCAGAACTCAGAATATTCTCAACAGGCTGACAGCATGCGCCAGAAAAAACAAGGAGAAATTGAAAAGCTAAAAACATGAAGTTCTACATTTCTGTAAAAAAAAAAAAAATAACCTCACACATACAGGATGAGCAGCCATTCATGTGAAAGGATTTGGCAGTTAGAGTTGACTGCAAGGTCAGAATGAACTTGCAGCATGACTTAGTTGCTAAAATAGTAAGAGACCTTTAGGCTGCATTAAGAGAAGTTGAGTGTCAAGGACAAGAGAAGGGAAGGTTCTTTTGTGTTCTGTTCTGATCAAAACCATCTGGAGCATGTCATTTTTTGATGCCATGATTTATTCTTTTATTATTGAGTAGCTACAATGTGTCATTTAAGATTGAGATTGTAGTAATACAAAATTATATGAAACAGAGATTCTATTCTCAGGGATGTCACAGTGGACTGAGGGAACTGACATATGTGTAAATAATTAACACGCAAGAAAGAAAGAGATAAAACCTTTAAGGTGTATAGCAATAAAAAATAATGCAGATGCTTAATATAGATATTGGTCCCTTCCAGTTGTAGAAATCAAAGAAGTTGAACTGCATTATGTAGGTCCTGCAGCAACCACTGGAACCTCTTGCACTGGGGAATGACATAATCAAAGCTGTGTTTCAGAAAAGAAAGAAAAGAGAACTGAATACCCAGCAATTTTCACATTAGTCCATATGATTGACCCTCACTGTGCTGTGGCTATGGGATTTAGCCACAGGAGCAGAACCAGGAAAAAGTAATGGAAATTGCAAGGGGACAGATTTTGATTTAATATAATGATGTTTTCCCATCATATTGCTCAAGATGAAAGAACTGGTAAGCCAACTGATAAACTTTGAAGGGGACTGAGGTGTCATTGTCTACTGTACAGTGTTTCTTTTCACTGGAAGAGTTCAGGCAAAGACTGGAGGGCCACTTGTCGAGCCCTGCGTGTGCCGATGCAGTGGTTGGTCTGGGGGATTCCTTCACATCCTCGAGATCTTGCAAGTCTGCGTTTCCATGGCACAGCGATGTGCTGATTGATTAACATGGTGAGTAAAACTGCTTGTACTTTTAAACCTAATTATCACTTTTTATCACAAGATCATGTTAATGACTTATTCTAACTTCTATTGTCACATTGTTTTATCTTAATTAACTTTTCATTATGTCTTGATCAAGTAATTTTGTTCATTAATTTTGGTTTTAGTTCCAATTGATCTCCCCAAATGTGAAATGAGCTCTAAGATCTTCCTTTCAAAATATAAACTCCCTAAGATGAAAATTATTAACCACAAGTACAAGGTCTGTCCTGCAAAAGTCCAACCATTATTAATATGAGAACAGTTTGTACAACATCACTGTAACTTGGCAACCAAGGAGAGTGGACTTTGGATGCATATACATGAACAATGATGACTTCACTGTACAACCCAGTGGGGGCGGTAGACACTGTTGAGTGAGCATGTGTACTGTGTGGCCATTGCATTCAAAATGACTGAGCAAGTAGAGCAACGAATCTGCAACGCATTTTTCCTTAAGCTTGAACATTCTTCCACAGAAACTATTTGGATGATTCAGAAGGCCTCAGCTGTGGGCAACTGGTGATTGGCAGCTTCATCGCAACAACGTGCTCCCTCATGCATTATGTGTTGTGCAGAGTTCTCTAATGAAACATCAAATCACCCAGGTGACTCAGCCCCCCTACAGCCCAGATTTGGCACCCTGAGACTTCTGCCTTTGCCCAAAACTAAAATCAGCTTTGAAAGGGAAGAGATTTCAGACCATCAATGAGGTTCAGAAAAATATGATGGGTCAGCTGATGGCAATTAGGACTACTTTGCGAGGTCCCACAGTGCCTACTTTGAAGGGGACTGAGGTGTCATTGTCTTATGTACGATGTTTCTTGTATCTCATATCTTCTTCAATAAAATATCTCTGTTTTCCATATTACATGGCTGGATACCTTCTGGACATACCTCAAAAATGTGGTTTGTATTATCAGTTAATATAACCAATGGGATAATCTTGTTAAAGGTGTTTTTTCTATGTTAAACATACACAGAGTAACAAAAGTATAGAAATTGTAATTTGGCTTTCTAATTTGGAGTTTAATTTCAAGAACAATGATGAAATATAGTAAGAGTTTACATCATAAATTATTATTCTGATTTCTCAATATTTTTAACAAAACAATGTTTTTTCAAGTTTTTATTAGCTTTATGTTCATTCCCAGTATTGTCCATAAGATACCAAAGCATTGGCAATATAATAAACACAACCACCTTTGCACTAGAGAAAGTAAGGAATCAGTCACCATGCTGTCATAGGCAAGGAAACATCCACGAAACAACAGGAAAGGAGGCCACAGCACAGGCTTGTAGTGATAAATTCTACTGTGGCCAGCTCATGCAACTAGATCAACAGTGGCCTGATTACTGACTCCTCCACAAAACACTGCAGAATGAAAAGAAAACTCTGCAGGTTCATTAGGGAGTGTTTTCAGTCCACTCAGAAGAAGAACTTGTATAAAATTTTCTTTCTTTAAAAAATGCCTTGACTACACTTGACTTAATATTTATTAACGGAAAACTTACTCAGAATATTGGACTTCTGCTTGTGCTTTATTTATAAAGAAAAAATAAATAATTGCCAGTTTAAGTACAATTTCTTACCTTTCAGAATCATATAGGTACCAGAAAATATGACTTTGCTAAAAAAAAGCAAATGTTACTCATGACCCTTGTGACATTTGAAGACATCTTTTACTGACAAATAACAATTAGGTTCAGATAATGTTAGACATGATAAGCTTGACATTATCTGTCAAGTTTTTCTACCACAAAATTAATTTCTCTCTCATTGCATACTTGTTTTTAAAGGAAGTCACTATGCACAACCCATACTAAAAGAAACGAGTTATGCCTTGTTTTCCAAATCATCCTAAAATTAATCACAAATTTCCTAGGAAAGCTGCAGCAACATAATGGTAGCACCTCAACACTAACCATCACCTTTGACACAGAGGTAACATCACGTCAGCCAATGCTGTCATATTTGGGTCCTCTCCCAGCTCCCATGGCTTCTAAGAACAGCTGTGACCCCAGGACCTGGGCCCAAAGAGACGTGAACGTGCTGAATGAGTCTATCTAGCAGAATAGATGCCAAAATTGTACAACTCATTAGTTACATTTCTTCATCTTTAGTTCTTTCCTTTTGCTTAGTTGGCTAAAACATATCCCAGTTTTAATTTAATTCTGGTCATTCTTTCTCTTTCCACTATTCTCTTCTTACTCTGTCTTATGTCATAATTGTTTTATTTCCAAATCTCCTTTTACAGATTACTTATAATGACCTAGTAAAAAATTTAATTAGATAAACCTTAAGCAACATCAAGTTGATGGTGCCCTATCTCCATATATCGCTGATCACACACTTGTGCATCACATGCTGAAGTTGAAATATTAAATAACCTTGAGCCCAGGGTAAAACTGCAACTATTTCCTTGGTGACATCATTACAAATTCATTATTTTAAATGCACACTTTAGTTTAGATAAAACTAACAAAAGGAGAGATTCCAAAGCCTCAAGATGAGTTTCATGCATTTTTTCAAAAACATGTACCGGATATAGGATCCCCATTCTGTGAACCAGATGCTGAAGACAAAAAGGAATGGACCCCTGACATCAAGGAACTTGCAGGTGAGTAGGCAGCAGTTAGCTACCCAAATGGACAACCGTGTGGTGATTGCTGGGAGAATGGGGTTTTAAGGATACTAAATAGTAATGGAAAAAATACAATAAAGATTATAAATAAATAAACAAACCAAAAAATAAATTTAAAAAAGTTATCATCAATAATAGTTTTTCATCATTTATTCTGAAATTCCAATCATTGCTGCATTTTTTTGTAAAAGTTATAATAATAGGTGGTTTTACTATATCCACACTAATAATTAGATAATTACAAATTAAATAATGATGTAGGTGTCTTTTTCCTGCCTGGTTGAAAATGACTTAAAAGATGGGAAATACGTAATGTTGTTAGGGTGTGGTTCTATCATGAATAGACTGACTATGATCTTTGATTGTTTTCGATTACGTCGTTAATCTTCTTTGTAGGAGCTCTTTATCGATTTGGTTTATAGTTCTTTTACTATCATAGATTTCAGATGTTTCCTGATGTTTACTTGTCTTTTGTTAATAGTTTATTTTTATTGTATTTTTCCATTACCATTTACCCCCCTTATGCCCTCTGTGACCTCCACCTTCTTCCCCCTCACCTGTAATCACCACATTGCTGTCCCTGTCTGTGAATCCTTTTTCCTTTTTGCTCAATCCCTCCACCCTCTAACCCTCTCACCCAGAGCTGTCAGTCTCCTCTCTATAGGTCTGTTTCTATTTTGTTAGTTTAGTTTGTTCATTAGATTCCACATGCTTTGCTGTAACAAAAATGTATAAATGTATTTTAATGGTTTTTTATTTAGCTTTCTATCGCTCCAGGCCCTAAGAGTTAAACAGTTTCTTCAGGTTTATTTTTAAAGTACTATCAGTGTACAATTGACCAAAACACTGTAAGTGGAATACACATGTTGATAGTTATTACAATAAAAGTACAATTTATGATATTTGTCTTTCATTGCCTGGCTTATTTCACTTAGCATAATGCTCTCCAGTTCCAGCCATGCTATTACAAAGGGTAGGAACTCCTTCTTTCTCTCTGCTGCATAGTATTTCATTGTGTAAATGTGCCATAGTTTTTTGATCCACTCATTTACTGATGGGCACTTGGGTTGCTTCCAGCACTTGGCTATTGTAAATTGTGCTGCTATCAACACTGGTGTGCATAGGCTCTTTTGAATTTGTGTTTCAGGATTCTTAGGGTATAATCCCAGCAGTGGAATTGCCAGGTCAAAAGGAAGTTCTATCTTTAGTGGTTTTGAGAAAATTCCATACTGTTTTCCATAGTGGCTGTGCCAGCCTTCATTCCCACCAACAATGCACTAGGGTTCCCTTTTCTCCACAACCTTGTCAGCACTTATTGTTTGTTGATTTGGTTATGATGGCTATTCTGACCTGTGTGAAGTGGTATCTCATTGTTTTAATTTGCATCTCTCTGATGGCTAGTGATGCTGAGCATCCTTTCATATGTTTCTAGGCCCTCTGTATGCCCTCCTTGGGTAAGTGTCTGTTCAGGTCCTTTGCCTATTTTTTAATTGGATTGTTTGTCTTCCTGGAATGGAGTCATGTGCATCCCTTATATATTTTTTAGATCAAACTCTTGTCCAAGCTATCATCAGCAAATATATTTTCCCATATGGTTGGTTCCCTTTTCATTTTGCTGATGTTTTCTTTAGCCATGCAGAAACTTTTTTATTTTGATGAAGTCCCATTTGTTTATTCTTTTCTTCATGTCCCTTGCTTTAAGAGACATATCAGTGAAAACATTGCTATGTGGAATATCATAGATTTTCCTGCCTATGTTCTCCTCTGGTGTTATGACTTATATTTAAGTCTTTTATCCACCTTGAATTTATTTTTGTGTATGGTGTAAGTTGGTGGTCAAGTTTAATTTTTTGCATGTAGCTGTCCATATCTCCCAAACCATTTGTCTCACCTATAAGTGGCACCTAATCAACAAAACAAATAGCAAGCAAAAATAGGAACTGAGACATTGAAATAAAGAACAAATTGACAGTAACCAGAGGTGAGTGAGTAGGGAGATAACAGGGGAAAGATGGGGAAGGGTCATCAAGGAACATGTTTAAAGGACCTTGGACAAAGCCAAAGGGGGTTAGGGTTGAGGATGGGAGGTGGTGGTGGAAAAATGGACACAAATGTACTTGAACAACAATAAAAATAAAAGTAAAAAATAAAATTTCAAGAAAAGTACAATTTAGGAGAAATACATTGTTTAATAACATGAATAGAGTTTTTTTCTAACTAGCTGATGTATACATGAATAAATACTACTTGGTGCTAGAATGAGTCAGTACTTAGCAAAAATAGCCAAAAAAAAAAGAGGAGAGTATTTGGCCACTTCAGGATTTGGCTTACCAAAGGTGTAATAGTCATTGTCATTGTCTTATATAACACACATCAGGTTAAATTAATCAAAACCTAATATAAATTAATAAATTAAAAGAAAAGTGGTGAAGAGTAACAATGGGGAGAAAATTTTTACCCATATTTAAAAAATGGTAAAGAAATAGTTTTGTCTACATGTAGGAAAAAATACGGAAAAAATATGGAATATTATTTTATACTATATATTTTAACTTTTATAAATTATTAATTTAACTTAGTTTATTTTCTTATGCTTATAGATCTAACACTGATTCATCTGAATTAAATTTGAAACTTTTAATTCAAAATGAAATTTGCATATAAATTTCTCTTCCATGCAAAATATGTAACTGAGACGGCACCTCCATAAAGGGCACTCTCCAGACACTGTTTTTTTTTTCTTTTTCACCATGAATTTGCTTCGTTGTTTTTTTTATCTTTCTTTCCTTTGGGATCATATTCCATGGCAAGGTTATTGATTAGGATGTCTTTCTTTTTAAAGTGGAAAACTGGTAGAAGTGAGAGGAAGGTGGCGTCCTCGTGACACGCCTGATCAGAAATTAAGTCCCTAACATTCTCCATGTCAATAAAGCTCTTGGAAAGTCTTCAGACACCCCAGGAGTGCTCTTACCCAAGTCAGAGGGCTGCTGACCGAGTATACTAAATAAGTCTGAATAGGAAAGTGGAAAAACACCTACTTTAGAATCAATCAGGTGTGGGCTCAAATCCTCCTGCTATTGATTACAACTTGTATGATCTTCAGCACATTCCTTAAACTCTGAGTCTCGAGTTTCTAATATGCAAAAAATAAAATAACTCTGAATACTAAGGATTGTTGAGAGTATAAATGAGTCAATGTGTGTAAATCCCATAATGTAGTTAGTGCCTGCAAAAATGCACTCAAGAAATATGAAGTTATTCTTAATAAGTTTCTTAACTTCTTAACAAAGATATTAGTATTTATTCCACAATATCTGTTAAGAAGTAAAAAGGTAATTTCAGTTTTGTTTTTACTCTCCACTAGAGTCAGAAATTCTTATTTATCAAGAAGTTTGAATATATAGTTCAATAATATTTATTGAGTGTTTCTTATGTACCAGACACTGTTCTAGATGCTTTCGTTGCAAAAATGAATAAGAAACAGTTCCTGCATTCAAAATAACTCACAGTTTGGCCATAGAGATTGATGTCCCTACTAATCATATTAAAAATGGGTTAACTAGTTACTGTATTTTAAATATTTTACTGACCTCTGAGAGAACAACTTCAGTAAGGAAATGAGAAGAGATACTGAATTCAGATGGTGATAGAAATAAATAGGAAGAAAGTGAAATAGAATGTATGGACTATATCATCAAGAAATTCAAATCAAAATAGAAAAGGATGATGAAGATGGTTGAGCAAAAGGCAGGACGAATAGATGTGAGAAATGCTAGTACATTTAGACACAACATAGAATGAGGGACTGGTACCTAAGATGGAGAGAGAATATTGCGGAGGCAAAAGCAAAGGCAAAAAATGTGTGAGTCCTATAGGTGCTTGGAAACAATGGCATGAGTGCAGAGTTGAAAGGCAGGGATGGAAACTAAGTAAAAAGGTACAAAACAGGAAAAGTAAATTTTGGCTATTGGGACCAGATCCCTGATGTCAAGTCACAGCTGACATCTATGTCTCAATGAATATGCATCCTGTTTCTGTCATCCCTGTGCTGGATCCGTCAGTGATATCACCAGTCATAGTGCATTGAGTCTGAAAATGAAACTTTAAAAACTAACGTAAACAAATAATAAATCAAGAAGTTAATCAAAATAATAAAATTATCAAAATTATTTAGATTTTCCTTACTTAATGCAATCCACAAACCAGGGACTCACAGGCTATAACACTGACATCTCTCTACTTCTACTAGAAGCACTTTTTTACAGATTCTATATTCTTCACCCATAATTCCTTGTTATGTTTTCTTGTCCAACCAAAGCCAAGGGTGCACGATCTCAGAAATTTAATCCATATCTTCATGATTTTCTAGAATTATAAGTTTGGGCTTGTTTGGGGTGGGGGTTTTCTAAGAAAAAAGAAAAGCTTGTATTTTTTAAAGTACATTTGGTGCTATTATTTATTTATCGTGTCTTTAATGTAATAGATTTTAAGAAAGTTACTGCTGGGAGAAAGACCCAAAAGCCTAAGCTCAGGATCGATTCTGAAGAACTGCCATGGAGCTTTATTCAAATTCATGACCTTTAATAAGAGAAACACATACATGGGCAAAGAACTGCTCTCAGTGGTGGCTGGCTGGGAAGATTCCACACCCTTCACAGGACAGGGTCTCCTTTTTATTGGGGCTTAATAGTAAAACCATATGGTGGAGAGTTGAGTAGACCACCAGAAAGAACAATGCATTCCTAAGTTAACAGATAACATCAGGCAGTTATCATACTATATACATTCATTAACCTCCTTCCTGGGGGCATGACATTTATGTTTGGGCGTATTCCAGTTTTCTGGGTAGTCAGCCAAGCCGGAGGCTACAGAGAGTTTAACAGAGAGTCCACCATTTCCCAGACATCTTTGCTGCTGGAGCCATATTGCATCTAAAGTGAGTTCCTCTACACTTACTAATCCATAATGCATAAGAATTGGGAGGATTGAGGGTGCATGTAGTAATTGTACCGTTCCCTGTAGAAAAAAATTTTAGTTATGTGTTCGTAGTTTTAAAATTTTAGCAGATGTCCAGATATTCTTTTGTTTACTCTTCACGAGAAATTCTTTTTTTAATTATTTTATTGTTCAATTACAGTTGTCTGCATTTTCTCCCCACCCCTCCCCATCGCCCCATCCAATCCCACCTCCCTCCCTTGCTTCCACCCTCCCCCTTGGTTTTGTTCATGTGTTCTTTAAAATCTGCCTAAAGCAATCTTTGTCTAGTTGTTCTCCCTAAATGAAAAAATTGTGCTTGAATCTAGAATTAAAGATAAATGACAAGTAGATGTATATGTAAGTAAAACTGAATAGTTTTCAAGTTTAAAAGTATTAACATACTGTTTAACAATAATATTCAAAATAACCTCTATCTAGATGGTGATGTCTGGATCTCAGAAAAAAATAGAGATAAGTTTATTATCACATTCTCCTTTTTAATGTTGTACATTACTTAAGAATATAAAGGTAAGTGATAAAAATTAAATTTTATATTTAATAGTAAAACAATAGTTTAATATTAATTGTTGATTATAACATGTATTGCCCCAAATATTTAATACAAACCATATTATGTAATCCCCTATATTATCCTGCTATTATCCCTGTTTTATATATGGAGAAATGGATTCCTAGAAAATAAAAGTGGTTTGTATAAGGTCAAAATTATAATATGTAGCAGGGCTGAATTTTGTACTTAAGTGGTATAAATCTAAAGTCCAAATTTCATCATTTTAAGCATTATTTTTTCAATTGTCCAGACATGAAGAATTATAGTTCATGTATAAAACTCACCCACAATGTGCACCAAAAGGAAACAAAGAACATGAAGGTAGCAGCAACCTCTAGATGAACTCATAAGACCTATTATATGGCTCATGTTGTACAAGAATCCAGTAAAAACATTCTCCATGTGAGCTATAAAAACACTTTAAGTTGTACTCTTCAGCCAAATGGATTAAAATCAGCCAGTTTACAAAGAGCAGCATCAGATGTGATATAGCCCTATTGGGTTTCAGTAAATAAAGAGGTCAGAAGGAGATAGTTTCCATATGAGCAAAGAGAGTTTGTTTTCTACAGCATGATGTTAAAGCCTTTCTGGGCAGCCTACAAGGGTTTTTCACAAGCTTTTAAAAACTTAAGGGAAAAGTAAATGAAATGCCAAAAGACTACTCAGAAATCTTCAAACTTACAAAAAAACCCCTTTAATTTACATATTCATTGCTAGAGTAAATGATATTTACCAAGCACAATTCATTGCCTAGTGTCTGGTGACTTAAATTAAACAATTAGGAGTGAATTTTATAGATTAGAAAACTAAGATTTCAAAATAATTGTAGAGATGGAATTCAATCCCCAATCTGACCGGGCTCATCTGCTACACTTACTGCAGCCTGTAAGACTGCAAGAGACATTCTAGGACATGGGACTCTGAATAGGATTAAAGAACAAGTAAATCAAGGACATTCAGAACAGTGACATTACTACCATTCTCCAAAGTTACAAAGACTTGTAACAGAATACTATGAACAACTTTCTATCAACAGATTGGATAACCTTGATGAAATGGATAAGTTTTTAGAGACACAAAAGACTTCAGCATAAAGAAATAAGAAACCTGAATATATCTACAAGTAGTAAGAAGATTGAATCAATGATAAAAAATCTCCTGATAAAAAAGCCCTGGACCTAATGGTTTTACAAATAAATTCTACCAAATACTTAAAGATGAACTAACCTGAATCCTTCTCAAACTTTTCCAAAAAACTAAAGAGGAAGATACATTTTCTAACTTGCCTTGATATAAAACCTAGACAAAGATGTTAAAAAAAACTATAGACCAATATCTCTGAGACACATTGACTCAAAAATCCTCAAAAAATCCCAGCAAACCAAATTTGACAGTACATTAAAAAGATTATACTCGATGATCAAGTTGAGATTTGTTCTGGAATGCAAGAAAGATTCAACATATAAAGACTAATTAATGTAATACACCATATTAACAGAATGAAAGACACAAGTCACATGATTATTTTAACTGATGCAGAAACACATTCACAAAATTCAACAACCATCCATGATTAACTGGGATTAGAAGGTGCTAATGGGCTATACTGTATCTCCATAAAATTTATATGTTGAAGTCTTACCCCCTAATGTGATATATTTGGAGATAGGGTCTTTGGGAGATAAATAAGCTTACATGACATCAAGAAGGTGAGACCCTCCTGAAGAGATTAGTATCCTTACCAAAATATACACCAGATATCTTGCTCCCTCTATCTCTGACAATTGTGGCCACAGCAAGAAGGCACTATTTACAAGCCTGGAAGAGAGCCCTCAACAGAAGGTGACCATGCTGGTACCCTGATCTAGGACTGCCAGCCTCCAGAACTAAGGAAACAAACATCTGTTATTTAAATCACCTGGTCCATGAAAATTTTTATGGCATCCCAAAAAGACTAATACAGAAGAAAACTACCTCAACATAATAAAAGGCATACATTAAAAAACATATACTAAACACACCCAATAGTAAAAGCCTGAAATCTTTTTTTCTAAGATCAAGAACAAGGCAAATATTTCCTCTTTCATCACTTATATTCAATATAGTACTGATTATCAAAGCCAGAGTAATTAGACAAGAAAAATAAATAGAAGTAATCTAAACCAGAAAAAGGGAGTAAAACTACCTCTATTCACAGATGATAGGATCTTATGTGTAAAAATTTCTAACAATTACCCAAAAAATTTTTCCAAAAAAACATTTAGCAAAGTGCCCAGATACAAGCTCAACACACAAAATCCAGTTGTAAAGAACAAAATCCAGTTGTAATTTCATTTCTTTACAATGAAAATGAACTATTAAAATAGAAATTAAGAAAACTATTCTACTTATAATGCCATTAAGAATAAAATACTTATTAACTTAATTAAAGATAAGAAATATTTATTAAAAACTAGAATCACTGATGAAAGAAATTTAAAAAGACATATATAAATAAAAAAACATTCATATTCATAGATTGGAAGACTTAGTATTTTCATCTTAATACTACCCAAAGTAACCTACAGATTAAATGTAATCCTATCAAAATCCCAGCAACACTTTTTCCAAAAATAGAAAAATCTGCCCTAGTGGCATATATATACAATAAACTATTATTCAAAGATAGAACAATTTTTTTGGCCTTTTGACAATATAAATAAACCAAGAGGAAAAATACTAAACAATTCCCACTTATATGAGGTATTTAAAATAGTTAAACTCATAGAAACAGAAAATAGAATTGTGGTTTCCATAGGCTGGCAGGAGAGAGAAATGAATATTTATTAATGTCTATAAAGTTTCTATTCTGTCAGATAAATAAATTCTAGAGATCTGTTGCACAATATATGAGGGGGGACTTCCTAAAAAACTGGGATTTATTTTTTAAAAATATGTATTTATTCTTACATGTTTAAATTTCAGTCACCTTCAAATTACTTTCTATTTGATGCAATACACCCATCAAGACTTTTTTCTACTCCTCAAATCAATTTTTGAACTTGTCAGTTTTAATGCTTCTTAGTGCTTCTGCCATTTTTTGTTTCACTTCTTCCACATAGGCAAAACATTACCTTGAGGACTTTTTTATCAGGGAAACAAAAAAGTGTCACTTGGGGCAAGATTGGGTGAATAGGAAGGGTAGAGTACAGGGGTCATGCTGTTTTTGGTCAAAAACTGCCTAACACTCAGCACGGTATGAGCAGATGTGTTCTTAAATCATCCATCATAAAATGGGCAAATGTGTTGAGTCTTCAAAAACAAATTCACTGAAGCCAGAATGCAGCCTCTCACAATAATGTCAGCTGGTGCACTGATACAGATGGGTTCCTAGAACACTCACCTACCTAGGGAAGCTGTACTACAAGGGGCTCACCCTCCAGAAGATATTTCCATTTTTTCCCAGGTCCCTCCTCATAATATCTATGGTTAACAGTACAATACTGTGCATTTTAAAATACAGTAAGAGGATAGATCTAATGTTGTGTTCTTATCAAAACAAAAAAAAACAACAAAAGAATACAAAGTCATTAGGTAGTTGATGGGTATGTTTAATGTCTTGGTGAAGATGTATGCATTAAATGTGTGTACTTTTTGTGTATTAAATATACCTTAATAAAGCTAATTAAAAACAAAAAAGAATAGGGGTTATCTCTAGAGGGGGTATTAACTGGAAGGATATTGTCTGGGGTGATGGAAATATTCTGCACCTTGATCTGCCAGGTGGTCACAAGGGTGTACACATATATAAAATCACCAAGCTGTACACTTTTTGTTTTTTTACCATATGTAAATGGGATGTTAATAAATAATCTAAATGTAGAAAATAAAGGAAAACAGAAATATTCATTCTAAAATGCATATGGAATTTTAAGGAATCCCAAATAACCAAAAGAATTTTAAAAAGTTGAAGAATTAACATTATCTGATTTCAAAACTTACTACAAAGCTATAGTAATCAAAACAGAGTGGTATTGACATAAAAGTGGATATATAAGCAAATAAAATAAAATGGGAAGTCTAGAAATAAATATTATATATTTATAGTCAAATATTATGGTCACGCATAATACTCAAATAATTTTAACAAGGTTGCTGAAGATCATTCAGTGGGAAAAATATAGTCTTTATGGGGAAACTTGATAAAATATAACTCTAAAAGCACAGGCAACAAGAAATAGACAAATTGGACTTCATGAAAATTAAAAATTTTGTGCATGAAAGGAGCATCACCTGAGTAAAAAGACAATCTGCAGAGGGGGAGAAAATATTTGTAAATTATTTATATGATAAGGGAATAATATCTGGAATATATAGGAATTCTTAAAACCCAATGATAAAACAACAAAGAACCCAATTTAAACATGGGCAAAGGACTTGAACAGCTATTTCTCCAAAGAAGACAAATGGTCAATAATCACATGAAAGATATTCAATATCACTAATCATAAGGGAAATGAAAATCAAAACCACAGTGAATTTCACTTCATACCCATTAGGATGGACATTATTTTTTAAAAAGAGAAAAGAAAAGAAAGAATATAGCAAGTGTTGGTGAGGATGAAGAGAAATTGGAACTCCTGTGCACTACTGGTGGGAATGTAAAATGGTACAGCCATTGTGAAAAACAACATGGCAGTTCCTCAAAAAATTAAAAATAGAATTACCACGTGGTCCAACCATTCTGCTTCTGAGCATATACACAAAAGAATTGAAATCAGGGTTTTGAAGAAATATTTGTACACCCATTTCACAGCAGTATTATTTACAATAGCCAAAATTAGAAGCAATAAAAGTGTCCATTAACAGATAAATGGATAAGCAAAATGTTGTCTATATATACAATGGATATTATTCAGCTTTAGGAAATAAGGAAATTCTGACATATACTATAGTGTGGATGAACCTTAAGGACATTATGCTTAGTGAAATAAGGTAGACAGAGAAATATTGGACAAATACTATATAATCTCACTTATATAAGTAGAATATAAAACAAAACAAAACAAAACAAACAAGCAAAAAAAAGCCCAACTCGTAGATACAGAGAATAGATTAGTGGTAGTTGCCAGAGGCAGTGGTTGGAAGTGCATGAAATGGGCGAAGGTGTTCAAAAGTCCTTATAAAATAAATAAGTCAGGGGAATAAAATGGACGACACGGTGACTATAGTTAATAATACTGTATTGTATATTTAAAAGTTGCTAAGAGAGTAGATGTTAAAAGTTCTCATCACAAGAAAAAAGTGTGTAAATGTATGGTGATGTATGTTAACTAGGCTTAATTTTGGTGAGCATTTCATAATATATGAATATTAAATAATTATAATGTACATCCAAAACTAATATAATGTTATATGACAATTATATCTAATAAAAATATTAGACCGTAGAGGTTTCTGTTTGGTTCTATTTTTTTGGCTAAGTTAAATTACAAAGAAAACTTTAAGGCATATAGTATTCGAAATAATTTGACAGATGTGTTGATTAATTGCATTGAATTAAATTACAGATAATATCTTTTTTTAAAGCATGTAAATTTGAGACTTCATCCAGAAGCATTTAAATTTAACTTTTTTTAAAATGGAAGTCTGCGCAGGAGTCAATATTTGCTCTATAAAGGGACACTTGTTCTGACTGAGGCAGGGGACCCACACCAGGACTGCTCGCTCTGAACCCAAGCATCCCTCCTCCACGAGGGTCTTTGGAGAAGCTCCATGAATCCCAGAGGTTGATCAGACCACTTAACCCATACCTAAGCCTACAACCTACATGGAAAACTTTTTTTAAAGTAAAATCTATTATTTTCTTAATTAAACAATGGTTTAATGGCTTTTTTCCTTGGACTTTTAGGAAGGAAAAATATGAATAATTAGATCTTGAGATTCTGAAATCAAAGGCCATATAATAGTCCAAAAAGTTTCCTCAAGATCTGATGAGAAATGGACTAAAAATGATGACTGAAGATGAGTCAAAATGAAAGCAACGAAGAACACTGATAAAATTAATAATAAATAAATGGCCAGTGACATCCCCAAAGATGGCATAATCACAACATGTCACCTAATAAACTCTGCTCATTGACTCTTTAGCTATTAGGAATATACCTCCTACTCCCATGGGGATATGCATTTTCCTCAAAGGCCAAGTTATGTCTCTGCGTTACACACCCACACTTCGCTAAATTTCCATGAAGCAACTCTGTCTGTATACAAAATGCAACCTGAACAGAAAATTATGCAGGACTTAATTATAAGTCAATTCTTTTGTTAGTTTAAAATCTTATTTCTACTCCGACAGCTAAAAATGCCTTTCTGAAATTCTAAATATTTATTTTAAAAACTCACCTAACCCTTACAATAACAAATTTTCCTTTTACAAATCATGAATGAAAGAATGAGCTAAAAGTTTAATTTAATTGTTTTGTAAAACAAAAACCTGCAGAGCTTAGTTAAAACCCCAAAATTGAAATACTGATTTTTGCTTTCACTAATATATAACCACCCTAAATTGTCTATTTTATCTACTGTTATGTTCATATTGTGATTTAAATAAAAGTAAGAGGCCTTTATATGACTGCCAAAACTATCCACTCCAATTCGAATTTTCATATATTCTTTCTAAATTGTGTGAACGGCTTTTATTTTAATGCACATAAAATTTGTAAGTAAAGCTACAACATACTATGAAAAATCTCAGATTATTTCTTATTAGATAATGTAAAATATCCAAGATACCAAGAGGTACTTTGACATTCCATTTTCAAAATCTGCCTCATAAAATCTTCTTCCATTGTTTTTGATGATTTTTATTTGGTTTAAATGTACATGTATTGCCTGGGAGAAAAACAGTGCGACATGTTCAAAAAGAATATCTGACAACATGTGATATAACATTTTAAACATAATTTTGACATCTCCAGTAAAAGTTAGAATATACTTCAAAGCAAACATCAAGAACTACTACTTATAAATCCAGAGCAAGCCAAATGGAAAATAATATCAGCAATTTAACCTGGATTACATTATTCATGTTTACTTGCTTCTGTACACTTAGGCACACTGATGAATAATAATAAAATTAATGTTAGCAAGAGGAGCTATGCTAAAAACTTTTCCTAAGACATTAATTTCCTCTTATCTTTTGGAATGCATACATTTTGCTGACATTGTGAATTAATCAAAAGTGCTTAGAATGTCAAATGAGTGTATGCTTTGCAGTTAAGTGTGCAGTAAGGGAAAAGATGGAAAAGACGACCACATGCCTGATGTTGGTGCGAACGACTTATCTAATTGCACAGGTCAACACCCCCACCAGCTAAAAGGGCAACAGTCAGGTGGAGCATCATGATTTGCCATGGAATGCTTTAAAAATGTTCAAAAATATTTTATTAAATTTGAAACAGGTACACGTCAAAGACCTGCTATTAAATTACTCAGAAAAATGCACTTTTCAGCCTTATTTTGGAGCAATAATTTTAGTCAGTAAATACACTTTTTTATGATGGACACTGCTCAGGGGTTAACTTCAGCTAGAATCTTCTTTGACATTTGCAATAATTTTGACCCTTCACTGCACGGCACGGTTTTTAATAAACTCAACTCTCAAACAGTTGTATAAGCAAGCAGTAGCACACCCAGAAGGTACAGATCCTCTTCACAGAGAGAGAATAACTCATAAAAGTTTTCAAAATTAATATAAGAAATAAAAAATTTTTAAATCTCTCTTATCAGTATCTGCCCTTTATCAAGGTCCAAGAATTATGAACCTGTACCTTCACAATGAATGAATCAGCTACAGATTGTATTTAAGCCTAGTTTTAATGAAGCCCCGGAGTAAACTACCATTTTTTCCTTCATTGGAGTCAATCTTAGACAGTAGTCACTAGGCAACAGGCCCTTGTGGTTCCATTACGCTGTCTCCTGGTTTTGCCCCTTTATTACCAGTTGATCCTCTCTTATGTCATGTTTGATTGTTTCCACACTGTGAAAGAAATACCAGTCTCTGTAAATGCTCAGTATATATATTTAAAAACATAATGCAGTATCTCAAACAAATTTGTCTATATCTGTAGCAACTTACTACTGAATAAATAATTGTAATTATAGAAGCATCTTGTAGTATTACTGTATTTATTTCACATGATGCCAAGTAACTTCTACAACATGCCACCTTCCATTTTTCTTAGTACTTGGATAGGTTTTGTACAATTCCTAGGGTTAACAGACCAGTGAGAAAAAAAGGAAAACAAAATCATTACTGGATACTAACTATGTGCCAGACTAGTTACAAGATATAAATATTATGCTAAAGAGTTAGTATATCTTAGTGTATACAGATATTAACTAAGAAATTTGAAGACATTGTCCTCTAGACACTAAAAATTGCATAGAGCATTAAAATGCAACTGTTTCATGGATCCTCAGCATTGATTTAAAATATTTCTACAGTATTTCTTTACTGTGTAACATTAAACTGGAGATTAGGTCCTATGCTTACTGGTATCATGAAAAAAAATAATAAGCACCAAAATCTAAGTCAGTACCAGTCTGTAATCAACTCTTTCTAATGATCCAGAATGTATTTTTTAAAAACACAAATTATTTAAAAACTAAAACATAAATAAAACATTTTCAGAGGTAATATGCAGACTCTTCAGGGTCTGTAGACTTTGTACAGGAAAGACTGCAGGATTTTATACACACATACATTAAAACTAAAATATAATGAGGTAATAACCAACAAACAAAATGGCCTCATAGTTTAAAAAGGAATCATCTAATGGTGTACTTACATATATATTATAGACTGTATTTCCCCAGTCCAGCTCAAAAAGAAGTGTGACAGCAAAGTGATGTGAAAAATATCTGACCCAAAAATGAATTGGAAATAGAACTTTAAAACTGGAAAGATAAATAAAAAATTAAAAAAGGCTGAATTGAACTAAGCTACTTAGGTTGAAAAATAATGATACTGAATAGTGGTGACTCAACAAGTTTCTTTAGTATAGAATCCAAAGCAGATTCTGTACTAAAGCAGGGGCATAGGGAGTTCAGATTTAATGAAAAATCAATGCAAGAAGGATGCCAGTGACCTGTCACTAAACATGGCTGAAAAATTCCCTTGTTTGGATGTCATTAAATATTATGAACACTCCTATTATTACTCAAACTAGTCCCCTCTTCTAAGGAACTTAACCTTCTCCTTCACCTCAAGATGTTAACAGCCTTTTTAAAAATAATTTTATTGTTGTTTAAGTACAGTTGTCTTCATTTTCCCCCCTGCCATGTCCCCCAACCCCACCCATCCCTGCCTCCCACCCTCAAACCTACCCCCTTTGGCTTTGTCCATGTGTCCTTCATACATGTTCTTTGATGGCCTTTCCCCTATTTCCCCCCATAATCCCTCTCCTCCTTCCCAAAGCCTTAATTAAGAAAACAAGTGGCCCTGGCCTAGTTACTTAAAACAAGATGGGGCATACTGGAAATTATTTGGTTTGTTCAAGTTCTGCCCGCCATGGCTGGGCCAAGCAAGAGCAAAAGAAGAACACAGACACAGCTGCAGCTGCTAGTCTGGGCACAGGTAACCAGGAATCACGTAACAGTTCTCAATCCAGGCAAGCTGGCAAAATAGAGGCCGGAGTTATTCTAAGGAGTAAGAAGAATATGGTGATCGGGTATTGACTTGAGGCATCTCCTAATCCCAGCAGGCTATAAAATTATAACATTAGGAAAGTCTGTCAAAAGGTCACAAGAACTGAGTCCCTTAGCTGAGGTTCTGGAACAGAGGTGTAATATTTAATATACACTTTAATAGAGATCTCTGGATGCCGGCAAGGCCAGTTGGAAGGTTATTGCGATCACTCAGGTAAGAGATGATGCTGGCTTGAATTAGCACGGTGGCAATGAACATGTGAGATATGGTTAAGTTCTGTATGTATATTTTTATAGTAAGACCCACAGGATTTGCTAATAAATTAAATGTGAAATATATGAGAAAGGAAAGCAAACAGGATGGATATTCTTTTAGTTCCTAAGCAACTAGAAGACAAAATTATTGTTAACTAATGTGAGCATGTAATATATCATGGTTTTTGAAACACAAAGAGTTACTTTTGGAAGTTAAATAGAATGTTATTAATAATTATGCTGAGAACACAGGCAAAACTGGGATGTCTGGATATCCTACCATTTAATGATTTAGAAAACTGTAGAAGGAGCTGAACTAGAGGTGAGAGGTATTGGATTTCAGGAACAAAGTTTTAGATTATTTTAGGCTTAATAGGCCTGTGAGATATCTTAAGCAGAGATTGCATATTGGTCATTGGGCATATGCTTCTTAGTTCAGAAGAGAGTTCCGGATTGAAGATTAAAATGTTAGTGTCATCATTATGTACATTGATGGTATCTAATGTCCTGAGCCTGGATGAGAGCAAAGGGAATGGATATAGCTAGCTAGATAAGAGAAGAGCTGAAAGAACTGACCTTGAGATACTCAGATACTTAGAAGACAGGTGCGTGGGGACAAGCCCGCAAAAAAGGACATGGAAAGAACACTGATCCACTTAGGTATAAATTGCTGCTTCTGGTAGACATAACACATAAAATATATTTGAAAGTTGCTAAGAGAGTAGATCTTTAAAGTTCTCATCACAAGGAAAGAATTTTGTAATTTTATATGGTGACGGATGTTAACTAGACTTATTCTGTTGATCACTTCACAATATATGCACATATTGAATCATTATGTTATGAAACTAACATTTTGTTATATGTCAAATATACCTCATTAACAAGATATTTATGGGGGAAAAGTCTAACAGCAAACATCACACACTGCAAAACTTTAAAAGCCATTCCCTTTATCACCAGGAATAAGGAATCAGGGACGTGTGTGAGGCCTGCTGTTGCCGCTTCTTTTCAATACCGTAGCCCAGTTCTGGCCAACACCAAGAGACAAGACTAAAGTAAAATGTGTAAGAATTAGAAATAAAGGTAAAATATATTATAATGCTATAGAATTATAATAGCATGGCATTGGCAAATGGATAGCAAATAAATCAACTCAATGTTACCCATGAATTCATTTACATGTGGCAGAGTGAAATATAACAGAGTGTGAAAAGGGTAAACTATGAAAAATAAGTGCTAGGCCATCCACATATTCAATAGGAGATTTATGAAAATTACACCTAAAAAGTATACCTCTCACTTATTTGCAAAAGTTAACACCTGAGTTTTTTTTAGTACTAAAATATTGTTTGCTTTTCAAATACATAAGAAAATGGTGAAACTTCAATCACTTCTTGAAATGTAATCACATTCTATTTATTCACAAAGAAAAAGAATCAAGAAACTACCACCCCAATTATGACAATACCCTCATGAACCTTCTTCTAATGCCCCAAAAATACATTTTTAAAAATAATACATCACAGTCTGTGTCCTGATTCAACTCAAGCTGAATATTATAATCACTAATAGAAGGCTGCCAAACCCAAGTTCCCATGGGGTCCAGGATGGTAAGAAACATAATAAACCTTTGTAAAGTTATTTGTATAAAATTCACCAGGACAATGTTGAGATGGATCACCAGCCAAAGTATGGACAATATCATCATCCATCAGACTACTTCTTAGTAAAACAAAAATAGAAGTCTTTTGGAACCAAATCAAAGATAATATTTTTTAAATGAAAAGATTTAACAGAAGAACAATCAAGATCTTAAATTATACATGCCCACCCTTTAAACCTCCCTCAAAGTAAGTTTCTCTGTTTAACTTTTTTTATGATTGAGAATATGTGTCACTTCCACTAAAAATCTACCAGATTTTGATTACGTTCTCCTGTGATAAAATGCACCTTATAACAGACATGGGGAAAGCTAAATTGAATGTTTATAAGATTTAGTTTTGAAGGAATTGGGAGATACTCATTTTTCCTAAGCTCCTAGTGTCCAATGTTTTTATGAAATGTATTATTTTAAAAAGCTGCCTTTATACTTGAGTTTTTATAAGAAATCTAAGAATAACCAGGAAAGAAGTTTCAATGTTGTAACAAACTGTACCTGTTAGAACAAATTGCTTACATTTTGTTTTTAAACACCTAAAAGACAGCTTGTCTAAAGAACAAAGTGCCATCTTCAACTCTAAGTGAAAAGTATCCCCAACATTTCCAGCTTCATCAATGAAACCCCCTGCTCTAGTTCTCTAATTTGAAGTATTAAATCATCTTTTATTTATTTTTCTTTTTACATTAACCTTTATCTAACTCAATTCTATTTTTTAAAAGATTTTTCCCCAGTGAAATTCTGCATAAAAAATGTTCTTTATTTAAAATATTGTGGGGGGTTTTTTCCTCATAGATCCCAGAGAACCACATCATTAAAGGGACAAGCCCATTAAGGGTTTTTAAGAAATCCCATTAGCAATGAACAAAGCATGCAAAAGCCCCACCCACGTGAAGCCTGTATTCTATTTGGGGAGACAATAAACACATCAATACATTATAGCATATTAGAAGGAATAACTTCTAAAAAGAGTAATAAAGAACAGATGATACTGAGTGTAAGGGCAAGAGATTTTATGCTGGGTAGCCAGGGAAGAGCTCACAGTAGGGTTGAAAAATGGGAAAGAGAGGGCTGCGAGGATGTCTGAGGAGAAGATTCCAGGTGAAAGGAGTAGTGAATACAAAGACTGAGAGTTTAAGGAACAGAGACAAGACCAGTGTGGCTAGATCAAAGGGAGTAAGAAGAAATTAGTGTGAGAGGAGCTTATAGAGTAATGGGGCTCAGCACTAGTAAAACCTGTGGGAACTTAAGAACTTTGGCTTTTATTCTGAGTACAATGTGCAGGCACTGGAATATTCTGAACAAAGAACAAGGTCTGATTTATTTCTGACTACCATGTTGAATGTGGTCTATAGGGTTCAAGGGTGGGAGCCAGAAGACCAGTAGTCTAAAAAAGGCATAATGATGTGGATGCTGAACAAGGTGAGAGATTAAAAATAAAAATAGTGGCAAAGTCTAGATCTATCCTGATAGTAGAGCCAACACCAGGTGATGTAGATGTGATGAAAAGAGAGGAAAACTGGAGCCATTACTTGAGATGGGGCTGACTGAAGGGAGCAAATTTGGGTGTGAGATCTGGTTCAACTGGGAGCGTACTACATTTGAGACGTCTATTAGATATCGAAGTTGGAAGTACTGAAAGAGTCTGAGGTACGGGAAAGAGAGATCATCAAGAGCATGCGGGTAGATAGAGAAGAAAACTTAGAGCTAAGCCTTGAGTGTCTCCGTTATTGAGCTCTCTGGGAAGTGAAGAAAACATTTCTAGAATTTTTATTTTGTTCCTTTTCAGATAGGCCTATTTTTTTCTTCATAGTTTGCTATTGTTTTCTTTGCTTTTTTAAATTCTTTTTTCTGGTCTTTAATCATTCTAAGTGTATATTTTTATGTTAGCTTTCATACTGTCTTCTTATTGTCAGAACTTTTAGACACTCTAACTGTACAATAGCAGAGTCCTTCCAAACCGGTGGCAAATTTGCATCCGCCTCCCCTCCAGGGCAGCCACAGGTGAATATCTCTGGGTGGTGGAGGACAGAGGCTTATAACTGATTTTTTATTTCTTCCTTTTTGTGTCTCTCTATACTGTTTCCTACAGTAAAGATAAAATTTTTGTAACAATAAAAAAATTAAGTAACTAGGAATTTTTAAGTGTTCCCTGCAAAAGGACACAAACACCATGCATAATGTTTTACTCTGTGGCACAGAATTATCCATGTGTCTGAAAGAAATAAAAGATGTATTTTCTGTTTAGATTAGATTGAAAATATGTGCGTGGTTCATTCTCATTGAGACTTTTATGTTGCGATGGTCACTGAGACTTTTAGAGGAAACTAAAGCAGCTTTCAGTTTTACCTACCTACTCAGTTGTGTGAATAACAAACTATTTGCCATTGTTATTTCTACATACCTGATATATAATAAAATGGAATATTTCTCAGTCATCTGAATCTTGGCCTACATGACACAAACTGTCAAATTATTAAAAATATCTAGGTTGACTGTATTTTTAAATCTGCTTGTTGAATGCAGCCATAATATGAACTGCCTACAAAAAAAAAAAAACGCTTCCTTTCTTCCATTTCATTTTTAAGGTATCTGAGAAAATTTATTAGATAAAGAAATGGCAATAAAGAAAGCTATTGTAGGAATGTTTTCACTTAAGAAGTTCTTCCTGGTTGACATATATTTCTGTGTAAAGCTGGGAGGAGGGGGGCCTTTCATCTTTGTCAAATCTTTGATCCTAACAAAAAGAAACATGCCAGATGAAGGCAATGAAAGGAATGCTTTTATAAAGTTCTCTCTTTTTGAAGATTGTTACATGTTGAAGAGTTTCCCTTCATTATACCTGTCCTTGAATCTTAATATGTCTTACTTCAGACTTACCAAAATCAAAATTAAAATAAATAGAACCTAAGTAATAAGCTAAGTCAATTGAATGTGAGATGAATTTTTCAAGTTGCTACATTAATAAAAGGAGCTATAGCAAAATGAGAATTTTCCGGAGGGGAACAAGGAAGAGAAAGGATAAGAAACACTTGCTGAGGTTGTCTTTACACAGGCAAAATAGAGAGTTAAACTCTCTGGGGTACCTGGTCTCTTTGATGGTATCTCAGCCAGGCACTCCTTCCATCCCCATCTGACCCTGGGGACCCTTTTCCATTTTTACCATCACTGTCATTGCAGTGATGTGTCAAAGGTGACTTTCATGCAGAGATACCTAAATCCCATTTTCACAGTGTCCTTTAAGAAGCTCGAACAGAATCATGTGAATTTTATTAATTCTCCACTTCCATTTCCCCATCTAGAATCAGAGAAGGGGTGTGAAAGGCTGTCTTTTAGCTTCTATCAGCAGATGACAAGTTCTGTTCTTTCCAGAAGAAAACCAGTCTACTGAGAGTTTATCCTGGGAGATGTGTAGAAAAGTCTAGCAAAATAAGTTTAGATGGTCTCAGTTCTCCAAAGTTCTTTTTTAAGTACTTTAACTTCTTGAAGCACTGCAGACAGACAGAGGTGGTACGATTCAAAATACTCCTGCCAGAGTTATATTCTCAAAAGGCCAGGGGTGTTTACAGCTACAGATGGTGTGAGAGATCAGCACAACACATTCTTGTCTTCTCTCTGGTCTCCTCTGTCAGAGGATTAGTACAGAAAAGTGCCATGAAAGTAACGTGCATGAACATTTCCAACTGGACCTCCGCTGTTGCTCCTCAGCTCCTGGGTTTGCGTTCCTTTGGAATCATAATGGAAAACAAACAAAATTTCTAAGCCATACTAATGTAACCCTGTAATTAGTAAGTGCATGAAAGAAACTACATTTCCATTTTCCCTATTAACATTGTACTTTCCTGGAAAGAGAGACATGGCTTTTGGAGGTGGGGCAACAGGAGGAAGGACGGTGTTTCATCTGTGCCTCAGTAATTGGTTTTGAAAGCTGTTCAGTAAAAAATTGCTTTGCGTTTCCACAATACATAAAATTATTGTTAGGTATTTAAATACACTTCCTACTAAGATACAAAGAAAGTAGAAATTTCTTGCCAGTTTCTGGTTGACAATCTCTATTTTTCTTCTGTAAATTCAATAGATACACTGTAAGAAGAGTGTTTGGTAGTAGCGGTTATTAAGACATTTCTTTCATAAATAACTTTAGAAACATATTTCTAAAGATTTAATTTAAACATAGGGAAAAATTAATTTCTATAATTGACAAATTATAGCAGACGAAGTAGTGGGAAGATACATGTATTTATGGGAAACTTTCCTAGTAGGCTTAAGATTTATTTTTTAAAAATTAATAATAATTCCTTATAAAGTAAGTAGAAGGTATGCATTATATTTTACAGATTACAGACCAGAATTATAAAACAAAGAGAAATTTCATAACTTTAAAAAGTTTACTGGCAAATTTTTCACACCATGGAAACTGATACATGAAGTCTCTGGCATTCCACATAGTTTTGCATCTATTAGTTATTTATGATCAATTTTAATAGGAACAACTCTTGGACTCAAACTATATTTATAAAGACAATTAATTGACTTGACCTTAAATGTTCCTAGGGTAAGAAAAATAGCCTTCTGTTAGCCAAATATGGAAGTGGCTAGGTGGGTGTGCTACTGATTTTACCAACAGACTCTTCCCTGAAATATTGCATCACCATTCTGGAACACAGGCTGCTGCCCTCTTTAATTATGTGTTTGGATGGCAAGCTTCTTTCTGGAATTCGAGAAGTAACAGTTCAGCATCTAGCCTCTGAATTGAACTGGATGACCTTACCTTATAAAGAAATGGCAAGAAAGACACTGACCACAGGCCTGTCTGCTGGATCCAAAGATATATTTGTGGGCAGCCCTGCTGGATACTGTTGAGGAGTACGTGTTCTTCTTTATAATTATCTTTTTTAAAGTTCAGAAAATAGAAGAGGAGGAGAGAAGAAATAAGAGGAATGGAGTCAATGCTGTTGATTGTGAGATTGACCACTTTATCTTGGGAAATTTGTCAAACCAAGATCAAGGCTTGGTGATAGATAGATGAAGATCAGAGAGGCAAGATGGCTCCCAGGAGAGATTCAGAAAAATGCAGATTACTCAGTCTAATCAAGCCTGTGATTTATCAATTATGTAAGTTTTAAACTGTACTAGTTAAATACATTCAAACAGCATGCACCTGTGCCCCTTGTTGGAGACACTTAGTGGATTGAATTGTAATCATACTGCTTTTTTATTTTCTGCTAACATATTTGAGTCCCAAAACAATGCAATAGGAAATTTCTAATATAATTAAAAGTCATTAATATGGGAAAGAGTTATCCTTATTGTCAAGTTTGATGTAGAGTTTCTATATTTATCCAAAATCACTCTCAGCCCAACTTCCCTTAGTGGTTTTGAAAATGCAAACAAAGCAAGTTGAGATGGTGTGTTGTCTCCAACTCTATTCCCACAGGTGGATTTAAGTTAGTGCTACACAGTCCAAATTGCTAAAGAATTGGCAGCTATAATTTTGCAGTCTGAAGTTCATTCCAGCAATTCTAAGACAGAGCAACACCAGATTTTTTTAAAAGAGTGTGGAGTCCTTTACTAATAATTTAAAATTTTACGTGTAGGAGGATTCTTATACAATCTTTTTGTCCAATAGATAAGGATGCTGAGTGCCAGACAAGTTGTTTGATTTGTTCAAGGACACACAGTTAAATTATGTGGAATAAGAGAGTCAAGAATTCCATTTTCTTGGCTCATAGCCAGGTGTTTGCAATGGGAGACTTTGTACAGTTGTTTTTTTCATTTTTTGATATATTGTTTTCATGATATTCTTTTACTCATTACTAATATAAAGTTCAATTTAACGTTCTAAGTGGAAAGTAGAAATATTGGGGTAAAAATGGAAAGTTTTGAAGTGAAGTAGACTAGATAAGTAGTATCAGAAAACTTGAGGTGTTGTCTTTGTTTCAGCTCTTTCTTAGTAGCTGTGTACTAGAGTTCACTTTGTCCCTTATAGTTTATTTCCTCCTGTAGAAAATAAGGATAGCAACCTATCTACTTCAATGGGTGGTTACAAGCCTGAATTTAATCATTTAGATGAAAACATGTTATAAATTATGAAGCACCTCGAGTACAGGTCATCATTATCACAGTGTAACATTCAATTTTTTGAAGGTCTCCAACTTGGGTTCTTAACTGGTGAAAATTAATAGCACTAGTACAGAGAGATGCTTAGCGTAAAGCCATTGGTTAGAAGAGCAAATTAATCCAAAGTACTTGCCTACCCAAAAGTTTCAAAAATCAGGATGGGTAAGATATCAAGGGCAGGACCTTGAGGTAAGCAGATCCTTTCATAAATGAAAAACATTTTTACCTGTTGGGAAACACCCTGCCTGGTTTCAGAGGCTGCAACCCCTCATGGTTAAGGCTGAGTCAGAGTTGGGACCATAAGCCACTAAGGAGACAAAGCTTGTCTCCCTGGCAGAAGTGCCACTTCTGCCCACTTCACCCTGCTTGGCCCTGAGCTTGGCCAGTTAGCCAATGACGGGTAAGAATCCTCAAGGGAGGATCAACCTAAGACAGGCTCTGGTCACGGAAGAGGCCCGCAGGGAAGGACTCGGGGGGCTGTGGAAAAAGGGGGTGATGGACCCTCGCCCCTCGGCTTTGAAATAGCCTGAGTCCTCATTCTGTCTGCAAGAAGTCTCCTAATCTCTTGGCTGCCTTACTTTCCTTGCCTGACTTAAGCCTGAAGAATAACAGAGGGCAGTGCAGTCCTGTGCTGGGAGGGGCGGATTCCCTGGGGAATCAGGCCTAACAAAAATACGTACATTCCTGTGAAACCTACTTAATTTGTACCCTCAGTTTAAGAGATAAGGGTCCAGACCTGAGATGAGTCTGGCGCCTAAAGTTTTATAGCCCTCTAACTAATTGGCTGTAACTCAGAATAAGCCCTCAGAGTTCTCTGTAAATCTTGTATTGTTTAACCCTAACTGACTGACAAGGATTGATGAGCTTTATCTGTATTCCTATGCGAATGAACCTAATAAAAGCCCCTGGAGAGAGAGGCTCGGGGCCCTTCTCCCCCTGAGAGAAACGGCCACCTTTCCTCCCCAAGCAGATCATGTCTTGGTAGTCTTTTTCTTCGGCCGTGGAGGAACCTGGGGGGCTGCGTTAAAGCCCCCTGACATTTACCCTTTTCAGTCTAAAGTAAGGTGTTGAGTTAATTGTTATTATTCACTTGATGTTGTTTTCCAAAGCATTCGAAGCAATTATTTCTAATATGAACTTTTTAAATGTAATATTTTAACAGCATCTATTTTATATTCTTTACAACCTCTATAATGTTGTATAAATGATAAAAAATAGTGTTTAAAATCATTTGGAGGGATAATGACTTTCAGTTATTATTGTATAACTTGTCCTGATATAGCTTTTTGTGTTATGAAGGTATTTCTAAAAGTGTAAGTTTTATCTGTACCAGATAGTTGTTTTTGGAAGGTCTAGCAGACTAAATTAATGAAAGAAAGAAAGAGAGTGGGGGGGAGAGAGGGAGGAAAAAGGAAAGAAAAGAAAAGAGAGAAAGAAGGAAAGAAGGAAAGGGAGGAAAGAGGGAAGGAGAGAGGAAAGAAAGAAGGAAGGAAGAAAGGAAGAGAGAAAAAAGGAAGGAAACTCTAGAATGAAGTAGTAATTACAGGGGGGAGCAAAAGTAGGTTCACAGTTGTGAGTACACAAAAGTTTATTCTTGTATTATTATTTATTAATTATTTATTAGTTTCCATATAAACAACTGTAAATCCACTTTTTCCCACTCATATTTATTTGTTCATGTTTGGTTTTAATTATTTTAAATTCACTTTTAGTGTGTTGAAGTTTTCTACATACAACTTATGCTGGTTTATGAGTATTATTTTGGAAACCAAACCTTTAGAGATAAGGTAATATTTATATATAATGACAATAACATATTTTCTATTCTAAAGCTTCTACATCCTGTGTAGGCATTAATATCTTCCCCATGACCTACTAAAGAATTTTGTTTATTCTATTTCTATGTTATTCTCCTTCATCATTCTAAGTAGTTTATATTTAGTAGAGTACAACTTATTTAAAGAACTTTGATAAATTTACCTAATTACTCCCATTTTATTGCCTTAGGACAAAGGCTAATAAAGGTACATCCTGGGGACCTAATCCAGTCCTCCACCTTTTATTTGTAAACAAAGTGATGCTGGAACACAGCTATACTCCTTTCTTTACATGTTGCCCAGGCTGTGTCTGCCCTGAAATGGCAGAACTGAGCAGTGAGAGCGTGAGACACACAAACCCTAACATACTCACTACCTGGCTCTCCACAGAAAAGGCTTGATGGCCCCTGCTGTACAGGGTCGTTGTCCACTCACTCTCACTAATAGTAAGGGCCTAAGTACTTCCTTCCCCACCTCTTTCACTTGAAGATCCCTGGGAGATAACATGCTTCTCAGAAATTCAACAAGTGACATGAGTATATCCATAGCCACCCTGTTCTTTTCCTCTTGGTGGGATTCTACCGTGTACCCTGGTGGTCAGGAAGTGGTTACTCACCCCAATACCATATCCTTGGTATTGAGTGACCAACAGTGGCAACATCATAAGTTGATACTGTTTTCCTCTCTAGCTATCTCATCTTCCGTATTATATCATCTTGAGTCAATCTTTAAGATTAACTGCCAAACATGTCTTCTTTGTCTGTTATTTAATAAGATCGCCATGTTTTTACAGCTCTTCTCTAAAACTTTTTCCTAAAATTACACAAATTCTGTCACTTCTCTCTTTCTAGCCATGTAATGTACCTCCTTCTATCCATACAGCCTTTTATATCCCTATACCCAAATATCACATTGGCCCAGTCTTTCACTGTTCCATTCTCCCCACCAACTTCCCTTAGACCACACACACTGTGTAGAATGCACTTTGCCATGAGCCAGCTTCGACCAGCTGGGTAAGTTCAACATCGTAGAAAATAATAGAGCACAAGATAAAAGGAAACCTGGGTTCCTAGAGACCTATTGGGGAGAGCCACCCATCTACCCCTAAACTAGCGTGTAAGGAGGCAATAAACCTTTATGTCTGAGCCACTGTATTTTAAGTATTTGTTATATCATATTAGTTTGTAACTAATGCAGAACCAATTTCATTTATACAATCTCAGATCCCCACTAACTTTATTTTTAAGTAGTATTACTGGCCATCACAAGTTAAGTACAGAACTCTGGATAAACTAATAATCTTGCTTTTCTTGTGTCCTATTTATCTCTCTAGTTCCCATGTAACTTTAAAAAATAAAATTAAAATACATCCTTCATTATGTATTAATTAAATTTCAGTTTAGAATAACAATACATATCATATTTTTGGTAAAAATACAGAGTACTTCTCTTGTGAAATAAATTTTTGATGCATTCTTTGAAGCAAGTAAAAGCTCTGTACCTTGGTGATTTTGATTCACTAACTTAAATCTCTTAGAGAGTAAAAAGGGGCTCTTGAAATAACTTTGGTTACATTTAAATTTAGCCACAGTTGCTTATCTCTGTGAATGTTAGTACTAATCAAATATTCTTTAGGCTAACTAAACATTGTTTTCTCACTTATTGTAAACATACTTGCTTTTACAGAGAAGCAAGCCATCATTGACTCTCCCCACTATCCCCCATAGCTAATTATCAAAGGCAAACATGGAATGAGAATGTCTGTTTTATGTACACAGTAGGGGAAATCTGAGTAGGGTAGAGTCAATTAAATGCTTATAAGTTTTAAAATTCTGGCCAGATATCTAAACCTTCTTATACAAAACAAACAAACAAACAAACAAACAAATAAATGTATGGAGAGAAATTTTTTACACAATTGTAAAATTCTTGGAAGTATATAAACCAAATATTTTAAGTCCTTTGAAAAAACAAGCCCACTAAAAATATAGACAGCCCAGACAGTGGGTCTTTTTGATCAAAGAAAGCCTCTCCCACAAAGGCCCACTGATGACCTTAGGAAAAATTAAATAGTGACCAGTGTGTAGGGAGTACAGGATCAGGCTAAGTGATTTCAACAAAAGCAGTGAATATTTGTAAATTAGAGTTGTTTTAATTCAACATTAAACCAACACCATTTTAAAAACTAGCATTCCTAAAAGAAACAAAACCATTTAAAATGCTGGTTTTGATATATGTTTCAAACATATATCATTTGATATCATTTGATATATGTATCAAACATAAAATTTACACTTTAAATTTTCCAAAAGGATGGCAACTATAATATAAATCTCATGTACATCAAGGATTTTTGAGGGGGCTGACAGTGAAAACAATATACCTTTTCAATGGCAAATAAGAATGTAATCAATCACAAGGCAGGAAACACAATTCTTTATATCCAAAGTGCTGAAGATTAAAACTTGGTGAAGAAGATTTAGAGTAAGCTATGCCATAAAGTTCAGTGTCTCATCAGCCCTTGGCATGAGGATCACAGAACAGTTTCTAAGATAGGGAGTACTTGTAGTAATGTTTCAGAAGGGGAAAAAAGAGTAAAAAAGAGCCTTAAAAAATAATGGGGAAAAATAAAGAGAAACAGACTTAAGCTACCAAAACTCTCCATGGTGCAGTAAAAAATGTCATTTTTCCTCTGATGGGCTCAAAAGTACCACATTTTTCTGACTTCAAACAGCTTTTATGTGACTTCTTCTTAGTTTATTTCCCAACAATGAACTATATTTTTAGCTTGTTAAATGTCATAGTAAAGATGTGCAGGAAATACACTTAAACCTTAAGTTTTCGTGGAGCCTCAGACAAGGAAATTGAACTAGTTTGTTTTTATTGAAATGGTAAGTTCACAGGCACTAGCCAAATGCTAAAATTAGACATTCAGGAATAGCGGAGTGTCAGTAGCTTTAGAACATTGAATTTTCAATGACTTTATCATATTATGTTCCAAATAAATTTCAGTCTATTGGAGGTATAAGGATATCTAGTTCATGTTATATTCTTTGAGAATTTTGGTTTTTTTTTAGTTGGGGAGGAGCATTTCTTTGTAAATGTCTTGGACTTTGATCATAGGGGGAAAAAAAGAAAAGATAAGGTATTTATTATGGCGTGTATTTTATGTTTGTTTGGGGGGTTTTGCCATATGGAAAAGTGTAAGAGCAAATAACATGATATATTACTAAAGAATGTCCAGGTATTATACGATAAAACCCTATGTTCATTTGCAGGCTTTGAGTCGTTCTTTCCATGAACCCTTAAGCACTTTGAAAGTGAAGCAATTTTAATGGCATTCTCCCTCCCCGCCAACACTGGCAAGTGTTTAAGGCCCTGAAAAAAATGTTTCCTAAATTTGTTTTAAAAGTCCTTCAGTTGTGTTCATGGAATGTTTCAAAATGGGAGGATATGGATAAGCTAACAAAAGGAAAATGTAAAAAGAAATTGAAAGATCACCAAATATAGATCTTTAAAAATCCTTAACAAAAATTTTTTAACATATTTACTAAGCTACATAATCAGTTTGGACATTTGAGATGTAAGCTGGAAGTTGAGCTGGTACAGTTACTAAAGGAAGTGTCTTTTCTACCTGCTGTTATGATGTCCTGGGTACAGTGTTGAACAACTTTGGCTTTAGGCTATTGCGGAGAAAGGGGTTTTGCAGATGGCACTACTCAGTTACCCTCTCCGCCTAAAAAAATCCTGAAAATTTAACTCCAGAACTTATTAGCTGAGTTAAGCCATCAAATTTAGCATTCATTTTATCAAGATACCCAACAGCATTCTGCAAGCAACAAGGTTAGTTACATAGACAGGCAGGTTTGAGCCTTGGTTCTACCAATCACTGAGTGGTGGGAGAGGAGGTGATTGTAGGATGGAGGAACCTTAGACAAGTGACTTCATGCATTCAGCACATTTCTGCTTCATAGTTATTAGGCAATCATCTATCTGATAGAGATATTAATTCCCACATCATAACATTATTGTGAAGATCAAATGAATTAGTGAATATAAAGTACTTAGCAGAGTACCAGGCATACACTAAACGGTATAGGGCAACTGCTATTTTTATAATAAGTCCAAAAGGTAATAAAAAGCTTATCTTTGGGGATGTATTGTTCAAAAACTCACATGTAAACCATAGAAAAAGAGTTAGGTTACACAGTGGTTAGACCAGTAAGGCTCATAGAATGAGGTTCTTCATTTTTTTAGATATTTGTATCATCTTAATATTGTGCACATATTTTCCCCCAAGTTAATACCCAATAAATACAATAATACACTGTATGTCAAAGAATAAATTTTTAGTAGCTAAAGCATTATTAAATGTGTATATACCAAAGGAACCCCCAAAACCTGGAATATATTTATGAAAAATTGTGTATTTATTCTTGCATGTTTAAATTTCAGCCACCTCCAATGTACTCTCCATTTGATGCAGCACACCTATCGAGACATTTTTTCCACTGCTCAAAGCAGTTTTGAACTCATCAATTTTGATGCCTTTCAGTGCTTCTGCCCTTTTTTTGTTTTACGTCTTGCACATCGGCAACATGTAGGACTTTTTTCATTTAGGGAAACGAAAATGTTGCTTAGGGCGAGATCTGGTGAGTAGAAAGGGTGGGTGGGGCATGGGGTCAAGACGTTTTGGTCAAAAAATGCTGAACACTTAGCATGAGTGTAAATTGCCCATCCTGAAATGGGCAAACACAGTGAAAGGGTCTTAAAAAAAATTCACTGGAGCCTAATGCAGCCCCATCACTTGCAATAAGAGAAATATAGAAGTTTCACTTGAAAATTTCATAGATAAAGGGGTAAAAATATTAATATTATTAGACCTAAAACTGTGGTGTACCCAGTTTTTTACTATTCTGTGTGTCAAAGTGAGATTATACATATGGCACTTCAGCTTCATACCCCAGTGTAATAGTATTGAGGAAACCACCTGCATGATTGTTTGATTTGTGAAATAACCTAGCCACATGTTTCATGGGATTATTTTTTCTTCAAATAATGACTGACAGACAATGAAGGGACAATAAGATGTGGGTATTTGGAAGACATTTTGTCCCAAGCTTGTCTCTTCAAGGAAAACAGCTATTCGTTACCAGCAGTAAAGAATTTGAGCTTTCATAGGAAATTTAGAATTTGTGGAAACCAGTCATTGAATGTAATGAATTCCAAATACCAAATAAGTTTAAAAACTTATCTGAGGAAATCAGTGGTCATTATTAACAAACGGGATGGATTGTTTCATATTGTACAGGAAATGTGTAACTCTCTGGAAGATTTAAGTAATTGTGAATTGATAGTCTTCGGACGAGCAACACATGATGTTACCACACAAAATACAGCACGAATGAAAGATGCAAAAGACCCACTCGAAGTTTAAGACAGATCAGCACATTGTAATGTGAGAGTGTGAGAGGTTCGTAGACATGGCATCAGATTCCACACTGCAACTAACCTTTGAACAACTAGTTGAGTTTTCTGTAGTATTAAAAGGCAATATCCACAATTATCAGAAGAAGATATTAAAACAAATTCCCACTATTCCAGCTACATATGTGTGTGAGGCTGAATTTTCTTCATTAATGCAAACTAGAACAATATATTTCAACCGATTAAATACAAAGGCAGAAATGAGAATCCAGCTGATTTCTATGAAGTTAGACAATGGAGACATGCAGAAAATTAAAGCTCTGCTACTTCTCACTAACATTTGTGTTTTTGAAAATAGTTATTTTTATAAATATGTTACTTTGTTAACATGTAATTGATTTATTATTGTCATTTTTAATAAATAAATACTTATAACATTTTTGTTTTAACTTTTATATGATATATAATCATAGTGAAAGATACAATCCATAAAACAAAAGCTTTTGGGAATTTTCCATAGTTTTTTTAGAGTGCAAATAAGTCCTGAGACCAAATGCGTGAGAACTTCTAAAAATCAATGATTTAAGATTCCACCTTAAGAAATCAGGGAAAACAGAGAAAGGTAAACCCAAAATAAGTTGACAGAAGGCTATAATATAGATAGGAGAGAACAAACTCAGAGAAAGTTAACAAAGCCAAAAGATTGTTTTATGAAAGGTCAAGTACATTGATAACCCCATAGTTAGACTGACCAACAAAAAAGGGAAAAAGAAATTACCCGCATTACCAAAATTAAGAATGGAAAGTATTCACCACAGCCAATTCTACAGATCCTAAGATAATAATAAATAAATACTATGCTGACAAATTTGACAAATTAAAAATACAGACAAATTTCTTGAAAGCCTCTTGCCAAGACTGAGGAGATGAACTAAAAATCTGAGTAGCCTTCTTTGAAATAAATCGAAACTGTTATTAAAACAAAAAACAAACAAAACAACCTCCCACAAAGTAAAGTCCAGGCTATTGGTTTCATTGGGGAAATATATCAAACATTTAAGGATTAAATATCACTAATCTTACTGTACAAATTCCTTCCGAAAATGGAGAGAACAGTTGGCAGTGATTGTTGGTTGATTGGATATGAGGAGTGAGAAAATAAAAGGAGTCAGGCTGACATATAGGTTTGGCTTGTGCTAACAAGGTAAACTATGGCATCTACTAGAAAGAAGAATGAACAGATGTATAGGAAGAGAGAATACATACACTAATAGCACTGTTTAGGACATTGAAAGTTTGTTATTCTAAGTGTGCATGCCAAGTCTACAACTAGATACATGAGTCCGGAGATCTGTGGTGTATGTAGCTCAGGCACAAGCTATAAATGTGGGATTTATCACCATATAAAGCCATAATGAGATTCCTTCTAGATTAAATGTGCATGGAGGAAAGAGCCATGGGACTGAATACTAGAGTATACCAGCATCGAAAGGTAAAATAGAGGAAGTTAAGATGGCAAAAAATAACCTAGATGGTGTAGGTACCAAGGCAGTAGGAAAACAAGGATAATACAGGATAAAAGGGACATTTTCTATTAAATGCAACTGAAAGCACAGGCACCATTGAATTTAGTAACATTAAAGTTATTGTTGACTTTGAGAAGATTATTTTTAGGGGAAGGCTAGAGAGAACAAAAAGCAGAGAATAAAGAACATAGACAACTCTTTCAGTAGGTTTTGCAATAAAGGGAAGGCATTTATTAGTAAATTGGAGATATGAGAGTCTAGAAAGTTTTATTTTAAAGATTATAATTCCAGTGGGAAAACTCCAATAAAGAGAGATACATTAGTAATGTAGGAGAAACAGGGCCACATTGTATGAGCTAAACCCTTCAGAAGGAGAGCAGAATGAAGACAGGTTTGAAGGAGAGGCAGAAAGTATGAGCAAAAACACAATTAAGCTTCTGATTTGCTAGTGAGAAGAAGACATTCTCACCAGAGGGCTTCAGTTTTCTTTAAGAAGCACAAGGAAAATCAGCAGATGAACAGAAAATACAAAAATGGGACAAATCGTGAAATACTGGCATTGTAAGAGGGGAAAATGAACACTCCAAGGTAATTGCATAGGATTGTCAAGCAGCATTGGGTGTCCGTTTGAATTTAAAGTGCAATCAATTAGCTAAGTTGTGTATTTCTTTTCCAGTAGTGTTCAATTACTTTAACTTGGAGTAATTGGATAGTTAATTGTGGTTGTGGAATTGTCAGAGCAAATAAATTTGACAGTGAGAGAGAAGGAATGTTAAGAGTGTTTGTACAACCCTCTGCTTTTCCTAACTCATCAGAGTGAAACAATTACCATGAACATTTTGCTTCAAATTCACTGCTAAATACAGTATGCAAAGGACTCCTTTCTCTACAGGCTATGGCTTCTTGCCCATGTCCCCCACAGTTTTCAGTGGAAGAAGGCAATGGTAGTGGCCGGCTGCCCTGAAAATTCTGCCTGGCTTTTGGATTCTGCCTCCCTATATTTGCAGCAGTCCTCTGACCACGAATCCTGTTATCTCAGGTATTTCACCCCCTAGTGGGGTCCTGAGAACTTATCTGTCACCCTGCTCAGATGAAAACCGGGTTGTTACAGACGTCTTGAACCTCACACTGTTCTTATATAAGAGAGAGTTGGCCGCATTTTCCTGGTGACAGGAATCAGTGTGACAAAATTTCAGACACCAAAGCCTTGATAGGAGCAGGAGGATCATGACAAAGTCAACCGAGGCAGTAACACTTCCCTCAGACAACTTCCTCACCCTCTCAAAGGCTCGCGGAGGGGTTATTACATTTCTGATCGGCAAACCAGCTCGGAATGAATTTTATGCAGGTTGATGATCTATCTTTAGAGCTCGCTGGAATTTTGGGCTCTTCTAAAGGTCAGAATGTGAAATATTTCAGTCATCTTCGACAACTTTATCATCCAACACGCACATGACCTTTGCTTAATACTACTAGCCAGTACTAAAATATAATACTGGACTCTAAGACCAGTTTCTGTAAACTAAAATTCGATCTCGAAAAAATAAAATAAAAAACAGAAATGGGGATCTGCACATCTAATCAGTTTTCTTCCACAGCATTATTTGGTTATTGGTATTATAACAACATTTAGAACAGTTAACATTTATTGAGTGCAGTCTTAAACATTTTATGTGGTTAAACTGATTTTGTCCTTGTATCTTTATTATGTGGGTACTACTATCATTTCCATTTTAAATGTAAGGAGCATGAGTCACAAATGAAGTGACCTGCTCAAGGTTAAAGCAATATGGGGAAGAGCTGCAATTTGAACCCTTGCATCCTGGCTCCAGAAGTTAGTAATAATTATATGATATACCCCAATAATTTACCAGGTTTAAATAAAAAAATAGTTTATTTAGTAAATTTTGTCATCTTATTTCTACCAAAATTTTATCTTCGATTGCATTGTATTTAAAATGTTGTAGACCTGATCATTTTGCTGGAGGAAGTTAAGTTTGCACACACAGACAAAATCAGCTTAGCTAACCTAATAAGAGAATTCTCTAAATACTCCTTCCTATTAAAGTTAGAGGGAAAAGGTTAAATTTGAACTGTATCAAATTGCTGTTAGCTTACCTTTTTGACTAACAAAAATGGCAATTTGTGTGTGGCTCCACTTAATATAAAAGAGAAACTACAAATCCATATTCAGTTTTGCTCTCTGCTTCATTTCAAGTATCCTAATGATTTAACTGTTATTTGTCATCTCTTTCCTGGCTTCCCTGTGTCAGGAACAAACACCATCTCTTGGAGAGAGAGAACAAGTCAGATCCAAGGACATAGACAGTAACTAAGGGACAGACAGACTCATTTCTTTTAACTTAGCTCATGATGTTTGAAGCTTCCTGACCACGGCCTAGTTTGCCCTATGAGCTCCAGTCCAAGTGCTCAGTAATGTGAGATGTGACTTGCCTCACAAAGTAGATTCAATCCAGGCCTTTATTATTTTACTATATTTATCCAAGCCTATGTTTTTCAAAGAAATTCCTTGTGAAACCTAACAGCAAAACACTCAGTGTTTCTGATTGAAAAGTTAATTAATTATAATGACTCCGAGAAGTCTGTCGGACACCCAGGAATCATAATATCTACAATAGGCTAAAGTCCTTATTTCTGCCACAGAAATTTTCAGTGCTAAAAACAGCATCAATGCCAGTCCTCTTGGCAAAAACACTGCTAATTTACAATCAGACGAATCCTGCTAATGTGTTTACTGAGTGTGAACAAGAAAGGTTGTCACATCCAGCAGTTCCAAAATAGTTTTCTTTCTTTAGAAAATGTGTATCTTCCCAGGACAAGCAGCAGTTCTCTCGCATAGTTTAGTGTGTGTCATTGGCCACCGCTGAGTCAGAACCGAGGTGACTTCTGGTCTATTGTAAGTGTCATTTTCTGTATTTGGCAAGTTGGCAGTCTGGATGTCCTCACCACATGGAAAGGTTGACAGTATGGTCATTTAAAAAGTTGCCCAGCAAGCCTATAGAAGGTATGAGAAGTGGCACCCAGAAGATAAATGGTAGGGTCAGAGAACAGGAACATAGTTGTTATCGGTGACACAGACCATTCTTCCTGTCAGCAAAATATTACCAACATGTCTTTCACTGTGAGGTGATGTGTTTTGGAAATACAAGTAACACAATGTCATTTCTATCCACTTCAGAAAGAGGGTGTGTGAACACCTAAAAATGACACCAATATGAAGCAGATTGAGGATAATCTAAGGGCACTTGGTTTTATAATCCCCTCCTCCCAAATTTCTAATAGTAGTTAACAAAATTAAGGTTACCAGACAGAAAAGTATATATTCTTATAAGTATTTTGGAAGCAATCTTCATCAGCCATCATGCATTCATATGCTTGCTGAGAACACTGTCTACAATTGAAGTAGTAACAGAAAGAGAAAGAAGGCAGGAAGGCAGGAAGGCAGGAAGGAAGGAAGGAAGGAAGGAAGGAAATAAGGAAGGAAGGTAGGATCTATTAATGGCTGGAAAAAATACAAGCACTTTATAAACTAAAAATAATTCTGCTCTTACAGGACCTTAGATATCATATAATCAAGTTGCCTTCTTTTTATGAATATGGAAACTGAGCTTAGAAATGCTGAGCAACATGTATTTTAAAAGAACATTTTATTAAAACAAGGGGAGATCCAAGAAGGCAGCAGAGCAGGTGAATTTTACATTCACCTCTTTGTAGGGCCACACTGGAATTACAACTAAAATATTGAGAAATCCACCTTAATAACCAACTTAACACTAGCTGAAGAGAGGTCTTATAAGCAAGGATTTACAAAAGAAGCCACATCGAGACTGGTAGGAAGGGCAGAGACTCGAAAAGGGCTGGTCCCACTCCCAAGGGTAGTGGCTGAGATCTCACAGGGCTATCTCAGCTACAAAGATTCCCCCTGAGAAGTGTGGGGTTTCAGTCCCAAGGCATCTCCCAAGCCCAGAGCACCAGAGCCAGGGAAAGGCACCCACATAATATCTGGCTCTGAAAATCAGCAAGAATTTTTTCTCCCAGGGAAAGATAGGAGTCTCTAGAGATGCAGGTGCCCTCTTAAAGGGCAATGCACAAAATTTTATTTGTGCCACTCACCTTAGGCTCCAGTGGAGGGAGGGTGGAGTAGACTAGAGCCACATACCCCTTAAACATATATATATATATATGTTTATATATTATATATATATAATATATATATATTATTAACCAATGTCACTCCAGTGAATTCAATAAAGTTTATTTAAAAACAACATATTTTAATCATTTTTATTATTTTGTTTCTGTCAAGATTACAGAACATCTGAACTACCAAAGGCTGACTGAAAATTGAAGACTTCCAGCCGTGTTCACTTGGATGCCAGTGACATACACAATGTGATTCTTGGGAAACGGGAGACAGACACTTATCTTTCATATACCACCTCCTTCAGACATCCCAATTGGCCAAACTTTCAACAAAAAGATGGGCATTAAAACAACTTATGATGAAAATAAGTGACTTTGAGGTCAGATGAGTTAGATACCAAGCAGTTAAGGCTGTCTGAAATGGGTTACAATTCTGCCTAAGCCCCTTTTTGTTCAATTATAAAACGTACTTTATACTTCTTGATCTGCTGCAAATTCCTTCAAAACTGGATTAAATTTTTGAACTGAATTATTCCCAATTTATTATTGTGCACACATTTAACTCATACATTTGTTGATATTATTTTTAGTAAAAATTATATTTTAAATAATAAATTTAATTACACAAAGATTGAATTAAAAAAATAATAATTCACAAGGATATTTATAACATGAGTTGAGACTATATATTAAAGCATAAAATGTTACACAAAACATATAGTAAAATTGATATATTTTATCATTAATATATTCAACAAATATTGAATATCTATTTTGTGTAAAGCCATTGATGTGGTGGAGTTCTCAGTAATAGAGCAATAAATTTTCCCAAAATTCCATCTTAAAGCTATATTAGTTTTTTTTAATACTTTATTTATTTATTTTTAGTGAGAGGGGAAGGGAGGGAGAAAGAGAGGGAAACATCAATGTGTAGTTGCCTCTCATGCTTACTCTACTGGGAACCTGGCTTGCAACCAAGACATGTGCCCTGACTGGGTATTGGACCAACGACCCTTTGGTTCACAGGTCAGCACTCAATCCACTGAGCCACACCAGCCAGGGCTAAAGTTATATTAGTTTAAATGCCTTTAGAAAAATGAACTACTGGATAGAGGATATAGTCAATAATATTGTAATATTTATGTATGGGGCCAGGTGGGCTTTTGAAATATTGGGGGGACCACTTTGCAAAGCACAAGATTATCTAACCAGTATATTGTACAGCTGATACTGACACACAATAATATTGAATGTAAACTGTAACTGAAAAGAAAAAGGTGGAAAAAAGGTGCTATTATACATGAATAGCCAGGCTACCCTCAGAGGTGTTCCATGGAAAATGGATAGTCCATGCCAGCTGGTATAGAAAAAAAACTGATAAAAACTATTATTGTGCCAATTGTACATATGCCATAATGAAGAAAGGATGGAAAAAAGGAGATCAGGAAGGAAGGAAGGAAAGAAGGAAGGGAAGGAAAGAAGGGAAAGAAGAGAGAGAGGGAATGAAAGCAAGGGGAAGGAAGGAAGAAGACTAGGAAGGAAGGGAGGGAGAAAGGAAAGAAGGAAAAATTTGGCTGTTTTTTGTGACATTTCTTTTTTATTCAATCCTTCCCAAATCACTCCCTCCTTATTCTCATTCACTAGAGAGAATGTTGTTCTCCTTTCTACTAATTTATTACTAGTGGCTTCCTTCTAGATACCATAAATACTCATGCTGCACCCGCAATCCTTCCAAGCCTGCTGTCATCACAGTGTTTTCACATACCACGCACTCTGAAACTACAGTTATATGGATGAAGTGGGGAGTGAGTGAATGAATGCGTAGAATGTGTTAAAAGTCAGGTTTTAACTTTTCCTGTTCCTCATATAAATTCGATCATCAAATTGCTCCCTTTCAAGAAGAATTTCCTTGGAAAATAGGTAAGGCCTCTCCCCTATTGAGAGACAATAGGGTGTATACTTTCCTTCCACCATTTTTTTATCCTGCTCCATATAGGGACTACAGTGAGGTTATTAACAATCACTTTATCCAACCAACTTTCTTCAGGTAAGAAATTCTTTCTAAAACATTTTTGAGAACTTATCAGTCAATCTCTCCTTGAACACGTCATGAAAAAACTTACCTCTGTCAATGCACCGCAACCACTGCTGGTCAATTCTGATAACTAGGACACACCCCTTGATATTGAGCCCCACATTTTCCCTTTGACATTAACATGATGCTACTAATTTTGTAGCTTTGAGTAGAATATAGGAAATCATATTCTCCTTCTTCAAACTTTTTTGAAATTACCTATTATTTGGGGTGACCGCTCAGACCACCAGGCTGGTCATGAGCAGAGTAAGAAAGCTACAGCCAAGATGGAGGCATAAGTAAACTCGCTTTGCCTCCATGCACAACTATAGAAAAAATTACAACTAAACTACCAAAAAAAAAGCACCCAGATCCATGAGAAAAGCTGTATGGAAGTCCGACAACCAAGGATTTATTATTTTTCTTCTTAATATTTGTGTCTATAGACTATGCATCCCAGTGTTTCCTTACCCATACAGTTTCCATCTCAAATTATTATATCTGTAAATACAGTAAAGGAAAAGTTTACCCCATCAATGCCAGGTTCTTAGAAGTAATAGAGAAAAGTTATTTGCTAAACTCATTTCATGCCTAATTCTAAATATTAGTAATTCCTCATTTTTTGCAGTTCAAATATTTTTAAAGAAATATCTGACTACAGAAAAGCCTGATGCAGGCATGGCTGACATTATTATTTCATAGTTCATATTACTTGAGAAAGTTTTGATTTGAGGATTGAAAAAAAAAGGAAATCTCTAATGTTCAACTTCCAGGCTGTATGACTAGTGTTGAGATGGGGGGGAGGGGTGTGTATTGTGTGCTTTGTAGAAAATGTTTGATAACAATATATTCATGTGCCCTTTCAATTTTACCCATAGGTAGTATATTATCATGAAGCTAGATTTTACAACACAAAGGCTCACAATATGTTGAAAAATCAAAAGAGCTCATTATTATGGGATCAGACATATGAAATAGTTTCTTTAGACACCTAGACACATCATTGGGGAGCATGGTGAAAGGTAGCTAAGAAGCTAAGAGTCTAGAGTTATTTCCATGTATATACTAATCAGCCAGAATTAACTTGAGTCTTGAAAGGCTGACTTTACTCTTTGCAGAATTACCTAAATTACATTATATTATAAAAATAACGTAATGAAACTTAGAACACTTTTTGCATTTACTGTGAGGTAAGCACTAAAAATAATACCGAACTACTTAAAATTTAGTTGATTTAATTAGCCTTTGAATTTTAGGACCACATACACAAATATTACCTTCTCACAGGTTTTCCCAAGGCATTTAAGGGCATTAAATCTTATTCTCAACAATAATCCTACTCAGAAAAGGCATTCTTTGCTTGTTTGATTTAAAAAAACTTTGTTCTATTAAGGGTAAGGATTTCTTACAACTCTTGGATCTCCTTATAAAATTCATTATCAAATCCATTGAATTCTCTATCACTTTATTTTTTTTATAATTGCTACTTCATTCTTAGAACCATAAAAACAATGTAATTTTAAACTGTTAATTTAGACTATATTGATTACAGATTAAATATTTCAGGAAAGATTATCTCCTCATTAAGTTGTCTTGAATTTTCATTGCTTTGCAGTTTTGACCTTTGTAACATCACACTCCAGATTAGAAGCCTGGCTATGCCAATTACAAAATTGGTCAGTTTGGTTCAATTATTTAACATCCCTGAACACAGGTATCATCTGTACAATGGAGATGAGGTCAAAGGTTCTTTAGGAAAATTAAAGGAAGTCATATATTTTGATGATTCAACACAGCACCTGGCATTTCATGCACAATGAGGGTTTTTACTGTTTTGTTAAAATGCATTTGGCATCATACTTAATAAGGTCATTGCCTATATCCTCTTTAAAACTCTTTTTCTCAGCACTTTTGGATGTAATATGAAGAGAAATATACTGTCAGAGTAGCATCCTGTTCATTTTTATATTCATCAAAATATGCCCATCTATAATTTTACTATAAGAATTATATAACATACTTCCTTATTAATTTTATAAATCATTCTTAATAACTTATTTTAGCTATTTAAATATGAGAAACCACATTTATTCAATGATCTGTTGCAACCCAGCCACTTCTTCATGGACCTTAACTTGCTTGCCCAAGCTGAAGGATTAAACACGTGCCTAGTGGCAACCCAAATTTGGGAAATTTTTTTCTAAAGATAGCAAGATCCTTTCAAATTCTATGACTTTCAGCAAAGTCATTTTGTAGCCGTTATTCAGACACTCATCAAGACGTCAGTAAGAATGTAGATGCTATATGTATGAAAACTTGTGGTATGTTTCAGCCTCACATATGACCATCCGTCTTGGGTCCCTAACCTACTAGGGAAATTAAATGATCAATAACTGAGTGAGTCCATTCAGTTATTTTAACCAAATATGTCATTCTAGCTTCCAAAATCACACAAGGACTCAGATAGCTCAGGCCATTTATTCAGCAAATCAACACATCTGCAAGTGCCATTCACGGAACAAGGAGTGGGCATGTAGCTAGCAGGGAACAAGACAGACATCCTTCTTGCTCCCTGAACTTATATTCTAACAGAAAATGAAAAGGAAACACCACTTTAAAAAGAAAGAATTGTTGCACCTGTGATGTGTAGAATGAATAACGTAACAAACATTCAGCTGAAATAGAAAAGGATATTGGATGCTGGTAAGGATAGATGATAATGTTAAAGAACCTCCTTTAGGTAGGGGAAATGCTGAGGATGTGGCATGAGTTCCTCCTATACATAGAAGCTGAAATAAAGCCGAACATACAAGGTATTTTGTAAAAGTTTTAGAATTTCCTCTAAGTGCAACCAGAAATCACTGAGATGTTTTGTATTCTGAATTATGTCACATTTTGTGTTTTAAAATCACTTTATAGTTTTCTTTATGCAATTCAACCAAAACTAGTTTAAACAAAAATGTATTTTTTGATAAATTTAATTTTGGAAACAATGGTATTACTCAGAGTCAGTTCAATAAATATATATTTTTATCCTGTGACATGTCACCATGCTGGACACTGGCAATATCAAGATAAGTGAAAAATGGTCCATGTGTTTGTCTATTGGTTCATTTTAATAGTTGAACACCTATACACCGTGTTTTGTTATTATGCCTATAAAATCATTTATATTTCAAAACCAAACAGTGTGCTAGGATTATATTTCCTCTTCACAGTTCCAGGGTCCTAACCCATGCACCACTCAAAAAGGAATGTTGCTAGCATTAAACTCAATTGTATTGTTTCCCTAATATTCTATACCACATTCTAATTTGCTTAGTATTTTAACCATGACAGATTCATACAACTTTTTCTTTTATCCCAGAGTTTCAGCTCTTTTTGCTGTTGGTGAATGAGCTGTTTTCACAATATTCTAGAGTTTTAAAATCCCTTCATCTTCCAAAATACCGCACAGAAATGCTCTCGATTCTGGAGACACAGTGACCCTGCGTCCACAGACCCCTTCTTTGACCTGAGCTAGCTGTGTTCCAGATTGTTTGCACAGCTTACGTGCAAACAATTCTCTTCCTGGTTTCTGAGGCAGATTCTCTCTTGGGTCTTATATCTTCTACTTTCCTGGTTTTCTCCCACACTTAACTAGAGTAACATTTTAAGCAATTTCTAAAAAAAAAAATGCATAGATAGTAAGCCTTCTCAATTCTTGTATGTTTAAAAATATTTCTACTTGGCCTTCACACTCAGTTGACAATTTGGGTTGAGTGCAGTATCATAAACTCAAAATCTTTTCCCCTCTGACCTTTAGGAGCATGCCTCCATTGTTTTCTCAACCACCCCAATCCTCCCACCCACTGATAGATAGCAGGGTTTCTCCTTCCCCTTATTTGCCTCTATTTTATCCTCCTATCCTTTCTCTTCATTATCTTTCTGGTAAATTTTAGAATCATGTCTTTATTATTTGCGTTTGGAAAGTTCAGGATGATGTAATTTTCATGTATCCTGGCAAGGCTATGGTTAAGCATTTTTGGTCAGAAGACATTTCCTTTCTTCAGCTCTGGGAAATTTCATTTTATTTATTTGATCATTTCCTTCTCCTCTTCTGAGACTCCTGTTTAGAGAGCTGTTCAAAACCAGGGCCTTTTGGAGTAATCCTTTCTTTTTCTTATTTTTTCCATATTTTCTATCTATATCTTTCTATATATATTGGAAGGTTTATTAATTTTATCTTTTAGCTCTTTCATTAAACCATTATTTTAGCAATTTTTCTTTTTAGATTTCCAAGAACCCTTCTATTTTCTCTAACTACTCTTTTATTATTACTTTCTTCTATTATATGGATGTAATAACTTTTAAATTTCCCTAAGTATAAATTATAACTGTTAGTGTTCTCTTCTTTTCCCTGAATTACCTCTGCTTGCTTTGGGTTATGTTGTTTTGTTAACTTTGATCTTTTATGCTGTTAGTTTTACTCACATGCCTAATGATCTCGCAATGTCCCCTTATTTTTAACAACAAATGAGTAGGCTGATGATTCAAGGTAACAGGGTGGTTTCCTCTGCTTTTGAATTTGAACATCTATTTTTGAAAGGGAAGGAAGACAGAGCTCTGAGTCACTGGACAGAGCTTGTCACAGGATAAGTTGCAAGTTGAAGAGTACAGATGAGGTCTGCCTACAGGTTTGGGTCCCCAGATGTCAACATAAACAGGGTTTTAATTTACACACTAAATCCCACCTCAGGCAACCACAGCTGTTCCTCAGAAAATGTGTTCAGTTGCTCTAGAGAAAGCCTTTTGCTGTATTTTTTGCATGTGGGTAAATCCCTGCTGCCAGTCATTTAGCACAGAAGCATAGGCAGCTGGGAGGGGCAGGACCAGAAGAGCAGATCCATGGAGATACTTTCAATGGTTCTAATTCCAACACCACTCCTCACCCCCAAGTTTTCATCAGGAGCTTGGCTCCTTCCTCCCGTAGAGATTTGACACAGAGTGCTCTGGACCACGGTTTCTTTTGCTGTGTTTAGTCACCCATTCACTTCTGTCTGTTTTCTGCTGTCCAGAAATGTGTTCCACTGTTGTCCTTCTGAAGAGCATGTGTGGTAGGAAATATTGTTGCAGCCATCTTTGGAAAATACAGTCTGCCGCACTAGTAAATGCTGCGGAGATAGTTACTACTCAATTTCAGCACAGTGTGAAATGGCGCAGAGACGGGGTAAGGGGAGGGTTATAGACAGAAACAACACATTGCAATCCTACTCAGAAGACACTTATTGAGAACATAAGCTTTTCTACTGCTAAATTTTTGACCATATATTTGCTACACTTGATTGTCTCTCTTTCTATTCTTTGACCTTTAAAATTTTGGAAAAATGCTAACTCCTCTATTATATTCAACTCAAGAAACACTTAGTCTGCTTCCAATTTTTATACCATCTTCTCTCCAACTCGAAAATGAGTGCTTCTTAAACACACTACCCATCTTGTAGCTTTTTATCTATTTATAAGATTGGATCTTGTATGACCTGATTTTAGATCCATGGAGTAAGGGAAAAGTCTTCCCCATTTTTATATACTGCATAACACCAAACACTTCAAAATTATTTGTAAGATTAGTAAGTTTGCCTCAGAAGCCTAGGTCCTAATTTTATATCTTTTAGTAAGAGAATTCCTCAGGTATATTTACTTTTGTTTTACCCGGAATTCTAAAAACTGTGGTTATTTAATTTAACAACCTACAGAATAAACATGCAGTGAAGTGAAAGCACTCTCTCTTGGATTGGGAAGGAAAATGTGACTTAAGGAGCCAGTCAATAAGTGTGAGATGAAAGAAAAATCAAGAACATAACCTGAACTTTAAATTCACAATAGTATCAGTCTATTTAGAATATTCCATGTGGGACAAACAAGCATTAGTAATTTTTAACAGTTTTCCCACATTATGACCAATATAAAACTCTATATTCATAATAATTACAGTATGGCATTAAGGTTCAGCACAGGAATTTGGGGGTCCAAACATTTAGATTCAAACCCTGGCTTCTTTGTTTAAAGATATATAGCTTTGTGGATGTCATTTTTCCTATCCAAGCTTCCTGTCTATGGCTCTTAGAACTTAGTGAAACTCAGCAAGTTAGGTAATACTATGAGCTTAGTCTTCTACACCAAAATTATTCTAGATAATTTGAAGCATAATGGGAGTATGGTTAACACTTTAGAACAATTTACATCTAAAATGAATTAAAAAATAGGAAGTGATTGTTTATGTAACACCTATCATTTTTAAATAGCTATTGTTTCCCAGGCACTGGAATAGAAATTATATATAAATTTTCTCATTAAAAGAAATGACCATAGGTACTTTTACCTTCCTTCTACATAGAAGAAAGCTAAGGCTCAAAGATAGTCACTATTTATTTTTTTAATCATAAAGTAACATTTATTGAGAGTCTACTATTTACCCAATACTAGCATAGAAAACAGAGCCTACAAGCCTGCATCATCTGCCAGAAGCCACCATTCATTAAAAATTCATTTAAATAATGACTTATTTTTCCACTAAATAAGTGATTTATTATTTTATATAATTACCAAATAAAAATTTAGTTGCTAAAATGTGCTCAATAAATGTTCAAAAGATATCTACATGTAAAAAATGTGGAAAGGAAAACATAAAAAGTATGAAATAAACCTAAACCCTTCAAATAAAGGTATTTTAATATGCAGGTCAAATCATATACATACCCTAAAGGTTTCCAAATTATTCTGTTAAGCCTTGATTTTATATCATTATATATTTCCTAAAATAGTATATCTTGAAATATTTACAATTATCCAACATTTGTTGTAATGTTTTTCTAATAAAATTTAACCACATAAAATACAATTTTTTTCAGGAAAGGAATAATTCACACTCTCTTCTATCCTTCCTAGAAGTTCTGGATATTTTGTTATTTGGTATAATTATTACCATCTGTAAATTTGGCAGGTTTGGAATTATGTAGGCAAAGGACTAGATCTCGATGCCATTTTAACGGGACATTTGATAAATACAATTATTTATTGGCTTACTTGCACGGACTTTCAAAACTATGGTTACTTGTCAGCTCTTGAGTGTTGCTTTGATTAGGCTGAACGTTCGAGATGTCATTCAAGCGGTTTTGTCCTCCAGCTCCCACAGAAGGAGCAGTTTCCTGGCTTCCGTGCTGTCCTGGCAGAAAGTGATGTGTTCAAAAATAGACACTTGGTCCAGGCATTTTAAAGTTTTATCCATACCCATTACTTTATCACCGCATATCCAAATCATCACTGACAATGTGGCAGAAACCACACTGCCTTAGAAGTTAAGAATCCAAGGTTCGTCTACTGGCGCTGACAATCCTCAGCTTTACGGCCTTGGCGAAGATATTTAACCAGTGGGTGTCTCAGTGTTTTGTGTGTCATCTGGGTTATAATACAGCCACCTTGCAAAGATAAATAAATAAAATTAAATCATGTTTCTGGAAGTAGTATGCAATTTTTAAGTTACACTATTACGCCAGTATAAGTCACAGATTAACCCTACAAAATGGTATCCAATTATACCCAACTCTGCAATTTAAACAGGTCTCCAGTCTTATAGTCAGAAAACTCTTCACCAGAGTTTTTAGTCCAAACTCACAGTCCAATGCTTTCTCTCAGAATTTTCCAGTCATCTTTTTATTAAAAATAGGATTTATTTAGTGCTTTAATAGGAAAATCTCTATATTATTGAACTTGGCTGTCACATTGTAATTTATGTCACACCTCCTTTTGCAAACATTTGAATTAATAGAAATTCAAAACCACATTTCGTGTTCTTAGTTTTCTAAGGCCCAGAGTGTCTAATGATAAAATAAAATAAATAGATATCTAGTTGTAAATCTATGGGTAAATCCAAGTCTCTTAACTACATAGATTGTAAGTTTTTCCTACTGGGTGATCATCTCTTTTCTTTGTAATCATTCTTATTTATATTCTCCGCATCTGTATTTACTTGTTATACATTTATCCAGAATTTCAGTTGCTAAACTACATATTTTAAACATTATAAATTTCTCATTTTTTAATTTAATTTCCCACTCCCAGAGAAATTCAATATAATATCAGACATGATGTGGCATGACAGGTCATTAAAAAGCAGTAAAAGCCAATGTCTTACATGAAGGGGACAAAGGCAACAAATTTAAGCATTTCCCCAGAAAGTACAAATAATAAGATATCAAATTAGGAATTAAGCTGTTTTTAATACATATTGAGACAAATCATCTCTGTCTTATTATTTTATTGGAAGTAGTTTAGTTATAGAATATCAATTATGATGTTGTTTCATGTAGAAAATGAAGTGAGTTTGTCCAACTATTTTCTGTTTTACTCTCATTTTTGAAATTCTTCTGGCATATTATATTCTGCTCTTTCCTCATAATTTCCACAAGGAAAGGGACAAATTGAAAATCTCAGCATTTCCAGATATAGTAAGTCGCCACCACGAGGAATTTAGGTGATTGTCACCAATTGTCTTTGGTTTTGTTATTTTTTCCTTTTTCAATCTGCATGTCCTTCAGCACCTCCTACATTTCCCCACACCTGCTAAGGTCTCTTAGTTGGACAAATAGTAGGAGAATCAAACGAGACCGAAACTGCAGACCCGTCAGCCATTTGCCATACATTATACGCTAAATCTGCTGATCCTTGCAATGTGGGTAGAGTTTTTTCCCACAGTTTTAAAAGACAAATACATTACTGCCAAATACACATTTTGCAATAAGGAAACTGGCTCAGAAAAAGGAAATTATAAAGAAATAATATCACTGGCTAGAAAATTATATGGCAAGTCAATTTTCACCAAGTGTGGTATCTTGTGGTTCTATTTTAATGGAACAAGACAAAATGACCTTCAGTTGAGTTTCCACTTAATATTTAATTTGTTACTAAGGCATTGGATCTGTATATAGGAAAATTCAGAGAAGAAAATAAAGAACTAGATCAGTATCTAAATGTAGATATTGTTTGAATTCACATTAATCCAAATGTAGATATAGAAAGGAAACCCTGAAAAACTGCTTAATTACATGATCGTTAAACACTGGGAAGGTCAAAAATAGGCCATGGAAAATAATCAATCCTAGTTCTTCAAAATTCAAAATTCACTCCATTTTCATTATCAAATCATGCCCTCCTGTTATTTATGATTTATACCAAAATTGTTCATTTTTTCTTTATAGAGAAGATAAAGTGATCTTTTATTGAATAGGAACTTTAATCAGGAAAGACCCAACTCTCCCCGCTATTACTTATTGCTTGGACATGAATATTCTCACAAAGAGGCAAGTAATAATTTGGTCCTTGGAAGATGCTTTTTTGATATCACCAACTTCCCTATTACAAATGGAATCTTTGAAGCCAAGTCTAAACCCGAAGACATCCATTTTGTGGAGAAGAATTTGACAAATTAAAGGTTAGCCAGTTCAAGCACAAGTGCCAGGAAAACATCAGAAAGGACAAGAAGACCAGCTTTACTTCCACAAAGTTTGTACATTTTGTAGGCAAATTAGTTTTTCCCAGCATTCAATGTAGTATTAATTGGCTCATTTCACGCAGAGATTGATTTGTATACATCAACTATCCCCAAGTCAATGGAAGGTCTTTGGAGATGTCAAGTGAAAGGAAATACCGGTATGACATTTCTCTGTTGGTAGTACTAACTTTATCCTCTGAATTCAGAAACTTCTATAGAATTTTTCAATAAGAAAAATTTTTCTTCTAGAATTTTTCTTCTTTTCAAGAAGTCAAACTAGAACATAAATTCCTTTCAGATTCTTTATCATGATATAGAAGTTCTGTCTGGCTTGTATGGCTATAATTCTGAAAATATTTAAGACTTGCTCCTCTTGGGTGTCACACATCCTTAATGTGCTCTGATACCAGCGCTGACGGTAAAGTAATAACTGCTGTTACCAGGCATAAATATTCCTTCCCACCCCCAACAAGCAAAAATGTATTCTGTTTACTCAGTTAACCACCTTAACGTTTTTGTTCAAATTCATGAATGTAAGATGGCAACAATCATGGTTAGGAACTTGTTGGCAAACTTGAGTTCACAGGCATGCAAATAATGCCAATGGTATTCTTAAAATGTATGCTGCTATATAGGCAAAAGGACAATATTAAAATCTATTTTAATATTAAGATATGAATATTAAACACATGTTTTAAGAGGTGGAGAAATACAAAGCAGGGAGTTCAAGATATCTTCTGAGGAACTCACATAGATTGCTCCACAATAAGGACATGTTAGAGAGGAGAAACTACTAAGTTATAATCAATAATAATGACAAAAAAATCATTCTTATCCAATTGGCTGGCTAATAATCAGACTGCTGGGCAGGAAGATGAGAGCACCAACAGAAAAAGATAGGGCATTTCTGTAATCCTAACACTATTATGCTGAAAGAAGGGAGGGACAAACTAGGCGATGACCTGTAGCGTCTCAGAAATGAACTCTACCTGGAGGTGTCACTTCTAGACCCAAGATTAAATAGGATGGCTAAGTAGACCAGAAATGGATACACACACAAGTTTGTCACAAAATTTGAAGGGCTGACCTTTGTAACAAAGTCAATGTGATGGCAGTTGAAGACGCTCATTTGAAAACTCTTAGGCTGTTCCCAGCACTTGGCTGTTGTAAATAGCGCTGCTATTAACATAAAGATGCATAAGTTCTTTTGAATTGGTGTTACAGGATTTTTAGGGTATAATTTAGTCCCATCAGTGGAATGGTTGGGTAAAAAGGCAGTTCTTTTTGTAATTTTTTGAGGAAATTTCATTCTATTTTCCAAAATAGCTGTGCCAATCTGCATTTCAACCAACAGTGCACTAGGGTTCTCTTTTCTTCACCTCCTTGCCAGCACTTCCGGCTTGTTGATTTGTTTATGATGGCCATTCTGACTGGTGTGAAGTGGTATCTCACTGTGGTTTTAATGTGCATCTCTCTGATGGCTAGTGATGTTGAGCATCCTTTCATATGTCTCTTGGCCCTCTGTATGTCCTCTTGGAGAAGTGTCTATTCAGGTCCTTTGTTCATTTTTTAATTGGGTTGTTTATCTTCTTGATGTTGAGTTGTATGAGTTCTTTATATGTTTTGGAGATTAAACCCTTGTTTGATGTGTCATTGGCAAATATGGTCTCCCATACAGTCAGTTCCCTTTTAATTTTGATGATGGTTCCTTTAGCTGTAAAGAAGCTTTTTAATTTGATGTAGCCCCATTTGTTTATTTTTTCCTTTATTTCCCTTGCCCTAGGAGATATATCGGCAAAAATATCGTTATGTGGGATATCTCAAATTTTACTGCTTAAGTTTTCCTCTAGGACTTTTATGGTATCACAACTTATACTTAGGTTTTTTAAATCTATTTTGAGTTTATTCTGGTGTATGGTATAAGTTGGTGGTCTAGTTTCTTTTTTTTTTTTCCGCATGTATTGCTGAAGTGTCCATTGGTAGATGAGTAGATCAAAAAACTGTGGTACATTTACAGAATGGAATACTATGCAGCATAGAGAAAGAATTCCTACCTTTTGCAACAGCATGGATGGAACTAGAGAATATTATACTAATTGAAATAAGCCAGTGAGTGAAAGACAAATACCATATTATCTCACTTATGAGAGGAATCGAATGAACAAAATAAACTAACAAGCAAAATAGAACCAGAGACATGGAAACATAGAACAGACTGACAGTGGCCAGAGGAGAGGGGGGAGGAGGATAATGGTGGAAAGAAGGGGAAGGAGCTAGTCAAAGAGCATGTGTGAATGATCCATGGACTGGAAAATAGTGTGGGGATTGGCTGTGGGAATGAAGGTGGGCAGAAGAGGGCAAAGGAGGGAAATTGGGAAAACTGTAATAGAATAACAATGTTTAAAAAAGAAAAAAGAACAAAAACTTATAGGCACAGACAACAATATGGTGACTACCAGAGGAAAATGGGGGTAAGGGCAGTTAGAAGAGGGTAAAGAGAGGGTAAATGGTGGCAGAAGGAGACTGCACTTAGGATGGTGAACATACAATACAGAGTACAGATGTCTTACTATAGGACTGTATACTTGAAACTTATATAACTTTATTAGCCAATGTAACCTCAATAAATTCAATTTAAAAAAGAAAATAAAGGATCTCATTTGAGTGCCATTTCTAATTATTCTGAAGTTTCAAATGTAAGTTTTATCACCACCCAAAATTAGTAGAAAATACAGTTCTTGTCCTTTAAAACACTTATTTAAAATTAGCACCATTAAACATTTCATGGTAGGCATTGTTTATTTTTAGAGGACTTTTATTTAGGTTCAAGTGATAAAGGTAATGAATCTTTTTTTCATCCCTCAGACTCCCCTGTTGCCTAGTATCCAGGAAGAAGCAGAAAGCATGCTTTGGCTGAGTTTGGGACTCTCTAACATTGCGAAAACTGAGGTGTTTCTCAGGGAGAAGGATAAGCCGTTTTACATAATTAGAGGTACTAAATGTTCTGCTTAGCAACAAATTTGTGTAAGCAAAAAAAAAAGTATTCAGCTTGAGTTACTCTGATGAATGTTGTAGAGGCCCTTGGAAGCCTAGAAAAACTTTAGCCACTTAGGGATGCTAATTTTCAAGGGACAGAAGAGCAATATGCTAATTTTTGAAAACAGCTTTTCTTTGAACATTCTGAAATACTATGAAGGGACAAGAAGAGAGAGTACATCTCTATTATTCTCAGAGAAACAAAATAGTTTGATCCTAACATTCTAATTAATTGGGGTTCTATGGAAATTTTACTTCATGGACAAGGCTGAGATTTTGCAAAATACTTGTTTGGATATAAAACCTGTATGCCTCTTTAGTCTGAGAGAGATTTAGTTTTCTGTCTCCACGGTAGTGTTTTCCCCCTTCTAAAAATATTTTTAATGACCTACTTCAATTGGGCTCTTTGGGGGGGAAAAACACAGAAATCTCTATTTTATATAAATTCTCACCAGTCCAGAAATGTTAATGAAAGCATGCCTAGCATATGTCCCTTCTACCTCTGTCTGACACTACCAATTAGAATTAATTCATAATATAAAAAGTGGGTCACTCAATTTCTGAATAGCCTAATTGCCCTACAGATCTTCCTTATATTGGCTTTGAAAATATTTCTTAATATTTCTGGCCATTAATCTTACCTTTGCCATTTAAATATATAAAAATTAATTTATTATTTCTCCTATATAGCAATCCTCTCAATATTTATAGATAATCATTATGACTTCCTCTTCCAGGAAAAATGACCCCAGTTGTTCTAACCTTTGTCCTATAGAGTATATCATTTTCATTGCATATAAATTCTTTAAGTTTTTGATTATTTATGTACTTCTTTCATCCCTCAAGAAAATGTGATTTTGAAATGTTGTTTAACCCTGTATGATTACCAGTTTCTTTGCCTGTACTGAGCATCAGCTTATTGTGGCAAGTATGTATGTACGAAACCTTGAGTATTATGCTTAGTAGTGATGCAAGTGAACCACAGGGTAAGAGAGGCTGTGAAACAGTGTTACAGAAAGATAAAGAACACAGATGTAGACATTAGGACCAGATGACATAAGGTGAACTCAAATAGTATCCTCTCAGACAACCACAAGGATAAAAGAGAGAAATCATTACCGTTATGGATCCTGTGTTACACCAGATGCTAGAGCCACTGAATTGAGGGCATGCTTTCTTAGGTACCGATAACTTTGTGAGAACATATAGTTCCCCATGCTGTCACTATTCTTGATATTTGGTGTTATCTTTCTTGATTTTAAGAAAAATAAATGAAACCTCAGCTGGACTGACATCCTTAGATAAAACCATGTGGTCTGGCTCAGCTTTCTGCTTCCTTATTATAGGAGGCAGTAACTTCCAAAAACATATCAACCAAATAAGTTTTAAAAGCTCTAGTTCTATTTGAAAATTAGTTAATGTAATTCACCATATGTACAGATTACTTCAAGATTGTATCATACAAGATCAATACACAAAAAGTAATTGTATTTTTATTTTTATTTTTTATTTTTGCTCAGTTACAGTTGTCCCCATTTTACCCCCATTACTCTCCCCTGCCCGAATTCCCACGTTCAATCCTCCCCTGCCCCCTGGTGACTGTGCCCATGGGTCCTTTATACATGTTCCTTGATGACCCTTCAATTGTATTTTTACATGCTAACAATACAAAATTTAACATTTAAAAACGTGTCATTTCTAATAACACCAAATGTATATAATTAATGTGTATACAATGCATATAATATATAATTATATAATATATAATGTAATAAATAAAATGTATAAAAGAGCTATACACTGAAAATTACAGAATGCTAATTTAAAAAAAAATCAAAGAATACTTAAACTAATGGAGAGATACCACTTTACTTCTACCTGAAGAACTTTTGAAAGTATGTTCTTAGTTTGGGTCTACTGGTGTTGAATTCTCCCAACTCTTGTAGGTACAAAAAATATTTCAACTTCTTTTATGAAAGCTATTTTCATTTGGTATATTATTATAGTTTTAGGTTGTTATTTTTTTCTTTTAGTACTTTAAAGTTGTTCTACTGTCTTCTTACATTCTTTTTGAGGAAAAATTTTCTATCATTAATTGACTTTGTTCTTTTGTATATGATGTTACTTTCTTTTACTGGATCCTTTTAAGATTTTTCTCTATGTCACAGATTTTTAGTATTCTAATTTTTGTATGTCTTGTTGTGGTTTTCTTCATGTTTCTTATTTGGGATTTGTTAAGCGCTTTGGATTTGTGGGTTTATAAGTTTCCTTAAAATTGGGAAATTTTTCTGCTATTATTTCCTCAATTTTCCCCCCCTGTTTCCTACTATCTTGTCTTTTGGAAAACAAATTTTACATATAGTAGGTCTCCTGAAATTGCCTCAGAAATCGCTGGTGTTTTGTACATTTATTTTCCTTTTTCTCTTCATGAAGTTTCTATTGTTATGTATTTGAATTAATCTTTCCTTGATCTCTCTTTCTCCAAAATATAATCTGCTATTAATCTTACCTGGTCTATTTTTTAATCTCAAATATTAGTTTTCATTTTGGGGAGTTGATCTGGATCTTTTTTAAGTTTTATGGCTATACATAACAGTTTGAGCATGTAGAATAGTTATCACTAGTGTTGTCCTTGTCTGCTAATTCCAATATTTCTTTAAATTCTAGGTACATGTTAATTGGATATTTTATAGTTATCATGTGTCATACTTTTCAACTTCTATGGCTATCTGATAATTTTTATTAGATACCAGACATTATTAATTTTACCTTGTTGGATGCCACTAATGTTTGTGTTTCTATAAGTATTCTTGAATATTTTTCTGGATGCAGTTCTTTAGAAACAGAACCTATTGTGTCTTACTTTGAAGCTTTCTTAGGCAGGACCAGTCAGCCTTTAGGCTAGGGCTAATTATTTCCCACTAATGAACAAAGACCCTTTAGAATGAATTACCCAGAGTCTCATGTATCATGAGGTTTTTTCAGTCTGGCTGGTAATGACAGGCACTGATAAACTGAGACAAAAAAAATTAGGTGGGGGGTATTCAGACAAGGAAGAGAAGAAGAAAGTGATTTAAGAAAAACTGGTTTTTCCAGGCAGAAGTAACTTTTGGCTAAGCTAAACTGTCTCTCTCTCTCTCTCTCTCTCTCTCTCTCTCTCTCTCTCTCTCTCACACACACACACACACACACACACACACACAGGTATATATACCTGGGAATGAGAAGGGGGTAATACTACAAAAGATGGGTGTTAACATTATCCCAAAGTTGTTATTGCTATTAAACTTGAACCTTCTAGTAAAACTAATGTTTTCTAGAAAAAATAAATTATTATTATTGAAAAAAAAGAAATCAAATACCTGTCTACACTGTTAATCATGAAAGGATTTTAAAAGTTATAAAAGAATTACTCAAGTAACTACCCTGGTTTAAACAATTTCCTGTGTGTTTACATTCATATTTATAAGGAACAGATGATATTTCTTCAATAGAAAATGTTGAGGGATAAGAAAAGGCAGAAGACTATAATTCATTTTATGAAGTTTTAAAATAATCTAGCAATTAGCCTTCTACCAATATTGATAAAAGTACTAGAAAAATTTACCTAATATCAAATTAAATGGAATAAGACCTAGAAGGGTTTATTCTAAGAGTACATGGATAATAACAAATCTATTGATAAATTATATCAACAGAAAAAATATAAAATTGTTTTAAAATTATATGTGATACTAAATATTGATTTATTAAACAAATACTTTTGGAGCACCCACTATGTGCCTGCTACTGTTTAAGTTCTGGGATACAGGATAAGCAATACAACATCCATGTCATAGTGAATTTACATAATAAGAGGAGAAAAAATTATAACTACAAAAAATTAAAAAGCATAAATACTCTTATTTCAGGTAATACTAATTGTTATGATCAAACCATAACAGGGTTAACGAAAAGTGTCAAAGGAAGGCAAAGGGGGGAAGTTGAGACAACTGTAATAGAATAAATAAGAATAACAAATACATACATAAAAAAGAAGCAGATGTTTTGGAAGGCAAATGAGAAAAACCTCGGAAAAGTTTGAATGCAGAGGATCTTGCAAAGAGGATATCTGAAAGGAGAATTTAGCAGGCAGAGAAATAACAAACGTGCAGTTTCCAAAGTGAGAGTGAGGATGCTGTGTCTTGGGGGCGGCAGGAATGCTGATATTCATGGACAGGAGTGAGGTAGAAAGAAGAGGATATGAGATGTAGCCAGGGAAAAAGACAAAGGCCAGATCTCTCAGGAATTATCTTGCCAGGATTATATTTTAAGTGCTAAGGGATGCCAATTACAGGGTTTTAAGCAGAAGCGATGTCATCAGATTTCCATTTTTTAAAAGCCACTCTGCTGTGTGGAGAACACATTATAAACCACAGAATAGAAATAGCAGAACCGTTAGGAGGAAATCAGACTAGTTTGGTCTAGGGAGAGAAATGTTAAGAAATGGTTGGATAAGAGATGCGTTGTGAAAATAGGGGGCAGAGTTGCTGAATGGACTATGTGTTTTAAATTAAGTCTACTTCACACCAGTGTGGAGTTCTAGGGAAGAGAAGATGCGAGGAAAGAGGGAGCAGAGATTAAAATATGAAGCATGCTGTGTTGGACACGTAGGTTAGACAGGGTAATTTTTTTTCCATCTGTAGAAGTAGCTTCCATCATAAATCTGAACAGTACACCCTGTTTGCTGTTCAATTTCAGTCAGCAGAAAGGGGCAGAGAGTAGAAAACAAACGGCCGCCTTACAGTAAGTCACGCGATCCAGAAGTCGAAGACATCGCTCCGACCCTCCTCACAGGGACAAAACTTACGCCCAGCGCGGCCTCTGGCTGGGCAGTGCTATGCTCAGCTGCAACTCAGGAGGTTCTACTATTCAAAGGAGGAAGAGGAGAAATCACAATGGAAGAATGAACAAACTCCAGCACAATAATTAAGTCTCTGGCAAGATATTCGAGTAGGATGACAAACTGGCATTTCACATATCAATCTAAAAGTGGTTTCTGTAACTTAATAAATTATATTTTTGTAAAAAGCAGAGCTAACATAGTGAAATATTAGAGAATTTTAAAATCTGAACCAACACATGGTTATTAACTATTAACATGTTGCTGGATTGCTAAATAATAAGTCAACTGAGAATATTAATAGGAGTTCAATAAAATGACCAATTTCATGTATATATAACTGCATCAATAATAGCAATAAAAATATGAGGTTCATTATACAAACTTTGGAGAATACTGTCATTAAGAAATGTAAAATAAAGATCACCTAATATCACTCTTCAAAAGTGTCCACATTAATGTCTTTCTGTGTTTTCATGTAAATATCCCAGAATGCTTTTTCTAACAAATCATGCTCATACTGCATATGTATTTTAACATGTTTTATCCACCTCACATACACAATAAGATTTCCATTTGCTTATGCTTTTACATTGTTGGTTTTATTCAAACATAATTTTTACTATCACATAACAGTTTGTAAATGGTAAAGACTTGAATAAGATCTTTGGTTCCCAACATGAAAAATGCTGACATTTCTTTATTCAAGAGGAAGAAATGATTCTCCAAGCACCAAGAATACAGTCTACATTCCAAAGGCTATTTGACATTAACAAACACTAATTCCTATCTCTCCAAAGCCTCTGGTGTTAAGAAAATACAATTGACAATATAATGACAGAAACTTTAAGAAGTCTCTGAGTGCTTTAGTTTCCTGAATGAACAAATCCCTAGCTACCCTGTAATAGTGCCTTGAGACCATTACAAGAAAGAATCTTCCACATGTTATGAGCCTCACTTTGCAGTTTTTGAAAAATCTGTTGTCACAAGAAACTGCTTTCTTAAAAGCAGTTTCTTTCAAGTATCTGTTCCTCCCATGGAATAGACAAATGGACACACGTCTTTCATAAATGACCAGGAATGCATTTAGCAATACTTTCCAAGTCATCACCCAAGGGTTTCATGTGACCCGGAGAAGGCTTTGAGAGCTCTCATTTATCTGTCCCTCCTCCTTGCAGCCTCCCTCTCCCCAAACGCAACAGAACCACTCTCATTCATTTATATCAAAAATAAAGGAAATGAAGGAAAGGATAATCTGAAAGGAGAAATGTAATTTAAATCAGCCTGGACTGTATGAAGGCCAAAATGTGGAAGACTTGTAGCAACCCATCTGGTGTTCAACTCTGAGCCTCTGTTTTCTCATCTGCCAAAGATTGATAGGAACCAGTAATTACTGAGCTCTACCTCTGTGCCAACTGCTGTAAATACATGATTTGACTTAAACTTCACAACTGTCTGTGCTAGGGATTATCATCCTTCCTCTGTAAGTGAGGGGTTTGAGTTTCAGACTGCTTGGAAATCATGTCTCAGGTGACGCTACTAGTAAATGCCCAGGCAGGATCCCCCAGACACATCTGTCTGCTATTTGTCACAGTAAATGCTACTTATCCAACTGGCTCCTGTGAAAATTGAAGGTTTAAGTGCCTATCATTACATCTCAATAAATGTTAGTTGACTGAATTAAAGCAGATTATAGAGATTTAATGAAGGCAGTCAACTGTTCAGGAAAAAATCCATATTGAGTTAAATTTGCCAAAAACCTAGAAACTGAGATTGTTTAAAAACCCTGTAAACAGCATAGTTATGGAGTATAGTGGGAAAGGGGAAAAGTTGTTGATGTTATACCTGAAAATGTTATTATATTATGTACTGGATATTTATATATTTTAATATTTTAAACATTTGCACATTATTAAACTCTTGTATTAGTTTTAATAGAGGACAGTTTATAAAGGGCCTTGGGTACCAGACTTGGTTTGTCTTGAGTTTGGCAGGGAAGGGTGTGAGAGTGAGGTTGCCAGTCCATTTTATCCCCACTCAAGAACTTTGGGAGAACCCTCCCACATGACCATCACCATCAATAATGGCAAAGGTAGGGGACATGGGGACTTGAGCCCTTGTTCCAATAGGTTCTCATCAAGAAGTGACACATGTTACATCTCACAGTTTACACAGGGACAGAACAGTACAGCTTTACCATGTGCTGGAAAGAGGAGAATTAAAAATATTGTTGAAGAGCACATATATTTATCACTAATGCTTTGAACGGAAATGAAACTAGAGATAAGATTGGTCCGGCAACTGGTTAAATTCAACATGAAAAAGATAATGATGACCTGAGTCAGGGAAGAGGCTGAGGGGAGAGCAAGAATGAAGGAGATAAAAGCAACATTAGGCAAAGCAGCAAGCTACAGCACATGGGAATTTCTTGCATAGAGATGGGGAAAAGGAAAACACAATATATAAACATCATTTACCCACTTACAGTCTTGATAAAGCTTTGATTTTATTTTCAAAGTAGGAAGTGATTTAGCTAATTTTTAAGGAATGTTTTTTAAAGGTACTCAGATCAGAGCAAAGACATAATCTATCCAGAAAGTTGTTTACCAATTTGTCTCCTCAATATGAAAAAAAAAAAAAGCACACCACTTAACTCAGCTATTAAAAAAATTCCATCTTAAAGTATTTAGGAGAATGTGTTTAGGAAACTAACCCTGAAATAATGTTAACAAACTAAATTCTATTTCAAAAATAAAAACAATGATTCCAGTAAACTTCTAACAAACGATTCCAGTAACCTTCTAACAAATCTTTATTATTAACATGGTCTGAGAAAAGCATAAGAATTTGGGGGGAAATTATGGGATTAAAGTAAATTTATAGCCCAGAATTGACTTCTGGGACTATATTTCCTATGTAAGAGCCGCAGAATTAGTCCCTAAAGTAATATATTATTTAAACTGGAAGGAGCAAAGTGTTTGTGGTAAACATGTTCAAGAACCTAGAAGTGAATATTAATTGAGCAAAGCACTAAGATATACTTAAATTATTTATGCCAAATAAATGCCGTTTTCCCTGTAGGAAGACCTATGCATGGCATTGCTGTTAAAATTCAGGATGGTAAATCCTGAGTCAGCGTTTCCTCTCCCTGGCCACAGTGTAGTTTACCGCACTGGAGAGGTTGTGAAACAAAGCACATCCTTCCCCACTTTGATACGATGCTGTATGGATATGCTGGCATTTGTTTTTCTGCTGAGAATTGCATCACAAGCCTCAATAGAACAAGAAGGAATGTTGAGACAATAAAATTTTAACTTGATGTAATTTATGTAGTTACAGTTCTGGGTATGCACTACTCTCCACATTTTATGTTGAATTATTAGTCACAGGAGAAGAAAATATACCTAATTCCCTTCAAATGTTTCAGAGAATGTTCATAAAGTTACAAACCTGGAAGACACTTGGGGAGTTGATCTCCAAAAATGTAAAATTTGGAATATCCTTGAATAATGATGGAAAAATAAGAATCCATAAGGAGATATCATGGCAGAATATCCTACATTCCTTTTTTTACTAGTCATCAACTCCTTCTTTGTCCTCAAATCATTGTAAGAAAAACTTTATTTTTAAATTTAGAAAACTTACAGATTTTAGAATTAATGAAGTGTAAAACCCCACATCTCAAAACATTTTTTTCAAATTTTAGGTGCTCTCTTCAACTTACAATGATATAGAATATTTGTGTAGATATTTAGACTCTAAGAATTAGAAGATTTGTATTATATTTATATTTATGCCATTGGTCATATATCAGACAGAAATTTTCTATGTCCTTTAATACCCTTGTGTAATGCACAAATGAAATAAATTTTTTTGCCCCCAAAAATCTAAAACACTTTTTATTGCGAAGGTGTAAACAATTTGTCCTTTCAAGTGTGGAAAACCAAAAATCTCTTTTCCATCCACGTTTGTACTTTTCTTTACATTGAAATTAAAGTAAGAGTAAACAGACTTTCTTAAATGTATCTGAAATAATAGCTAAAGCATTATTTTCAGATTAAGAACTGTTCACATCTTACTTGCAACTACTAAACATTTTTCAAAGTAGACAGAAAAGACATTGCTTTTTTATTTTACAGACCAGAATCTTGAGGTTTAAGAGGTTAAGTAATACTTTCCAAGGCCACAATGCTATTCTGAGCCCATTTTGCTGTGCTATATTGTATATTTACCAATAAACCAAACTTTTGGAAAATGTCATCTAGTTGCCAAATACTTTCAGGGTATATAAGAAATCTAAGAGATGGTCACAAGCCTTAGTAAGTATTAATGCATTAGTGAGTAAAAACATCTAAATACAAGAACAGATTTAGGTGTTTAGCAGGGAACATATTTAATGAAAAGTTACACAAAATGAAGCCTACCTACTATATATGGAGATTGAGCAAGACTGTATCAGCTGAGCATTCCGGAAATATGTCATAGCAGAGGGCAATAGTTAAAACGCATTATTTGATCAGGTGAGTGAAGTTAGGAGGATTTCTGATTAGGAACAGGGAAGTATTCTCAAACACAGAGACAAGACTGAATAGGTGTGTGTTCCTGAGACGTTAAGGGTGAGAGGATATTATAGGTGTACCTGAAGCAAAACGCACACACCAGAGGGGGCTGGAAAAATAAGTTTGAATAGGTTGGGTGGTACAACAGCAATAAGGCCTTGAAAGTTTTGTTGCAGAGTTTGTTCCTGAGGTAAATATTAAAAGAAGACAGTGTTTCAAAGTAGGTGAAAGCTCTTGTAAAAATTATATTTAAATAAATTAGCCAATTAGTCTAATACATATAATGAGTATTTGAGTCAATTTGGACTCAGGGTTTTGTACCAGTTTAAGTTTACAGGGATCAGCCTAGCATGGTAAGTCGTGACTGTGAGAAAGAAAGAATATCCATATTTTGGTAAAGAATCAGTAAACAGGAATGATGTAAGCCGTGTTTGGAAGGTATTCCATCTGGGTGCTCCAAGAAATGAAAGCAGGAGGAGTTTCTCAGAGAATGTGGTTAGTAGTCTTCACTGTCATCTGTGGAAGAGATAGCAGACTGATGGAGAGAAAAGCCAGAGCTGCTAATATGTATGCAGAATATCCCTGGATTAATTAAAAAGTTTACAATCATTTTTCAATAACAGTGTGGGACTGCAAGTGAACCTAAGCACGACCATTCACAGGCTCAATGCACTTATAATGCCTTATGAATATGCAGCTGTACCATAAAATTGTTTGGGCTCTAACTTTAGCAACATGATAATTGAGATGTTTTTGTTGCCCTGTTATTGGTTATTAAGAACCGAATCTGAGATAAAAAGAGACATCCTATACTGACCAACCTACAGTGAACTTCAAACAACTACAATTCCTCCTTTAGGGGGTTTTAAGAGGTTGAACCCATTGCTCTCCTTAGTAATCACTACAAGCCGCCTCCCTCATAAGCAAACACACAGAGAAAGGGGGAACTGGAGTAAAATTGTTAGAGTTGTAAGGAAGAATTATTGCTTTTCCCACCTTTACACCTACTCCCAATTGGGGCTGGGTAGGAGGGATTCAAGACAATTATTTATTGATGAGCACCTACAAATAAAAAAGGAAAGGAAAGGAAAGAAAACTGGTATCTCATTTCTAGTTGGACATTAGCTTATGGAATGCACTTGTTGATCTCAGTATTGTTTTGAACAAGGAGAAAAGAAAGAGGGGGAAAGAGGATAAGACAGAAAGAGGGGACAGTTGTGGGAAGTCTGAGCTGCCACCACAAGGAACAGAAGGGAGAAAGGTCAAGTAGATCCCAGGGAAGGTATTTAATCTTGAGCTGTCTCACTCATTCCAAGCCCAAGATGACCACACAGGTATGGTAACAGTTAGAGGCTTTGTGGTAAATATTCAAGAACAGACTCTGAGAAGAGATTAGGAAGAATTGAAACTGGACTTGGTCCCTCATATCATGGAACTTGGAAATGAGAAGGCCACACTCTCCACACACAAGAGACCCCAAAGAGGTCACACATTCACGTTCAAGGAGGATTGACATCAAACAGTGATTAACCAGAAGAGCATCAAAAGGCACAAAGAAAAATGATATATGTTCCCTTATAGACATTTAGCCCTATGCACCTTCTTCTTCCTTTTCTTAACAAAGGAAATACACACACAAAAGAGAAAAAGTGAAAGAACAGTCATTTCTTCTCCAATCTAAGTCCCTTGAGACAAAGCTGCAGGAGATGAGTAAAAAAAGAAAAAGATGAGCATTAAGAAGATGACAGATTTTAACACATGCAAGTGACCATAAAGATATAGAATCTGCCCAAGCTATCCTTATTCTATTTTTAACTGTATTTCTTATTGTTGACACTATTACAGATGCCCCCATTCCCTGCCCCTTTGCCTATCGCCACGCATTCCTCACCTGGCCCAGACCTCCTTCAGTAAGAGGATGGGACAGTCAACAGCACATGGTAGAAGGCAATGCCTGGGAAATAAGTGACAGGCTCACAGCAGTTTCCCACAGTGCAGACTGTTCAATAAACCAATACCTAATGACTTAAGTACATAGAGTATTTTGAAAATATTTGATACTTATGAAAGCTATTTTGCTTTTTGCCTATAAATAAAAAACATATCTAAAGTTGTGAAGGCTTTTTTATTTCAAGGAAACACAACCTTGAAATAAAATGAGAATAGCTTGTTTCCAGAAAGAACAATAGTTAATCGATAAATTAAAATGCAAGTAAATTGAAAACTGCACAGCAGAATTGGAATCTAGACTTGACTTTTGGAAAGCATGTTTTGTTCTAAAATGTTTTGGAGTGAAAATGCGTCAAAAGTCCATTTTAGATAAAAATGTCAGCTTTAGGAAAAGAGTGAACTAGCTTTAAGTAGGGCTTTGCGTACATGGTAGATAGACACATTGTTCTTAAGTTACATGAGAAAACAAAATAGAAGAGAACAAAACAAGAAAACAAAAGTTTATTTTAAAATGAACTTTATTTTCCCAAGGCAATGCCAAATAGTTACTTAAATCTTCTTCTAGAATAAGTGAAATAAGTTCCCTTAATAAAAATAACAAAATAATGGCTCTTATCAGAATGTGATACATTGTAACTTATAGAAAAGTGTTTCAAACTTCATTGTTGTGAATTTCAGTGTTCCTAGAGTCTGTAGGGCTCTCTCAGGGCAGACATGGGTGGAGATCACTTAACCAAAGTCCCTTGCTCCTACAAAAAGCTTGTCCCTATACTGAAGCACTAAGAAATCCTGAGAAATAGTTATAGGGTTAAACTATTTTGATTCAGATAAAGTTAGACATCAGAAAACATATTAAATGCTCTGTTTCTATTCAAGTAAGTAATAATTTCCATTTTGAATCTGCATGAGCCATTTGGTTGTTAGTGATACTTGGAAATTAAATTCTTATGAAATAGATGGATTTTAAAGTCTGAGTGCTTTAGAGCCTGAAGCAATAAGATTTTAACATAAAGTTAAAAGCCAGATCGGAGTACGGCATTGTTCGTAGTCATATCTCCCATTTGTTATTTCTGTAATGCATTTTTTTACTCTAAACATTCACTGAACCCAACATAATTCTCCCTATAGATGGGGGACTTTTCGGCATTTGCTTGCTGTAAGATGAGAATTCTGTGCACCAAGTTCTCACAGCAGCAGTCCAAGCCTCCTCCTCTTCCTAATGTGCCCTAAAATGGTTCCAGTTGATTGTAAACACTTGCCAGCAAGTCCTGAAGTGTATTCATTTTTTTTTTCAGTTTGCTCTAAGAGACTTCACACCATGGCCCTCAGTTTAAATTTCTTCCATTTGAGAAGAAATGGTCATCCAGTAATTTTTTAAACTCACAAGGCCTGAAGGAGTTATCTTTCCTTGCAGACACCCCCAGGTTCTGGCATGTTCTTCATTAATGAAATCAATCCCCAGGAATATGAAACAGATAACTCAATGAGATCTGACAGATAGTGTCCAGAAACATAAGCCAATTTACATCTAAAGACCCTTCAGGGATTAAAACACATTCTGTACATCTGTTCAGCTTCTAAACACCAGTTTTCCCTTAATACCTCCCAAGATTCACTCTGTCTTCCAGTCTGACAGCATCATCTACAAAATCTGTCTGTTCAAGGAAAGCAGAGCTACACAGAATACGCTGACATAAAACATAATGCACTTAAAATCACAATCCAGTGACAGAAAGCCTTTGAGATAAGAATCCGGTGAGTGAGATACCCTATATGTTTTTCCTAACCAGTAAGACCTATTGTGAGGGATGAGTAATTTACTGATTTAAAAGTTCTATTATCATGACACTTAAAGTTACAGTCTGATTAACCAAAGACATATTTCAGGATGACAAATGTGCCTATCAAGTTTCTGTATTACAGCTTGAGAAACGACATTTTACCACTCCATTCGTTACATTACCACCCTGATGCTATAACCAGGTTCTATAAACTCCGTTGGCAAAGGCCCAGCTCTCCTGATTAAGTACAGCTTTCAGACCCAGAAGTGACTTTGGAAAATATTTCCATAATATTGGAAACTCAGGTGCAATTAAAAGTATTTTATCGAGCATTATTCATGCATAAAGCTCACCCTTCATATTTATTATAGCATTTAATGATATATTTTAAGGGGCTAAAAATCTACTATGCAAACTACTACTTCTGCCCAATTTGACTCACGTAAGTTCTAAAAAGCATGATGACTCTTGAAAGATACAACAATTCCAAACACGTGAAGTAAGGCTAGCGTACACTTTCATACCAGTTCTCCAGTTCAAGAAATAGAAAATTCCTTTGAATTTAATTCAGGGGCGAGATTAAGGTCTGTGTGATGTCAACAGGCCTCCTCCCGAGTAAGCTTTGTGTGCCTTCCACATGTCAAAGGAGGTAAGTTGATTTTGTTGCACTACTGACTATTAGGAAACAATAACTATGCTCTTTTGACATTTCAGCCAGCTTCTCCTCCTAGTCTGTTTCTCTCAGTTTAGCTCCAAGAAGATGAAGATTTTCCCTCTGACAAGAGAGCCTCTACCACATCAGCAGTTCGAATCTCTTGCTACAATGATTTTTACCAAGTGACAATTTCTTTAATCCCACAGTACAGATCTTATCTGTAATATTGGTACTTGAAAGTAAGTTCCATATGACATTAAATTGTAATCAGCTCTTCTGTCAGTCTTGCCAAATTTCCATTAACTAGTGTTTCCAAAAATTGCAGTCGGTCCACATTATTAGGTTTGTTACTGGGCCACCACCCACCTTCTTCGTATTGATATTGAGTTTAATCAACCCTCTTCTATGCACTGTGCTTTGTGATTGTTTTAATCTACCAAGGAGTTTCTTCCACCCTTTAAATGTGTTTGTTATTTTCCATAATTTAAAAGTCCACCCTTGCTATTTTAGGCAAAAGAACTTCAAGTTTTCCCTCCAGGGAGGTCACGGAGTTATATAGTTTCTTGATTCTGGAAATAATTTCCTGAAGCAAGTCTTTCACAGGGAACCCAGAGTTCTTCACCAAGTCATTTTCCTTCTAACGTGCCTTATTGTTTAGGTGTTGTAGAAAACTAACCAGTAATGCACCTAATGTCAATGCTAAATGTGTGGCTCATATAAACCATGTACTCTGTACCTTCTGAATGAAAAGTGGAAAATCTACTCAATGATTCAGATGAGTGTTTACACTTAGAACCAAAGTTTTAAGAGGAATTTTAGAAAAATTGGGCCTCTAACAAAATCAAATGATTGGTTAAAGAATCAGTTTCCTACGTATCAATCCATCTGCTGAGTCTGTATGACCAGAAAATGATAGTGAATGATAATGAATTTGAAGTTTTCATGTTTGAGCAATCAGTGAATGCCCCTTTAACAATACATGTGTAAGAATATATATGTGTGTGTATATTTGATCAGATTTGTTCCAGTCAGTATTGAGTTTTCATTTATATAAAATATAATTCATCAAATTTAAATGTGCTATTAGATAAGTTTTGTGGAACATGTGGTTATATAACCACTTCCACAATGATGATATAGAATATTTGCATTACCCTAAAAATTTTTTCCTTGTACACCTTACCAATGCATTCTCTTCCCTCATATCTTGGCCTCTAGAAACCACTAAACAGCTTTCTATCACTATTATTTTGTTTTTTTCTATAGTGTTACACAGTATATAGTCAAGCATTTTCACTTAGCATAATGCACTTAAGATTCATTCATGTTTTTTGCAAGTATCAGGAATTCATTCTCTGTTGCTGGTTACTATTCTATTAGTTTGCCTTTCCAGTTCCTCACTTCCTAGATCAGGATGAACCTAATGCCAGAAGAGCTAACAGTGGGAATAGTAGCCGACCTATGGGAAATCCCACCTGTACCCACCAGGATGTGACCTCCTGTCATGACCTCCTATAGATAAAAACACATCCTTCCTGTGCTCTGGGCTGACATCTGCAGGTGGCGCTTCCCTGGCTTAATGTCAACTGACTTCTGGCCGATGAGAGGCAAGGTATTGGCGCACAGAGGGGATGGAGTAACCCTAGTATTTCACTCTCTAATCCTTTGATTTTGTCAGCTCTTTTGGAAAAGACGGCATTTCCTATTTGGCTTCAGCTCCCTAGACAAAGCCACCGCGGTTCCTGTTTCCATGAAGTCAACCCACCCTCGGCTCCAATAACAGCAGTCTATCTCGTTCTTTTGTCTCAGTTTCTGGGTCTTCAGTGATTCTTTTTTGTTCCCTTGTCGAGCAGCAGCTGCGTAACTAGTTCCCTGCACTGAGTTTCTTCTGCCGTAGCTACTCGAAGTAGTTACTCGGAGTACACTCGCTTTTCTTGATTAGATCATGCTATGGACTGCAAGTTTGTGTCCCCTCCTCCCCCCAGAATTCATGTGTTGAACCCTAATCCCAGGGCGATGGTATTTGGAAGTAAGCCTTTGGGAGATAATCAGATCATAAGGGCAGAGCCCTCATCAATGTGATTAGCGTCCACATAAGACGAGGCCAGGGAGCTAGCTTGCTTTTTCCCCCATCATGAGGATACAACAAGAGTCTGGCAGCCTGCAATCTAAAGTGGACTCTCGCCAGAAGGCTGCAGTGCTGGCACCCTGATCCTGGACTTCTAGCCTCCAGACCTGTAAGAAATAAATTTCGGTTGAAGATAAGCCACTGAGCTTGTGCATTTTTTTTCAGCAGCCCAAGCTGACTAAGACCCTGACTATATATCACAAAGTCTGAGTCACTCAGTCTTAATGGTCACCTAACTTTTAACACAAAACTTATGTAATCCTCATACTAATGCTGAAACATAATTACTATTCTCATTTACAAATGAAGAAATGAAGCCTAGAGAACTTACATATCTATCACACAGAAGGCCAGAGTGCTGATAAATTATAGAAGTTAAGGTGCTAAGAGGTCAATAAGAGATTGAAGAGGCTAATAATGGGCAGGGACAAGTGCCAAGTAGGCTGAGTGTGGTTTGCCCAGAGGAGGAGAGTTTACATATTTTGGGGAAATGTCAAAGCATTCTGTAATCTGCTCTATGGATATGTACTTTCTGATGCTCTTTTCTGATGAGACTAGAAAGAATGCATTTCCCAGATTATTTAAACTATAAACATGTGTCTGAGCCTGTGTTAACCTGTTCTAGCAACAATATGACATCTGGCACAGAAGCCAAAATGGGAGCCACTACTTGCTTGAGTTTGTGGTATCCTAACGTCCTTCAAGGTCCTCCAGGTTTCTGCAGGGGCCAGACTGGTAAAGTAAATAGAAATATAATGGAAACCATCATCTTGGATTTGTTACGTCTTTAAGGGTAGTATTAATCATTGCCATTCCTCCTCAGATCAAACACTGTGATTGATTTACTCTTTGTTCAGGGGATGGCAGACAGAGTTAGATGATTTATTTGACCTTTCCCACTACATTCACTCTTATGCCAAAGGCCAAGGAGTCAGTGTGGGCGAAGTCCCAAATATAAAGCATGTCTCTTTTAATTACACCATCAGCAACTGAGGTAATGACCACTGAGTAGGTCTGTGGAGCCAGGCCTGAGCTCACTGCATCTGACTGCCTGGCTTCCATATGTCCCTACTCAACAGTGTGTCGTGATGGCAAACTGAACCATGTTTCTAACAGTTCCCAAAATGTCTGGGCATTCCCCTTTCCCTATCACCTGACTAAATAGCCACAGGTCCCTTTAGGGGAAGTCCTGGGGACACATTATATGTACTTTGATGGGAGTGGTGGGGTTTTTTCTCTAGGGGACCTGGCCTGTCTTTCAGTCAATGGAATCCAGGTATGAAACTCCCTGAGGGCCAGGAATGATAACTTTTAATTGAGGCAACTTGCTCTCAGCCTCCTGATCATTCACCCTTCAGTTCCTTTTACAGATCAAGTAGTAAATTATTGGTTATCCATTTATTTTACTGCCAGAGATACCATGTTCTGTTAAGCATCTCCATAACTGTCTATGGTTCAGGCCCCCAGAGTGCCTCTCCATCCTTGCCACTCATTATGATAATTATATATAACTCATGCTGGATTCATAAATGCTACCACCTGGCCTTCATTGTTTCAACATGCCTCTCATCCGCAGCGCTATCACTTTTGCGGTGGCATTTCTGTCATCAGCCCTGGCCTAGAGAGGCAGGCCACTACTGAATTTCTAAGTGATGCAGGTACCCTTCTCACCAGCACATTTCTGATGGTCTTGATGCATAGCGTGTTCTCTGAGCCTTCCATGGAACATTTCCCACTGGCGGGACTTCTGGGTTTACAGCTTATTTACTGTTATGAGCCCTTCTCTGGCTCTTTTACAATGCTGTTTCCATAGTCTGCCATGGAAATTCTGGCATTTCAACCTCAATTAATATATGCTAGAGGTCAGTAAATAATAGACCAAATGCAGCCTGTTACCTATGTTTATAAATCACATTTTATTGGAACACACACACAGGCATTCTTATTCATTTATGTACAATTTTATGGATGCTTTTCTACTTACAATGACAGAGTTGAATAGTTGCAACAAAGACCATCTGGACTGCAAAGCCTAAAATATTTACTAGCTCTCTCTAGTGGCAAAACTTTTTTCTCTCCTGGTGTAGGCCATTGCTTTTCCATGCTCTGGAAGCCATCCTAGTAGAAAGATATTTGCCAGAATGTCAAATTCTGAATCTTTGGAGAGTTGTTCCAAATTAATAAACTCTCCCTTACCCTACTTTGATTCCCAGACCTTGATCAAGCACTGTCTAGTAGCATATGTTGTCCTCCAAATCTTGGTAGTACATGCTGGCCAGGTCCTTTAACAATTTGGGGATGTAATCACTCCCTTCATTATCAAGTCCTGCATATTTTTGGCTGTGTTATATTGCAACTTAATTCTAGTTGTTGGTGTATCAGAGGAAAGGGCATATCCAAGGCAGATACCTGTTGCTTGCAGGGGAGGAATTTTCAAGCAAGGAGGCAATTCTAGCTCCTACGAGGGAGGCCACTTATTCAGCTCCAGAGGGTTCAGAGGAATCATGCCTTTTCAGAACATGAGGATGTGAACTCAGATCTGCCCATCACATTTATCAGTATCCCATTATTTTCCAACTAGGACTTCAGAGTTGGTAAAACAGGTCTGCTATATGTAGAAGTTTAACCTCTTCTACATATAGCAGAGGTTACTCTGCTACTCTGATGACTAAGTCCTGCTCTTGGTCCTAATCTTACTCCTTCCTTTCATGGTGGGTGATAGTATCTTTATGTGGTTCCAAATTGTATCTCAATATTAATTCTAAATTCAATAAAATAGAATCCACATCAACCATAGAAACAACATTATTAGGCCATAAATATATGAATATTTAAGGACTTGACCCCATAAAGTATTAGATTATTGAAATTTTTAACATATTATCCAAATTAATGAGATAATCAGGTATTTAGAAAAGTCAATGTACATGCAAATCTGATATTTGATATATTGTTTCCAAATTAAAAGACTAGACTTTATAATCCAAAAATAAAGAAACAGCAGGCCACAGAGGATACAAGTTCTCTTAGGGCAGATGAAAGTGAAAATAGCCAATTCCTTGAAGGTCTGCATAAATGTTTGCAGCCAGCTTTTGTCTCTAGAAATAGGCAAAAATGTAACTGCTTTACTCAGAGTTTCCAGAAAATTCGTTGATGATTAAGTATAAAAAATGCAGACTCTGAGGTACAGATGGGAAAATGAAGTCAGACTGCAGACTGATCACCTACCAAAAATTGATGAAATGAACAATGGGGAGGGAACCTTAAAATTTACCAGTAGAAACCACACAAAGAAAGAAATCCTACTTCCTTTCATGCACTTTGAAAAGTGATGGTCAAGGAAAGCAATGGGATTCTGGCGAGCAGAGTAGGACTCCTAACTAGGGCTTCCGAAGCTGTACTAACTGAGTGAAGGAAAATCAATCAAATTCTGACACATCTCACCAATATCACATAATATTTACAGATACAAGAAACTAGAAAAAGTGGTAATAAAACCCTCAACCACAGATGCCCAAATTACTAGACTAGGCTGTAGGGTCTCAGCAAATGCAGAAGAAACTTTAGGGTTCTCCATTTTACAGGGCTTCACTCTGAATGGAGGAAATGATCTGCAACCCTCGATTATACCACCACAGGACTAAGAGTACAACTCCAGCTAGATACAGGTAAAAATCTAAGACTAGAAAACAGAGATCAGGATATCCAATGTAGACTGTATCCAGCCTTAACGAAATCACCTCATTCCTGCTGATCCCCACCAGCAGACTGAAAAAGTGGCTGGAATGCCCTTACCATGGCTCTAAACCTCAGCTCACAGGGAAGAATAGCCTTCAGATTCAGTAAAGTGAAATTGCAACCACTCACTCTCTGAATCAGTTCCAATAGTAGGTCTGTTCAGAGCGGCCCCTGTTCAGCATGAGCTAAATGAAAACTATATACACATACTACACACACACAAATAAATTTTTAAAAAGTGAGGGGAGATCACGGCATGTAAAAGTCAGATGAAAAATTTATTTTGGGAAAAACAAATAATCAAACAAACCCAATGAAAAGAAGATCATTCCTTATAAATATATGATGCTATAAAACAGCTTAATAAGAACATAAATTCAATAATATAAGAGCTCAAACTGAGATATAAACAACCAAATGCAATAAAAACAGAAACTCCAGAGCCAGAGAAACTAAACAGAAAGTCCAAACACCATTTGCAAACCAATAAATAAATTATAAACATCAGCCACAGACATACAAAAATAGAAGAAATTATCAAGTGCACGTAAAGGACGTGGCTGAAGAGTTCAATCCAGTAGGGAGAACGTGGTACACATGGAAAGAGAAGATGTTCCCGGCCAAGGATACAGGTATGTAGTCGAATGGCAGGGAAAATATGTCCAAAGACACAAAAATTTCCTAAAGTAACAAAAGAACTAAAATAGCAGGTTGAAACATTTAAAACATCCTAGAATATAACACCTATAAGCCTTTCCAGAAAAGTAAAAAGTCCAACCAAACAAAAGGTAAGTCAAAAGAAAGATTTCAATGGAAAGATTTCAATGTTAAAGTGGGTTGTAGTGTCTAATGAGCATTGAATCCACCTGCAAGCAGAAAAATAAAAATAAGCAAATTAAACAGTAGTGAGATTTATGTTACAGAATGAGAATGCTTTAGAATATTTGACAAAGTAAAAGGAATAGTATAAATAAAAAATATTGAAGGTCAAGTAAAGAGGTTGGAGGCAATAAAAGGAGTCACTTTCTTATTCTCACATAAGAGGTCACGTGATACTATACAGAAATTAAGCTTAGAATTTCATTTCTTTTTATTTTGTTGTATTTGTTCCATTACCTGTTAGTCCCCTTAAACCCCCTCCCTCCCCCCAGTAATCACCTCTTTGTTGTCCATGTCCATGAGTCCTTTTTCCTTATTGCTCAATCTCTCCACACCCTAACCTCCCCGTTCCTTAGCTGTCATCCTGCTCCCCATCTATGAGTCTCTCTATTTTCCTTGTTAGCTCAGTTTGCTCATTAGATTTCAGATATGAATGAAAGCATACAGTATCTGTCTTTCTCTGACTGGCTTATTTCACTTAGCATAACACCACATTGATGCTTTTATAATCTTTTTTTCTTAACTTTAGTTGGATTTTTTGAACTATTGTGATGAAGAATATTTATCCAAACTAGAGCAATCCAATGTATTTAATTTTTTCTTGTTAAAATATTAGTTAATACTTCTAAACTAATAGTATGGTGTGTTGGTGAGTATACATCTCTCTACTGCATAGAAGCATAGAGAATTGTCTGCAATAACATTTAACTTAAAATTAATGATCATTATTTCAGGATTTTAAAATTTGGGGTGATATTTTGTGAGGTTTTTGTTCCTTTTGGTTAAATTTTTGAGATACTGTCTTTATATCGATGACAGAATCATTTTTCCTAAAAACTGGGAATAATTAATAGCTAAGTAAGTGACAAGTCATACACTTGAAAATATTTAGCTGTTTCACAGTTTTCTTGGCTGAGCTTTTTTTAGAGCTAAACCATTTTATCCTAAAGAATAAAAAGCTGTTAGCCAGCTAAAAATAATGGGTTTGCAGACCAACGGGGAACTGGACAACAAAAGTGCAATAACATGTTTAGAATACAGAAAAGCATTTGGGAAAACCATTGTTGGCAGTCAAAGAATATTAACAAAATTTTGTATTTATATAGTGATTTTCCCTTTTAAAGTTCTCCTCACATTTAATAACATTTAATTATTTCTCACAGAATACCCTGAAGATACTAGAAACAATCTTGTTTTTTTTATTACTGGAAAGGAGAAGCAGTTACAAAAATCATTTCTGCCTCCCTCTAAGCTTATGGATGACTTTTTTATTGTGGTCTAATGTTCAGAACATTGAGTGTGAAGCAAGCAAATTAGTAATTTAAGAAAAAGATCACAATTTAAAATCTAAAGGATGCCTTATTTTTATCAATGTTAGATTAATGCATTTATATTTTAACCTAAATATGTGTTATCCTCATGAGGTTATTACCCATCACTTGCAGAAGTATGACTTCAAGGACCTACTCAGAAATGTAGAAGTTAAATTAGAAGGAGCCTTCCTATTTTATAGGTGAGAAAACTGAAATCCTGGAGCTAAATGGGATATGATTGGCTGAAACTCATTCCATTTTAGTTCAGACTCACACCTTCCCCAAGGCCTTTGCTCTTGCTGTACCACACAGCACCATTTCTCTTGAATCCTTCTTTCTTTAAAAAGAAAACATAAATAAAGGGTGGTGGGGGGAAGATGTCAAACTAGGTCATTGTTGTTTCACATAAATAGTTGAACAAAATTTGTCTTTAAATGCTTATAAATTCAATATATGTTAAACACACGATAAAAAATCTGAATTAATGCACATGAATAAAACCAAATGCTTTATATGGCCCCTAACTCTAGGAAGTCAAGATGAAGCCACATGATAAAATCCATGTGGGAAAATAACTATAATTATGTGTTCCCTTGATTGAAAGGTAGAGATTTGTCATCAGAAATACTAGGAGTTCAACTAATCTTCTAAGCAGTTCCAATTTCTAAAACAATATGACATATTCTAGAAATTAAGGGATTTGGATTTAAAGTTTAATGTATATCATATACTGTGATGATAGCGTGTAGTTTCAGCTGAAACAGTATTTACACCTGAAAGAGTTTTAAAAGGATAAACCCTTTTAAGGCAATCCTCATTTTCACAACAGATTTTACAGCACTGTTTGTTCATTTGTTATTCTGTTTCAAATGTAGCACATTTTAAGCCCCTCTATATCACTTGACAATTCTGTTACATCATTGTTATGATTTTCTGCTTATATACATATGAAACATGTCACTCAAAGTCATCTTGTTCCTTTCAATTCAAGGTAACTAAATATTTGCTGTGTGCAAATCATCGTCCTAGACACGGTGAGAGACAAAAGACAAAAGCAATGCAGCACCTACCCTTGAAGGATTAATATCATGGGGAAAACACTGAATATAGAAATCACTAAATATAAATGTCAAGGTCAAAGTTGCTGATACAGAAGTATAAACGGCATGCACTGAAGGCGTTCATCAAAGAGTCAAGGTGAGAGAACCACTTGGGACAGTCCTGACCCGTATTGAGAGTTCAGCAGATACTTGTGGGTACTTTTCTTACTGGGGCCACATTGTGAGTTAATTCATCAACTTACCCCCTAGATAAAATCAGTAATATAAAACACCTCCAGTTTGCTGCCATAAATTCCCCCCTTGTTAGGTAAAAATAAATTTCCAATAAATTAAACCTATCCTCTCTTATTTTCATAGCCAATGAAAATTTCTTTAATGGCCACATTTTTCTCCCTTTGATTTCTCTTTCCTCTCTTTAGTCCCAGCAAAGTGGCCCCAAAAATTGAACCCAGGATTATGGTTTGGGTTCTTCTTCATTGAGGCAAGGGTAGTATCTTCAACACCTCAAAAGGTGTATCATGCCATATCCCAAACATTCAGAGGCTTATGTTTGTCATTAAAATATTATAATACCATTCTCAAGTCTACTCATGCAAAAAAATTTAATGATAAAAACAAACTTAACTACACATCTTTCTAACTATACAATGTATGTGCATCATTCTTTTACATGATATAATTTTATTAGCAAATGCAGGGTCTTATGAACTCAGTGTTAATTGTAATGCATTCCAGGTGACTATCTGTGGCCTTAGAAATACTTTGTACTCTTTAGATGTTGGGACAGTAAGATAAAATGGAAAAGAATAGTGGCTTTGGGGGACAGCTTTGCCAAAGTATGCATTAAACCAATCCAATTGTTTGCAATAGAAAATGTCAAGTTGTGTATCATATTTTCCAAAGTCATGCAAAAACCTTGTACCAGCTTGCTCTTCACACTTAGAAACATTCCAGTAAGTGAGCTCTGGCTAAAACACAGGATGAAGAGTAAAAATTGAGCTGAAAGTATATATATTAAAAAAAAAAACTTGTCACTCACAAACATTTGACCAATCAGTCCATACCCTACACAAAGAAAGATTCCTTTAAATGCCTTTAGCCAGGCCCTGGGAATAAATGCCAAATCAAACCCCATTCATTAGAAAAAAATAATCAAGACCAAATGAAAAAATAAAAATACAACATATCAAAATTTATGGAATGCAGCTAAAGCAGTGCTTAGAATACAAAATGACTCAATCAAGAAAAAATATTTCATATCCGTAATGTAAACCTCTACCTAAAGAAACCAGATAAAAGCAGCAAAATAAGCCTAAAGAAGTAAGTATAAAAGAAATAATAACAATTAAAAAACACTGAAACTGCCCTGGCTGGTGTGGCTCAGTGGATTGAGTGCCAGCCCAAAATGCTATATATTTTGCCCCTGGTGACCTTGTACACCCTCACATAGGCCACGTAGGAGGGCTCCAAGGCAAGTCTTGACTGCAGTCTAACCCAGGTCTTGGTGGAATGCCCCTGATCCCTCCTGGAGCAAAAAGAGATAAGTCTGTTGAGGAATTGCCGCAAGGCAATTTCTCATCCCCATCTTGTGGAAGACTGCCACGAGGCTGTTTTCATCCCACTGGCCCGCCCACCCCTTCTTTAGGATACAGCTGGAGGTTTCTGGGGAAGTTTGCAAAACTGTTGGCTATCTTTTAGAGACCACTTCTCCAAGACAGAGTGACCCATTGCTTGTGTTGCCTGCCATCTGGACTCCAGTCCAGTGTTGTCCTGTGGGACTAAGGATTTGGAAAGTTGAGACTGTGCTGACCATGCTTTTGTTGTCTGTGTAAGTAATAAACTGAACCTTTTCAGCTTGTTGTGTTATACGATAGATCCTTGGAAATACGTGTGAAAAGGCAACTTAAAAGTAGTAGTGGTAATACAGTGTCCCAATTAGCTATGGCAGGCCACAGTAAATTTTATCAAATATTTAAAAAATAGAGAATTTCTCTTCAGGAAATATAGGCAGAGGGGAGATATACCAATAGTGATTGGTATCCTGACATCAGTTACGCTGAAAATAAAGAGTGAAGACAAAAATAGCATAAAAACAGAAAATTATAGGCCAATATCACTCACAAAGATGCAAACCTCCTTAATAAAATATTGGCAAAACATATGCAACAACATATAAAAAGAAATAGCATAGCCAAAAAGGGTTTATCTTAGTAATGCAAAGATGTTTTAGTACCCAAAATCAATCAATGTAAAATACAGTATTAAAATAAAGAACAAAAAGCACATGACCACAATAAAAAAATTATTTGAAAAATCCAACACCTACTCATAATAAAATCTCTCAGCATCCACATGTGTGTGAGCAAATGATTTTTGACAAAGGAGCCAGAAACATACAATGAAGAAAACCTCTTCAATAAGTAGTGCTGGGAAAATTGGAAAGTCACATGCAAAAGAGCAAAATGAGACTACTGTGTTTCCCCCTATGTGAAAATTAACTCAGAATGGATCAAAGACCTAAATATAAGACCTAGAACAATAAATTACATGGAAGAAAATATAAGTACTAAACTTGTGGACCTTGGTCTTAGAGAGGAGTTTAAGTATTTGACTCCAAAATCAAGGGAAGTAAAGGCGAAAATAAATGAATGGGAGTGTATCAAACTAAAAAGCTTCTGCACAGCAATAGTAACTGCCAACAAAACAAAAAGTCAACCAACCAAATGGGAGAAGATATTTGCATATGATGGCTCCAAAAAAGGCTTAGTATTCAAAATAAACAAAAAATTCATGCAACTCAACACCAAAAAAACCCCAAACAATCAGATTAAAAATTGGGCAGAGGACTTGGACACCTCCCAAGAAGATGTACAAATGGCCAACAGATATATAAAAAGATGTTCAACTTCACTAGCTATTAGAGAAATGCAAACCCAAATTATACCTCGCACCTATTAGAATGGCTACTATCAACAAAACAAGTAAAATGTGTTGGAGAGTTAGTAAAGAAAAGGAAACCCTCATTCGCTGCTGGTGGGAATGCAAACTGCTACAGCTACTATGGAAAACAGTATGGAGGCTCCTCAAAAAATTAAGAATAGAGTTACCATATGACCCAGGAAATCCCCTGATGGGTACCTACCTAAACATTTGAAAACATTTATCCACAAAGATATATGCACCTCTGTGTTTACTGCAGCATTATTCACCGTGGCCAGGACATCGAAACAACCAAAGCGTCCTTTCATAGATGACTGGATAAAGAAGATGTGGTGCATATATACAATGGAATACTACTCAGCCATAAGAAAAGGTGGAATACTGCCACTGGCAACAACATAGATGGATCTCGAGAATATCATGTTAAGTGAAATAAGTCAGATAGAAAATGTAAAAAAAAACATACAATTTCACTCAAATATGAAATATAAAACTGAAAGCAAACAAGAAGAAAAACAAATAAGAAAACAAACAAGAAAAACAAACAAACCAAAACTCAGGGACACAGAACAGTGCGGTGGTTACCAGAGGGAAAGGGGAGGTCAGGGTCGGGTAGAAGAAGGTAAAGAGGATCAAATACATGGTGAAAGAAGGAGACTTGACTTTGGGTGTTGGGCACACAAGAGAATATACAGATGATGTATCTCAGAATTGCACGCTTGAAACCTATATAATTTTATTAACCAATATCACTCAATAAATTTAATTTTAAAAAACTCTCAACAAGTTGGGCATGGAAGGAAAAATTCCCAACCTGATAAAAGACATATACAAAAACGTCACAGCTAACACCATTCTTAATGGTGAAAAAATTAAAGCTTTCCTCCTAAGATTGGAGCAGGGCAAGAATATCTTGATGCTGCTATTCAGGATTACCCTGGGGGTTGTAAGCATAGATGATGAAGGTGATGATGATGATGATGATGATGATGATGAAGAAGAAGAAGAAGAAGAAGAAGAAGAAGAAGAAGAATTAAAAGCAACCAGATTGGAAAAGAAAGTTATAAAAGTGCTTGACTCATAGTTGACATGATTTTTTATGTAGAAAATCTCAAAAAGTCTAAGACTTGTACACTGAAAATTATATGACACTGCTGAGAGAAACTAAAGATCTAAATAAATGGAGGGGCACTGCGGGTTAAAGCACTGGATGACTCACACTTGTCAACATGGCAACTGCCAACTGATCTGTAAATTCCATGTGCCCCTAACAACTATAGCAGGCTTTCTGTGTAAATTGACTAACTGATCCTGTAACTTGTATGGAAATGCAAACGACATAGAATATTCAAAACAATTCTGAAAAAGAAGAACAAAGTTGGAAGACATTTTGATTTCAAAACTTACTATAAAGCCTCAATCATCACAGAAATATGGTGCTGGCACAAAGATAGGCATATCATATTCGTGGGTCCAAATTGACAGTCCAGATATAAACACATATTTATAATAATGGATTTTGCAACAGCTTTATTAGACATAATCCACATACCATTGAATTTATCTTTTCAAACTTTGCAATTCCCTAATTTTTAGTATATTCCCAGAGTTACACAGCCATTAGCATTATCTGATTTTATACTTGTTCATCAGCCCAGAAAAAAACCCTCAGCCTACTAAAAATTAACTACGTATTCCCTAATTCTCTCCAGCCCTAGAAAACCATTAATTTACCATTGATCTCTATAGATTTCCTGGACACTTTCTTTAAATGGAATCATACAATATGTATTTTTTTGAGCCTGACTTCTTTCACTTTGCATAATTTCAAGGTTTATTCATGTTGTAGTATATATCTATTTCATTCCTTTTTATTACTAAAAATATTCCATTGTATAAATATGTCATATTTTACCCACTATTTTAATAGATATTTGGATTGTTCCTACTTTGGCTTGTTATGAATATTTGTATCAATATTTGTGTACAAGTTGTTACATGGAAATAAGTTTTCCTTTCTCTTCAGCATATACTTAGGAGTGTAATTGCTAGTTATGAAGGTAACTCTATGCTTAACTTTTTGAGGAGTTGCCAAACTGTTTTATAAAGCAGCTACACCACTTTACATTCCAACTAGCAATGGATGAGGATTCTAATTTCCCCAAATCTCCACCAACACTGGTTATTGTATGTTTTTTTAGATTACAGCCACCATTTTGATTTTCATTGCCCCAATGGTTAATGATAAGATCATTTTTTCACATGCTTATCGGCCACTTGTACATCTCTTCTGCAGAACTGTCCATTCAAATCCTTTGCCCATTTTTAATTGGGTTATTTAATTTTCGATTTTGAGTTGTAAGAGTGAGTGTCCTCTGAAACTCCAAAGTTTTTAATTAATATGATGTCCAATTGATCTAAGTATTGGCAAGGATGTGGAGAAACTGAAAACCTCATAGATTGCTCGTGAATGTAAAATGGTACAACCATTGTGGAAAATAGTTTGGAAGTTTCATAAAATGTTAAACATAAATTTATAAAACCCAGCAATTCCACTTCTGGGAATCTACCTGAGAGATGAAAAATTGTGTGTACAGAAGGGCAGATATACAAACGTCCATAGCAACATTATTTACTATAGTAAAAAACTAGAAATAATCCAATTGTCCATCAACTGGATAAACTAAAGGTAGTCTGCTCATCCAATTAAATGTTATTCATCAACAAAACATGCTGCCACATGGATGAATCACCAAAATGTTAAGTGAAAAAAGTCAGACACAAAATAACTACACACTGTTTAATCCCACTTATATAAAATGCTCAGAAAAGACAAATCTATTGCAACAAAAAGCAGATCAGTGCTTGCCTGGTACTAAAAGTGGGAGTGGAAATTGACCAGAAATATTAAAAAAGAAATTATTTGGGTTGATTACAATGTTCTAAAACTAGATTGTAGAGACATTTGCACAACTCTAAATTTAAAAAATCATAGAATTCATGCACTTATAATGTGTGGCTTTTATGGTATGTAAATTATACCTCAATAAAGCGTTATTTAAAGAACCCAAAGAAGATATATTAATGGTAATTATTATCATAACCTTGATTGAAATAAAAAATACAACATTAAACATTAGACTTGACGTCTTAGCAAGCTTATTAAAAAAAGATGAAAGGTAGGCTATATAAAGATTTAAGAGTAAGAAACAAAATTCTCATTATTTGAAAATGATTTTATTCATTTATCCTCAAATAAAACACAAAATAATTTACCAGAAAACTTTTTGAAATAAAATAAGCACTTTGCAAACTGGCCAGATATAAAATTTCTATACAAACATTCATTAAATTATATAATAGGAGACATAATTTAAATATTTTATATGTAACACAAAAATATGTGTTTGTGTATGAAGTATTTAAATATATACTTATATTTATATCTAATATAAAACATATGCTACATTTTTAATATCTAACATATGCACATATATATCCACATATAAAATATAAGGTACTGCAGACTATATCTAAGAACATGTTCATATGTAGAGCACTGTAAAGCACTAATGAAGAAAAAATAAAGTTTCCCATTTACTAATTTTATTAATATTTATTAATTATTAGTGGAGAGGAAGTTTCAATATTCAATTTTAAAAATTGCCAGAAAGAAATTTGTGGATGCAATACAATTCCTGTCAAAACCTCAACAAAATTTTTCATTGAAATATATAAGCTAATTATAAAATGTATATGAATGAGGAAAGCCAAAAGATTAACCAAGATACTTCTGAAGAATGAGGGGGGGGTGTCTCGTCGTTGAAAACATTAGGAATTATTATAACATATTAGTAGTTAAAACAGGGTTGAATTGAAGAAGAAATAAATACACCTATTCATGTAACCACTAGAAAAGGCCCAGAATAAACCCAAATTACATTTTTTATATCATAATACCAGGCCAAATAGGACATTAAGCTACCAAGAAGTACATAGTGATTCAATATGTAACCATTTTTATGAAGTTTGGGTAAAAGTAAAATATATTATTTAAGGATATATATATATATATATATATATATATATATATATATATATATATTCTCTTATAAGGAAAAAGGAACAAAAAACATATAGATGTATTCCTTCTTTTATATTACATAAAAACTTTTTTCAGTTGTTTTTTTCTTTTCCTTTTTATTGTTATTTTTTTTCCATTACCATTTAGTCCCCTTCCACCCCCTCCCCCAGCAATCACCACTGTTGTGCTGACAAGACAGAGTGGTTTGGGTTAGGGATAATAAACGGTGAAGAAGGTAAGGAAAAGTTTAATAAAGTTTGTTTATACATCACCACATCCCTTAATTCCCTGTCTGTTGTGACAAGGATGTTTTCCATCCTCCCGGTGCAGGGAGGGCACTTTCACGTGGCAGATTTATCTCCTGCTTTCGGGAGGACAAAGGAGGGTCACTCCTTTGCACTGGCTGTTTTTTAAGTACCTTTAATTTATAACAATCAATATGCCAAAATGGCACATTTTAGGGGGACATCATCTGAACCCCTCCAAGTATATTCTGTGCTTTGAAAGATCTAGTATTACATTAGGTGGTGGAGGGCTCTCTGTCCCAATAAAGCACACGAATGCATGCTATACCCGGGCCCTGACCCACATGCACGGCCATAGTCAGTCCTCACCCTTTACGGGAACTCTTTGAAGTTGTACGCGTATGAGTCACGCCAGTGAGGACGAGGTGGGAGGACAGGAATTTGTATGCTGGGTAAGGATGGTGAAGCCCACACGCTAAGCTCTGTGGACTTCATCAGTCTCAGGTAGCAGGACCCCGGTCAGTGAGACAATAGTGCTGAAAAACTGCTGCTGTACAACTGAACGTTCATGAATCACTGCTCAAAGCAAGTCCTATGGCCAAGTGTGATGTCAATAAAGCAAGAAAATGATCTAGTCCATTCACAGGCAAATATGTGGCCTTACTCTCTTTCAGAGAAAAATCGATTCTTGAAAACTAATATTTCCAAATTGAATATTTCATGGATTTCATGTCCATTGTCTTTTAACAGTTAAGAGATTAATGAAGTCCACAGAGCTTAGAGTGTATGTTTACCATCCTCACCCAGCATACAAATTCCTGTCCTCCCACCTCGTCTTCACTGGCGTGACTCATACGTGTACAACTTCAAAGAGTTCCAGTAAAGGGTGAGGACTGACTATGACCGTGCATGTGGGTCAGGGCCCGGGTACAGCATGCATTCGTGTGCTTTATTGGGACAGAGAGCCCTCCACCACCTAATGTAATACTAGATCTTTCAAAGCACAGAATATATTTGAAGGGGTTCAGATGATGTCCCCCTAAAATGTGCCATTTTGGCATATTGATTGTTGTAAATTAAAGGTACTTAAAAAACAGCCAGTGCAAAGGAGTGACCCTCCTTTGTCCTCCCGAAAGCAGGAGATAAATCTGCCACGTGAAAGTGCCCTCCCTGCACCGGGAGGGTAGAAAACATCCTTGTCACAACAGACAGGGAATTAAGGGATGTGGTGATGTATAAACAAACTTTATTAAACTTTTCCTTACCTTCCCAGTTACTTCTTCACCATTTACTACCATCCCTAACCCAAACCACTCTGTTTGTCAGTACTTTATCAATTTATTTGTTTCATTGTTTAAATACAATACTATATAGCTTCCTGGTCTGGTCACTTTTCCAGGCTTCCATTTTCTTATGAAGGCTCCAATGTAAGTATAGAAATTTAATAAATATGTATGCTTTTCTCATTTTGATCTATTTTATGCCCACTTAATTCTTAGGCTCAGCCAGAAACCCAAAGAGGGTAAAAGAGAAATTTTCATCTCCTATATTCTTAATGTGTTAAAATATATATGTGTGAGTGTGTGTGTTTGTGTACACACACACTGACACACACACACTGGCTGGTGTAGTTCAATGGATTGAGTGGCAGACTGAAGCAGAAAGTCGCTGGTCTGATTCCCAGTCAAGGCACACACCTAGCTTTCAGGCCAAATCCCCAGGAGTGGGTGCACGAGAGGCAACCACACATTGACGTTCTCTCCCTCTCTTTCTCCCTCCCTTCCCCCTCTCTAAACATAAATAAATAAAATCTTTAAAAAATAAAAGTAAAAAATATTTTGTTAATTTTTAGGTCTCCATTGCCATAAGATAATCTGTCAACCTCAAGCAGTTGCCTTGCTACCAGCATCCTCAGCAAATGCAGAGGTCATTTCTTCCGAGTCACTAATACTTATACAATCAATGCCGCCAAAAACTGGTCAAACTTTCCTTTAAACAGTTATCTTCACAGAGATTATTTTTGTTTTTCCAGAAAATTCAGAACAATAAGAAAATAACAGAAAAAACAAAGTATGATTAAGAGAAAGCAGAAGGGCTAAGATTCAAAATAATTCCTAGCTTATTACATGGAGTTTTCCTGAAGTCCTAATTAGGAATACAGGGTCCTCATTTTATTCCATGTTAAGAAAGAGTGCTTTGAAATAATTATACCAAAACCAAATAATTTTATCATGATTACATATAAATTCATAGCTTAGGGTATTTTATTTAACTATCACCAAAATGTGGGGGAAAAAAACTACAAGAGAAAATGAATCTTACCAAAAATATTTACAATCTAACTGAAGGACAAATTATACTGCTTTGTTCAATTATTTAAAAAGAAATCTTTATACATGTATAGTAAAATAGCAAAAGTTTAGGACAC